>NC_056690.1:29131513-29731513 GCF_018350215.1 Panthera leo | reverse complement strand
AAAGTCACTAAAAGTGATTTTTACAAAGTTTTTGTTTTTTGTTTTTTGTTTTTTTTTTTAATTTTTTTTTCAACGTTTTTTATTTATTTTTGGGACAGAGAGAGACAGAGCATGAACAGGGGAGGGGCAGAGAGAGAGGGAGACACAGAATCAGAAACAGGCTCCAGGCTCCGAGCCATCAGCCCAGAGCCTGACGCGGGGCTCGAACTCACGGACCGTGAGATCGTGACCTGGCTGAAGTCGGACGCTTAACCGACTGCGCCACCCAGGCGCCCCTACAAAGTTTTTATAGCATGGGAGAATACTAATAGCAATATTTACTGGGGAAGTCATACAGCATTTTTCATATATATAATATCTCAATCACATAAAAGAAAATGCAGGGAAAAATTCTACAAGATAGGTCAGAAAATTAGTAGTGGTTACATTGAATGAGGGGGTTGTGTTGCTGGGGGTGAGAGGTGGGATCTTAGGTGAGTCATTCACACAGACTAGAGGGTCAGCTGTTTGAGGCTTTCTTGGTTCCACCTCATGAGATCCTACTGCCAACAGGTTAGGCCTGAAGAAGGACTGTACTGGCTCTCATAGCGAACAAGTCCAGTAGTGTTTGGATTCCAGGGCACAGAATCTGGACCTCTTTGTTGTTCAGTGTTGCCTTCCTCTGTGCTTTTCATATTAATTAGCTCTTGTCTTGTGGTGACAAGATGGCCACCAGCAACTCCAGGTCACACTGACCTGTTTCTTGATAGCTTCAACCCTACTGTGGGGCTCATTGCTCCTTTGTCCCCATCCCTGACCAGTCTCTGTGGCTAAGGGAATCCAGGTGAATGTGGCTAGGCCAGTGTCACCATTCCCATGGCACAACCAGGGGTGTGGGTGGTCTGAGAACTCCCCCATGGCAAGCACAGTGTCATGGGATTAGAGGGGCAGTGGACACTGGCAGGAAAACCAACAGTTCTTTTCTTCCTGCTTTTATTTTTTTTAATTAAGAAAAGTACAATTCCTGTAAGAAGTCTGTCTCCATTTCCCAGATAACCTGTTGTTTGAAAAGCTTCCAGACTCTGTAGTTCCTCCTATAAATACATATATTAACTGTAAATGGAGTCATAAGCTATATACTTTTTTATTGCCTACAGAGAGTTGTATTTATCATTCTAAAGTTTGGGTCAGTGCTCAAGGCTAAAGAAAGATTTAGCAATTTTTTCACAAATGGCATTGAAATCATGCAGGAGGTTGAGATGGTAAGAAGAATGACCTGTGTCAGAGCTAAATAACACAAACCTTCAATGGCCAGTGGAACAGGAGTAGAAACTCTTGAAAACTGTAAAGAATGGACAAAAAATAACTAGTGCCTATTTCACAGAAGCAGGAGGTGGCATCATAAGAAAATAGACATGTTCTGTTCAGCAGTCTCCATGGAACAGACAGGCTTCCAATTAAGCGGTCATTAGTGACCACATAAGTATAGTTGAAGCACTGAGTGTGAATAGGAAGTTTGAAATGGAACATGCAGACAGAAACAACTGGTCCAGATGAGGGGGAGCTGGGTGTGGCCACACATTGTGGAGGTTTGGCTTTGAACAGGGAGAGGGTGTCTTTGCTCAGGAAGGTCGATCCTGGGGGCCTCAGTTTTCTCGGTAGCACCCTTAGACCTGCACAGAGTAGTAAGGCTCAGTTGGCAGGAAGGGCATGATTAAAGCTGTGTGAGTTGAGAAGAATCTTAGACTAGAGCAGCAACCGAGCATAGATTTCCCAGAACTTTTAGGGGCTTTGATGAGATTAAAAATCTTGAGTTTTGGGGTACCTGGGTGGCTTGGTTGAGCGTCCAAGTCTTGATCTTGTCATAGGTCATGATCTCACGGTTCGGGAGATCAATCCCCATGTCAGGTTTTGTGATGACAGCACAGAGCCTGCTTGGGATTCTCTCTCTCCCTCTCTCTACCCCTCCCCTCTCCCTTCCCCTCCTCCCTTCCTTCCCCCCCAATAAATACACTTTAAAAAAAAATCTTGAGTTTTTGTGGTACAACAGTTCTCAATAGTGTGCTCCTTAGACTTCTGAGGTCCCAAAAGTCCTTTCAGGGTGTCCATGGGGTTAAAACTATTTTCATAGTAACACTAAAGTCTTCTCACACTTTCTCTGTGCTGCCCTGTGCACTCTTGGTACACAACTGCTGGTGAGCAAGATGGCTAGCACCTTGGCCCAGGATAAGGCAGTGGCAGAGCCGTGCCCTCACAGCTAAAAACCAATGCCGAGTGCACATAAGAATGTCTCTGGTGGAGCAGTTAAAAGTACTTGCTTTGTTATATCCCACCCTGCACACATGTCTTTTCCATATTCTCCATGACAGAATGAAAATATAGATACATAGAGCCTGTCTGCCACATACTGAAGGGTTTTTTTCTCAAAGAAAAGTGCTTGTATAGTTTGAACTATGGCTGAATTAACTGCTTTTTAAGATCAATCATCAGTTGGTTTTAAGATTAAGGTTCTGAGGGGCACCTGGGTGGCTCGGTCAGTTAAGCATCTGACTCTTGATTTCGGCTCAGGTCATGATGATTTCACGGTTCGTGAGTTCGAGCCCTGCATCAGCCTCCACACTGGCAGTGCAAACTCTGCTTGAGATTTTCTCTGTCTCCCCCTCTCTCTGCCCCACCCCCCATTCACTCTTTCAAAATAAATAAACTTAAAAAAAAAAAGTGTGAGAAGCATTGTTGCAGTTGCACAGTTTGAGCAGCTAGATCTTTTTCTCTGGCCTTGCTCAGAAATTCTAGTTAAGGATGGATGTGACAGGTTGCAGCCTTGATCTCGAATGAGAGTTTTGTTGGGTAGGTGAGATGGACCCTCAGTGGTGCATGTCTCACTCAGTCGCATGACTCACCCCAGAGTCTGGGCCAAGGAGGAAAGGAAAAAAGGCTGAGGGACCAGAAGGGCAGGGTCATGTTGCTATGTACCCACTGAAATTAAAGAGAAGGTATGGGGTTCTAAGAGGATACCAGGGAGAGTCAGGGATCGTGGTCAGATGTAATCAATCCCAGCCTCGAAAGGACTTCAGTCTTTTAGGGGAAATAAAACCTGCATCCAGGGAAGCATATGCACAGGCATAGTGATTCATGCCATCTGAGGGGTGCCACTGGATTTCTGTGTGGCGTGGGAGAAGGGAGGCCACGCACTCTGACTGTGGGATCAGACCTGCCAGCTGCTTCCCGTTTCTCTCCTTTTCCCCTTCTGTAGCTGTGAATAATGCAGAAATAGCACTAAAATAAATAAAATAAATAAAATAAATAAAATAAAATAAATAAAATAAAATAAAATAAATAAAAGAAAGCTGGAGATCCAGTTATTTTTCAAGTAGCAAAAAAAGCTACTTTGTGATTTTTGCCTGTAGGTTTAAGGGCCTAGAATATAACTTGAAGGAACTATAAAAGGTTTATTTTAGAGCTGCTTAAGCTGCCAAATACCAGCTGCCTTGAAGCACTCCCAGCTTAGTACCAGCAGGGTTTGGAGGGGAAAAGTATCCCCCAACAGCTTAGAAATAATGCTGTTAGAATCTGTGGCCAGACCCTCCTGGACTTTTCCTGACAGACAATGTCTAATTGGGCAAAAGGCCAAATGACTTCTAATCGCTCAAGAAACTTCTTGCAGAGGGGCACCTGGGTGGCTCAGTCGGTTAAGCGCCCAACTTTGGCTCAGGTCATGATCTCACGGTCTGTGAGTTCAAGCCCCGCGTTGGGCTCTGTGCTCAGAGCCTAGAGCCTGCTTTGGGTTCTGTGTCTCCCTCTCTCTCTGACCCTCCCCCGTTCATGCTCTGTCTCTCTCTGTCTCAAAAATAAACATTAAAAAAATTTTTTTAAAAAGAAACTTCTTGCGGAAATGTCTATGAGTTCTTTTGCAGTGGTGAGGGGGAGCAGGTGGTGGTTGGGAACGGTAAATGGATAGATTTGTTACTTGTATTACAGATAGTTAGACTCTAATGCCTAGTAAGTGGTGTGTCATGTGTTCCCACATCTACCTGGTGTTCTGTGGGACTTGCATTGGGGCCAGAGATGCCTGAGTTCTTGACCATTATACTGTACTGTCCTGACCCATGAGAGAGTTGCCTCTGAAACCTAGCCCATTCATGGGCCCCTGAAACCCATGTCCACAGCCTCAGGAGTGAATACCTGTCCTGCCCAGACAGTGCTTTAGTCAAAGGCCAACACTCTAAATTCCTAAGAGCCTCCTCTGCTCCAAAAAGTTTTCTAACCTATAAAGCAAAATGTTAGTTTCCTAATTTCCTAAGGTACCCTTGTGTGTATTGAAAAGATTATAGAGGCAGAAATAAATTTGAAAATGTACTGTTTGTAGAAATGCAACCTTGTGGACATGAGAAAAGTTCTGTATTATGTGAAATTTCTCATGACATCTGGTATGTGGTTTACCACATTTATTATCTCCCAGTTGCCTTGAAGATAAAGGGCGGGTAACATGCAACAAGAGAAGTCACAAGTAGGAGCCAGAGCTGAGCATGCACACACAGGCATGCACCCGCATGCGTGCATGTACATACACATACTCTCATACTTACCCTTTCAGTCACCTCCAGCTCTAAGTGCTTCCCCAGCCTCCATGTGCTCTCTCAAGGCTGACTTCCTGGCACATAAGCAGTTGGTCATTTCACATTCAGACTGTGTACTGGCCTGCTGCTCTCAAGGGTTGAACACATTTTTTTAGTGAGTAAATGACTAAAATGGTTTTCTTTTACCATTCTCTCATGACTTAGTGATGTATGCTAATTTGCAGATAGATGAGGTTGAACTAATCAGTTATCACTAAGAAACAAGGCTTCATTGAGTAGATGGCAGTGTTTTTATTTTTGGTTTTGTTTATTGATCACTACATTCTCCAAAACAGCGTTCTTTATATTGCCTAATAGTATTTCAGACTTGGAGTAAATTATCAGACTTGTTCCATGGAGTCCTTGAATTTTTCAGGGTTTCCACAGGGCTATGAGCTAAGACTTAAGAGAGCTGGGTAGCTCCTTACCTACTCCCTCTCAGGAGCTTTAATTTGAGAAAAGGACCTGCTACATAAATTGGAAACGCTGTTCTAAGCATCATTAAATAAAAGACATTTTTTTAAAGCCCCCTTTGCTGCTACTTTACCAGAGCAATAATGTCTTTTCTAGCATGTGTTCTTTCTCATTGAAACCTGCTCCTGATAGTAAGTACAGGAACTGTTTGGTCACATTTCCCTTAACCTGTGTTCCAGTTGCTGTCAGCCATGACCTTTGGCTTTCCTCATGGCTTGAAGTGGTGCCTGGATACTAGCCATGGAGGCCACTAGGGACAGCTATTCATTAGCTGTCCCTCCATCTTGGTCCTGTTGATCCCACACTCTATTTTCTATTTTCTATTCTATTCTATTTTCTATTCCTGCACTCTCCACATGAAAGAAATGTTCAGGTGCTGACTACTGGCCAGATCAAGAGAATACTTATGGGGTACCTGGCTGGCTCAGTTGGGAGAGCTTGTGACTTTTGATATAGGGGTTGTGAGTTTGTGCCCCACATTGGGTATAGAGATTACTTAAATAAATGTGTGTGTGTGTGTGTGTGTGTGTGTGTGTGTTGGTTTTGTTTTTTGTTTTTTGTGTTTTTTTGGTATTTTTAATGACTGAAACGAAACAGATTTAAAACCGCAGCTTCTTGGGGCGCCTGGGTGGCGCAGTCGGTTAAGCGTCCGACTTCAGCCAGGTCACGATCTCGCGGTCGGTGAGTTCGAGCCCCGCGTCGGGCTCTGGGCTGATGGCTCGCAGCCTGGAGCCTGTTTCCGATTCTGTGTCTCCCTCTCTCTCTGCCCCTCCCCCGTTCATGCTCTGTCTCTCTCTCTATCCCAAAAATAAATAAAAAACGTTGAAAAAAAAATGGGCATTAAAACCGCAGCTTCTAGAAGAACCATTTGTTCTTACCGGTCTTGTACCTCTCCTCGAACTTGACCTTGGCCTCTTGTCGGGCCTTGCATTTAAGAGCAGGGTCTCTGAAGACATCCTTATTGACAACAGTTTTGTCCAAGGGGATATCCACAGAGTACCTTGTGGGCATGATAACTTTTTTTTAAAAAAGAGAGAATACTTTGTTTTAGGCCTTGGAGAAAGATGCCAAGCTGCACATTGAGCCAGAAGGCCTGTGCTTCACACGTGGATCTCACCCAGGACCTGGAAACCACACAGGACAAATGACTGTTGTCTTCTTCTGTGACCTTGGAGGCCTTCTCTATGTGTTGAAAAATAAATTGATCATTGCAGAGCTGACTTTGGAGTCGACTTAAGAGAAGTACATATACAACACCTTTGTTTCAGATGCCTGCAAAGCAGAGTAGTAATTTAGGAAAAGTCCAGGTTTTTTAGGCAGACTTGGGTTTGAACCCTGGTGTTCTGCTTTCAGCCTTTAACTATCCCATTACCTTTCTGCGTCTGGGTCTGCGATTGTCAGATGGTCCGTCTCAAGAAGGTCAGAGAGATAATAGGCACCCAGTGTATCATATCTTCTCCCCATGGTGATGCTTAGCTCTATTGTTTTGTGGGTCAGTTTACTTAAACAGAAAATGGAAAGTAATGCAGTGACTGTTCTTTGCCATCTCACCACTGCAAAACCCTTCTCTTTGTAGCTCTGGATTTACTGGACAAAATGTTGACGTTCAACCCTCACAAGAGGATTGAAGTAGAACAGGCTCTGGCCCATCCATATCTGGAGCAGTATTACGACCCAAGTGATGAGGTAAGACCCGTGCTCCTGGTTGCTCCTGCAGGAATATCAGCCAGCAGCAGGCCCAACCGGGAAGGGCCCAGATGTCATACTTAGATTGTCCTGAGAGGTGCATGGTACCACACTTCGTCTTCTCAACAGCCCATATTGTCTGTTTTGAGGTCTAGTGCTGTTGTCGGCACAGCTTGAAACCCTTCCCCACCCTACCCCCCAAGCCTCTTCTATCTTAGAAAACTTCCTCCAGGCCACCTACAGCAGGGGTGGGGCAGGGGAAATGGATGGATAATGGGGAGCATGGATAAAGAAGGGGTCCAAAGACTAGAGACCATTGTAGTGGTCTGTGGCAGGAAGAGCCACCTGAATCAAAGTGCCTGCCCTGAGGGTGGAAAGGAGGTCAGCTGTCTGCTTGGGGAGGGGCTTTGCAAAGTGAGGAGGTCAGCTTGGACAGTTCCCACTGTGGCTTGATGACGTCATGTCTGGTGTGCCTCCTTGGGATGGGCACACAAGAACCTGCTGTGGTGAGTCTGGAGGTGGATGTGGCAAGCCTCTATAGCTTGTTGGACATCCAGGTAATGTATCATGTTCTCTCCAGGAAAGTCCCAGTTCCTTGGTTTCTTTGATTCTTCTGGGGCTTCAGTTTTAACTTTATTTTCTGGGCAGTAATGAAGAAAAATGCAATATGAACTAACCTTTGGATCTTTCTAGTTGAGAATCATACATAAACAAGACTCTGCACACTTGTTTTAAATGGGGGGTATGGGGGAGAACCAAGCAGAATGTGTTAATATTAAAGGGGAAAATGGAAGAAGAAAGGGAAAAAGTATAAAAGTTAAGAGCTGATAAATGAGAGAGAAAGGAGAAACCAAAAAGAGAGTATTTCTCAATCAGCCCCCTTCCATCTCTGTCCCCTCCCCTCAGAAATAATGGAGGCAGCTTGCAAAGATACCTACAACATAGTAAATAACAGGGAAATAGGTGAGAGTGTAAGGCTTGGGTTCTGACTAGCCCTTTGAGCCCCCCATGTCCTAATTGTGACCCTGGGCAGTACCCCAAACCCAGCAGGACATATATAGGACACCAGTGTGACCCCACACATAGAGCTGTCCTTCAGAGAGGGCTAGCTACTTGATTTTTTGTTTTTTTTTTTTTAAGGTTTACTTATTTTGGGGAGGGAGAGAATACCAGTGGGGGAGGGGTTAGAGAGAAAGGGAGACACAGAATCTGAAGCAGGCTCCAGGCTCTGAGCTGTCGGCACACAGCCTGACACAGGGCTCAAACTCACAAACTGTGAGATCATGACCTGAGCCAACGTCAGATGCTTAACCAACTGAGCCACCCAGGCCCCCCTCTACTTGTTTTTTTCTAATGGACATGAATCCTTTCCCCCCTTTCAAGAGAACAAAGCTTAGTGCAGAATTTGGGGTCCATGTTTCCCTACCCTAAAGGCCTGGTGTGAGGATCACGTGGATAAAAATCTAGGAGTGCCTGGTGACAGCTGGTATCCTCATCAGATTAGTTCTGTTAACGTGGCATTAGTTTGGGGGTACTTAAAAATCAAAATTTAAATAATATCAATTGACTAATTTCCCTTTTCATCATTATGTATGGGGATTCTTTGATATAGACATTTTAAATATGTACTTAAGTAGCCTTCTGATTATTTATAGGGTGTGCTGAAAAATGAAAACTTAAAGGAAACTACAGCACAGATCACTTTGTAGTCTTGTGACAGTTACTAAGATTTTGGAGTGTTTTCTTCCCAGTCTTATATTTCTGTATCTAAATTTTTTTTTTTAAATAGGGTTCATTTTGTTTAACAAACATGCGTATTTCCCCATGATATTAATCTTCCTTACAGCTTCATTTTTAATGGCTCCATAATATTTCTTCATATGAAGATACTATGATGTATTTAATCAAGTACATTTATTTGAGTATCATCAGTTTTGATTGTATAAATGTACCACCACCACCCCCACAACAGTAAACTTCTATTATTTTTCAACACTTAGTGCCTTAAAAGTTTGAAAATGGTTCTGGGATTAGTGATAATTTCAGAAGAGTGCTCAAAGTGGGTTTAGTTGCTCCCCTTCGATTTACTGCATGCTCCTATGAAGTGCGCCTCATGGAGCACATAGGCAGGACACTGTACATAGGTGCCTGTCGAAGCTCCTGGGTTTTCATAGATGTCAGCGCCACTGTATGCATTTCAGAGTCTAAGCCACAGCCGTTTATGAGTCAGTGCATGACTACCTCAACCGTAGCCACTCCTGCCTACCTCGTGTCCTGTGCTCTCCTGCAGCCCGTCGCTGAGGCACCGTTCAAGTTTGACATGGAGCTAGACGACCTGCCCAAGGAAAAGCTCAAAGAGCTCATCTTCGAAGAGACGGCCAGGTTCCAGCCGGGATACAGGTCTTAAACTTGTCAGGTACCTAGAGCTTTAGCCATATGATAAACCCTGGCTGTGGAGAGAGAATATAAATTAAGTATTACTAAAAAGAAAAAGGAATTTCCTTGAGCTCCACGTGGCAGCTTCATGTGCTTAACAGAAAGGGTGGTGGACAATGTAGTGATATCAATAGGTTTTTAAAAACTGGGTGTTCCAAGAAAAAAGGAAACACAGAACTTGCTTTTAGAGAACATACAGAAAGAAGAGAAGGAATTGTGTGAGAACTCCGGAGTGCGCAGAGGAGTGAGAATTGTGTTGAACCCTGTAGAAATGAGCAATAAAGTAAAGAATTATGACCCAGGGCCTGAAGCATTTGCTGGGGAAATGCTTTGGACGGACCAGCATGGGAGGGGCTGGAGGTGTTTTTCTACAGGCACCTGTGTCATGTGCAGTATTCCTACTAGTGGCCATGGGGCTGCTGCGCTTGCACCAGAACTGGAGGCTTTCTGGGGGCACGTAGGAAAGAGTGGGTTCTGTGACAGTCTAGTATAACTGCTTTCTCTGCTCCATTCTTCCCTGCTCTGTCCATTCTGTTTTCATGTATTGGGATCTGGAGATGATGGTTCAGGCTGAGAGTTGGCAGTACAAGGCTCAAAAGCAGAAGCTACTTGGGGTGTTTCACAAGAGGACATATGACTGATCAGAGGGCATTAGAAGGTCTAGAGAGCAAAGCAGGTGGAGTTACCTGCAGATTAAACAGCAGGAAGTCGTTCCTAGTCTCCACCTAAAGGAGCAAAAGAAAAACCGTGTTAGCCAGGGTCCTTGATCGTCACACAATGAGGGTGCTGGGCACCTGCTTTAACTGCAGCTGTTAGAGCATCACCCTCACTGAAGAGGGGTCAGGAGCCTCTACTGCCACTGATGTGGGGGATCTCTGGAGCCTGAAGCCACCATCACCATCCATTGCCTCTGAAGCCAGGAGCCCTCCTCCTCCTAAAAAGTCCTGTGTCACTAAGAAGCAGAAAAAAGGAAACCTGGCTTTTCCTGTGTGCCAGCTATTGGCAGAATCTCATCAGAAGCCAGTCTCCAATGAAGTTCAGCAGTGCAGTTCACAAGCTCCAGCCCTGTCATTAAGAACAGAGGACAGGGGAAAGGTAGAATGGATCTGAGAACAGACGTGGCCAGATCAGCCTCAGAGAGCTGTGGAAGCCAGGCAGAGTAAGGGTTGGGAACCAGTAGGGGGTACACTCTTCTGAAGTGTGGGGGACAGAAAATGTGGTTTTCAGAAGAAGTCTGACAGGGAGTGTTGGAGAAGACTGGGTGGGAGATGAGTTCAAAACAGATCTGTAAGCTTCCAGACCGAGGGCTAGAGGCTTGGATGAGGGCTGTGGAGGCAAGAAACAGTGCATTCAGGAAAATGGAGGGAACACAAAATCTGAAAGACTTCACATTTCCTAACCCTAGCATCCAGGGGTCAGGGGAGCTTAGCCTAGCACTGGACGTGTCCTAAAAAACAAACTCAAAGTAAGTGAAGTGTGGAAGGAGCATGTGCTCACAGGACATTAGGAGCATGCTGGTAAACAAGCCCTTGGGGAAGTGTCTGAAGGAGAGAGGGAAGGTGGGAAGGTCTTAGCAGGGAGCTAAGGAGGACAGAGTCTTGCAAGGGTTGGATTCATTTATCCTTCCATACCTCATGGCATGACCGTCTGTTAAAGTATTTGTTATGTACAACAATCTGCAAGGGTACTCATTGACAGAAATCCATCCCCAGGACCCAGCCATTTTTACCCCTTGAGTCTCCTTCCTAGTCTCTTTGCTCACGGTGGAAACGATCTTCCCTCTCCCAGAGCCTGCTCTCCTTTCCCTGTGTCTGCACAAGGTCAGATCATCTGCCTCCAGGTTTAGTAGATAAAGTTTTATCAGGCCCTTTACATGAAGAGGTTCGCTGACCCCTGACCTAGAATATTGAGCTGAGCTGCTTCATTCAGTTGCTTTTCTTCCTTCACAATCCCTTTAACAGCTCGTGTTCCTGAAATAGCCTCTTGATGGCCTCTGTTTTTACCCATCTTGTTCTTGTTTGAGTTCACACATACCGCATGCTTCCTCTGAGCCAGGCGCATGGGTGAGCAGAACAAACAAACCTGAAACCGGCCTCAAAGGCCACACAGTCTAGTAAGGAACAAAGACACACAGAACTGCCATGCGTGTTTTTATGTAAAAGAGTACCCAGGACTGACATAGTTAGCAGTTTTTCATCATTCATTTGCTCACCATTGAGCATTCCTAGTTCCAGGTAGGAAGACAGCAAAGATGAGTAAGACCCAGGCTTTGCTTTCTAGCAGCTTGATGGCAGGACACAGGTAGACAACAAGGAGTCAGACACAGTGTTGTGGGTGCTGTACCAGGATAGGTGTGGGCCCCAGAGATTGAGGAGGGCCAGCATCAGGGTGCTGGGAAGGGAATACTCTGCTGCGTGGGGAGGCACTCAGCAGTGTGGGGCCAGGGAGTCAAGCCCGCATGGGAGACTGAAGCCCAGGCTTGCGAAGGAGCCCTCCTCTCCCAGGCTGCTTCCTGTCATAAAGCATCAGGGCAGGTGACTCTAGGGCAGTAAGGATGTTGGGCGACCTCAGAAAACAAGCACTCTTGGGATCACCGGCCCAGCTACTGGAGGAAAAGGGCAGTGCAACAGCCACGGGCGGGGGGCCAAGACAAAGGCAAGGATGCTCCTGGAGCTTCAGGGCATGGGTGCTAGCCTGTTGCCTCCTGAAGTCCAAATTAACAGGCTGAGGTTCAGGCAGCTGCCAAGGTCCACCCCAGTTCTACAAGCCCAGGACTGGGACTTGTTACCAGGGAAAGGGGTGGCAAAGACGGTCACTGTGTGTTTAGTTTGCTTTATAGCCTAATTTTTCCCCCAACTTTTTGTTACTGAATTATAATTGACATAACAATCTTTAACTTCAGGTGTAAGCATAATTTGATTTTTATACATTACTTCCACTGTTTTTTAAATTACAATTTTTATTCTGAAAATTTGAGTTTTACAATAAAAACCCACATTCCCACCACCTAGATTCTGTGATTAACACTTTGCTGTGCATGCTTTCTCGATTACAGTAGCAAGTCAGCACACAGCCCATGTTTATGATCGAGGAAACCGAAGATGTACATGTTTAAGCATTTTCCTGAAGATTGTATCCTGGTGGCAAAATTAGGCCCAGGTCTTTTGGACCAAGAATCCCATTTTCTTATAAGCGTTCCACACTGCCTTGGGGTAGTTCTGTGCCCTGGAAAAGGTCAAGGCACTCGTTCATAATACTGTGCAGCAGTGTCACTGAGTTCCCAGCCTATAACACTGAGATGAGAAGCTACAAACTGGAGAGTCAGGGAGATGCAGGTGTTGGGAGCATACAGGAACATTAGAGAAGGGTGATGTTGACTGCCCAGCTACGTAGGAAAGAGCTGAAAAACATGCCCACACAGGACCTCAGAGCACAGCCATAGGGACCCCTATGGGGGCGGGGATGACAAAGACTACTCCAGAGGAAGCCCCTGCTTGCTGGATAAAGCTCACAGGCTTTACTGATGCCCTGAGTGGTCTTAAAGAATCAAAGTATGTTCATTATATTTTGTTGAAGTGGGTCAGTTTTAGAAATGTGTCCACTAAAGTTAAGAATGTGTATGTGGTTAACTTTGTGACAGGCCTCCTGTTCTCAGAGGCTGGTACCTGCCTTTCTCCCTCATCTGCCTGTTGGTGAATTTTCTCAGGTAGATTGATTAATTTTCTCCCAGCCGATAGGTTTGGCTGCAGTTCAGAACAGCGTACCTCTAGAGAGGGGTCATTTCCCATCTCTGAGCCCGTCTCCCCATCACAGATTTGGGTTATAAGACCCATCCTTCCTGCCCTGACTCTTGAATGGTAGGTAAAAGCCATCTTGTCCAAAAGTGCTTTGTGAAATACCAAAGTGACATTCTGCTGGATCATACTAGCAAACATTTCACAACAAGGGTCTCTCCAAAGAAAAGGTATATTTTGTTTGCATTTTGACACACTTAGTTACCTTCCCAGCCATCTCAAGCAGGCTGCTTCATCAGAACCAAGAGCACAGAACATGACTGGGGTGGTAATATTTTCACTTCTCCCTGGGGTGATACAAAACTAATGGAGACCTGGGGATGAACTTAATTCATTACATATGGATGTCTTAGGCAGTGGTTCTCAAAAGTGTGGCCCATCTGTGCCCTACCCCCTAGCAATCTGTATTTTAACAAGCTCTGCAGAGGATCCTGATGCTCACCCTTGAGAACTGCTAGTCTATAAAGGGTTAAGGTAGGTTTGATTTGTAATGTGACCTCTTCAAGGAAAATAGAGATACCACAATAATGAGGGCAGATGCGTGCTACTTGCACTTTGATGGTGTGACGATCCTAGTGGACCTCTTGCAGGAGACCCATATGCAGACATCTGGCGAGCCAGGTGGGCCCTGTCAAGTGTAGTAAATGAGCTAAGGCTATCTTCAGGTGCCACCTGCTGCCTTTCAGGGTGCTGTCCTGGAGACCTGGTGGGGAAATAGCTGTCAGATCATCTCTGACCTGGGCAATGAGAACCATCTCTTGCCCGTGGGAACCAAGCCACAGTTCCCTGCCTCACCGGCATTTAGGCCCGCCAACTTTCATACTTCAACCAGCACTTCATTTTAGTCTTGTTTTGTCAACAGTCAGCGGAAACTTGAGCATTAAAACAACACACTTGACGCTGTGTGGTTGATTCTGTCCTACCTGGTTGGTCATCTAGAGAGGAAAAGAAACTTGGTAAGAATAGGAGGCAGCAGGCGTGCCTGGCTGGCTTAGTCAGTGAAGCACTTAACTCTTGATCTCACAGTTGTGAGTTTGAGTCCCACTTTAGGCATAGAGATTACTTTAAAAAAAAAAAAATAGAATAGGAGGCAGCAGACAAGCATTTTGCATAAATGTGTGTTCTTTAAAAAGATCTTCAGATTCTGGTTTTGACCATAGGAGTGGTGGGTATCATGTTAATAAAAGGCATCTTGGGAACATGGGGTGGATGCGTGTGTGTTCCCTGTGAGTGTCACAGAAACGTCCTCTGAAGTGTCCGAGAAGAGACGCCCACAGACTGAAGGCAGAGCCTGCCCTTTAGGAGCTGCCCTGTGGTGCATAGGCTGAGTGGTTCCAGGTGAAACGACCTTATTGCAGGAGTGCTTTTTCCTTTGCTTTTTTTTTTTTCTTTTTCTTTTTCTTCACTTTTCCAGTTTTTGTAATGATGTTGGTTCATTCTTTTCACTTCTCCATTTTCCTAATGCTGCTGCTAATGTTGTTTTAATGTGAGTCATTCTTAACTCATAGACTTGCTTGTTTGTTTTTCAACAGGACAAGGGCTCAGAGGACTGGATGTGCTCAGACATCGGTGTTGTTCTTCCCAGTTCTTGACCCCGGTCCTGTCTCCAGCCCGTCTTGGCTTATCCACCTTGACTCCTTTGAGCCGTTCGGAGGGGCGGTTTCTGGTAGTTGTGGCTTTTATGCTTTCAAAGAATTCCTTCAGTCCAGAGAACTGTTCCTGGCATCCCTGTGTGTGTCACCCACCGGTGACCTGTGGCAGTATGTACTTTCAGTGCACCTACTGCTTACCGTTGCTTTAGTCACTAATCGCTTTCTGGTTTGAAAGATGCAGTGGTTCCTCCCTCTTCTGAATCCTTCCTAGGTGACGCCCTGCTGACCCATGCAGTCACACCAGAGATAGTTCTTTCCAAATTGGCTCTCGTCACTGGCATCTCACTTTATGATAGGGAAGGCTACTACCTAGGGCACTTTAAGTCAGTGACAGCCCCTTATTTGCACTTTTCACCGTAAGCGTGTCCCCAGAGCAGGAATGTGTGGAAACACCTGGGATGACGTTGCAGCCTGCGGTGAGTGCTCCCGTCTCGGGAATCTTTGGGGGCGCTTGCCCGTGTCTTTTCTCATATCATGTTAGTCACTAACATATTTAAGGTCTGTGCTATTTCCCCAGCTTTTAGGAATCTCAATCATTTTTCTAAATTAAAGAAAGAAGTACTGCATCCAGTTGCCTCACTCTGTAGATTTATTGTGGTTACTTGTACCATTTACAGAGGTATAACACTTGCCAAAATGTGTTATCTGCAGTACTGTTTCCAAGGTTTATTCAGAACGATTTAAAGTGGCAGCTGCACTCAGGATTTAGTGAGAGATGTACACAGGTCACAGCAGGGTGCTAAGGAAAGTGTCTGGAGAAGCAGCCAGCAGGCCACACCAGTCTCTGTCACGGGGCAGAGCTCCACACACAGGTGTACGTATACCCCAAGCTACGTCAAGTGGTGTGCCACATCCAGTGTAACCACATTCAATGCCTCAGGATTTAGAGAGGAGCCCTGCGTCTTTAAATGAGAAAGTGTACAATTCTTTTTCCTCCTACAGCATGTCAGCATCTCAAGTTCATTTTTCAACCTACGATATAACAATTTGTAATAAAGCCTTCATGAGCTCATGATGTGAAGCACTGTTCTGTCATCAAGTACTCTCAAATGTTTCTGATACTGCTGAGCTAAGACCATGAGAAAAAGCTAGCACTAAATCATGTTTGGAGCTCTATCCCATATTATATTGATCTCTTTAAGTATTTGTTCCTGCCACTGCACACTGTGGCGTTGACTTGGTGTTCTGTCCCAGTGCGGTGCCTCCTCTTGACTCCCCCACTGCTCTCTGTGGTGAGAAATTTGCCTTGTTCAATAATTACTGTACCCTCGCATGACTGTTACAGCTTTCTGTGCAGAGATGACTGTCCAAGTGCCACATGCCTATGATTGAAACGAAAAATTTATTGTTACCTCTGAGTTTGTGTTCCACGGAAAATGCTATCCAGCAGATCACTTAGGAAAACTAATTCTATTTTTAGCTTCTTATTTCTCAGCTGTCCTTTTTTTCTTGTTTGATTTTTGACAGCAATGGAGAATGGGTTATATAAAGACTGCCTGCTAATATGAACAGAAATGCACTTGTAATTCATGGAAATAAATGTACATCTTCGATCTTCATATTCATGTTAAGATTCAGTGTTGATTTCCTCTGGATCAGCGTGTCCAAATGGACAGTCAGCTTCAGTTTGTGCTTGGAGCAGAAATGCTTGTGGGCCTCCCCTTCCCATGCGGGCACTGCCCCGACACTGGTTTACATAAAATGATTTAGAAGGCATTTCTGTAGGGTCCTAGTTTCCCTTTGCACAGCAGAGAATCAACTCTGACATGTTTCTTTACTCAAATCATAGGTCTAAAATACTGTCAAACTCTGATGAAGAAGCCCAGACATCTCAGTTTGGAATCTCTGGTTCTTTCTAAAGAGGGCCTGCCTGTGTGCCCCAAGCCTCCAGCTGGGCACAGCCGGGTGCTGGGAAGCTTTGCCCGGTGTCACTTGGCCCACACCACCTGGCCCAGGGTGCTGGTGCTCACACCTCACGGGCTAACGAAGGATGGCAGACTCCGCCTCAGAGATCAGAACCGCATCTAGATTCTTGCCCAAAAGTACGTGGTTTTTCACTTCATGCTCAGAGCTGCCATGGAAAGGTCTGCAGGGCACTGAGAGGATAGAGGTTTGACTGTTACTTGAGACATTGATGAGTCAGTTTCCATTTTAAAAGGAGCATTGACAGTTTTCCTACTCTTTTTCTTTGTACTTTTTAAATGGAATGTTAATATTTTTAGGAGGTAAATCTGCAGTCCTCTAACCAGAAAGCCATAGCCTTGGTTACTAATACTTGAGGACTGTGGGCTTTCCCATCCCCTCCACGGTACTGTGGAGTCATATTGGCATGAAACCACTAACTGCGTTCCAGCAACACTGTAGCCGTAAGTTGTGTGCTTTTTTAATCATGCCAAGCTTGGCTTAACAGGTCAGAAAATTGTCCTAATCAAGGTACCTGTGAAAAGTACTAGCTATTATGTGTGATAGGCTCATCATTTGGATCCTCTTAACATCTCTAAAAATGTCCTGATTAGGTATCCAAATTCATACTGGTGACACTGAATGCCTCCATTCTTAGTAAGCTCAAATAAACTTTCAGACTTAGGGCTTTTTTTTGGTGTCTAAAAAGCAAGCAAAAAATTCCTGTTGAAACATTCCAATCTTTTCATTTAGTAGGAAACAAAATAACTAAGCCAGTGGAATGAATTTGAGGGAACTCATGACTCCGCTGACACAAGTCTTCAGAGCTAATGGAGACATGCAGACCATTTTGATGCATGGGTAGAAGAATATCGTGGTGTTTGTGTGCAGTACACAGTGTGTGGTATGTCCACAGTTCTGCTGCTGCAAGCATAGGTGATGGGCGTGTAGGGTCCTGTCAGCTTTTGGAGCCCCACATGGCTCGTCAGTGGTTCGATCTACGTAAGGAGTCACCCAGGTATACTGCCCACACCACATGCCACATAATGTTCAGACCATTCAGAGGAGACTGTTTTACCTTTATTTGCTTATATGTTAATATGGTTTTTAAATTGGTAACTTTTATATAGTATGGTAAACGGTATGTTAATACACACATACATATGCACACATGCTTTGGGTCCTTCCATAATACTTTTATATTTGTAAATCAATGTTTTGGAGCAATCCCAAGTTTAAGGGAAATATTTTTGTAAATGTAGTGGTTTTGAAAATCTGAGTAATCCTTTTGCTTATACATTTTTAAAGCATTTATGCTTTAAAATTGTCCTGCTGGTGTTTGAAATATGATAACTCCTATAGTGCGGATGAGAAGCATGTAACAGTAGATATGTGGTTTCTCTCACTGTAATCCAGCTCAGCATCATGGATTGGAAACGACTGAGAATCCAGAAGGAATTCTCTGGGGTTGCACCAGGTTTACCTGAAGCTCGTTGCCTTTTTTGTGCTGTTTATGCGTGTAGAGCACTCGAGAAAGTTCTGAAACTGCTTTGTATCTGCTTTGTACTGTTGGTGCCTTCTTGGTATTGTACCCCAAAACTCTGCATAGATTATTTAGTATAATGGTAAGTTAAAAAAAAATGTTAAAGGAAGATTTTATTAAGAATCTGAATGTTTATTCATTATATTGTTACAGTTTAACATTTATTTGTGGTATTTGTGATTTGGTTAATCTGTATAAAAATTGTAAGTAGAAAGGTTTATATTTCATCTTAATTCTTTTGATGTTGTAAACGTACTTTTTAAAAGATGGATTATTTGAATGTTTATGGCACCTGACTTGTAAAAAAAAAAAAACTACAAAAAAAATTAGAATCATTAAATTTGTCCCTGTGTTACCAAAATAACATAGTACTGTGCATGTATAGTTTACTTGGAATTTCATGTGTGAAAATATGAAGTCGTCTAGGCCTTTATTACAATGCCTCCCAAGTAAGTGTGTTCATATTTTGACTTTGCTTACAGTAATCAGTGATAGAACCATAAGCTGGTGCTCTGGAGGTCAGTGGGATTTTAGCACTGTATCGGGTTTTCCAGATTCTTCTTCAGACACTTGGCTATAGAGGGGGTAAGAAGGCAGTGCTGGGAGTCCTGACACAGCACCCATGTGCATCTCTTCTCGTCTTCCTGCACTTCAGCCACTGCCGCCACGGCAGGTGTCCTTGACAGCCTCTTTTTTCAGATCAAGATGTCATGAGTGTATTAGGGACTCTCGGACATTTGGTTCTTCTCAATTTGGGGCATCATACAGTGACTTATTTACAGGACAGAAACACTGGAAATTTTTCTGGATTGGTGGTATAGAAGGAACACAGGCTTTGGGCCCGTAAATCTGGGTTCAAAACCTGCCCTCTGCTTATAACTGCAGCTGACTTTGGGCCAGTCATTGTGCTGCTTTGTGCTTCAGCCTGTATGCTCAGACCTTTGACTGTAAAGTGGAACCTTGCATGTTGTAAAGATTATACAAATATATTTTAAGTTTCTAGCCCAGTACCTCAAAACAAACAGTAAATGGAAGATCTTCCTAAATGCTTTATTTATTTAATTGTGTGTTTGTTTGTTTGTTTGTTTGTTGTAAGGTAGCACTAAGATGTCTGCTAACCAAACTAACTGCTTTCTATTCACCTGAGAGGGGATCACCTGTCTGAAATTTTCTTCAGGGAAGTGAGCTGATCTCACCTAAATTGATAGGTATTTGAAACGCTTATAGAATTGTCACATTCATTTTGCCTTTGAGAGATTAACACCCTTTGTTGTTGTCCACATCCTACAGAAATCAATTATTATCATCTTTCTTATTCAGCACAAGTTATTAATAATCATGTTTTTTTCCGCATTAATTATGATGAGCTCCTTACCTTAACAGTAGTGCAGCCATTCCAGTTGGCAGCACAGACTTACATCTTGGTTGGTTCTCTGTATTTAATCAGAACCAGAGCATTTAGAGCTGACCAGTGGCCACAGAGCAAGCAGCTCTCTGAGAAGATCAGAAGCCAAGCTCAGGTCAGAGTTACAGAGCAGGTGGAGGCAGGTGCAGACCCACCTGAAACCTCAAGTGTTCAGGAGGGAGAGGGATTGGGTGTGTCCACAGGGGAGTGTGAGGAGAAGGGTTTTCATAGGTGACGGGCTTGACCATATTTGAGTCTGAGGAGGGATAGACAGACAATGTTGCTGGACTTCACAGGGCTGAGAGCCAGGTAAGGGGTGGGTCAAGTAGGACACAGCACAAGGGGCTCTTTCTGAGCCTGGCACAACAAAAGCTGAAGACAAAAGTCCTTTGAAGAAAAGGTAGAGAGGAGGAAATGTAATGAGGTTGTGCCCCACAGGTCTTTTTCAGGTAAAGTAGGAAACGGTCTCTGCCAAGAATAAAGGAGAGCCAGCATGAGAAGTGGAAATGAGCAGAATGCCTATCTCTGCGAGGCCCTGATTGAGATGATGCCCATAAGTCTGTCGTGAAGTACCGATCCATGGGGCTTGGATGTTCTTCCCTGTGCAGTGGTGTCGTTAGCTGGGTTTGCAGGGTTGGGCAAAACAGAGGCCCAAGGAGGTGATAGGAACACAAGATGCATCACGTGTTGGGTATAAAGATGCTTTTCTCTTTTCATTTCTTGGCCAGAGGAGCAGGGAAGCCATCGCCCCTTTTTTAGTAAGACCAAAAGGTGACAAAGCCTCTTATCAGCTGTGGAAATGGTGGGAGGACTGGGAGGGCACATCTCAGGTGGGAAGGAGGGACAAGGAGATGTGCAGGGGCCCTGGGGCACATGGAACACCAAGGCCAAAGGTTTGGGGCCCAAGCACTGGTGGGAGTTCTGCTGCAGACTTGCAGCATGGGCACATAAGCTGACTGTCTGCTCGCAGAGGGCCACCAGGATGACAAACTGCCTTGGAGAGTCAGAGACCAGTGGCCCCATTGCCACCCCCAGAAATCTCTGCTCCCCTTTTTTCCCTTCTAAACCCCGGACAGTGCCTTTACTTCCTTCTTTGCCACTACTTCCACACTAAAGTATTCCCATTCCTTGGGGAGCCAGCTGGCTCTATAGCCTAGAAAATGTGGAGTTTCTGAGATTGAACCAACTACCCGGGGGGGGGGGGGGGGGGGGGGAAGGGCACTAGTGCAAGCAAGGCAGGGATGGGAATGGGGATTGGTTTTTTAATTGCTTTTGAATTTTTGCTGTGTGCACACATCCCACACAGCAGTGAGTTTCAAATATCTTAATCACCAGAGCCATTTTGTGAAATCAGTACAATTCGCCTATAAGTAAGCAAGGGTGGGGCTACCCAGCACCTTACCTGTCACCCTGCCATGAGTAGCATCATGCTTCTGCCCTAGAGGATTCAAAAATGGAGCAAGTACTGCAAAAGGCCGGAACCAAAGAAATAGAACAAGGCCCTGGGTGACAGTACGTCACAGTGGTCAGGGGTGGACCCACAGCTTAAGAGTTTCCAGCAGAAGTGTCCAGCAGGTGGGTTCGGTAAGACTACCCTGGTTTGGAAGTGTAGGAAAATTAAGATCACGGTGGAAGTACAAATAAGGTTGGGGTGGGGCAGTAGATAAGAAAGATGAGCTTGTAAGGCAGCAGGGAACAAAGCCAGGGCTGGTGCTGGGCTCAGCTCGGGCGAGTGTCAGGCACTCACTGCGCGCAGTGAGTATTGCAGAGAACAAAACAAGCAGAGCTGCCCTCATGGTGCCCATCCCATGGCAGTGAAGACAGGCATTAAATTATTTCTAAAGTAAAAACTACAAACGTGCCAAGTGCTTAAAGGAGAGCAAACAAGAATGAGAGGCGCCAAGTCGCGCAGCATTAGAAGAGGCACTATTATTGCTAGATGGAAAAGTCCCTAAAGCTGTAATGAGCTGCGTTGGCTCTTAATATGTCTTGGTTAGAAGGGAGATGCTGGACCAAAGCAGGTTTCAAAAAGGAGGGAGTCGCACATCAGTGATTACTTGCCTTAGAATAGTACCACGGGGACAGTGTTTCCCCTTTGGGCCCCTGGAAGGCCAGGACGGTGCCTGGCGGGGAGCACAGGACCAGGAGGAGTCACAGGAGGACCCAGGCTGCCAGAGTTTAGTCCCCAAAAAGACAAGTAGCTACTGCCACCAATATGCAGATGAGTGAGGCCAAGTATTTTAGTGAAATCAGAAGGACAAAAAAGGCAGATGATGTCATGACAGAAGAGGAAACAGGATGCCTCAGCCCCTGTTCTGTACTGTTTTCTCTCAAAGGTGAACACGGGCACATGTGCATTCATTTCTGGGGCTACTCCCAGGACTGTGAACCAGAACTCTGCAAGGGAGGGGCAGGGGCCACCCCTGGTTGAATTCTATCCAATTTAAGATTTTTTTTTAATGTTTGTTTATTTTGGGAGAGAATGTGTGTGTGTGCATATGCACAAGTGGGGGGAGGGGCAGAGAATCCCAAGCAGGCTCTTCGCTGCCAGAACAGAGCCCCACCCAGGGCTCAAACTCATGAACCATGAGATCATGACCTGAGCCAAAACCAGGAGTCAGTTCCTTAACCAACTGAGCCACCCAGGTGCCCCCAATTTAATTTTGTCTGTAAGAACAAGTCAGACTCCAAGCATGTCTTCCCCTTTCTCAGATGTGGCCATGAGACTCAGCAGACAGAGACGCCATTTGATAGCTGACTCCCTCCCCAAGTGTGGTGTGCGGCTGCACTGGCCTGGGGCTGCAGGGAGCCCACCAAGCCAGCCCAAACACCCCCTCACACCCCCCTGTGTTTCCCATGTGCTATAGATGAGGCTGCATGTGTGTGAAAGCTCCCCTGTCTGAATGTAAGTGCATGCTGTCATCAAGGTGGCATGCCCCACCTGAGATGGGAGAATACAGGTCTCCCCCAGCAAGAGGAGCTCCCCAAAGGAAGGCAGATGTGCCTACCACCACCCAAGTGGCCGCTATCAGAAATGCCCTGAACTCAACCCCACTGCTGGGTAGCCAAGGGGCTTCAGGCAAAGCCATGTGGGCTCTCAGTCTCTGCTGGTAGAACTGGGGTGGCAGCACCTGCCTCCCAGTGACTCCCAGGACTCAGGTGTCCTGTGCCTGCAGCAGGTTCTGCACCAGTGCTCTCCTTCCCCTTTTCCTTTTTTGTTGGTTGGGCTTTGGGTTTGTTTTTCCTTGGAGGTAACAGGTATCCATTTCTGGTTCTGGGGGGCCTCAGAGCCCCCTCCACTCTGGTCCTTGATACCATGTCCCTGCCTCCATCACACCTTGACAGAAGCCATAGGCCTCAGGAATCCGGTCACAGTGATCTCCCTTGTGCAGAAGGCCCTGATCTTGCTCCCTGCGAACTGCTCCAGCCCACTGACCCCACACCCTTCCAGGCTCGGCCCTCTGCACCCAGCCCCAAGGGTGAATTTGCTGTGTGTGCCCACCTGGTGTTATTACAAACTGGAGGATAGAGGAAAGGCCTGAGACCACAGGCCCAAGGCCTCACAGCAGAGACGTGAAGTCCTTCCCGTAAAGCATCTCACCACTCAGGCTGATAGTCCTGTCCACCAGATTCACGTAGCACTCCTGGTACATAGAGGAATTTCTAAAATGCAGTTGACAGGTCTCAAGAGGTTTAATACTTTGTGTTACTCTGGCAGCTGGAGAAGGGCAACCATTACAATTAGAAAACATTGCGTGGAAGATGCCATATCCATGACTGGGAAGGCTGCAGACAGTGCTGCTTACTTATGTTTACTCTGTGCAAAAAGTAGAACTTGGGCTTTATTTACAACTGCATTTTGCTCCCCAGGACTCTAATCCATGCATTAAATCTGGAAAGCAGTTAATTTACCACTGCCAGAATCCTCTTGGGTCATGGGGCACCTGTATCTCTCGCTGATGGTTCTCAAACCAGCTTAGTCACTTCCTGACCCCCGCATCTCCTGAGAGCTTGTCTCCTTCAAATCTGGCCACTCAGTCCCTCTTGCTCTTTTCCTTATTTTTTTTTTTAGTAGACTTTATTGTTTTTATTCGTTTTGGATGGACAGAATAACTGTAGCTAGCACACAGAGCTCCATGTACCCTCTCTCCCTTCAGTATACCTATTCCCCTTTCCCCTCCCCCTCACTGCTGGCAACCACAGATCTTTTTGCTGTGTAATCTCCATAGTTCTGCTTTTTCCAGAATATCATGTAATTGAAAATATAGAGAATTGGCCTCTTTCATTTAGCAATGTGCATTTAAGTCCACTTAATGTCTGTTTATGGCTTGATAGCTCATTCTTCCTCCAGCTTTATTGAGATTTAATTGGCAAAATTTGTGTGTGTGTGTGTGTGTGTGTGTGTGTGTTTGTGTGTGTGATGGAAACACTTAAAATCTACTCTTAGTCTCAAGTATACAACAGAGTAACTATAGTCATCATGCTGTGTACTACATCCCCGGAGCTCCTTCATCTTATAAGTGAGGGCTTGTACCTTTTGACGAGCATCTCCCCATTTCTCTCACCTCCTAGCCCTTGGTAACCACCACTGTCCTGTTTACAACAGCACATTTCTTTTCATCACCAAATAATATTCCATTGTATGGATATACCATAGTTTGCCCATTCACCTATGAAGAGCATCTTGGTTGCTTCCCGTTTGGGGCAACTATGAATAAAGTTGCTATAAAATGTCATGTGCAGGGTTTTGTGTGGACATAAGTTGCAACTCATTTGGATAGTACCTATCCAGTGGTGTATGATTGCACCAGACACATATTTTAAGGAAGAAATGATAGGAATTCTCTATTACAGTCTCTTCAGAAAATAGAGGGAATGCACCTGATTCTATTGAGGCCAGCATTATCCTAATGTACCAAAATCAGATAAAGATACTGCAAAAGAAGAAACTACAAACCAATATCTTTCATGGCCATAGATGCAGAAATATTCAACAAAATATTAGATCAAATCCTACAATATTATAGGGTCGCCAAGCTGGCTTGGTGGAGAATGCAACTCTTGATCTCAGGGTTGTGAGTTCAAGTCCCACGTTGGGTATAGAGATGACTTAAAATCTTTAAGGAGTGCCTGGGTGGCTCAATCGGAAAGTGTCAGACTTCGGCTCTAGATCACGATCTCATGGTTTGTGGGTTCAAGCTCCACGTTGGGCTCTGCTGACAGCTTGGAGCCTTGGGCCTGCTTCGGGTTCTGTGTCTCCCCCTCTGCCCTCCCCTGCTCACACTCTGTCTCTCTCTCTCTTTCAAAAATAAACATTAAAAAAATTATAAAAATAAAATATTTAAAGGCACCTGGGTGGCTCAGTCAGTTGAACGTCCGAGTCTTGATTTTGGCTCAGGCCATGATCCCAGGGTCATGGGATCAAGCCCCATGTCAGGCTCCATGATAAGTGTGGAGCCTGCTTGCGATTCCCTCTCTCTCTCTCTCTCTCTCTCTCTCTCTCTCTCTCTCCTTTTTTTTTTTTTTTTTTTTTTTTTTTTGAGACAGAGAGAGAGCATGAGCAGGGGAGGGGCAGAGAGAGAGTGAGACACAGAATCTGAAGCAGGCTCCAGGCTCTGAGCTGTCAGCACAGAGCCCGAGGCAGGGCTCGAACTCACAAACTGAGATCATGACCTGAGCCGAAGTCAGACGCTTAACCAACTGAGCCACCTAGGTGCCCCTCCCTCTCTCTCTCCTTTTGCCCCTTACCCCTGTTCATGCTCTGTCTGTCTCTAAATTAAAAAATAGGAGCAGCTGAACAGTTCAATCGGGTAAGCATCCAACTCTTGGTTTCAGCTCAGGTCATGATGTCACAGTTCATGGGTTGGAGCCCTATGCTGGGCTCTGCGCTGACGGCATGGGGCCTGCTTGGGATTCTCTCCCTCTTTCTCTGCCCTTTCCCCACTCATTCATTCTCTCTCTCTCTCTCTCTCTCTCCCTCCCTCCCTCCCCCCCTCAAAATAAACATGAAGAAAAATTTTAATAAATCTTAAAAAAAAAGAATTGCATACTCATGACCAGGTGGGATATATTTCAGGCATGCAAGGCTAGTTCAACATTAGGAAATCAATTAATGTAATCCATCATATCAACAAGCTAAAAAAGAAAAATCACATGATCATATCAATAGATGCAGAAGAAACATTTAACAAAATCCAACACCTTTCATCATAAAGACTCAGCAAAGTAGGAATAAAGGGGACCTTTCCCAACTTGACAAAGAATATCTACAAAAAACCTGTAGGTATGTGTCAACTATACTTCAATTAAATGATCAACAAGAACAACAAAACCTATAGGTAACATTGTTAATGATGAGAAGCTACATGTGTCCCCAAGCACAAGGCAAGGGTGTCTCCTCACACTACTCCTATTAAACATATTGAAAGAGAAAAAAAAACACCAATCTAGAATTTTGTATCTAGTGAAAGTATCCTTCAAAAATAGAGAAATACTTTCTTAGGCAAAAGCTAAAGGAATTCAGGGCATCAGACTGGCTGCCAGTAGAGCATGCTACTTTTGATCTCAGGGTCATGAGTTTGAGCCCCACGTTGGATATAGAGGTTACTTAAAAAAAAATTGGGGCGGATGAGTGTCTCAGTTAAGCATCCACTTTGGCTCAGGTTATGATCTCAGAGTTTATGAGTTCAAAGCCCCACATCGTTCTCTCCATCTCTCTTTCTCTTTCTCAAAACAAATAAATTTTTAAAAATATTTTTTAAAAATGAAAATTTTTAAATGGAAGGAATTTGTTGCCAGGAGACCTGCTTTGCAAGAAATGTTAAAAGAAATTCTTCAGGGGCGCCTGGGTGGCTCAGTTGATTAACATCCGACTTCATCTCAGGGCATGATCTCACAGCATGATCTCACAGCTCGAGTTCGAACCCCACATCAGCCTCTGTGCTGAGAGGGAGCCTGGAGCCTGCTTTGGATTCTGTGTCTCCCTCTCATTCTTCCCCTCCCCCACTTGCATACTCATGTTCTCTCTCTCTCTCTCTCTCTCTCTCTCTCTGTCTCTCTCTCTCTCTCTCTCTCTCTCAAATAAACATTAAAAAAAATTCAAAGAAAAAAAAATATTTAGAAAAAAGGAAAACTGTATAGGTCAGAATCCCAGATCTACATAAGCCTTTTAAAATATTCTACTCCCTCCTTGCTTGCATGATTTCAGACAAGAAATATGAAGTGGTTTCCATCCTTATTTCTCTATAGGTGAGCTGCTTTTATGTTTTTGTTTTTTTCTTCTAGCTTCTTGCAAGAGT
Source organism: Panthera leo (assembly GCF_018350215.1). Classification (NCBI taxonomy): domain Eukaryota; kingdom Metazoa; phylum Chordata; class Mammalia; order Carnivora; family Felidae; genus Panthera; species Panthera leo. The sequence goes on along the minus strand of NC_056690.1, from coordinate 29,704,728 downwards.
GTCTCTTTGTCTTTGGTTTTCTGCAGTTTGAATATCATATGCCTAGGTGGAGTGTTTTTTATATTTATCCTGATTGGTGGTGTCTAAGATTCCTGAATTTGTGATTTGGTTTCTGTCATTAATTTTGGAATATTCTCGGGGCGCCTGGGTGGCTCAGTTGGTTAAGCGTCCAACTTCAGCTCAGGTCACGATCTCATGGTTCGTGAGTTCGAGCCCTGCATCGGGCTCTGTGCTGACAGCTCAGAGCCTGGAGCCTGCTTCACATTCTGTGTCTCCCTCTCTCTCTGCCCCTTCCCTGCTCATGCTGTGTCTCTCTCTGTCTCAAAAATAAATAAATATTTTTAAAAATTAAAAAAATTTTTTGGAATATTCTCAGTTTGTTTGGGTTTTTTTTGTTTCTTTGTTTTTGTGTTTTTCCATGATGGAGACACACCAGTGCACCCACATGGCTTTCTGGGAAGCCAGGGCCCCACTCTGTTTTTCTTAGCACTTTTTTTTTTTTAAGATTTTATTTTTAAGTAATCTCTACACCCAACATGTTTGAACTCACAACCTGGAGATCAGGGGTTGCATGCTCCACTGACTGAGCCAGACAGCGCCCCTCCCAGCACTTATGTTATTGCAAAAATGAGTTTGCCACAAATACTACTTTGTAAATGACTTATGTCACTTATGGAGAACTCATTTCTGTGCTGAGAACAAAAGCTCACTGTTGCTTAGGGGCTGTGATGCCTGGCTAGATGGCCAGGCTTACCTCTGGCTAAGGGAACTCAGGCTTCCACCTGTAGCTTCTGTGGCTATATCTGTCCCTTTCTGTGTCCCGTTCCTGTAATGCATCCATAGTGTGCTTGTGCAGAGAAGGGGCCCAGAATGCCCACTGGGTTTGGGTTACATGCTCCAATTCTGTTCAGCCACCCATTCCTGGATAGCCATGGTGGATGCTGCTCAGGTGTCCATGAGTTGTGAGCACACCGGCCATACCACCAGAAGTTGGGAACATATCTGGGGTTTACAGTGGTTCAGCCACCAAGCCCAGAGTGCCTGGTGCCTGGACGCACTCACTGATGCAGCACTCCGAGGCTGGTGCCTATGAAGGGTTGCTGGCTATACTGGGCCCATCCCCAACAGTGACAGGGTGCTCACCCAGCCCAGAGCTGCTGCTGTGGGTGCCTGGGCCTCTGAGCCACATGTCTGCCACCACTGACCTCACAGGACATAGGCAGTGAGTCCCAGCCATTACCCTTTAAGTATAATCTTCTGCTCCTGTCTTCTTCCCGGAATTCCTATTTTGTATATGTGACATCTTTTATAATTGTCCTGTGGTTCTTGAACATTCTGTTACTTTTCTTTTTTTATTTTCATTTTTTCTCTTTGCATTTCAGTTTGGAAAGTTTCTAGTGACATATCTTCAAGCTCACTGATTTTTTTTCCACCTATGTGCCCACCAAAGCCATTCTCCATTTCTGTTCATTTTTTTTTCTAGCATTTCCTTTTGTTGTTTTCTTAGAGTTTCCATCTCTCTGCTTACACTATCCATCTAATTTTACATGTGGCCCACTTTTTCCATGACAGCCCTTAGCATATTAACCAGAGTTGTTTTAAATTCCCTGTCCAAGGGCGGGGGGGGGGGGGGGGGGTGCCTGGCTGGCTCAGTTGGAAGAGCATGCAACTCTTAATCTTGGGGTTCAAGCTCCATGTTGGTGTAGAGATTATTTAAAAAATAAAATCTTTAAATTTTTTTTTAATGTTTACTCATTTAAAAAAAAATTTTTTTTTTTTTAAAGCTCTCAGCACAGAGCCCAACACGGGGCTCGAACTCATGAACCAGATCATGAACAGGATCATGACCTGAGCCAAAGTTGGATGCCTAACTGACTGAGCCACACAGGTGCCCCATAATGTTTATTCATTTTTTAGAGCATTCAAGAGCAGGTGAGGGCAGAGAGAGAGGGAGACAGAGACTCCAAAGCCAGCTCCGCGCTGTCAGCACAAAGCCCAATGTGGGGCTTGAACCCGTAAATCACAAGATCAACCTGAGCTGAAGTCAGATGCTCAACCAACTCCACTCAGGTGCCCCCAAAAATAAAATCTCTAAATTTCCTGTCCAGTAATGCCAACATCTCTGCTGTAGCCAAGCGTGGTTCTAATGCCTACTTTTTCTCTTCAGACGGTGCCTTTCCTTTAGCATGCAATTTTTTTGTTGTTGTTAAATGTCAGGCATATATTGGGTAATAGAACTGAAATAGACAACATTTTAATGAGAGGTTTTTATGTTTTTCTGGCTTGGAGTGAGGCTCAGAGGCTGAAATTTCCTCTCCTGTACTTGTTTATGTTTCCCCTGTTGTCCTTGGGTTTCCCTAGAGACTCCTTCTTCAAAAGAACCAGTCTTTAAAAAAAGGAAAGGAAAGGAAAGGAAAGGAAAAAGAAAAGAAAAGAAAAGGAAAAGGAAAAGGAAAAGGAAAGAAAAAGAACCAGCCTTGCAGTGGTGCTCATTTGGGCCACACATATATGGAAATTAGAATGATACAGAGAAAATGAGTATGGCCCCTGCACAAGGATGACACACCAATTCATGATGAATCAGCCTTGCAGCTTTTTCAGCTGTAATCCTCTAGTATGCAGGAGCCCTGTTAATGGTGCAGGAAGGCATGGAGGGAGGGGAAGTGTCCCAGGATCGTATGATTAGGTTTGTCTCCTAGTGGGCCTGTGGCCTGGCCCATGATCCTTGCAAGTGCTGCTTCTCTGGGATTTTTGCCCCGTTAGGGTAAGACAAAGGCTACAAGGGGCTGGGGTTAGGTTTATCCATTCCCCCCTGTTGGATGAAGCTCTGAGGAAGTTGTTTTCCTTGCTGGCTGGACTTTTTTTGATGGACAATGAACAATCTGGGCATATTTCAGATGGTTATATTTCCCCTTCCCCTTGTGTGATACACAAAAGAATTTTGCTCTGATCTTCATTCACTGTGAGAACCTGGTAGGGCTCCTTGGAGGTAAAATCCATAAAAATGCCCCCCCCCCCCACATTAGAATGGTTCTCTTAAGGGTGAGATTTTAATTCTCAAGCTCACCCACACTCAGCCTCCAGCATTTCATTGATATTACCATTTAAGGGGTCACGGAGGTGTTCCTACCAGTTCCTGGTTCCAGTGGCTTCTGCTACTGATAAGTTGTGATACTCTGTCTTTAATGTCTCTACAGTTTTTGGGATGGGGTGTTGTCCCATGACCTCAATTCACTGATGGATCTAAGAAAAGTCCTTAGGGGCACTTGGGTGGCTTAGTCGGTTAAGCATCTGACTTCAGCTCAGGTCATGATATCACAGTTTGTGAGTTCAAGCCCCCCATCAGGTTCTCTGTTGTCAGTTCAGAGCCTGCTTCAGATCCTCTGTCTTCCTTTTCCTGTTCCTCCCCGGCTCGTGTTCTCTCTCTCTTTCAAAAACAAAAACAAACAAACAAACAAAATATATATATATATTTTTATTATATATATATTTATTATTTATATATTATTTATATATTATATATAATTATATTATATTATATATTATATATATTTATATATATTATATATATATAAATTATATAAAAATATAAATATATTTATATATATAATTATATGTATAATTATATTATATTATATTATATTATATTATATATTATAAATATATTATTTATATTATATATATATTATATATATATTTTTTTTCAGTTCTTTCAGCTTTTTTCTTGTTTTGAGGACAGGAGTGATGATTGCAAGTTCTCTACATGTTGAAGCTAAACTTGAAGGCCATTCTTATTTTTATGCTTGCTGCCCAATGCCTTTCTAGCAAGTGTTTCTGGAAGGGCAGACACTCAGCAAATGTGGTTGGAGAAAACTGTTAAGAAAGATCTCTGCATCTGATTTTAACACAGACCAATGTAGACAACAGTAGAGGGTAACCACAGGAGCCTGGGGCACATCTGCCATGGGTGACCAATAATAAAATCTATTTTCCAAAACATAAAAAAAAAGCATAAAAGTACAAAAGTATAAACACCTTGCCTCATTCCCAACTGATAGTCAATCAAAGAATATTATCTACTTATATGAAGAAAAGCATCCCGTGCCATTAGAAAATAGAAATTACTAGGGGCACCTAAGTGCTCAGTTGGTTAAGCGTCTGCCTCTTGATTTTGGCTCAGGTCATGATCTCATGGTTCATGGGATCAAGCCCAACATCCAGCTAGGCACTGACAGCATGGAGCCTGCTTGGGATTCTATCCCTCTCTCTCTGCCCTTCCCCTGTGCTCACTCTCTCTCTCACTCTCAAAATAAATAAATAAACTTAAAAAAAATGAAAATAGAAATTACCAAATTAAAGATCAAGTGTCATTTTGTGCATACCCTACCTTCTGTGTGTGTGTATTTTTTTTTTTTTTTTGGTTTGTCTGCTCATTTGTTTTTAGTGAAAGCAAAATTATAAAAGCCAAATGTTGTGAAGTTGTAAGGAAATGTGCCCTTTGACATTGCTATTAGTGCTGGAAATAAATACAATGGAATCTAGTAAATGTGACTGGAGCCAATCAGATGTGTTTTGACTCAGTAATTCCATTACTGGGGGTTTTTTTCCCCCTAGACAATAATCCGAGGGAGAGCAGCCACCTGGACAAAGGTGTTTGTACCAACACTAACTGAAATACCAAAAAGAATCGCCTCCACACCCGACTTTAGGGAATGTCCTGGCAAACTTGTAAGACAATACAGCAATTAGAGTCTTCATGTTACCACCCCTCACCCCAATGCTTTGATCCTCCAACATGCAAATCCCAGCCACATTTGTGAATCAGTTTTCTGTCCACTCCTCTGAAATGACATTGCTCCTTCTCTTGTCCACTTGCCAGGAAGTTCCTGGAAAGCACACTGTGTGGCTTGCTGATTTCAGGACACCTGGTACAAAGAAAGGCTCTAAAAAGGCTGCTGTGCAAAATGTGGGTCACAGACCCATTGCATCACCATCACTGGGAGCCTGTTAAAAACCCACACTCTCTGGTTTAAGAGGGTAAACTTTATGTTAAATATATATTACCAAGATTAAAAATTAGAATGCAGGGGTGCCTGGGTGGGTGTTTAAGTGTCTGACTTGATTTCAGTGCAGGTCACGATCTCCCAGTTTGTGAGTTTGAGCCCTATGTCAGGCTCACACTGTGGGTGCAGAGCCTGCTTGGGAATCTCTCTCTCCGTCCTTCCCCACTCATGCTCTACCTCCCTCTCTCTTTCTCTCTCTCTCTCTCTCAAAATAAATAAACTTTTAAAAAATTAGAATGCAGAATCTCAGGACCCACCTCAGACATACTGCATTTCAGCCAACACATTTTAACAAATTCCCAGGTGATGTGTTTACATTTTGAAAAACCCTGTATGTTGGATGTATAGTTACTCTTAAAATATAAATTCCCATCATTAGTTACTACTTCTAATCAAAGCATATACTTTATTTTTCTCCCTTACGTGGGAGGCTGCTTTTTATCTTCTCTTGGACTCCTTAATTTGCACGAAGAATGAAGAAATTGCAGTGGCAGGTGGCAGACTCCAAGGACAGCATGATGCCATGGCAACGTCTTCCATCAGTAACTTAATTTCATCTCTGCTTTTACATCTTTCTCTCCTCAGTCTTGAAGCTGGGAATTTTTTAATTTGGAACGAACCTAAGATGGCTTGTGGTTGCTATGCCAACAGCAAATGCACACTTCCTAATGGGCTTGAATCTCATAAAGGAAAGATAACAGAAAGTCAAAGAATTTTAGACCCCAAGGGGTTACAGAGAGACTGCATCCCCTCACCTGGCCGAGGAGGGCCTTGGGGTTGGGAGGTGAGTGAGGCTCCCTGCCTGCTGCATGGCAACCTGCCACCCTGCTTTGAACTCACACCTAAGTGAGCTTCTCCATCTGGTCAACCCAGGGTTTTAGGCAGGATTTGGGGACCAAAGGCAGGCTGAAAGACCCTTCAGGAGAATTGCTTTAGGTGTCTTTCTAGCCCCCCAAACACAGTAAATTCACTCACTTAGGGATGTCATAACAAAGTACCACAGCCTGGGTGGCTTAAACAACAGAGATTATTGTCTCAGAGTTCTGGAGGCTGGGAAGTCCAGGGTCAAGGTGTCAGCAGGTTTGGATTCTCCTGAGGCCTCTCTCCTGGATGTGTAGATGGACTGTCACTTTCTCCCTGTGTGTGTCCGTGTCCTAGTCATTTTCTATCAGTGCAGAACCCAACATGGGGCTCGATCCCGCAAACCATGAGATCATGACCTCAGCTGAAATAATCTCTTATAAGGACACCAGTCAGACTGGATTAGGGCCCCTCCTAACAACCTCATTTTGTTTCTTTTGGTGGGGAGGGAAAGGGAGAGAGAGAATCTTAAGCAGGTTCCATACTCAGTATGGAGCCTGACACAGGGCTTGATATCACAACTGGCCATGAGATCATGACCTGAGCCAAAATCAAGAGTTGGATGCTTAACCTACTGAGCCACCCAGGCACTCCCTAACAACCTCATCTTGACTTAATCACCTATTGAAGAATATCTCCAGGGGCACCTGGGCGGCTCAGTCGGTTGGGAGTCTGACTTCAGCTCAGGTCATGGTCTCCTGGTTCAAGAGTTCAAGTCCCATGTCAGGCTCTGTGCTGACAGCTCAGAGCCTGGAGCTTGCTTCTAATTCTGTGTCTCCTTCTCTCTCTGATTCTCGCCCCAGCTCACACTGTGTCTCTCTCTCAAAAAAAATCAATAAACATTAAAAAAAAAAAAAGACTATCTCCAAATACAGTCACATTTGGAGGGACACAATTTAACATGTAATAACTGGCCACACTAGATCCTCCAGGGAGGCTGGCCATGCCCTAATCCTCAGCCATCTCTGTGTGTGAGAGCCGTGCAGGTCCCGCTCCAGCACATGACAGCTAACATGCCACACTTTGTTCACACACAGTTCTGGAGAGACTCCCACAGGCATTGACACAACTGCAATGTCATGGATTCCATATTCCAAACCACGTTTGATGTGTGTAGCCTGATCCATTCACCTATGTTGGGCTGGAGTCCATAATCACCAGGCAGGCTTGCTGGCAGCTGTTGTACAACACGTTAAACACCAAGCACCATGCTATGTGCACAAGGTTCTCATGAATTCTGCCATCCCTTCTCCTTGGTGCTGTTTCCAGTGCACTGAACAACCCGGAGGAAAGAGCTGGACGTCTTAGAGCTCATTTACTCCTCAATCATCCTGCAGGAGTGGCTCCTTTAGCAAATGTTCCAAGCCCTGCAGATACAACTGAGAACAAACCATGTCCTTGCCCTCAGGTGGCTCACATCCTGGTGGGGGGAGATGGACAATAAACCAAACACAGAAGAAAACTGTGGTGGTGGTGGGGTGTTAAGGAGGAAAATCAAAGCTCGGTGGCAGGGTAGAGGGAGTGGTGGTCAAGAGCCCCTGGTCCCCAGACCCTGGAGGAGACAGCTTCTCTGGTGAGGACACATTCAAGCAGAATCCTAAAGAAATAGGGGCCTTCGAGGGAGAGGACAACAAGCACAGAGTCCCCTAGAAGGGGCAGCAAAGATGTGCTGAAGACGATTAAGCAAAGGAGGTGGTAGGAAAGAATTTAACCTCACCCCCAAAGAGCCTGTCCTTTGCCTTCTGCTTTGGGGAGGGAATTACTAAGCTCTAATGTTTGCCTGGGGGGGCCTTTGGATAGCCTAACGATGTGATTTAAAGTAGGGACATCACACCAGATAATATTCAGGTGGAACTGACCACACAAGAAAAAACAAAATTGTGATTGGGGAGGGGGGCAGGGGACGGTGCTGTAGACTGAGATTGCTAGGAGGGCACTCGATCAATTACACCTGTGCAATGGAGCCCCATTAAAAGCTCTGAGCACCTGGCTCTGATGAACTTCTCTATTGGCAGCAAGGTGCGTGTGCCGTCATACATGACTGTCGGAGAGGGGGCTGTGTGTGGCTCCGTGGACAGGACAGTCGGCAGCTCAAGTTTGGCACTTTCCTAGATTTGTCCCTGGGTGCTTTCCTGCTCTTGGTTTTAATCTGCATCCCTTCTCTGCTATAAACTGTAACCGTGAGTATAACAGCTTGCTGTGAATCCCTCCAGTCAGCCTTAACTCAGGTTCATCTAGGGGACTCCCAACCAAACCTACAGCTGGGTGTCGGAAGTGGGGATGGTCCTATGCAGACTGGTCCTTCCAAACGGCATAGTTGGTCAAATGCAGGCACAGAAGTAGGAAATCAGGAGGAATAGGGATGCGCCAGGTCCCAGGGGGGCATTGGAAGGACTCTGGCTTTTAGTGCAGCGGAAATCTCCTGGAGGCTTTTGAGGAGTGACAGATCTGGCTCTTGTTCTCAATCAATGTATGAAGAGTAAAGGAGGCAAAGCTTGCTACTCACCTATAGCAATTCTCAAGACAAGAGATGAGAGGGGCCTGGGTGCTAGGCACTGGTGGCAGGAGAGGGACCTGTCGAGAAGCCACTGTCGGGCATGATGGGGAGAGCCAAGGTGAGGGGGCTCTGAGGTTTTGGCTGGGCTGGAAGTTTGGCTATGCCTTTTACTGAGGTGGTGAGGACTGTGGCTTAACTTATTTAGAAAAATATATTTATTTGGGGAGTGAGAGAGCACACAAGTGGGAGAGGGGCAGAGATAGAGGGAGAGCAAGAATCCCAAGCAGACTCTGTGCTGTCAGTACAGAGCCCAACACAGAGCTCGATCCCATGAACCACAAGATCATGACCTGAGCCGAAGCCATGAGTCAGATGCCCAACTGACAGCCACCCAGGCACCCCAGGCTGTGGCTTAACTTAGGGCACACTGGCTTTGAGGTGTCCCCTAGAGCTCTGAGGGTGCTTTAGAGTACGCAGATGGCCTTGTATGCCTAAGATTTGGGGGTTGTGGGTCTGTGATGAGGCACAGGCTGGGAGGCATCAGGCTGTGTAAAGTGCTGCTTGACCACCAGCGAGACGTGGTTGAGCCCAGATGTGAGCTTTGGCAGTAAACAGGTGCAGTGATTGTGGAGGGAGCCCAGGAGTGGGAGGAGCCTGGCTCAGCTATTCCTGAGCAATCTTGCTCTGAAGAATTGAAGAGAAGCATGGTGATGGCGAAAGATGGAGATGACATTGTGTCTCCTATCCTGATGGGACAGCCCAGTAAAGCGGGGATTGAGGAGGCAGGTTAAAGAGGGCACTGTGACTGAAGCAGATATGCATGCCAGGGGGTGGACTGCATGCACAGTGACACCCGGGTCTTAGAGAACAGAGCAATGTATGCATGGTGGTGGGCATGGGCCAGCAGAAAGGTTTAGTGTGGGAGCGTCGAGGAAGGCTCTCCTGCTGACATTCACACCTTCAGTAAAGTAGGACACAGAGATAGTCCAGGCAGAGGGAGGCACAGGATCACCTTTCAGGAAGGTGAGAATCCGAATGGCCACAACAGGTGGAGCAGGTGTAGGTTGGCCAGCCAGGAGGACTGCTCTGCCCTAAAAACTGGTCTCTCCAAGGGAAAACATTTCTGCAGCCATGCAGAGTCACATTACCTAGGACTGGGGTTCACCGGACAAGTACGTGGTGTGAAGAAGGTGCTAAAGGGAGGTGAACACATGAAGGAGGACAGCCACCAAGTAGGTAAATGGTGAGGACAGTGAGTTGTGGCTCCTAGCACAGATGGAGGCAGCTGTGGTCCAGATGTTAACAGGAGAGAGCCACAGGGCCCCATGGCTGTCTGAAATTGAGCTTATGGGTGGGGGGCGGGGGGTTGACAACAAGGACTAGGCCGTGGGTGGCAGACTGCAGGTCATGGTTGATAGACAACACCTCATGAAATCACATACAGTCATGTGCAGGATCTCATCAATAAAAATAAAACAGAAAAGAATTAAACAATGTTAGTGCATTGCACAAGAAAAGAGTATATATTAAATCATGAAATTTTTTTCATGTGTATTGGATCATAATGTAATATACATAAAGCATAAACTTTGCCATTTTAACTGTTCTTAAGTGTATAATCCAGTGGCATTAAGTACACTTACATTGTTGGGCAAGCATCCCTACTATCCCCCAAATTTCTCATTATCCCACAAATTTTATACCCATAAAATTTATTTTTTTAATGTTTACCCATTTTTGAGAGAGAGACTGCACATGCGAGAGTGTGAGCTGGGAAGAGGCAAAGAGGGAGATAGAGGATCTGAAGCAGTCGTCTGGAATTGGGTTTGAACTCACGAACCTTGAGATTAGGACCTAAACAGAAGTTGGATGCTTAACCAACAGAGCCACCCAAGCATTCCCTATAATTCTTTACTGTGGTCATAGTTTAAAACATTTGAAAGGCACTGGACAGTGGGCAGGAAGGTGGTCCATGGCTGGTGTCCTGCACAGGGAAAGATCCTTACAAGAGAGGTGACAATGAGTTCACAGGCCAAGGGCACTGAAAGAATCCTCCATGATTCACATACATACTTCAGTCACTTAGACCTTAAGGGAAAGATGTAATCTCTAAGAATTAAGTTAGGAACCATAATGGAAAAAACAATAGAAAATGTGGTGCAAAATTTTTCAAAGACTGAAGGATTCTGAAGAAACAGAGCATAAGTCATTGATGTGCCCGAACTACCACATAGTTACTTAGATATGTTAAGTTTAACATTCTGCAGCCACTAAAATTACTCATTAAAAATCGCAATAGAAAAATGCCCCTTCCCAAAGTAGGATGCAAAATTATATAAACTTTAAACCTTGGCTCACATAAAAATCAGGATTTTTTTTTTCCAACAAAGGACTGAGGACAGATATTTGCAGTGGCAAAAAAATAAGTTTTTAAAGACAGTCTAAGGAATCTTGAAAATTCACAAGAAAAAGGAACATCCCCATCCCCACCCCCAGTTGGAAATTAAAGATCTGAAAGGCTTAACAGTTAATGAAGAGATGCCAACACACATGTGACAAACGCATCTTAAAAATGATGAGTTCCGACTTTACAGCCACATTTGTAAAAGGAGGGGATTTGGAGAATGGCTAAGTTCTGACAAATGGACGATAAACAGAGACATTCTAAGTACAGTAATCAGATGCACACCCAAAGACCTAGAGAGATCTTTAAAAGATATACTGCATTGCAAAAAAAGAAACAAGATCTAACGCTAACATGTATAAAAATGTTATATACATTGTTACCTCAGCACTTTTTTTTTTAAAATTATGTTATTCAAAAAACAATTTATAGAGGAAGGCTGTGGGACCAACAAAATAATGACATGAGAGTCGTTGGGGGACGGAGTGTGGACGTCGAGATGGGACGGGCAGCCTGGGGGGCCAGGACGGCTTCCCGGAGGATGGGGCTTCCTGTCGGGTCCGATTTGGGGGTTCTGGAGCAGAAGAGAGCGAGATACAGTTAGAGGTTCTCAAGTAGAGTGGCTTGGAGAGTTCAGGGCGGGTGGTCAGAGTGGAGGACCCCATATTCTGGGGACCGAGTCTCTGAGTGGTCCAGCCAGGGAAGCCCGGGTCCCGCTCGTGACCAACCCGTGCGCCCTGCTTCGGTCCTGGAAGCCCAGCGTCCCCTCGGCCGTTCCAGGCGAGCGGGAAGACCGAGTGACCCGCAGGTTCCCGAGCGCCCGGGTCCAGACCAGCCCGCGCTTGCGCGCTGAGATCTTCTTTGAGTCTGCCCCGCGCCCCGCCTCGCCTCGCCCGGCGCGGCCCCGCCCCTAAGCTTTGCAATCCTCATAGGCTGGCTCCGAGGCCGCTCTCGGTAGGCCGACCAATGGGAGTGCGTCGCGCCCCGCGGCACGTGCGCCCCCGTCCTGCCCGGCCGGGCGCGAGCTGATCGAGCTCCCGGGCGCCGAGCGCGCGGGGCGGGAACGCGCGGCGCGGGGCGGGGCGCGGGGCGGGGCGCGGGCGCTGCAGCGCGCTGATTGGCCGGCGCCGCGTTCCGAGGCCGTTAACGGCGGCGCGGCCGGGCCGCGGCTCCAAAACAAAGGGCAGGCGGCCCGCGGGGCGGCGGCGGGAGGATGCCTCGCGCCCTGCCGAGGCGCCAACGGCCGCAGCGCGTCCGGGGCCGCGCCGGGGCCGCCTGAGAGCCGAGCCCGCGCTGACCGGGGCCCGGGCCGGATGGGCGCTGCGGGCCGGGGCGCGGACCGCGGAGCGGCCGTGAGTACGGGCGGGCCTGGACGCTGTTGAGCGGGCGGCTACTTTGTGGCGACCCGAGGCTCCTGCGGCTGCGGGCGGGGCCCGGAGGCACCTGTTGGGCGTCCGGGCTGGCGGGCGGGGCGCGAGCGGGCTGCACCTGTGGGTGTTTTTGTTCTGATTTGATGTTTTAATTTGCTATTTGGCTCCGTGTTGGAACAGACCACAAAGCCTAATCTTTGATTTTGTCCCCCTGTCTCCCCCCCCCCCCCCCGTCTCCTTCCCACTTCGGCCACGAAAAAATTAACAGAATGAATTAGATGCCTGGTGTGTAATAGGCTTGTCCCTCTTTAAAAAAAAAAAAATGTTGTGACCGGTGAGGGAAATGAGGACAAAAGAGGTCTCCTAGGAATGTTTATTAAAGGGGAGGGGGTGTTTTCAAGTTGCCCACATAAAGATCGTGACTAAAATGAATCGTCCTCCGTATCAGTTCCCGGCTTGTGGCACTCGGATTTTACTAAAGCAGAGCTTGCAAAAGCCTTAGCTTGGGAAACCTGCTAAGTAGGGTCCCCCTCCCCCAGGCCTGCCTCTGACATCTTTGATGTCCAGATAATGCGCTGTGTTCCAGGATGGAGGGGTGGGGGTGGGGGAGCTGTAATTTCATTTTGGGTAGATAATGACTTTGGAAGACCCCAGTTTTCCCACCCCCAAGCTTTTTCTGTTCACTTGCATTTTTTCTTCTTTGTAGTCAGAACGTACACACTTTAACCTGTTGTTTCTTTTGCCAAGAATATTCTTCTTTCCACCCACCTCACTCCTAAACTCCTACCCAAGCCTCAAGAGGAGGCTTACCTCCTCTAGGGAACACTTTCAGGTGTTTCATCTGAGCCAGCTGCCCCTCTCCCACACCCATGCACCCTCCAACCTCTGCTCCCATCTAGTAGGTGTGACAAAGGTTTGCTGAGTCCCTGCTCCATGCCAGGAGCTGTGTTTGATGCTGGTTTTGAGTTTAGTAATCCTGCACTTGTTCTCCCCTACTTCTGGCCCTGGGCTCTTGGGTGGCAGTAGTGGCATAATTGAGGAATGCTAATACTGAGGGCTCTCCTAGACTCTTACACCTCCCATGGTTAGAGTGTTTCCTTCTCGTAGGAACCTCTCCACGGTAGGACGGGGGCAAAATCATATCCTACCATGGACCTACAGCACAGGGTCTGGCCTGTATTGGGCACGTAAAAACAAACAAACAAACTGATCTTCATTACCAATCTGAATAGTGGCCTCAAAGATTTCATCTTTAAGGAATCTCTGTACCCAACATGGGGCTCAAACTCACAATCCCAAGATCAAGAGTTGCATGCTCCACTGACTGAGCCAGCCAGGTGCCCCAATAACCTTTGCTTTTTAAACAAACTTTTTGTTATGGAATAACTTTAGATTTCCATAAAAGTTGCAAAGATAGTACAGACAGTCCCAATATGCCCCACACCCAGTGTTCCCCATTGTTACTATCCTACAATGCTGTGGTGCATTTGCCAAAATGAACAACTGACATGGATACACCCTTGTAACTGAAGTCCAGACATTAGATCTTTCCGGTTTTGAAGCACTGAAATGTGTAAAGCCCTTTATATTGGGGGCAGTGTTCCTGTAATGCCTATTCTTTGATTCCTGCCCGTTGTCCTGTCTCTCAGTTTCACAAGGACTGCTATGCTGAGGGGCAGGGATGAGCTGGGAGAGGGAATGGGACTGCCAATAGAGTTTTACTGCATTTTTCCAAACCCTCGGGGACTGATAAATGAAAACTAGAATATGAAGAAGCAGTATTCTTAGTTATTCGGTAGCATGTATAACCACGTCAGCCCTATATGAAGTGGCCCTATAACCACTTCAGAGCTGTTCCAATGCGCAAAGCTGGCAAAACCAATACTCAGCTGCTGGAAATGCTTTAAATGCCAAGGTCAGATTGCCAATAGACTCTGCCTGGGTGGATTTAATGCCAGGAAGATATAAAATTGGCATTTCAAGAAGCTACTATGCTAAACTTTAATAACACAAATTCTGTTACCCTTGGAGCCCTGATTAAAACACAGATAAGCAAGGAAACCCCTATTGTTAACTAAGCCCATTGTGGCTATTTATTGCTATCCCTTTCAATTTGTAAGGGCTTGTCTGACTGTGTAATGACATCTGTTCTCTACCTGCTGGGTCTTTGATTTTGCCTTTTCCACATGTTCTGTTAGATCTAAGATACCAGAAGTAACTTCACTAACAACTTACCTACAGTTGTAGAAAATATGAACACTGAAAAAAAAAAAAAAAAACAGCAATAGAAGTGCTTTCAAACCATCCTCTGATGCTCTTCATTTGAGATTCATTTGGTTGTATGTTTGTTAGATCTGCTAATCAGCAAAACCTCTAGGGGGTGGAAATTTTGTCAGGAGGATCTCAGGGGAGGTTGGAGAAAGTTCTGAACAGCCAAGACCCAAGGGCTGAGGGTTCTGGGGACGACAATGCCAGTTGGATTCATAAAAGCAGTCACCATTCCTCCTGTGATAGACACCCTGGGGCACCTGGGAAGGCTGCCTGCTGGTGATAGTAAAATGGAAATCCTGGAGCCAGCCCACTGTCGTCCACACCCAAGAAAGGGCCCCTTAATCTGGCACCTGCAGAGCCTCACAATCAGGACCAGATTCCCTTGGGGCTTATGAGGTGTGGAGACACCCTTGCCAACCCTCTGTCATACTGTAGCAATGACATGACATCTTGTGTAATTCTCTGGACCTCCTTGTGAATCGCAGTTTACCCACAGATAAGGTAACAGCTTGGCTTGAGGTTCCACGGCCACCAAATATGTGGCGTGGTCTGAATTGAGCCCTCTTGTACCTTTGGTTCCCCCCTGCCCCATACCACCGCCCGGCAGCCTGTTTCTTTCCAGACCTCACCTGCTGGCTCCCTCATGGTGCCACACTCTCACCCCTGAGCACTGGCCCACTTCTAATTGCTCTTTGCATCTCTAGTTTTTCTGTCTCTTGCCCCAACACAGGGCATCAAATGTTCGATTATGTTCTTTTTAACACTTTTTTTAAAGTTTATTTATTTGGGGGAGGGAGGGGGAGAGAGAGAGAGGGAGACAGAGGATCCAAGCAGGCTCTGTGCTGGTAGCGCAGAGTCCCATGCTGGGGCTCGAACTCACGAACTGCGAGATCATGACCTGAGCCGAAGTCAAGCGCGTAACTGACTGAGCCACTCAGGCACCCCACCCCCCATTATGTTCGTTTTAGTATGCAATTAAATAATTACAGGTTAAGATTCATACTCTCTGTCCTCCCACTTCCGTTGGCATTTGGGTCTAGAGCCCACCCTTTCAAGTGAGAAGGGCAGTGGTGTGTGGATAGTGCCTTGGCCTTTCCCCCTTGTTGATACCAAGGAAACCAGTAGCCCCTGCTAGGATGTGTCCCAACGCCCTGGCTCTGGGGAACTTTGTTACCAGTGGGTGAAATAAAAAAGAAGGTATTCCAAGTTGTTGCAAAAGAAGGGCTCAGTGCGAGCACATTAATCAGTAGTCTGGTGGGAGACAGATGGTGGAGGCAGGACTTGAGGCAGGAGGGAGGAGAAGTGAGGACTGGAGCTTGGAGAGCAGAGGCGCCTAGCCACTGAAAGAGCCCAGACACCCCTTCCCAGATCCCCCAGAGACGCAGAGCCTGGGGGAGGCCAGAGAGCCAAGGGGGCTTTATTTGGGGGCAGCCAGATAGGCGGTAGGGCTGAAGGAGTCTTCTCATCTCTCCCAGTGGGTCCACTGATCACCAGGCCTGCAGTTCCTGAAATGTGGAGGAAAGCATTTCATCCTGTAATTCAAGTAAGAAGGAAGACTGTATGAAGGGAAGCTGGTTCT
This sequence comes from Panthera leo, assembly GCF_018350215.1. Classification (NCBI taxonomy): domain Eukaryota; kingdom Metazoa; phylum Chordata; class Mammalia; order Carnivora; family Felidae; genus Panthera; species Panthera leo. The sequence continues at coordinate 29,688,683 of NC_056690.1, read as the reverse complement.
GCCAAAGGCAAACTAGACTCATGCTATTGCCCATTGATGTGAATCCTTCCAGGCCTTTCCATGCACGTGCTGTGTGTGTGTGTTTGAACAGTGAGTACATACATTTGGTGTCAAAAATCAAAAGTTACCAAAAAGCATACAGTGTAAGGGAAGTTGCCTTCCCCCATCCTTCCTACTCCCAGGTGAGGTCCAGCCTTGGAAATGTTTATCAGCGCATTTACCCTTCTCCTTTGGCTAGACTTGAGATGGTTTCTAATGTTTTGTTATTGTTGAAAATATTGTAACAACCTTTATCCAGTTATTTGCACATGTGCATGTCAGTTCTTAGGTAAAATGCCCCAGATGGGCCTGAGGTCTAGGGGTGTGTGCCCAGGAGTGCTGATAGGTGTTACCAGGTGGCTACAACAAGCCCTCAGCAGTGGTGGTATCAACTTTTTAAGTTTTATTTATTTAAGTAATCTCAACATCCCACATGGGGCTTGAACTCACGACCCTGAGATCGAGTCGCATGCTCTTCTGTCTGAGCCAGCCAGGTGCCCTGGTGGTATCTTTTTAAAAAATTTTTGCCCACCTGCTGGGTTGTAAGACATACCAGACTGCCTTTAATTTGCAGTGATGAGTGAAGTTCACACCTGTTCATGTGTCTTCAGGCACAGAGGTCCAGGGCTTGGACTATGGCTTGGAATCCACAGCTTACTAGCTGTGTAACCTTGGCAGATTGGTTAACCTCTCTGGGCCTCAGTTTCCATATCTGCTCAGTGGGACTAATAAGAACAACCCCCCCCATCTTTTAGGGTTGCTGCCAGTTCTTTGATTCTCATGAAATCAACAGCTTAAAATAGTGCTGGTTTGGGCTGGGAGTCTCTTCAGAGCCCCTGTGTTTCCTTTTCTGTGATGGATGTTAATGTCCCTGCCACCCACCTGGGGTTCCACTTCCACCATGAACTCTAGCTGAATGCTTTCTCTGCCTGGTGCCTCCCTTCCTCCTCACAGGGGAAGTGGTGGGTTGGGACTGGAGCTTATGTGCCAGGAGCGGTAATACTGGGAGGTAACATGGTGGCACGGATAGTAGAGAGGATGGGTATCCCCAGGTGTGGGGAAGGGAGCCTGCGGCCCTCGGGCAGCCTCCAGTCCATCCTGTAAATGTCAGAGCTGCTTGGTTGGGGCTTTATTTCTCAGTGTTTTTGTCTTTAGAAGTGTGATAATGGCACCATATGGACATGGGCCTGATTCACATTCTCTTAAAATAATTATACATGTTTATTTTAGGAGAGAAATTTCTGAAATCCAGAATATTGTTTTTGCTCTAAGAAATTACCCTGCACAAATACCTTTTGGGGGGATGGTTGCTGCCCTCCAAACCCAAGAGAAACACAATGTCCTGTAGTAAACGTGATTCACTGAATGCATTTGCCTTTTAGTTACTTCACGGTGGTTCTTAACTTGCCAGTAGATCTGGTTGTACAAGCCCATTTGTACACTGGTTGCCTGAAAACTTGCCCATGATTTCCCCAGTGCCACAGTGGATATCCAGCTTATTTACTTAAGCTTATTTACTTAATTTTTGAGAGAGAGTGAACACACAAGGGGAAAGGAGGGTGGGTACAGAAGATCTGAAGTGGGCTCTGTGCTGAGAGCCGAGAGCCCAATGCAGGTCTCAAACTCATAAACCATGAGATCATGACCTGAGCCTAAGTTGGATGCTTAACCAACTGAGCCACCCAGGCACCCCTGGATATCCAGTTTAAAAGCCAACTGAAAACACAGTGTGACACACCCCTCAGTGACCATGAATCCAGGCCTGGCTGTTTCTCTGCCAGGACACCCTTTGAGGGATGGTGACAGGGGTGGAGGTCAGGACAAAATGGTAAAATGTGTGTGCATGAGACACACTCCTGCTTTTTTTTTTTTTTTTAATTTTTAAAAATGTTTTATTTATTTTTGAGACAGAGCATGAGTGGGGGAGGGGCAGAGAGAGAGGGAGACAGAATCTGAAGCAGGCTCCAGGCTCCAAGCTGTCAGCACAGAGCCTGATGTGGGGCTCGAACCCACGAACTGTGAGACCATGACCTGAGCCGAAGTCAGACACTCAACCAACTGAACCACCCAGGCACCCCCACACTCCTGCCTTTCAAAGGTTGGCCATGAGTGCTGAGCATGGACAAGGCTCAGTAAAGGTGACAGGGCCGTTCCACAGAGGCAGACCTACTGGACGCTGGCAGCTCCTCAGGTAGAGGACACCTGGGACGGGGGCCGTCCAGTGGAGGCTCACAGTGGAATGGCACACATCCATGCCATCGAGCAGAAAATAAACAGAAAACCCTTGGCAATTTGCCACTTTGAAAGGTGTTGTCCCATACAGAGGGAATTGCACGCGAGCTAAAAGTGAGAGGTTTCCTCCGTTCTTATGAATAAAAGTGAAACAAAAAAGTGTTTTTGTTTTCAAGTAAACTCTACCCCCTGACGTGGGGCTCAAACTCATGACCCTGAGATCAAAGAGTCACATGCTCTGCCCACTGAGCCAGCCAGGCGCCCTGAAATCACTTGTTTCAAGGCTGGAGGGCAGTTTCTGTAGTTCTCCAGTCATGGGGAACAGTGTTTCGGCCACTAAAGGGACAAGACTCCAAATACCTGACCAGCTAGCTTGTGAATAATCTGAGATTCCTGTTTGTCGGCCCCTTCACTGTGTGCTTTTGGAATCTTTTAGAATCAGAGGGAGTCTGAAGAAAGGAAAGAAGGGACAAAACTTAAGCCTCCTTTCAATAAAAAGAGAAAACTCAGGTGAAGATATTAAAACAGACTCAACATGAGTTCGGTAAGAAATAAAGTCAGGAAGCACCTGGCTGGCTTAGTTGGTAGAGCATGCGACTCTTGATCTCAGGGTTGTGAGTTCAGGTGTGGAGCCTACTTAAAAAAAATAAGTCAGAACAGGTTCATTCCTTCCTTATTGGTCATTACTGATGGGTGGGGCATGTGTGTGTGTGGATCGACTTCGTCTACGTGGCCAGTGTGGGACATTGGGTGGGGACACAGGAGATGGAGATGGGCCGGTGCAGGTGGTATCTGAATTGACACTCACCTCTGTGACCTGCCTCTGTGACCTCCCTCAAAGATGGGAGGGATGCCAGGGTTCAAATTCATAGAGTGTCCAGTAGTTTGGGGCAACCGAAAAAACCTGATAAAATGTATTGGGACTAATGTGATATCGTGAAAAAGTGAAAGTTTGAGGAATCACTGATCTGGAATATCTCATATAATCAGACTTCTTCAGAACTACCTTAACACTTGGTTGAGAAGACCATATTTTGGAGAAAGAAATGGAGCTTCATTTTGGAGGATAGATGTGTAGGTGTGGATGTGTGTCTCTTGTGTGGAAATTTCCTCCACAATATTCTTTTTTATTTAATGTTTACTTTTTATTTATTTTGAGAGCAAGAGTGAGCGAGTGCGGGCGGGCGCAAGCAGGGGAGGGGCAGACAGGGAGAAAGAGAATCACAAGCAGGCTCCACGCTGTCAGTACAGAACCAGACAAGGGGCTCAATCTCACAAACTGTGAGATCATGACCTGAGCCTAAATCAAGAGTCAGACGCTTAACCAACTGAGCACCCAGGTGCCCCCACAATATTCTTGTAGTTGAGTTTCTCTGTTGGGAAATGGGATGAACCATTAATTTTTGTTTATGGTATGAAATAGGATCCAGCTTTTTCTTTTCCTGTAGATGGGTATCTGTAATGTCCAGCACCATTTTTGGAAACCTCTCTTTCTCAGTGAAGTGTAATACCACTTTGCTATATCTGGTGTTCATCTATGAATAGGTCTGTTTCTGGGCTCTCTTTCGGGTCACATTGACCTGTTTTCCTGTCCTGTGCCCGTGCCTTGATGACCATGGAAAATGGCAGGACTTGGGGCAACTGGGTGGCTCAGAGCCTGGAGCCCACTTCAGACTGTGTGTGTGTCTCTCTCTCTGCCCCTCTCCCACTCACACTCTGTGTCTCGCACTCAAAAATAAACATTATAAAAAGAAGAAAGGAAGGAAGAAAATGGCAGGACTTGCTCTCTGGCAGACTCCGGTAGAGTACATGCTTCCTTTATGCTCTTTAAGAGGGTCCAAGTGTCCTCACTAGTTTTTAAGCTTTTTTTTTTTTTTTTAATATTTATTTTTGAGAGAGAGCAGCAAGAGCACGAGCAGGGGAGAGGCAGAGAGAAAGGGGGACAGAGGATCTGAAGTGGGCTGTCAGCACAGAGCTCAACATGGGGCTCAAACTCATGAACTGAAAGATCATGACCTGAGCTGAAGTCAGACCCTCAACCTACTGAGCCACCCAGGAGCTCCTTGTCTTCACTATTTGACCTTTGACATGATGGGGCTCAGGGTGTACTACCCTAAAATATGTCACCATATTAAATATCTTAAGCTGGAGGAATTTGAGAAAATGGCAGAAGGAGGAAGGTCACTCTGACCTCCCCCTTTGCCTTTATTCCCTGAAACAGGTCATTAAACTCCCATGTGAAAGGTGCCCTTCTGTACCAGGAGAATGGAAATTCTTACCACCAGAGACCAGGAATTTGGGGCAAAGAATTCTGTGTAAACAAACCTTGTTAAACCTACCCCACCTTCCTAATTGTTTCTTCACCATGGTCTGCCCCTAGCCCGAACCCCTCTGCCTTGTCAGTTCTTCACAAATAAATGGTTTCTTTGTCTAAAACGTAGAAAAGCTCCCTGCTCCGCTGCTTCTTTGGGTCTTCATTCTTCTGTGAAGGCTCCCAGGTACATGTAAGCATTCAATAAAATTTGTGTGCTTTTCTCCTGCTAATCTGTTTTTGCCAGTTTAATTTTTAGACCCAGCCAGGGACCCCAAGAGGGTTGAGAAAACTTTTCCCTCCCCTACAGACACTTCTAGGAGAAGTTTTAAAATTACATCTCTCTTGCTGGCTCCCTGGCTTGCATATGGGTGCACACACACACACACACACACCTCAACACATCTTCCTCGATTTTTATTTGAATTGGATTTAATTTAAAAATTACTTTGGGGCATCTGGATAGCTCAGTCGGTTAGGCATCTGACTCTTGATCTTCACTCAGGTCTTGATCTCAGGGTCGTGAGTTTAAGCCCCACACTGGGCTCTGTGCTGGGTGTGAAGCCTGCTTAATTAAAAAAAAAAAAAAAATAGGGGTGCCTATGGCCTGGGTGGCTTAGTAGGTTGAGCATCCAACTCTTGGCTTTGGCCCAGGTCATGATCTCCTGGTTCGTGGGATCAAGCCCCACTTTGGGCTCTGCGCTGACAGCACTGAGCCTGCTTGGGATTCTCTCCACCCCTCCCTCTGCCCCTTCCTCGCTTGCATGTGTGTGTGCACTCTCAAAATAAATACAACTTTGAAAATAATAAAAATTACTTTGAGGAGAATTCATATGTTTATAATATCTTCCAGTCCTGATCTTGGTGTATCTCTCCATTTATTAAGGTATTCCTTATTGTCCCTCAAAGTTGTATACTATTCTTGTAAAGGTGTTTCAGATCTTTGAATTTATTCTTACTTTGTGTTGTTACACTGTTGTAGAAGTGTATATTTTCCATTCTAATCTTTATGCCTTCTTGCCTTGCCTTCCCCAGCTGGCTGGGATTTCTGGAAGTGCTGAATGAAAGTGGTGATATGGAGGTTCATTCCTGATCTCAAAAAGAATGTTTTCTAAGTCTGACCATTGAACATGATGTTCACTGTGGGTTTTTTCATCTTTATAGGTATCTTAACAGATATCTATAAAATCTATCTATAACAGGTACCTATAAAATTAACAGATAAGGAAGTTCCCTGATGTCCCTTAGTCTTCATGGAATGTTAAAATTGCGAATGGATGTTAAATTTTGTCAAATGCTTTCTCTGCATCTATTGAGATAAACAGATTGAGGGAACCATAGGCAGTACATTTTATTAACTAAATTTTCTAACGTTAAATGATTTTGTATTCTTGTGATAAAGTCAACCTAATTGTATTTTATTATCCTTTTAAAATAGTATTTGATTCTGTTTGGTAGTGTGATTTAGGATGTTTGCATTTTGGCTTATGAGAAGAAAATTATAGTGAATTTTATTCTTTCACTGCCCTGGTCAAGGTTTAGTATCAAGTTAAGCTAGCTGTGTTCACTTTGATTTCACTAATGTTAATCAGATCTGAATTCAGGTTTGCTCTTTTCTTCCTGAGTCCTATTTTTCAGTTGTATTTCTTCCAGGAATTTATGTGTGTGGTTTGCATTTTCAAATATATTAAATTGATCACAACATCCATAAATCTCACTCAAAGAAAGTGATATTACATTTCTATTTCTGCCAGGTTATTGCTTTGATCTGATCTCTCCCCCACTCCCCACCTTCCCTCCAATCATTGGAACAAAGCTTTATCAGTTTTATTAGTCTTTCTGAGAACAAACTTTTGGCTTCATTGAACCTTGTATATCCATGTTTTTCTTGTCTGTTGCATTGAATTTTTTACTATTTCTATATATTTTCTTTAGGTTTCTCTGTCAGTTTTCTAACATCTGAAAGATGGGTGTTTAGTTCATTAATTCCACCTGTCTTATTTTCTAATCTACCTTCTAGAAGATTTTATGTTTCCTTGTAAATACTAGGAAGTACTTACTGTTTAATTCAAAATATCTTCTAATTTTCATTGTCCTTAGACCCATGGGTGTAAAGAAATATGTTCCTTTTTTTCTCTTTGGATTATACTTTTAAAAAAATCAGTATAATTGACATACAATAAATATCTTAGTGGCTTCAAGTGTAAATCATATGGACTGGATAATTTTATATATTATGAAATGATCCCCACCATAAATCTAGCTATCCTCTGTCCCCATACAAAGTTATTACAGAATTACTGACTATATTCTCTATCTGTACATTACATCCCCATGACATCTTTATTTTCTAAATGGAAGTTCCTACCTCTTAATCCCCTTGACCTGTTTTGCCCATTCCCCCAATGCCTGCCCCCTCTGGTAACCAACCATTTGTTTTCTGGATCTGTGAGTCTGTTTTTGTTTTTTCTTTAGATATAAGTGAGATTGTATGGTATTGGTCTTTCTCTGTCCGACTTATTTCACCTAGTGTAGTACTGTTGATGTTGATCCATGTAAGATTTCATGGTGAGATGGTAAGATTTCATTCTTTTTATGGCTGTGTAGTATTCCGTTGTGTATATACACCACATCTTCTTTATCCATTCATCTATCGATGGACACTTGGGCTGCTTCCATTGCTTCCCTTTTCTCCACATCCTCACCAACACTTGTTAATTTTTTGTCTTGTTGATAATAGCCAGTCTGACAGGTGTGAGGTGATAGCTCCTTACAGTTTTGATTTGTATTTCCCTGATGATGAGTGAGTGATGTTGAGTAGCTTTTCACGTGTCTGGTGGCCATTTGTATGTCTTCTGTTGAAGAATGTCTATTAACGTCCTCTGCCCATTTTTTTAAGTAGGCTTCATAGTCAGCATGGGACTCAAACTCATGACCCTGAGATGAAGAGTTGCATGCTCCACCGACTGAGCCAGCCAAGTGCCCTCTTTGCCCATTTTTTAAAAAATTTTTTATATGTTTATTTCTTTTTTGAGAGAGAGACAGAGTGACAGAGCATGAGTAGGGGAGGGACAGAGAGAGAGAGGTACAGAACCTGAAGCAGGCCAGGCTCTGAGCTGTCAGCACAGAGCCTGATGCAGGGCTCAAACTTACAATGAGATGACCTGAGCTGAAGTCAGATGTTTAACTGACTGAGCCACCAAGGCGCCCCCCTCTCCTGCCCATTTTTAATCAGGTTGTTTATTTTTAAGTTGTGTAAGTCCTTTATATATTTTGGTTATTAACCCTTTATCAGATGTATGATTTGTAGATATCTTCTCCCATTGCCTGGGTGGCCTTTTGTTGATGGTTTCCTTTGCTGTGGAAAAGCTTTCCAGTTTGATGTAATCCTATTTGTTTATTTTAGTTTTTATTGCCCTTGCCTAAGGAGACTGGTCCAAAATACATTTTGCTAAGAATGATGTTAAAAAGCTTACTGCCCCTGGTTTCTTCGAGGAGTTTGTTGTTTTCTGGTCTTACATTCAAGTCTTTAATCCATTTTGAATTTATTTTTGTGTATGATGTAAGACAGTGATCCAGTTTCATTTTTTTGCATGTAGCTGCCTGCAGTTTTCCCAAAGACCATTTATTGTATATTCTTGCCTCCCTTGTCATAAATTAATTGACTGTGTGTGTGAGGTTTTTTTCTGGGCTCTTGATTCATTCCATTGATGTGTGTGTGTCTGTTTTTATTTATTTATTTTTTGTATTTTTTAATCTATATTTTTTAATTTAATCTTTTTAATGTTCATATTTGAGAGAGAGAATGTGAGCAGGGGAGGGTCAGGGAGAGAGGGAGATACAGAATCTGAAGCAGGCTCCAGGCTCTGAGCTGTCAGCACAGAGCCCAGCGTGGGGCTCGAACTCATGAACTGCGATATCACACCTGAACTGAAGTTGGAAGCTGAACTGACTGAGCCACCCAGGCACCCCTGTGTGTCTGTTTTTGTGCCAGTACCATACTGTTTTGATTACTGTTCATTTGTAGTATAGTTTGAAATTAAGGACTATGATACCTCCAACTTTGTTCTTCTTTTTCAAGATTGCTTTGGCTGTTCGGGATCTTTTGTGGTTTTATACAAATTTTAGGATTCTTTGTTCTAGTTCTCTGAAAAATGCCGTTGGTATTTTGTTTGGGATTGCATTGAATCTATGGATTGCTGTGGGTAGTATGAGCATTTTAACAATATTCTTCCAGTCCATGAGCACAGAATATCTTTCCATTTATTTGTGTAGAAAGTAGTACATTTCTGAATTTCTAAGCGTATGAAAATTTTCTCTTGTGGTATTTTCTTATTGATATCTAAATTTAGTGTTTTGTGGTCAGAGAATATATTGTGTTTTCAATCCTTGGAAGTTGGTTGAGACTTGTGTGTTTGGCTTTTCTGAATGTTTGTGTGCTTTAAATGAATGTGGATTCTGAAGTTCTTAGATACAGTTTTCTCCATGTCTTTTATGTCTAGTTGGTCCATCACATCATGCACATCTTCTGTGTCTATTCATTTGTGTTTGTCTGCTCTGCCAGTCACTGAAAAGAATAAAATAGGAGTATATTTATACTATATATGCTGTATATTAAGTATACTATACATATGTAATAAGTATACCATGTTTATGCTTTATATAATAATCAGTAATCCTACTGTGATTAAAGATTTATCTGTTTCTCCTTACGGTTCTATCAATGTTTGATTTATATATTTTGAGGCTATGTTATTAAGTAGTCAGATTTACACTTTTTTTTAATTTTTATTTTTTTAATTTACATCCAAGTTAGTTGGCATATAGTGCAACAATGATTTCAGGTTTTACTGCTTTATTTTTTTTTAAAGTAATCTCTACACCCAACACAGGGCTGGATCCCACAACCCTAAGATCAAGAGTTGCATGCTCTACAGACTGAGTCAGCCAGGTGCCCTGTCCTTTTGCTGTTTTAGCTACTTTATTGTGAATCACATGCATATAATAAATACACAAAACAGGGGCACATGGGTGGCTTAAGCACCTGACTTCGCTCAGGTCATTATCTCACAGTTCATGGGTTCGAGCCCCGTGTCAGGCTTTGTGCTGGCAGTTCGGAGCCTTGAGCCTGCTTTGGATTCTGTGTCTTCCTTTCTCTGCCCCTCACCCACTCATGCTCTGTCTCTCTGTCTCCCTCTCTCTCTGTCTCTCTCTAAACATTAAAAAAAATTTTTTTTAATACATAAAACAAATATATTGTTAGCAAATAATTATAAACTGTATGTCTGTGTTGCTATCACCCAGGTTCTAGCTTCATCTTTCAACCATTCTGTGTCCTTATGTTTAAGATATGTCTCTTGTAGGGGCGCCTGGGTGGCTCGGTCAGTTAAGCGTCTGACTTCAGCTCGGGTCATGATCTCACAGTTTGTGAGTTCGAGCCCCACGTCAGGCTCTGTGCTGACAGCTCTGAGCCTGGAGCCTGCCTCGGATTCTGAGTCTCTCTGTGTCTCTCTCTTTCTCTGCCCCTCCCCCACTTGCACTCTCTTTCAAAATAAATAAATAACTTAAAAAAAATATATGTCTCTTGTAAATTGCATCTTAGATGAATTTTGTCTTCTATCCAGTCTGACACCTTAAACTACCATTTAGCTTGATGTGGGGCTTGATCCTACAACTGAGATTATGACTTAAGCTGAAATCAAGAGTCGGATGCTCAGCCGACTGAGCCACCCAGGTGCACCTACTGTCCTATCTTTTTAAAGCTGTACAAAACGACACTGCTGTTCTTTTACTCACCTATTTACCATCTTCTTTATTCACCATTCCTTTTTTTAGACTCTGACGTTTAGGTAGTATTGTTTTTCTTCTGTCTGAAGCACACACATCCTTGTACTTCCTTTAGTGGTATTTTGCTGAAGTCAACCTTTATAGTTTTCTGATAATGTCATTCCGGAATTCTTGAAAGATATTTTCACTGGATATAGAACTCTGGAATAGCCAGATATTATCTTTCAGGACCTTAAAGTTACCTTTCCTGACTACCCTCTGGATTCTGTTATTTTACTTGGGAAGTTGTTCTGTTGAAAGGTAGTTTTCCCTCTCCTTCTGGATACTTCTAAGACCTTTATTTCCTTTTCTTTGGTGTTCTGCAGGTGCTCTGCCCCATTTTTCTCCCACTTTACCTTCTATAAATCTAAATATTTTTCTGAGCTTTTACTGTCCTTTTCAAGAAATCAAGCCACATCAATATTGTAAGCGTTTTCCCCTATATTTTCTTCTAGGAGTTTTATAGTTTCCATTCATACATTTAGGTCTTTGATCCATCCTGAGTTAATTTTTTTCACTGTTGTTTTGAGAGGCAGCAAGTAGGGGAGGTGTGTGTGGGGGGGTGGTGACAGAAGATTTGACGTGGGCCCCATGCTGACAGCAGGGAGCCCAGTGCAGGGCTTAAACTCGAGAACCATAAGATCATGACCCAAGCCAAAGACACTTAACCGACTATGCCACCCAGGCATCTATTTTTTTTTTTTTTAATTTTTTTTTTTTTCAACGTTTTTTAATTTATTTTTGGGACAGAGAGAGACAGAGCATGAACGGGGGAGGGGCAGAGAGAGAGGGAGACACAGAATCGGAAACAGGCTCCAAGCCATCAGCCCAGAGCCTGATGCGGGGCTCGAACTCACGGACCGCGAGATCGTGACCTGGCTGAAGTCGGACGCTTAACCGACTGCGCCACCCAGGCGCCCCAAGGCATCTATTTTTTGAGTCAGTTTTTGTATGCGGTGTTAAATAAGGGTCTAACTTCATTCTTTTGCATGTGAGTATCTAGTTTTCTCAGAACCACTTGTTGAAAAAACTGCCCTTTCCCTAATGAATCATAGCACCCTTGTTTAAAATCATTTGACCCTACACAAGGGTTTATTTCTGGACTCATGTAATTTTTTTTTTTAATTTTTATTCATTTTGAGACAGAGCATGAGCAGAGGAGGGGCAGAGAGAGGGAGATATAGAATCTAAAGCAGGCTCCAGGCTCTGAGCTGTTAGCATAGAGCCTGACATGGGACTTGAACCCACAAACCATGAGATCATGACCTAAGCTGAAGTCAGAAGCTTAACTGACCGAGCCACCTAGGTGCCCCGAGGTATTAGTATTCTTTAGGTATAATATTAAAGAATTAGATCTTCCAGTTCTGGCCCCCCCACCCTATTCCTCAAAACGCATACCTCCTGAACATGCCTCCTTGACGTATTTTGTTCCCTCCATAACCCACTACTTTGTCTTGATTCATTGACAGGTTGTGACATTTTTCTCTCGTCCCAGCTGTGTGGACAGTGCCACACGCCCTCCGAACAACAACGGCTCTTGCATGCATATTTCAGTGTCTCTTTTGTCAGAGAGCCCAGCAGAGCCGCGGTTCTTCCGGTGCCAGCCCTGAGCTGAGCGAGGAGTGCCCTGCCGAGATGGTGAAGATGACAAAATCCAAAACTTTCCAAGCTTATCTGCCAAACTGTCACCGAACGTACAGCTGTGTCCACTGCAGAGCCCACCTGGCCAATCATGATGAGCTGATCTCTAAGGCAAGTGGTTTGTGCCCAGAAAATGATGAGATCCCCCTGAGGATGATCAGACCTAATTCGTAGACAAACATTTAACCATTGTGTGACTTTGAGGGTCTGTTGTGTCCGGGAAGTGTAGAGACTCCTGGGCAGCATTGATGAAAGTTTCGTGCATGGTGGAGTGTGACTGCACTGTGAAGTTGGTGTGCTTAGTGTGTTGGTCGTGGTGTTTGTGCAGTGGGTGGGTTTTGGAGGGATAGAAAATCACAAAAAGCAAGAGGAGTAGGTTAGTTTGTCAGAGCAGTAAAGTTAATGTAAAACCAAAACACATCAAAGGAACAAAGGAAGTCTAGCAAATCTGTGGGAAGAGTTTAATAATAAGGGAATTAAGAAATTTTAAAAACTCAGAATGCTTAAGGAGAAAACTAGCCTATCATAGAGGAATGGGGGAAAGAGGATCTTTTTTTTTTTTTTTATGTTTTATTTATTTTGAGAGCGAGAATGCCAAGCAGGTTCTGTGATGTAAGTGCAGATCATGCTGTAAGTGCTATCGTGCTATAAGCACAGATTACGCAAAACTGTGAGATCATGACCTAAGCCGAAATCAAGAGTTGCACGTTTAACCAACTGAGCCACCCGGGCACCCTGAAGAGAGGATCTTTTAGAAAAATCGTCAGGATGGACACTCTGAACAGGGCCATGGCAGCTGCCCTGGGCACTCTGTGTAGGACTAGGAGCAGCCTAGTAGATGAGAAAAGAACAGCCCAATTCCTTATTATTAAGTTGGACCCTTTTTTAGCAGCGTTTGAGGTCTATACTCAACCACTTGTGAACACGTAAAACGATTCAAATGTAGTAGGTGGGAAGTTGTGACCGTTCTCTCCTGCCCATCCTTGCAGGTCACCACCACCTCCCCCCATCCTCACAGGTTTGCCTTCTTGGGCTACGTGAACCTCATGCTCCTTCAAAAACAAAGTCAGGAAGTTGGGCCTTTCAGGAATCCCTGCTTAAGCTTCGCACTTTAGTCAGTAGGAAGATTGCTTGCCTACTTGTGTTTTAGCTAGGTGATAATGAACGGTTGTCTCATTTCTGTTTATCATCTAAAATAAACACCGTGAAACGAGGCAGAGAGTTCCTGTGCTCTCGCTGCTGTGGCTCCTTTGTCCATTCAGAAGATTCAAGTCAGAAATGCGAGGGCCTCAGTTCCTGGTTTCTTGGGTGCCTTCCAAGGCAGGCTCCGTGTGTGTCACAGTGTCTGAGTTTGTGGAAGGCAGAGCCACTCTGTGACCGCCAGATGGGGCTGTGTGGCTTGGTGACCTCCCTGAGCCATGCCATCTCAGAGGGCATAGGTGTTTGTTGGCATCATCATGGTGTTGGTTCTGAAGCATGCTGGAGGCCCCATCATGGGGTGGGCCAAAAGGAATTTGGGATGCTTCTTTCAACGAGCCCGAAAGACTGTTTTTTTAATTACATTGAAAGTAGAGACCTGCTAGGTGGAAACAGCCGTGACCTTAACTGAGTATCTCAGGATGAAAGTCATGCTGAGAACCTAAATGCACCAAGCACACGGTCTGCCAAGAGGCATCAGACCTTGCATTTCAGCTGGTGATACAGGAAACTGCTGCTTTTCCTTCCATACATTGTTAGTCCGTAAGTTACCATGTAGAGCAGAATCCATTTCATATGAGGACAGAGGTATTGTCTTGACAGGTGTTCACGAGCCTCTGGGGCCATCTTTGTCACTAGTAAGCAATGCCTTGGTCCAGGGGAACTATTCCTGGTACAGGCAGGTCTAGTGTTAGAAGGCTCTGATTTTATCTGTGGCCCACATCTGGCACACCACCTGTTTTCTGTGAAGTATTATTGGATCACAGCCACATTCGTCTATTTATGTATCACGCCAGAGTAGTTGCAACAGAGGCCGCGTGGCCCCCAAAGCCTAAAATATTTATCAGCTGGCCTCGTTTACGGAAGTTTGTAGGCCCGCACTCTAGTCTGACTTCTATCTAAACCCGAACCTCAGATCTGACCATATCACTGATCCAAACCCTGTTTAAACAAGTAAGGATTTGCAGAGTAGGTGAGAGAATTAGGAAAATTGGTCTACCGAATTGAAGGCTGATAAGGATGTGCAGGAAAACCTATGAGATGATTATTTGTTAAATTGGCCATGATGTAATATTCCTTATTCTAGAAAACCACTTGAAAACTCTTCTTAATCTGAAAGCTGTATATTTCTTTTTTTTTTTTTTTAAGTTTATTTATTTTGGGAGAGAGAGCACACATGTGAGCGAGTAGGGGAGGGACAGAGAAAGGGGGAGAGAGAATCCCAAATAGGCTTCGTGCTATCAACGCACAGCACCACCCCCTCTCCCCGTCCCCCATGCAGGGCTCAAACTCACAAACTGTGAGATCATGACCTGTGTCAAAACCAAGAGTCAGTTGCCCAACGGACTCAGCCACCCAGGCGCCCCTAAAAGCTATATAACTCAGTCAAAACACTGGTAGCCTCAAGCTAGGTTATACCACAGTAACAAAAAGCCCCCAAGTCACAGTGGCTTACCACAAAGGTCTTGCTCCAGTGAAATGTCTGTCCAGGGTCTGGGAGCACTGTGACTCCTGGGTCCTGTGTGGGGTCCAGAGCCCCGGAGGCCTGTGGTAGCCGTTCCTCAGCTTGGCCCTCTACTCACGTTGAGGCCATGACCTGAAAAAGTGTCTCCACCTTTATTCCAAAATGCAAAACTCACCATCCCTTTTCATCTTACCACAACAGACATGTGACAGCTTTTTCTTCTTTGCAGTCTTTTCAGGGAAGTCAGGGACGAGCCTACCTCTTCAATTCTGTGTGAGTACCACTGCCGTTGGCCTGTGGACCTGCTGTGTTCATGGTCACATTACATTTATTGCTTCTGTACATCCGTGCAAACAATTACTCAAAGGCTAGAATGACCAGAGGGTTTTTGAAAAATTTTTATTTTCATTTAAAAAAATTTTTTTAATGTTAATTTTGAAAGAGAGTGCAAGTGAGGGAGGGGTGGAAAGAGAGGGAAACACAGAATCTGAGGCAGGCTCCAGGCTCTGAGCTGTCAGCACAGAGCCTAACGCAAGGGCTTGAACTCACAAACTGGGAGATCATGACCTGAGCCGAAGTCGGATGCTTAACCAACTGAGCCACCCAGGCTCCCCTTTTTATTTTTTTTATTTTGAGAGCAAGAGGGTGCGTACGAGCCAGGGAGAGGGAGAGAAGAGAGAATCTTAAGCAGGCCCTACACTCAGCACGGAGCCTGTCATGGGGCTCGATCCCACAACCCTGGGATCATGACCTGAGCCAAAACCGAAAGTTGGACGCTTAACCAACTGAGCCACTCAAGCACCCCAGGTCAAGTGTTTTTAAGTGATCTTAAAGAATTGTACCCTCCAGTCAGAGTTTCAGGGAAGAGTGTGCTCTTACCTGAGGAACTAGCTCCCACATGCGGTGTGGTCTGTGCCCCATTTGTGGTGGGTTTGAATTTTACTGCGCTATGCACCACAGAACTGTCACCTCCCTAGGAACCTGGCCATCTTGGAATTCTCCTGGGGAAATGAACAGTTGTTCCTTCTCATACAAGGTGGTGGTGGGCAGGGGGCGGGAAGGTGGGGCATTAAGAAGAAACACTGGTGCCTTTGGTAACCAGCTAGCTGGAGAAATAACCACCTAAGGCGGGAGCCAGGGGAAATGCTCTGGTCTCCAGCGATTTCCTGCCTCCTCCCCTGTAGGGTGAACGTGGGCTGTGGCCCCGCTGAGGAGAGGGTCCTTCTTACTGGCCTGCACGCGGTCGCAGACATCTACTGTGAAAACTGCAAAACCACGCTTGGATGGAAATATGTAAGTAACTGTCTATTCCAACCTCTTGGACACTGCACAGATTACCAGATAAAACACATTACTAACAGACACAAAATTCGCGAAGGAGTAAGCCCTCCCCCTGGAAGTGTCAATCCATGTTTTAAGATAGAAATTCTGAGCCAACTAAAGATAGATGTAATCACATAGGCACACCTGCGCTCCCAGGGCAGGGGTGACAGCCATGCCTCACAGTCCCACCCTGCAGACCTAGGCCCCTGAGGGGCCCCTGGAATGAGGGGAGGGTCCCACCTGTCTGGGGGACGCTCGCCGACTGGCCAGGCCTGCGGTGGCTGCTGACATTACTTAGCAGTAGCGATGGCAAGCAGAACCGTCTGTGGTGCTCAGAAGTTTCCGCCGCGCCCACTGAGGCCTGGCCTCCCCCTGCCCATCAGAGGTTTGGCCTGTGGGCAGCTTC
Organism: Panthera leo; assembly: GCF_018350215.1. Classification (NCBI taxonomy): domain Eukaryota; kingdom Metazoa; phylum Chordata; class Mammalia; order Carnivora; family Felidae; genus Panthera; species Panthera leo. Next base: position 29,672,243 of record NC_056690.1, on the reverse strand, counting down.
TGCTCCCCCACACTCCCTGCTCCCGTTTTCCCCACCCCTCCTGTCAACTCCCAGATTTGTCCCTCTGGCCTGCACACCTGGTGCCCCCTGGCCATTGAGTGCACGTCCACCCTGGGCTCTGGCATCTGAGAGGCGTGTCTGGGTGTGGCTGGCACCTGCCTTCATGACGTGCTCTTCTGCAGCGATTCTGGTCATCTTGGTCAGGGCCAGCTGCTCTCCCTCTTTCTGTAATTCCTGATTGTTCCTATTCTCTGCATTCCCCATCACACATGGAGATGGGCTTGGTGAGGCCTGCACACACCCCCAGCCCGTTCCGCTCCACCCTCACTGCCCACCCAAGGGCCTTCTCTTCTTCCAACGTCTTGAATGACCTCCAGGGCACTTGGCATAGTTGCCTTCGCTTGCCACTTATCCGCAGTCCCTGCAAGGAGGCTCTGGCTCCTCAGCCTCCCAGACTGCCTCGCACGTGGTAGAGGCTCGGTAGCAAATTTGAATTAGCCTTTCCCTGTGAGTTTATCAGCAACTTCACAACGAGTAGGAGTGGCCTGTCCTGTCCTAGGTGTGCTTGTCACCGAGACAGACCCTGCCCCCCCCCCCCCCCCCCCCCCGGCCCCGGCCCTGGTCAGTACTGCACACAGATCACCTGGGGAGATTTAATACCATCCACTTATTTTCTTTACCAAGCATGCAGTGAAGCCAAAGTGAAATCGATTCTGTCCTGACACCTTCTTTCTACTTTTTTTTTTCTTTTTCAAGGAACATGCCTTTGAGAGCAGTCAGAAATATAAGGAAGGAAAATTTATTATTGAGCTTGCCCACATGATCAAAGACAATGGTTGGGAGTAAAGTGAAAACTTTGTTCTCTTCTGAATCCTATTTTGTGAAACTGTAAATGTAACGGAAACCTAGGAGCATCCTGGATGACAGTATTTCTTGAACTTTGAACCTTGTAGGCTGGCCTCTCCCAGCTGTTCTGGTGGTAAGGTGTCCCCTCAGCCTCTGTCCTGTTCATGTACATGGCTGTTTCCGAAATGTTTCAATGACCTTTTCTTCTCAAGTTCCAGAGAAAGAATTAACCAACTGATGACTTATCCGTCTAGTTAATACCTTCTTTTAACCTATGCCTTTACGATAGAGTTTGGTTGTGCTCTTTCACGTTTGATAGAAAACCAAACTGAATTTCTGCGGACTACAGGGTTAGGGTCTTTTTAGAGAGCAAGTTCATTCCTCTCTTTTGGAATGAGGGTACTATAGCCCACTTTTTTCCCCTAATTCGTGAAACTACAAATGGACTGTTCCTCTTGCAGATGAACTGTTAAGGCATAGTGCTCATTTAAGAATCTTCCAGAAGCAGCCAATGAATCTATATGCCAAGGGACCTTTTTTTTTTTTTAAGCCTTGCTCAAAAACAGAAGACACCACTGATTACATTTTAGATAAGCCATAAATAGAGAAATATGCCTAATGGAACATCTTGTTTATTTAAGCCAACAGCTTCCCTATCTAGAAAGCAAGCATTAGCAAAGGGGTCTGCAGGGGCACGCTATTTAGGCTGCAGTCCGGCAGGGCCCTGGCGGTGGGGCTTCTGCATCAGTTGCTGAGGGTGGGTGGTCCACAGAGTTAGAGTTTAACGCACTGGACCGAGTAAAATCGGATTTCCTTTTCTATTCTGATGTACTTGAAGAAAAAGAATTACTTTTGCATATGAAAGAGGCCAGAATGAGCAGGATAAACTTCCAAACTTGAGATTTGGGAGATTGTTTTAACAGTTTTTTCAGGAAAGGTTAAAGTTCTAAGACCTATTTAAACTTTGTAAATGAATATGGGTCTCTTGTGCCCCACTAGTTCTGTCCCTTGAACTGATACAGAAGGGATCTGGGTGGTCTTCTAAGTCCTGTGTCTCAACCATCCACCTGTGCCTCTGCAGGGAGAGGGCACTGTGCAGAATTTTGGCCAATGTTCAGAGCATGGAGGTCAAAAATCATTCCCAAATAAGTTCTGTTTTTCAGTGTTTGAGCCTGACTCCAGCTGCTAGGCCTGGCCAGCAGCTCCAGGGGTCTGGTGGGGCCTCCAGTGTAGCTGGAGACCCCTGAGCCCCCATTGCTGGGGGTGGGGGCAGGAAGAGAGGGCCCAGGGAGGCAGGGAGAGAGAAGGGCAGCGTGCCCAGAGGTTTCTCTTCCGGGCCAATGTCTGAAAGACAAGGTCAGCCCCGTGGCAAATGTGAGCTGGCTGGGAAGGCTGAGAACGGCTTCTAGTCCGGTGGGAGGTCCCTTTCCTCCTTCCAGCCCTCCTGAGCCCCAGAGCCCATGGCCCCCCTGGGTGGTTTTGGCACAGCTGCTCACCTAGTTTCCCTTTTGGCACCGTCTCTCGGGTTAAGCCTTGGAACGTGGGGAAATGGCGCTGCCTTGCTGTGGGTGAGGGCACGGGAGTGCAAGCTAGTGTATACGCAGGTCTCCAAGTATCAGAGGCAGATCTCTGTACAGCCGTGTAGGCCTCTGCGTGTACAGGTGCTCCAGCAGGCTGCTGCTTCCTGAGCTGGCGTGCCCCCCCCCGCCCCCTCCCCCCCACAGATGTAGGTTGTCCCAGAGCAGCCCCGTGTTTGAGTTCATGTGCAGCTATACAGCCTTCAGGCTCCCAGGGCACAGTCCTGCACGCATGGCACACTCATTGCCACGGTCAGAAACCTGAAGACGCCGCACTTGAGCTGGCACGTGAAGCATGGTCACCTGCAGCTTCGGTCCTTAGTGGCAACTTTGAAAGGACAGAAAGACGCCTTCATTGAGGAGTACTCCTCTTTGAAAACTTCACCTAAACTGACACCTCCCTTCTTGCCTTGGTGCCTCCATGAGCCTCAGTGCTGTGTCTGAGGCTCCAAGAGGATGAGGGAAATGGGGGTCCTGGGGGTGCTGAGGGCAGGGCTCCCGAGCACTTCTCCGTAAGAGCTTCACGTAAACTGAAGAATCTTCTCAAATTCTTCTGACCGAATTTTGTATATACTAAACTTCTATTTAAAGCTTTTATATGTTCTGGGCAAGTTTACTGCTCCTTCGATTTGAGCACTTTGGTTTTTGTATTGTCTTTTGTGATGGCATTGAAACATTTTTACTAGTGGTCTTAGGAGGCCTTGTTTTGTTTTGTTTTGTTGGTAATTGATACCAACAAAAACCCTTACCACTTTTTTTGTTGGTCTTCTGAAAAACCCAAGCTCCTCTTGAAACCAAAAGAACAGACCGTGAGCTGGCTTCAGGGAAGGACATTCACACACGAGACCACAACCAGATGTGCTGGTAAAGTGTTGGAATGTTCCACCCTTTTAAATTCCTAAACAGTAAATATCATCCTGTGACTTTTATTTAAATTATTTAAAATATTTTTTTCCTTGAAGTTTGGGAGGTGATGCCAGGATCATAAATGCATTTAAACTATGTGGTGTTCTCTGGCACAGCACGTCTACTCTAAAAGTGTGGTTTAGTTTTGTTGCTGTTTTATATATACATATATATAGTATTTTTATACCTTAACGCTTATTCTTGATGGCATCTGTCAGATATTACGCGAAATCAGAAATGGGAATCTTTTTTCAAAAGTCCTTTAATTTACCTGATGACTTCACCAGGTACTTACAAAATCCAAGTGGTTTTAATACCTAGAAAACTAAGTTCCAAAATGACCTACAGAAATGTAAACCCTCATTTGTCAAAGGCTCTTGGGTGGATCTGCAGCCCAGAGTGGCCTGGCCATGCCTTGGGCCAGGTGCATGTGGTCACTGGGTGCAGCTGGAGGGACGGACCGATGGACAACAGCCTGAAGGTTTGCCCCTTGGAGCAGGACTGCCAAGCTCACGTGCACAAGCCTCCTTCAGCCTCTGCGTCCAGCCCTCTGTCCTCTGTGTCCGTGTGAGGTTCAAAAATAAAGCTTCCAATGTCAGATGTGTCCTTCCCAGTAGCACCTCCTGTTGTGGGCACTGGGGGCCCTGGATTCCCACAGTTCTCATTGTCCATGGCTTCTCCCACGTGGGGTCCTGTTCCTTGAGGTGGAGAGGCAGGTAGTCCTGGGTGTGGGCCACAGGGGAATGTGGCTGTGACTACCCATGGTCCTTGCTGGGCGGGCCTCAGTGAGTCCACGCATAAGGCAACAGAGCTTTCCCTGCTGCGGCTCCAGTCCCATGTGGGGCCATGCGGCCCACTGTCTCCTAGAGCTCTGTGTCACCGGGCTCCCACCAGTTGGGCTTGTGCACGTAGCCCAAGAACGCCTAACCTGAGCTCACCCCTCCTGAATGCTGAGGGGTTAGGAGCCCTCTGGGACTCCCTCTTCACCCCCACATACCCGGAGTCCACGAGCGACTAGTCAGTGGCCTGCAAGTGCGTTTATATGGCTGTCACTGCATCCAGCCCTCTCCTCCTGGGTGAACCAGACTCTTGGGATACATTTCAGGCACAAACACTGGAGTGTAAGCCCTTCACTAATTGGGAGGGTAGTGGTGAGGAGGTCATGAAGAGGGATGAGGGCCAAAGGCAGAGGCTGAGAGGTCACTCCCTAGAGCCCAGGTCCCTGGTTCCAGCTATGGTCACAGGCAAGGGATTGCAGAGGCACAGGGTGCCTGTGGGGCTCAGCCTTGTTCTCAGCACAGAGGAAAGCTGGTGGCAGGCCTGAAGCAGGATGACCACAGGCTGATGAGCTTTAGGCGGGTGACACAGATATGACCTCTGTGTGGATATGCACAAGGGGCTTGAACAGACGCAGGTGAGAGATAAGGGGCTTAGACCTGGGGTTCAGCATCAGAGATGGAAAAAGAAGAGCCCCCCAGCATGTTCTGGAATTTGAAGTTTGGGTGAGGGGAAGAACCAAGGACAAGCTGGAGAGAGTGGTGGCCTGTGCTGACCTTTAGACCATAGGCCTTAGGAGTGGGTGTGAGGAGTGGACAGCCTTGGGGCCAAAGGAGACAGACAGTGGGAGGCGGCAGCTGTCCCCACCCTTCTGCAGAGGCACTTTGGGAAGGCCGAGGTAGCCGTGTCAAGGTCAGGAGCATGGAAACCAGGCTGGCACAGGCTACGGAATGAAAAAAGGGTGGGCAGGCAAGCAAGTATGTTTTTTAAAAGACATTTATAGAAAAATAGAGTTAAGGGATTTTTAAGTCTGGAAACGCTGGTGAGGCTGGCCTAGAAGCTCTGGTGCTAGGGCTGGGGGTCAAGTGAGCATGTGGGGAGGCAGGGGGCCAGGGGGCACACCAGCTCTCTGAGGCCTTTGGCACATCCATTGGTAACAGCAGGAGCTGGCTGGCTTCTCCCATGTGTGGTCCTGGTCCTGTCCTGAGCTGGAGGGGTGGGCAGTCCTGGGTGTGGCCCTCGGGGGAACATAGCTGTAACCACCCATGGTCCTTGTTGGGTGGGCCTCAGTAAGCCCAGGTATAAGGCAGCAGAAGAGGTTTTAGAAACTGATGTCAACAGGGCACCTGGGTGGCTCAGTCGGTTAAGCGCCTGACTTCGGCTCAGGTCATGATCTCACGGTCTGCGAGTTCGAGCCCCGCGTCGGGCTCTGTGCCTACAGCTCAGAGCCTGGTGCCCATTTCAGATTCTGTGTCTCCCTCTCTCTCTGCCCCTCCCCTGTTCATGCTCTGTCTCTGTCTCAAAAATAAATAAACGTTAAAAAAAAAAAAAAGAAAAAGAAACTGATGTCAAGGCTCTGTCTAGCATCATCAAGCCACCGGCAGCAGGAGCCCCCCCAAGGTTTGGATCTGAACCCTGCCCCCAGAGTCTCCCGGTCAGAAGATCCGAAGTCTGAGACTCTGTTTCTAACCAGGTCCCAGGTGATAACACTGAGTAAACAGTCTCAGACAAAATGACTGAAGTGGGGTGGGGAAGGGAGGAAGGCCAGAGTCAGGACACAGCGTTCCTCCCTGTCCCAGACCCGTGCTGCAGGCTGGTCTAAGGGCCACAGCCCACGCCTGGTGGTCCAGGTCGAGGGTTCTAGGTAGGCTCAGGCCTGGAAACAGGGCCAGGCCACTGTACCAAGTGAAGGTTGGGAAGGCCCAGGGGCCAGGAAAGGGGAACAAGCAAGAGCTCTAGTGAGCTGTAGTCAGGAGGACAGAAAACTCTGTGGTGTGGATACAGGTCCCCAGCCCTGAGTCCCTAAGGGGATCCAGAGTGACAGACCTGCTGCTACCATGAGCTGAAGTCCCCAAAACCTCGGCTGGGTTTTTTCTTGGCTACAGGGACAGCTGCACTGGTTGACGGCTCTTCCTCTGATACACGTTTCCTAGAAAGAGAAGAACCACTCTAGCTGCTGTGTACCAATTCCTGGAGCTGGGGGCCCACACCCTCCCACAGCTCCCCTCAGCGTGATGTCACACGGCCATGTACCCCCAGCCCCAAGTCCTCAATCCCCAGCCTGCGCAGTGGCCCCCATGGCCCCTGCTCGTCCTCACCACTGGTGGGTTCTGACCCATGGGCACTGGTAAGCTTGGAGAGCACCATGCAAAACGGGACAACAGCCCTCACTCCACTCACGTGGCTGCTGGATTGATGTACTTGCCCACCCCCTGGCGGTACGTCTGGGGGCCCTGGCTCCCCGGCTTGGGCTGGCTTGTTTTCACTGTGCTTTCTGGGGCCACCTCCTCGAGCTGCGTCTTCTTCCGCTCCTCAGCAATCTGTGAGGGAACAGGACAACAGCTGGCCCGGAGCTCCTCAGGCTGGGCAAGTTCCCCAGAAGCCCTGCCCACCTGGTGGCTGAGGCCCCCTCACCTGAGCGTCGGCCTCCTCGTAGGGGTCCACAAACACCGTGGTGGAGTCAACGCGGATCTCTTCCTAGCAGCAGAGGGAGGCAAATGAGGGGCCGGCAGAAGGCAGCAGGCCCCTCCTAAGCCACCTGCCTGATGCCAGGCCTGAGCAGCGGTCCCTCTACTCTCCCTGAGTACATACCTTAGGGCGGTCAGTTTTGGGGTCACTCTCCACATTCTCCATGGCTGTCAGTGTGTCAAAGCCCCCAACAACCCTGCGGCAGGGGGACAGGGGTACCTCTGTGCTGCAGGCAGTGAACCCCCAAAAGCCAAGTCCCTGTGGCATGCCAGGAAGAAGGGCAGAGGATGGGCCTGAGAAGGTCCCATAGGGGTGAGGGCCATGGCCCGGGGAGGAGGGGCCGAGGGGAGAGGTAAGAGCAGGGCCAGTGGGCCACCTGGCTTGTTCAAAGTTTTATTGGGACGTAGCCACACCCATTGCTTTTATGCTAGTGCCTTTGGCGCTACAGACAGCTGAGCTGAGGATTGTGACAGACCATGAAGCCAGGAAACTGGAAATACCATCTGGGCCTTCACAAGACAAGAGGACAGAGAACAAACATGGACCAGACTTGAGACCTGGAACCATCCAGAGGAGAGCCTGAGGGGGGTGAGTTCAGGGAGGGCAGCCGGCCAAAGGGGGCAAGAGCTCCTCTCCTCTCAGCAGGTCTGCATGGCCATGACTGTGGCAGTGATGGTGATGAGGGCAAATGAGCATGGAGCCAGGCGAGGGGGAAAGGCAGTGAGAGGGTCCCACTGGGGAAGAAGCCCACCCGCACCCCAGACCTCAGCAGCAGCTTCTCTTACCGCCCGAAGATAGTGTGCTTCTTGTCAAGGTATGCGCAGGAGCGGAAGGTGATAAAGCTGGGCAAGGAAGAGAGGGCATCAGGACGAGCGTGCACGCTCCCCCACCCAGCCTGACTTGGGTCATGGCTTCTGGGCACAAACCAGGCGTCCTTGTCCCTCAAGAGCTATTCTGGGAAGCTGGAGCTCACTCGCGTGTGTGGCCTTCATGCCCTGCCCGTCCAGGGGACCAGGACCCCTGGCTCCCCAGGAAGAGGCCCAGGGCACAGCTGCCTGGGAAAGAGCAGGAGAGGCTGTGCCTCCAGACCCAGCTACTGCCACCTCCTGTCGGGCAGACACCCAAAGCCTGCAGGGAGAGGCTGCTGGGGGAGTGAGTGGCTGGGGAAACTGGACACCAGAGCCCACACCAGTGTGACAGCAGCTCAAGGAGCAGGGACTCTGAACTGGAAGAAAGGACATGAGCAGGAAAGGGAGCAAAGACACTGAGGAACATGGGTAAATACCCATAAACACTGACCAAGTAAATTTTTACATCTAGTTTGGTATAAAAATGAGTGAAATTTAAATGCCTAAATATACTAATGTGAGATGGTAGAGCTGGGGGGCCAGGACTGGAAGGATGTGTCTGGGAGGGAGACAGAGATAACTAACTAGTAACTACAGACTTTAAATAAATCTACTTAAGTGACACATCTAACTTCCAAATCAGGAGAAAGAGAAATGAAAAATATTTTTTATTTATTTTTTTTAACATTTATTTTTGAGACAGAGAGAGAGCATGAACGGGCGAGGGTCAGAGAGAGGGAGACACAGAATCTGAAACAGGTTCCAGGCTCTGAGCTGTCAGCACAGAGCCCGACGCGGGGCTCGAACTCACGGACCACGAAATCATGACCTGAGCTAAAGTCGGCCGCTTAACCGACTAGCCGCCACCCAGGTGCTCCGAAAAATATTTTTTAAAAGGGTGACTAGAAAGCACAAATGAAGGTAACAGAAAGCAATCCAGACACCGTCTGGAAAGTTAGGTATGCACTTATGACTGTCAGGCTGAGGTAAAATAGTCCCCACTCTAGCATGTGCTGTTAGAAAGACAGCCCCAAGACTTCAAGGATCTGGAAAGCTCCAAGTTAAAGGATGGAAGGAGATGTTTAACAAGAGATGGAGGCAAAAGCATTCTGGGGCGGATCCTGGTGCACAAGGGCATGAGGCCACACCCCTCGAAGCGGTGCAGGCCGGGTAGCCTGCTGGGACACGGTGCGATGCCACCCACATCCCCGACAACCCACAGGATGCACACACGCACACACGCACACACAGCTGGCAGGGACGGAAGGCTGAAGCACATTCCTCCAGGGACAGCACTCCCTCGGGGCCCACCCCGAGGGCCCCTTGTCTGACCCGATGACAAGGCCAGCGGGCAGGTGTCCACAGACGTCAAAACCCACAACTGTGCAGACCTTAACTCTGGCCACCAAGTGGGTCACTCGCTACCACTCATTTCTAACACACATGGGGAACCTTAAAAGGGAATGAAATAGTCCCAAAGAAAAAAAAGGAAACAGAAAAACAATGAAAGGGCAAAGATATAATAGAAAGGAAGTAAAGTCTCAAATTAGTTCTTTGACCTAAGAAGAAAGTGCCGTCAACATATACAGACTCAAATGTCTTCAGGGTGGAGAGTAAGACGCGAGACTAAGAAAGGAGAGAAAGAGAAGAGAAACAGGAAGAAGCCATTAAAGATGGAAACTGAGGGAACTTACATGAAGTAAAAACAGAGAAGCCTTTCGTGAGCCATTAAGGAGAGTGGGAAAGGAGATACGGTGAGCAACAGGAAAAGAGATGCCATGGAAGCAAGTTTGGAAATCTAGACATGGACCAGTTACATTCTGGCAAAACAGAAACGTGGGTCAGTTGGCCCACGGAGTGGAATCTGACTAAGGAATTAGAGTGAATGATCTGCAAAAGCTGTCCTTGACAAGCTAACTGAACAAGCAGCTGACTCCAATCTAAGTTTAACCACCCCAGGCTATAAAGTGAGGGCAGGCTCACTGTGCAGGCTGCACCCTCTCAGACTCTGGTCCCACCAAACCAGTTCTGACAAGCCACACCTGGCTCCAGAAGATAGTGGCACATGGTCTAAAACAGTGGTCGTCGGACCATCATTGCACAGCAAGGACCAGACCGAGTTTACTCCAGAACAAAGGATTGACAGACAGCAAGGCTGGTCAGCCCAGAGGCTACATCCACAAATTCCAGGAGGAAAGGAAAACCATAGGACCATAGTAACAGATGCTAAGAGAAAAACATCTGGAAATGCCACAGTCTCTCCAAAAAAGTAGGCCCCAAAACAAATTTGATCAGATGGCAAAACAGCATGTTACGCCCACTCCTCTCCTTACAGGCCTATGAAGTGACTGGTGTTCACACTAGAAGAGAAGACAGAACACCACCTTGTGCTGATAAACGTGAGTATCTAGAAAACCCAAGACACTCTTAACAAAAACTATCTGAGTTATAAGAGAATTTGATAAAGTAGCTAGATATAAAATAGACTTTCTCAGGGCGCCTGGGTGGCTCAGTCAGTTGAGCATCCGACTTCAGCTCAGCTCATGATCTCATGGTTTGTGAGTTCGAGCCCCGTGTCGGGCTCTATGCTGACAGCTCGGAGCCTGGAGCCTGCTTCGGATTCTGTGTCTCCTTCTCTCTCTGCCCACCCCCTGCTTGTGCTCTGTCTCTCTCTCTCAAAAATAAATAAATAAATGTAAATAAATAAATAAATAAATAAAATAGGCTTTCTCCACATGCGCAACAGAATTGGAAAAGAATTCTCATTACAAAAATATCACAAGTCATAAAATCCTTAATGAACAGGCTTATCCAGGAAGGCAGGGAGCCCAGGTGAAGAAAACTATAAAGCCACATTAAAAGATATAAAATACAGCCTCACGGAAGGTCAAGACACATTCATAAATGGAAGAGGTCATACATCTATCCTTCCAAACTATCAACATCACATCACTCCAATTAGAACCCCCATAGTCTGCTGTAGATAAAATGATCTTAAAATCTGGGGTGTGTGGCAGGCTCAATCAGTGAAGCATGCACTCTTGATTTTGGGGTTTTAAGTTCAAGCCCCACACTGGGTGTACAGCTTGAGAAAAAAATAAAATCAGGGCACCTGGGTGGCTCCATTGGTTAAGCGTCCAACTTTGGCTCCGGTCATGATCTCGTGGTTTGTGAGTTCGAGCCCCACATTGGGCTGTCTGCTGTCAGCACAGAGCCCACTTTGGATACTCTGTCTCTCTCCCTCTCTGCCCCTCCCCTGCTTATGCATGCTCTCTCTCAAAAAGTCTTTTTTTTTTTAATGATTATTTTTGCGAAAAAGATCACGCGCATGCACACGCACACAAGTTGGGGAGAGGCAGAGAGAGGGAGACAGAGAATCCCAAGCAGGGTCCACACTGTCAGTACAGAGCCCAACTCGGGGCTCTTGGTCCCATGACCCTGAGGATCAAGACCTGAACAGAAATCAAGAGTCAGATGCTCGACTGACTGAGCCACCCACGTGCCCCTGTATTTTTAAGAGCTTTTTAGTCATTGATATTCCAGATGTTTTTCCCAGGTATTTTCCATTTGACAAGATCCCAGATAATATTTTGTTTTATTTTTTAATTTTTTTTTTTTTTTTTTTTTTTTTTTTCAACGTTTTTTTTTTTTTTATTCATTTTTGGGACAGAGAGAGACAGAGCATGAACGGGGGAGGGGCAGAGAGAGAGGGAGACACAGAATCGGAAACAGGCTCCAGGCTCCGAGCCATCAGCCCAGAGCCTGACGCGGGGCTCGAACTCACGGACCGCGAGATCGTGACCTGGCTGAAGTCGGACGCTTAACCGACTGCGCCACCCAGGCGCCCCAGATAATATTTTGTTTTAATGTTACTTTTTGAGAGAGAGAACAGGGGAGGGGCAGAGAGAAAGCGGGGCAGAGAGAAAGTGGGGCAGAGGATCTGAAGCAGGCTCTGTTCTGAGAGCAGAGAACCTGAGGCCGGGCTCGAACTGTAAGTTCGAGATCATGACCTGAGCCGAAGTTGGGACACTCAATGGACTGAGCCACCCAGTTGACTGCCATTGACTCACCTCTAATATGAGGGTGCCCATCAGAGCCCCTGTCAAGTGTGCCTGGTTGGCCCCAGACACCATGGGCACAGTGGAGAAGGGGGGTGCTGGGACTGCCTGGGCCCCAGGGTGTCCTCTCTCAAGGGAGGCCCCTTTTGTATCCTGATGGTCCCCTAGCTTAGGTGACTCGTTCCAGGTGATTTTCCATAAATCCTTTACATCCTAAGCCAGGGCCCTCCTGCTGAGTGCTTCCTACAGAGAAGGCGCTCCTCCAGCAGGTGTTCTGGGAGAGGCCCGGCTCCTTTCCCCACCCCCTCCCAGGCATGTGTTACATCCTTGTGAAAATCAGGGCCTAATTCCAGATTATATATACATATGCACACACAAACTTCCTCATAAAAAGTGAGCAAAGAGGAAAGAGTTGACAAAGAACAAGCAGAGACTAAAGACTTTTAAAAATCAGAAATAATGAAACTCCGTGAACTCCTCCAGCTCCCAAGAGAGGGAATGATTGAGGCCAAGCGAAACCCTGCCTGGCTGGGCACCCCCATTCTACCCAGCTGCACGGCTCTGCGGGGGAATCCCATCAAACGTCCAGGAAAGCCACCACTCCTGCCCCGCTCGATGCCACCATCATCAGCCCCCACATTGCACAGACCGATCTCCCCTGCCCTGCCAGCCCCATTGTGCAAGGCTCCTCCGGAAAATTGTCTTGCCGCTGCCCCACAGACATCCCCCACCCCTGTCCCTCCCAGGTTGAGTCTAGCTGTTCCCCTTCCCACACTCACTTCCGGTGGGCCCTCACCCCTCGCCTTTTCATCTAGACCAGGGCGGCCAGGTCTTTACTTCCAGCTCATTCTCACCCCCTTGGCTGACCCACTAGGACCAGGCTGAGTGTCCCAAGCATCTCGCACCTCAATGCTGCAAGCAGAATTCTCACACCCTCACTGGGTCTCCCCATTTCTAGAAACGCATTACAAGTTCTAGCCGCCCCCGCCCTCCACCATGCCCTCTCCCCACAGCCCGGGCCAGCCACACCCACACCCGCATCTGCCTCCTACAGCCGCTCTGGGTCTCTGTGTAACCACCCATGTCTATTCTTTCATGGGCACATACAAAGCACACACACCTGGGGGGTGGGGGAGTGGTGAGTCTCCCCCTGGAGTGCTGCCCACTTTCTGGGTGGGATTCAGGTAGTGTATGCTCTCTAGGGCAAAGCTGAGAGGGAGGACCCACCCACAGCTGCCGGCTGACTCACAATTGAGACTTGTTGGTGTTGGGCCCCGAGTTGGCCATGCTGAGGATACCCCGGCCCGTGTGCGAGAGGTTGGGCCGGAATTCATCTTTGAAGGGCTTTCCCCAGTACGACTCCCCACCTGGAAGAGAAAGCAGCATGACTGGCAGTAAGAACGACTGGGTCCCAGGCCAAGTGCAGCCCAAAGGATGAAGCCCAGCTCTGGAAATGTGTGTTGAGTCCCAAGGGGCACTGCCAAGTACCTCAGAGGGCAGCCCTGGCCCCGAGGGACCCTCATCACTATCTCCCCATGGAGTCCTCCCAGCCCCCAGGTCCTTCAGAGCCCCTACATGGGGCCAGGCCCCTGGTACAAGGAGTAGAAGGTGAAAACCACAGGTTATTACTGCTCACACCACGTGGGGTGAGGGAGTGGCCTGGGCCCAAGGAGCCAACAGGCTGAAGGGTTCAAGAGGCAGCAAGAAGGCAACATGTTGCTTTTCATCCTCTAACCAGGCCTTACAACCATCTCAAAATGAGAAAACTGAGGGATGTGCCTGAGGTCACACAGCAGGTTGGTGGCTGGTCTGTCAGATTCCACATCTGGAGCTCTCAGCACAGCCTGCACCCACCTACCCCCTCGCGGCCTATGAAGCAGCCAAAGCTGCCAGGGTAGCCCCCATACTAGTACCTACCTGTGCCTGTGCCAGTGGGGTCTCCCCCCTGGATCTGTGAGAAGACAAGAAGCCAGTCAGCAAGCTGTACCCCTTGAGCCGGAGGCCCTGCCTGGCCCTCCTGCCACCGCCCACCACCACTGGCTGAATGAACTCCCCACCTGCCAGGGGGGCTCAAGGGAGTTCTGGGTGAGGACAAGGCCCTCCCAGGCCACTTCTCTGCACAAGCCTAGTGTGGCCAGGCTGGGGACTCTTAGGGGTCAGCCTGCAGGCTCCCTGCCCTGAAAAAAAGGGGCTCATAGGAATGACTCCCAGGAGTCACCTGCAGGACTCACGCTGGCCAGGAGTCACAGGGCCCCTACAGTGGTGCAAGTCTTTGGCCAGTGCTGACTCTTGTCACTCACCACAAAGTTCCTGATGGATCTGTGGAAGATGGTGCCGTTGTAATACTGCTTCTTGCAGAGTTTGATGAAGTTTTCACAGGTTTTTGGTGTCTACAAAATAGCCCAGATACTTCTGTGAGGCAAGGAGCAACTGATGCAAAGATCACAACTGCCACCCAGGGCCCTTACCGTGCAGGGGCAATGGTCTGCTGCCCAGCCCAGACATGGTAAAGAAGGACCCGTGAAGCTAAATGACAAGACACTTGTATCTGCCGTGACCCTAAGCCAGGGCCGTGGAGAGACACTTGAACAAGTCGGGGGCAGGGGTGTGTGTGTGGAGCCTGACCCCTTTCGTGTGAAGGTTGTGCACGCAACTGGTCAGAGCACGGACCAAGGAAATGCAGTGCACCGCTAACAGGGTCCCTAACAGAAAGGGAGGTGGGGGCCATACTTTCTGGAGACCAAGTGGAATTTTGTACCACAAGCATGTGCCAAGTGCAGCTATGTATTTAAGACCCTGGCAAGGGCCTGGAGTTAGGTGGAGGGGATGGCGGCCACCTACCATGTCGCAGTGCAGCTCCAGATTGAGGTCGCCCTTGTTGGTGTGCAGCCGCACATAGCCCTTCTTCTTCACAAACTGGTAGCGCAGCACATCCTCATCGATGGCAGCTGCAAACCGAGGCCAGAGCTCTGTGCTGCCCTCCATCTCGGGCAAGCCCACCCCACACCAGACTCTAGGGCCGGGGACGCAGCCCCAGCTTTGGGGAGAGCCCAAGGGTCTTCCTGGGCTGAGCATAGGCTCACAGGGGCCACAGTGGCAGGACAGGGTGAGTATACAGGTAGAGGGATGAGGAAGGGCTCCAAGGTTAAGGAGGTACCTAGAAAAGCCTGGACACAGCAGGCTAGGAGGGGCAAAGGCGATGGTGGGGACTTGGCAGGCTGAGAACACAAGAGGAAGGGGCGTGGGGACAGTGCCAAGGTGGGACGTGGGCTGGAGCCCAAGGCAGGGCAGCCCCGGCAGGTGGAGGGAGGACCTTCTACTCCCGGCCTGGCCCCCCCTGCAGCCTCTGCCATCCCAGACAAACATACTTTCCAAAAGGGCCCATGGCTGCCTGACCATGCCTGAGTTGCCTAAGCACCCATGAAGGCCAGGCACGATAGAGTGATGCTCAAGGGGGCGCCCTGCCCTTGGACGCTGTTAAGCAGCACTGCTGGAGATGAAGGTGCAAAGGCAGCTACCTGCTTCATGCGTAGTCTCTGGAACCATGGCAGTGGAGGTGAAGGAGGCGCTGACCTTGCCGGTGGAATAGTGCGCCTGGAGAGGAAACCACATGGGTGCATTGGTGGTGCCCTGAGAGGCCGGGGCCCCACTGCTCAGGCCCTGCTTGGTGCCCTTCCTCCAAGAAACTGTCCACGGCCGCCACCCACAGAGCCCAGCAGGGACCTCCTGGGGGCCGGGCCCTCTAAGAGCTCACGGACTGAGGGGACCAAGCCAGTGTGCCCGCAACACAGGGCCCCGCCTGTGCAGGAGGCTGAGGCTGAGCTGGCCAAGGCTCTCGTGTAAACTGAAACCCTGGAAGTAAGTAGAAACTGGTCACCTCTGGTATTCACAGTACCAGGGACTCTAGTTCTTTTGCAAACGTTTCCACTTTTCACAGTAAACACACTGCCTTTTTAATCAGGAAAAAATAAACCCCAATAGGTTTTATTTTTATCTAAGACAGTGGGAAAAAAAAGATTTCTCCCCATTAGAAGAAAATAAATCAAAATACTAAGTGCTGCTGTTTTAGAGGAATGGGATTATTAACCACAACCTTTCTTTTCTTACTTTTGCAAATATTTCTGGATAATTCTTTAAGGATGTAGCCTCAGAGCCCCCTCTATCCTCCTCATCCCCCATAGCCCTGCCCGAACAGGCCATGTGTGGCCTCCAGCACCCCACCTGCTATCCCCAGCCTCCTGAGGCCCATTTTCAATGCAGCCCACCTATGGGCCTCCAAGGGGCATGTGGGCTCTGAGGGGTCCTGGCCACCCCCCTCCAAGTGTATCCCAGGGCCTCCATGAGTCCCTTCACCAAGACCTCTGAGGGGCTGAGCTGGGCAGGCTGGCTGAGCTGGCAGCTGTGTGGCCCTCTGCCTACTCACAGCATTCAGCTTGTCCACTTTCTTCTTCTCTGGGACTTTCATGGTGGCAGCCAGAACCTCGTCCCCTTTGAACTCTTTGTAGAGCTCCTGCAGCGTCTCTCGGGTCTCGGCGTTTGTATTTTTCAAATAATAAGATGGGTCCTGTTTGGCCTTTTCTTCATCTATAAAACAGCACAGTGGCCCTGATCAGCCAAGCCCCCAGCAATGTCCCCAGATGTGCACGACAGGGACAGGAGGCCAGAGCCCGCTGTAATAGTGGAAGCCCAGGCTAGGACTTAGGCTGGGTAACCTGAACCTCCATCACAGTGATGCTTTCCTGGTAGCTATGATGAAGAAAAGGGTGTGCAGAGGGAGAGAGAGCGAGGAAACGGCTCACAAGGGTACAAGTCAACCCGCCCACAGTGTTCTCCACAGTCGGCTCTGGTCTGTCCCCAGCCGTGACCTGGCCCCAGTGGCTCATACACAGCCCTGCACCAAATGACACTGGGGGCAGCAACCAACTAGCTGAACAGAGGCCACAGTCACCACCCCTCACTGACTACCTATTCCCACAATGAGAACAGAGCCAATTTCTAAGAAGCGAGTGGAGGACCTGGGAGAGGAAGCGGCCTAGAAGGGCCTTGGAGCTGGGTATTGAGTGGGGAAGAGGCGGCAGCCAGGCCTCCATGGCATGAGGCGGTGGGCACCAAGGATACTGGCCCCAGCTGGGACGCCCACAACAGGCCCCCTGTGGGCAGGCATGGGCCAACAAGGTCCTGCCAACTTCAGCACAGAAGCTAAGAGTAGCCAGTCTAGGCTTGAGCAAGACTCCTGGATGCTCCAGCCCTCAGGAAGGCGAGGTAAATTACCCAGAAAGCACTGGCACCCAAACCCCTGGCACGCAGACCAGCTGCCATTGCACCTACCAGGATCTGTTATTTTTATGTTATTCTTCACATGAAAGAAGTTGGAGACATTGAATTTGTCCAAATTGGTGGGGTCCTGCAGCAAAAAGAACACACACAGCACAGTGAGCCAGGCAGCAAGGGATGGGCAGGTGGCCTGAGTGCTGGGGTTGGGAAGGAGAGGCCAGTGGCAGCACAGAGATCTGGGGTGTCGAGCAGGGAATGGAGGGTGGGCGTCAGGGGTCAGGGGAGGGCTCTGCCTGAGCACGGCCAGGAGCAGGGGTGGGGTGGGGATAGTGATACAAATGGCTAGCTGCTCTCCAAACTGTGTCCCCTTCTCCCTAGCACACGGAAGATGAGCATGTCTCGCATCAGGCAGCCATGGGACGGATGGAGTTTCGTGGAGGGGATGCAGGCAGAATGGGGCACCCATCTTAGCCTCCCACATGCCACACCCCATGCTCCCTTCGGCCGGGTGCCACAGACCCCGTGGTGCCTCAGGTCCTGGTGACAGCAAGCCCACACTGTGGGAGGGAATGTGCACGGACCTCCGATGAGGACAGGATAAGCCCTGGACGGGAGGGGTCCACAAAGGCCACCCCTGGTTTCTAAGTCCAGGTCTTTCAGGAACCCACTCTCTGACACTCAGAGGCACGCCCTAGCCCTACGCTCACCACTGGGGTAGAGCACACGCCAGCCCATCCTCTCCCACTTGGATACGGAGATGGCTCTGGGGCAGAGAGGAGCGGCCTTGACGTAGCAAGGGCAGGCACTGGAAGAAGAGATGTGAAGCAGCCTCGTGAAGGCCCAGGCTGACAGAGAGCAGGGGCGCTGCCAGGAGCTGAGGGCAGCTGGGAAACAGCAGGCAGGTCACAGAGCCTGGGTGGAGAGGTGGAGTTGGCAGAGGAGTGCCACGGTCCCTCCTGGGAACAGCAGTGGGAAGGGGACACCCACCTGGAGGGTGATGATGTCCTGCCGAGAGAAGGGCTCATCTGTCAGCAGGTCTCGGAAGTTCTTGGCCTTGATATTTAGTTGCTCCACTGCCTACAGCCAAGAGAGAGCCCACTGTTACAGTGCTGGCCCCAATGCTGGCACCAGGAGTCTGGAGCCCACCCAGATGACAGCGCCATCTCAGAGGTGAGGAAAAAGACGGGACCCACCAAGGGCTCACAGCAGTGGCCCCACCACTGAGGGCGGAGCTTGATGAGCCTGAAAGATTCAAATTCAGCCATTTGAGCAAAGCTCACCAAAGGACACTCTCATGATACACATCTTATGTCAATAAGCAGGCTCAACAAGGCCAGCCATGCATCTCTATCAAAGCCCTTCCACCAAATCTGTGCACTCTTTGGGCAAAAGTGACCCCTGGAGCCCCTAGGGTGGCACTGGCCACCAGGACCCTGCCAACAGCTGGTGACAGGTCTGATAACATCTCAGGGAGGGTTTCCCTGCAACATGGGGCCCACACCCTGCTCTGTACCCTGTGCTGGCATACCCAGAGCAGGAGGACAGGTATGGAAATCAGGGCCTCCTCACCCTCACACTTGCCCACCAGCCTGCATCTGCTCCTCCTGGGGACTGCACCAGGACGCGGTGGAGGGGGGCTCCATGCTCCCCTCAGCCCCAGGCCTGCCCTCAAGAGCACAGGTTCCCTTCCAGGGCCCAGTCAGTGAAGATGAAGATGGTGGGAAGGACCCCTGGGGTACAAAAGAACTGGCCAGGTTTCAGGTCTGGAGGCTGCAGGAAGGGCACACCTCTTCCTGTCTGTGCTGACGGCTCTCAGAATGTAGGCTCCACGGGGACAGGCTGTGCCCACTGCACCCAGTGCAACCTTAACGCCAGCCCAGGGTTTCCCTGGAACATACACCCAAAGAGCCTGCATGGGATACAGTTCCCAAGAACCCACCTCATAGGTATAGACATTGCCTGTGGTCTTGACAGCTACGATGTGGGTATTGTTGGTGAACACGGTGAATAGCACTGGGCAGTGGTACTTTCCTAGAAAGAAGGCTCATCATCAGGGAAATACAAATCAAAACCACAATGAGATACACCTCACACCTGTCAGAATGGTTCACATTAACAACTCAGGCAACAACAGATATTGGCGAGGATGTGGAGAAAGAAGAACCCTTTTGAATTGCTGGTGGGAATGCAAACCGGTGCAGCCACTCTGGAAAACAGCGTGGAGGTTCCTCAAAAAATTAATAGAACTACCCTACGACCCAGCAATTGCACTACTAGGTATTTATCCAAGGGATACAGGTATGCTGTTTCGAGGGGACACATGCACCCCCATGTTTATATAGTGCTGCTGACAATGGCCAAAGTATGGAAAGAGCCCACATGTCCATCGATGGATGAATGGATAAAGAAAATGTGGTGTATACACACACACACACACACACACACACACACACACACACACACACACACAATGGAGTATTACTCGGCAATCAAAAAGAATGAAATCTTGCCATTTGCAACTACATGGGTGGAACTAGAGGGTATTATGCTAAATGAAATTAGAGAAAGACAAATATCATATGACTTCACTCATATGTGGAATTTAAGATACAAAACAGATGAACATAAGGGAAGCAAAAATAATATAAAAACAGGGAAAGGGAACAAAACATAAGAGACTCTTATTTTGTTTTTGTTTTTTAATGTTTACTTATTTTTGAGAGAGTGAAAAAGATAGAGCATGAGCAGGGGAGGGACAGAAAGAGAGGGAGACACAGAATCCAAAGCAGGCTCCAGGCTCTGAGCTGTCAGCACAGAGCCTGACGCGGGGCTCGAACTCACAAACCACGAGATTATGACCTGAGCTGAAGTCAGATGCTCAACCAACTGAGCCACCCAGGTGCCCCTAACATAAGATACTCTTAAATATAGAAAACAAACTGAGGGTTGCTGGAGGGCTTGTGGATGGAGGCATGTGCTAAATGGGCAAGGGGCATTAAGGAGAACACTTGTTGGGATGAGCACTGGTTGTTATATGTAGGGGATGAGTCACTGGACTCTACTCCCTGAAATCATTATTGCACTATATGCTAACTAACTTGGATGTAAATTATAAATACATAAATAAATAATAAATGAATGAATTAATAAACGGGGGAAAGAAAGAGGAAGGAAGGAAGGAAGGAAGGAAGGAAGGAAGGAAGGAAGGAAGGAAAGGGAAAGAAGGAGGAAGGGAGGGAGGAAGGACGGACGGACAGAAGGAAAGACAGGAGGGAGGGAGGGAGGACACGCAGAGACCAGAGAAAGGCCCAAGGTCAGAGAAAAGGAGGAGGCAGAACTCTGTGTCAGCATGCCCAGAGTGGAGACCCAGAGGGACAGTCAGATACTCAAGCCCCCTCCTCCCACTCCACTGGGAAACTCCTAGTCATTCTGCAAAACCCAACCCCTACTTGGCCTTCCTTGGAAGAGTCTGCTCCATCAGCCCCCAACCCACTGCTAACTATCACCACCCTGGCCCCATCCTCCATCTCAGACCTTGCCACATTCCGTCACCTATGTTACTGCAACAAACTCCCATTGCCCTCCCTGCCCCTGCCCTGCCAACTCGGCACCAGGCAGCCAGGAAGCCTGTTCAAGTAAGTCTCAACAAATAAACTGAGAAAAAAGGGCAGGAGAATATTTGCAGACTAAGAGACTTAGATATCAAAGACACGGATTTGTGTGGACTTAAAAAAAAAATCTTGATTTGAAAACTTAAAAAAAAAAAAAAGGAATGCATTCCAGAAATTTGACCACTGGCTGGATATTTGACAATACTAAGGAATTCCTGTTAATTTTTTAGGTGGGATGATGGTAGTATGACTAGTTTTGGAGTCCTTATCTTCTAGAGATACACATTAACGTACTTAAGCATGAAATGATACAGTACCTGATATTTGCTTCAAAATCACCTATGCACATGGCAGCACAGATAAAATCAGACAGCCCTGAGTGGATGGGACTGAAGCTGGGTGATGGATGTGGGGCAGGGGATCACCATACTAATTCTACTTTAATGTGTCTGAAATTTTCAATTAAAAACAAAGCAAAAAGGGCACTCAGTCATTTGAACATCCAACTCTTGATTTCAGCTTGGGTCATGATATCAGTTCATGGGTTTGAGCCCTGTGTCAGCGTGGAGCCCACTTGGGATTCTCTCTCAATTTCTCTCTGTCCTTCCCTCGCTCGCTCGCCCACACTCTGGTTCTCTCTCTCAAAATAAATAAACATAAAGAAAGAGAGCAAAGAAAGGTGCTTACTGGTCAAAACTGTTTAAAAAAACCAAACAGGTGAAAGGTCAAACTTGTCTTTTCCTCTCTGGCTGGTATCTGAGAGTCCTGTGGCTGCCTGGACCCTGCATGGCTGCCCGGCACTGTCCCCAACCCTGACCCCTCTGACCGAAGCCCCTGCTTCCACCCCTTGTACTATTCCAGCAATAATGGACTGCTCAGGGCCTTTGCACTGGCTGTGCCCCCTGCCTGGAATGCTTTCCCCCACATCTCCACAGGCCTCCTCTCTCATCAGATTCCCACTCAAATTCTATCAGTGTGTTTTCCTAGGAGTCTCTTCCCTCATCTTTAACTTTGGTTGGTGGTAGAAGCAGCATCTGACACACTAAGGTGATCTGTTTTCCAGTTTCCTCCCTTGCCATTCCAGAAGCTTTTATTCCAGAAGGGATGTAGCCTATTCTGCTTTCTGCATGTGGTAGGTGCTCAGTAAATATTTGCTGAATGAGAGACACACTGTGGGCCTCTCTGACTCCGCTGATCTCAGAGAGGAAGATCTACACCACTTGGCTACCGGTCCCTGACCTCCAGGGACTGTCCACAAAGCACTGTGCACACTCACTCATTTACAGCGAACTAGCACCTATTGTGAGCCGGACTCTGGGGTGAGATAGGACTGCCCGGTCCCAGCTTCACGTGTTTCAGCATCTCCCCAAAATGTACGTTCCTGGTTAGCAGAGACAACCCCCACCATGGCATCTATATGGGCCAAGAGAACTGTGCCAGGCCCATAAAGAACCAAGAGCAAGGTTGGTGCCTGTGGGGGTCACCTCAACTCTGGTATCTGATGAATAAGAATGGTGGAGGGAGGGGCACCTGGGTGGATCAGTCGTTGAGTATTTAACTTTGGCTCAGGTCACAATCTCGCGGTTCATAAGTTCAAGCCCGGCATCGGGCTCACTGCTGTCAGCACAGAGCCTGCTTCAGATCCTCTGTCCCTCTCTTTCTGCCCTTCCTCCACTTGCACTTTCTCTCAAAAATAAACAAACATTAAAAAAAAACAAAACAAAAAAAAGAATGGCTGAGGGTGCAGAGAGATATAAAGCAGGAGGACCCCAGGGCTGGGGTGGGCTTTACAACCAGTGGTGAGGAGAAGCCCAGACTAAGAGCTGCCTGGCGAATCCATCACACTGCCCATACCTACTGCCCTGGGCCTCAGTCTGAGCAGCTTCTGGTCCCAGTGATGAGCAGACCAGCGCCTCATCCAGACAGGGTCCATGCCCACAGGACCCAACTATACACACAAAGGCCACCAACAACCCTCACAGCCCCGCTGCCCTTGCGGGAAGAAATATCCCACCCACCCCCAGCTTTAAACAACTTGGAACTTTAAGGAAAAATTATACATCTTTTTTTTTTTAATTGGGGTAAAGTACATATAAACCTTTGCTACTTTAATCATTTTATAATTTTAAGTAACCTCTACTGCCAACATGGGGCTTAAACTCAAGAGTCATGTTGTCCATTGACTGAGCCAGCCAGATGCCCCTACATCTTTGAAAAATTAAGTGCCTGGGATGGGGTGCCTGGGTGGCTCAGTCAGTTAAGCACCTGACTCTTGATTTCAGCTCAAGTCATGATCTCATGATTCAGGAGACTGAGCCTCGGGTCGGGCTCTGTGCCAATATGATGGGGTCTGCTTAGGATTTCTCTCCCTCTCTCCCTCTCTCTGCCTCTCCCTCACTCGCACATGCTCTGTCTCTCTCTCAAAAATAAATAAACATAAAAAAGAAAAAAAACCATGTCTGGCTTGATCAGAAAGGAATGATGGATTCTGCAGAGATCTTGGTGAGAGACAGGGGCTATGGGGTCTGTGGGCCAATTTTTGAATTGGGTGTCAAAGGGATCACTCACCTTCGTTGTTCTTTGCAAAGTTCAGCTTGATCAGGGACCTCCCATCCAGCTTCTGGAAGGAAAATAATTAATAATTAGTAATAATGAATAAGTGGCTGATGTGAAGAAATGCTGAGGCTATGAGGCTAGGTGAAGCAGAGACTGGAGGTCTCTGACCAAGCAAGCCTTTACAGCTACAGGCAAGAGGAAAAGCCACACAGGTGCTGACCCAAGGCCCCCAGGACACAGAAGTAACCTGGACAAGATGGGCTGTACAACCCAGGCTCTAAGTGGGCAAACTGAACTGCTCACAGGGGCGGACCCCCAGCTACAGGTGGAGGCTGAGTGTGGAGGTTTGTTTTATACTTCTCAAATGTTCAGACATTTTTATTGTGAGCACTGATTACTTCTGAAGCTAAAAAATGTGTGTATTTCTTCTTCTGGGTGGTGGATACATAGATGGGCATCTACAATTCTGCTGTATGACTATTTAAAACAGAATATTAAAAAGTGGGGGGAAAGGAATCAATATACCCAAATGCTGAGTGATTGTGATGGATCCTCTATTTTCCAAAGTTCCTGCACTGTCTGCAGTTTATCTCTTCTGTGGGAAACTTTACAATAAAACAAAGTCCAGGCAGCCAGAGGAAAAATGCTGCCCCAGTGTGGGAGGGCTGGGTTGGAGGCAGTGAAGGGGGCTGTGGAGACCCCAGAAGGGGAGGCAAGGCTGTGCACCTAGGAGCACCTGAGGGCCCACAACCTGGCAGCCTCTGACCACTCTGGTGCGGGCCCAACCCTGACTACCTAACACACAGAGAAAACGCTGGGTGGGCATCCCTGGGCCAGGCCCCCATGTCCTCACCCTCCTGAGTGGCCAGGCCACATGCAAAGCCTTGTGAGGCCACTGCCTGCTGGCCAGCCCACCCTTGTTCCTCCACAGCTGGTTTCATCCCTTCCTTTGCCACTCAATGGCCCTTCTCACCAGTGCAGGTGAGCATTAGACTCTACGACAGACAACAGGGTCCCTGCTCTGAGGTTGCTCCCATCAGAAAGCCCTCCTCCTTCAGGCCCAGGCACATGACCCAACCCAGAGAGACCCCATATACAACTCCTGGCGGGAGGCCAAGCCCAGGACATCTACATGTTTTGGGGGTCCTGACAAGCACCTGAGAAGCAAAATGTCCACAGTAACCATATCCACTGGGAAGGAGACAGAGGACATATGGACAAGAAAACATGAGAGGGGTCAGGGGCAGAGTGGGGCCTAAAAGACACCATTGACACCACAAAGCACAGACCCTCAGCAGCAGAGGAGCCCCAACATCAGATGCTCCACTGAGGCAGAAGTGACCTTCATGTCAGGGAAGGCAATGTACCCCAAACACAAGCCAATCGCACGGGGCACAGGCAGGCAGCACAGACCCCATAGGAAGCCCCTGGAAGCCCACAGTGGCTCCCAGCAGACAGCCTCACAGAAAAACACTGCCAGTCACACTTTCAAATGACAACAAATGAGGAAGGACACAGCAGACACCTGAAAGAGAGCACTCTCCTTAGGGAGGCCAGACCACCAGCAGCACCTCAACCACCTGAGAGAAAAGTCCACAGGCTCTGGGCGGCCGGGCCCAGAACATGCACCACTGGTCTAGCCCTGTCTCATCCAAGGGCAGGGGAGCCACTCACCTGATCCAAGGGGCCTAAAGCACCCTACACCCTGTCACAAGTGCCAGAGGAGCCCAGATAGCACAGAAGGGCCTCCAGAAAACAGGTAATAAGACCTCGGCTAAGTAAAGAACCAGTGACATTTCACTTGTCCCAGGCTGCCAACCAGGACACTGTTCACATCGCTCACCCTCTCACTACCTCGCCCTCAAGCCTCACAGCAGCCAGGTCCTCCTGGGCCTCCCTGACGATGGCCTCCACTCTCCATGTTCTCAAGGGTCTCTGTCACAGAACTAGTTGGGCCACACCCAGCTTACTATCTTCTCAGTCAGGTCAAGACCTCATCCCAGCAGACAGGGTTCCAACCCCAGCCCCCTGGGCCAGCTCTCCACTCCACCGTGCCAGAACCCACCCTGCCCACCTCGTCCTCACACTCCTCCTTCTTGAACAGTCCATATTTCATCAGGTTGACCTCTTAGCCTCAAACACCTCCCTTGGACACCCTGGAGTTGACTTGTCCTCTAAAGTCCCACAGAAGTCCCCACCCTCCCTGCTGGCCCCCCTCATTCCCCCCTCCACTCCAACTGCCCACCCTCACTCCATGCTCCCAGCTCCCTCCTGCTGCCCTGCCCATGGCTCTGCTTCTGAGGGATCCACCTTCCTGCCAAAGCTGCACTGGCCCGGAGTGCCAAGCACAGGCTGGATCACCCGGTTCCACCTGTTGTCCATGGCACAGAATGTGCTAACTGACCCAGTCCTCTCAAAACGTGGCTGCACTTGAAGATTTCTACTGAGCTCTCCCCCTGCCCTGGGGACACATAGACCCTGATGTGATGGCCCAGCAAGTCCCACAGGCCCACCCTTCACAGCCATCTTGGGTCCAGCCTCTTTGTGCCACCTCCCCCGCCTTACCCTGGTCCAAACTCACACACCACCTCTTACACAGACACAAGTGCACAGCCCCCTCCCTGGCTGCTTTCCCACCTTCCACCCTTGACTACACATAGTCCTGTTTCCCACAGGGCAGCCAAAGTGAGCCTTTAGAACACAGGCAGGATCACAACACGCTTGGGCTTGAAACCCTGCCCAGCTTCCAGCACCACCCCCCAGAACAAACTCACGCTCCTCCCACGGCCTCCAAGCCTCCCCCCACCGCCCATGTGCCTCTATCTGCCACCATTTCCCCATCCCCCTCCGTCTCCAGGTCTCAGCTTCAACGGCGCTGCGCTGCTCCAGACGTTCCCCAAGCCCCCCACCCCCAGCCTGCCTGTCGGTGAATACCTCTGCCTCCACAGCTCACGGCTCACTGGCCCTGCACACAGCACAGGCTACCACCACGCTGAATAAATGGATGCAACTGAAGAAATGAAGAAATGGGCCTGGGCTGCAGTGTGAGGGAAAGAGAGAGACCTCTCAGAAGAAAAGGGACCAACAGAATGTGTAAAATATAGGAACACCACAGGTTTGTGATGGAGGTGTGCAGTGGGGGGGCAAAAGAGGAGAATAAGCTGGAACTTGGCTCTGGGAACCTCTTCCTGAGCGACACAGAATTCGTGTCATTGGACCTATATACACGACATATAAATACCTGCTTAACCTAACTCATGATAAAAATACAAATTAAGGGGCACCTGGCTGGCTCCGTCAGTAGAGTCTGAAACCCGTGATCTTAGGGTTGTGGGTTCGAAGCCCATGCTGGGTGTAGAGATTACATAAAAATAAAATCTTAAGAAAAAAAAAAAGTTAAAAAGTGTTTTCACCCCGAGGCAACAAAAATTTTTTAAAAAATTGATGATATCCATGGTTGTTGAGGGTATGAAGAAACAGGCGTTTGCAACTTCTCTGGAGGACAATTTGCCAGTGGCTACCCAAACTGAAAATACTCCCACCCTGTGACCTAGCCGTCCTGGAAGGACACTCCCACATGTGCCCAAAGAAACATGCACAAGGGTAGTCCCTATCTGCTGTTAGTAACAGCAGGGGACTTCAGATGTGCTTCAGCAGCACATGTCCTCCCTACAGGAGGACGCATGCAGCCACCACAGAACGCAGCAGGGCTCTATGCACCCATGTTCAGGTCTTCAACACACTGCAGGGGTGGGGGAAGGGGGAGAGCAAGTACAGAGGAGTTCGCGCCTGTGATTACAACCATGGCCCAAGGAAAGAAGATGTACATTTATGCATATGCGTGTGCACTTCGGGAACATTTCTGGAAAGGAACAATGTGGGGAAGGGGGAGGAGGACAGTCCTGCTCACCATGCCTCGTGAACAGTCCTCTACTGCGCTTGCATGTACATGAAAACCACAGAACAAAAGGTCAGACAAGAGGATAGCATTCACTGGCATCACTTAAACTCCTGCCCGGCCACCTACCTCTCCATTGCTGGGGTTGGTCCCATACTTCTTAAGCCAAGGGACGATGTTACTGAAGGGAAGAGAAGACACAGTGTCAGTAAGGCAGTCAGGTGCAGGCTGGTGAGGAGGTCACAGCTTAGGAGGGCTGCGTCCAGGTGAGGGCTATGAACAGGCTTTGCTCTACTTCACTTCTGCTAGCAGAAGCCAAGAAGAGGAGCATCCAGCCTTGACCAAGGAAGCAAGGGAGTGTTTCTGGTTTCAACACATGTCTAGGGTTTTTATTGTGGTTACATATAAACAACATAAACAAGCAAAAAAAAAGACATATATAAATGCTGATACGTCTGTGCAATGAGGTGCTGAGCCAGCATCAAAAATTATACTTCCAGGGGCACCTGGGTGGCTCAGTCGGTTAAGCTTCTGACTTGGGCTCAGGTCATGATATCACAGCTCGTGAGTTCGAGCCTGCTTCAATTCTGTGTCTCCCTCACTCTCTGCCCCTCCCCCGCTTGTCCTCTGTCTCTTTCTTAAAAATAAAAATAACAACACAAAAGTGTACTTCCAGAGAACTCTGAATGACACAACTGAGTGAAAAATGGATTCAGAACGATCCTTGCAGTATTACCTCAACCATGTTGCCATAAATAACCTCACAGAAAAAGAGGAATATAAGTACCGACAATGGTTATCCTTGACAGTGTGATTACGGTAAGTTTTTCCTTTTACCGTCAAGTATTTTCCACATTTTCTAAAAGACTAAAACACAGGAAAGTTTTAGAAGCTGGTTTATGTTGGAACATAAGACCTTAAGCATCATGTTCTCATGGTTCATGAGTTTGAGCCCCGCATCTGGGTCTCTGCTGACAGCTCAGAGCCTGGAGCCTGTTTCAGATTCTGTGTCTCCCTCTCTCTCTGCCCCTCCCCTGCTCGCACTCTGTCTGTCTCTGTCTCTGTCTCTGTCTCTCAAAAATTAAACATTGGGGTGCCTGAGTGGCTCAGTCAGCTAAACATCCAACTTTGGCTCAGGTCATGATCTCAGGGTTGGTGGGTTCGAGCCCCACATCAGGCTCTGTGCCGAAAGCTCAGAGCCTGGAGCCTGCTTCAGATTCTGAGTGTCCCTCTCTCTCTGCCCCTCCCCTGCTGGCGCGCTTTCAATCTCTGTCTCTCTCTCTCTCAAAAAATAAATAAACATTAAAAAAAAAAAAAAGACTAAGCAACATGCTTCAAAATACAGCACTGGGAAAGTATGTACCTAAATTATGGCTCTACTTTCATAAAGTGGAAAGTACTCAGTTTGTTAACATTCCAAAACAGGATAGGTAGGCCAATTAGAACACTAGCGCCCCCCCCCCCCCACCACAATGTGTGTAGAGAGGTCAATGCCACCCCAGGCAGGGACAGCAGCATCTGCCAGCAAGGTTGCCTGCCCAGGGGTCACAGCAGCACTGCTGTCTCATCCCTAAGGCCCTGGAAGTCCCTCCTGGGTCCCCAAGAGGCCCACTCAGGTCCCGAGGTTGCCAAGACTTCAGTATGGCCTGGCGTAGCATGGCCTGAAGCCACAAACCCTCCAGCTGGTCCCATACCCCCTTGCTGAGTGGGTGTCAACAACCTCACCCCTTTTGTTAGCTCAAAAGTCGAGGGCAAACTCACAGCAAGTCAAAGACGACTCCTTCGGGGGTGCAGACTGGGTAGACGAAGGGCTGCAGAGAGAGACTAAGAAAGGACAGAGTCACTCCAAGTCATACAGTGATTCCCGTGACTTCTCCCTTTGCTCCTCCCTCCTTCCCTCATTCCTGCAACAATACCAGTGCTCCTCTGCCAGCCGGGGCTGGGTGCCAGTACAGAGGTGACCCTACAGCCCTGACCCTCAGAAGCTCCCCACACAAACCAATAAATACAAGGCAAGGGTCCCTGGGATGACAAAAGCCTGGTTCTCCCCACACTCTCTACTGTGTCATATAACACACACGTGATCACATTCAAGCCCCAAAGAGGCTGGGGGTTTGGGTTTGGGACTCCCCAAAACCTCACATAGCAGGCAGGCCATACTTTTCTACTGAAAACTAACCTCTCGCATCCCAAGAGACTCTGTGGAGCTATTGTGGTCTGGCGGTGCCCTGTCTGCTCCTGACCAGAGTGTGCACACAGTTGCCCAACATTTCCAAGGGACAGGCACGTGACTCAGGCAACAGCCGATGCCCTAGGAGCCCTGGGTAAGTTCTAATACATGGATATGGGGGTAGAGGGGTGTGCAGAGATCCAGACTGCCACAAGCCATTTGCCACCTCAGGAGGGTTGGCTTTGGAAAAGGAGAGCCCACAGATGAGGGGAGACAGTACCTGGTGAGCTTCTTTATATCAATACCCTTTTTTCTTGCATGAGGTTTCCATCACTAGCCATCAAGAGCCCTGGTTGACCTGGCTTGTTTGCACCTCGGTCACCTTAAAGTCCAGATGGCACAGGCCAGTCCTCTGGACCTGGACCGCCTGGTGGCAATGGCATCACCTCCCCAGATGCTGCCCCAGAAAGCTCCCATGGGGCAACCTCACCACCTCCCCACTCTGGCCCAACCTACTGCTCTAACCCAGTGGTGATCCTGGTGCTGCAGGGGACTGATGAGAACACGACCCAGCACCAAAGCAAGCTCCAAACGGCAAGACACTGCACATTCATCTTCTCCCAAACGGGCCTTGAAGGGCATATTCTCAAAGCACATTTTTACCCAGAACCCAAGGTAGTTAAAAAGTAGATGAAACACAGCTTAGAGAGATCTCTTGGAGGAACTGGAAACCAAGGACCAAAATATTTCCATAAAATCCATTCATACCCACTCTGAAGGATACCACATTCCCATGAAGCTGATGACAAAACTTGGTGGGCGTGGGGAGAAATCCAACCAATGAAGCCTGGGTCTCACTTGCTGACCCTCCCTGAGCAAGTGCTATGAGAAGGGAAAACCCCTCACTCAGCGCTACATGGGAGCCTCTCGGGGCCGACCCAGTGGCTGCATCCCTGGCCTTCCCTGCACCCTTCTCGCCCTATGGTGTCTGGCTGACCTGCCCCAATCAGGGTGCTGGGATCACTAGTAGAGCTTTGTCAGTTCTTAAGCTCATCATGCCCAATGGGACACACACACACACACACACACACACACACACACACAGCATGTGTCCAGGGCAAGGATGATCACAGCTTGAGCTTGGAGAAACTCAGGCCCAAATGGACCATCGGACCTGCCCAATCCCCAAAGCCCCAATGTCTTGGGGTTCATTAATCTTAGCCCCACTTCTCCAGCAGACACACCTGTTCATACACATACCAACCACAGTGGGAAGAAGCATCTGAGTGGCTCTGCAGCTGGGTCCCTCCTCATCCTCATCAATAACCTGTGCTCACAGGGAAGGGGGAAGGGGTTCACAGTACCATGACTGTTGCTGCTGCTGTTACTGCTTAGACTATGGACCAAAAGTAAAGCATGAAAGACATGGGCCCGGAGTCAGACCACCAGGTCCAAGCCTCAATGGCATCACTTCCTGGATGTGACACATGGGTGAGGGACTTCCCACTTCTAAACATTAATCCTCTCAACTGTAAAGTAGGCTTAACAACAGAGTCTACCTACCTTGGAAGGCAAGAAAGAGGCTGGAAAAAAAAAATGCAAATACATAGACACCGAATGAGCAGAAATATTAGTTCTTATCATTGTTAGGTCATCTTCTCTCAGTTCAAGGAAGATCTAGACAGGAGAACACAGACAGAACCCACATCTGCATCCCCAAAAATCATATTCACTGTCAAAATATGTCATTAAGTAACAGAAAACAACTAGGAAGGAAAGATAAACACTCAAAACTCTTACCTGCAGTGATCAAAAGGTAAGCGACGAAAATTTGCTTGTGGGATATCTGTTTAAGATGAAAATAAAAGATGGAAAGTTTATTCTGTAAAACACTTCCATGTATGTGTTCCTACCAACAATTCAATTCCATGTTAAGAAAAAGTTCATGTGGGGGCACCTGGGTGACTCAGTCAGTTAAGCATCTGACTTCAGCTCAGGTCATGATCTCGAAGTTCGTGGGTTTGAGCCCCACATCGGGCTCTGTGCTGACAGCTTGGGAGCCTGGAACCTCCTTCGAATTCTGTGTCTCCCTCTCTCTCTGCCCCTCCCCCGCTAGTGCTCTCTCTTTCTCAAAAATAAACAAATATTTTAAAAATAAATTAAATAAATAAATAAGAAAAAGTTCATGTGAATTACCTAGTGCAAAAACTGCTGTGGATTAAAAACCTTTCAATAGGTAGGACACATGGAATACATCAAGAAAGAACTTAGAGAAAAAAGGACATACTTGCTTAAGCCGCTGGGGTTGGGTTTCTCCCATAATCCTAATACCCTTGCTGTGGGCCCTGGCTTTGCTTTCCAAGAATCCTGTGCTGGTTTTACCCCGGTCAGCAATTATGAGAATATGCTCTTTTTATTTCATCCTCTTTTGTGAATCATCTGTGTTCTCAACCCATTTGTCTGCTACACTTTGTGTTCTTGTTCATTGTTAATTTTTATAGTCTCATTGTGTAGTAAAAACATCAGCCCTTAATTACAACACCCACCCCCCGCCCCGCCACACACACACACACACACACACACACACACACACACACACATCCACATCAAGGAAAACAGAAAGATTTCATGCCTTACCTGGTTTCTTGCCACCATAGAAGTGAGTGTATTCAGCACAGGTAATGTACCTAAAGAAGAGACAGAGAATCTTATTACCACCCCCCTTTATAAAGAGGACAGTCTCTAGAAGTAACTGATGATTAAATCATTTCACTCATTCAGCAAATGCTTTTTTTTTTTTTTTTTTTTAATTTTTGAGACAGAGAGAGACAGAGCATGAATGGGGGAGGGGAAGAGAGAGAGGGAGACACAGGATCTGAAGCAGGCTCCAGGCTCTGAGCTGTCAGCACAGAGCCTGACGCGGGGCTCGAACTCACGGACCGTGAGATCGTGACCTGAGCTGAAGTCGGACGCTTAACTGACTGAGCCATGCAGGCGCCCCAGCAAATGATTATTAAACACCTACAATGTGTGAGATGCAACACAGACATACACAAACTAGTAAGCAAATACAAACAGTCCTGCTCTGCTCTGAAGGAAATGAACAGAATTTAACAGAAGGCTTGATGATGCAAAGAGCAAGCCATGTGAAGATGTGCGGGAAGAGCTTTCTAGGCAGAGGGACCAAGCAAGCTTATCCAATATAAACATCCTGACACAGGAAAAGCTGGTGTGTCTTCAGAAAAGGGTGAAGTCATTGAAGAAGAGTGTGCACGGGGGCATGTGGCAGCAGGTGAAGAAGGCTAGCAGTTGGATCACGAGGGGCCCCACAAGCTGTGTGATGGCTGTGGATCTACTTTAAGCGGTATGGAAAGCGGCTGGAGGGTTCTGAGTAGGGCCCTGACATGCTCTAACATAAGTCCTCAAAGCATCACTCCGGCAGCTGTGAATAGAGGGACAAGCAAGAGAGGCAATAGAAAACCAATCAGGAGGCATCTAAAAATGTCAAAGGAGGGGCGCCTGGGTGGCTCAGTCGGTTAAGCGTCCGACTTCGGCTCAGGTCACGATCTCACTGTCCGTGAGTTTGAGCCCCGCGTCGGGCTCTGTGCTGACTGCTCAGAGCCTGAAGCCTGTTTCAGATTCTCTGTCTCCCTCTCTCTCTGACCACCCCCCCACGTTCATGCTCTGTCTCTCTCTGTCTCAAAAATAAATAAACGTTAAAAAAAATTTTAAAAAATAAAAGTAAAAAATAAAAAAATAGGGGCGCCTGGGTGGCTCAGTCGGTTAAGCGTCTGACTTCAGCTCAGGTCACAATCTCGCAGCCCGTGAGTTGGAGCCCCACATCGGGCTCTGGGCTGATGGCTCAGAGCCTGGAGTTTGCTTCCGATTCTGTGTCTCCCTCACTCTCTGCTCCTCCCCCGTTCATGCTCTGTCTCAAAAATAAATAAACATTAAAAAAAAATTTTTTTTTAATAAAAAATAAATAAAAAAATAAAAATGTCAAAGGAGATGAAATACACTCTACCTACTGAGGGGTTTGGTGGATTAGTGAGTGCCCTCCTATCCCACATTTACTTCCTGGATGAGCCACAGGATTTACTGATGAACAGGGGGAGGAGAGAGCCTCAGGAAAGAGGCACCAAGGCTAACTCCCAGACTTCTGACCTGTGTTAACTAAGTAGCAGTATGACCACTGAGATAGGGAAAATGAGGGGGCAACATATTAAATGTGAGATGTCGGGACACCTAGGTGGCTCAGTCGTTTGAGTCTCTGACTTCAGCTCAGGTCACGATCTCTCCCGGTTTGTGAGTTGGAGCCCCACATCGGGCTCTGTGCTGATAGCTCTGAGCCTGGAGCCTGCTTCAGAGTCTGTGACTCCCTCTCTCTCTGCCCCTCTCCCACTGGTGCTCTGTCTCTCTCTCTCTCTCTCTCTCTCTCACTGTCTTAAAAATAAATAAAAACATTTAAAAAAATTTTTTTTTAAATTCTTTTTTTTAATGTTTATTTATTTTTGAGACAGAGAGAGACAGAGCATGAACGGGGGAGGGTCAGAGAGAGGGAGACACAGACTCCGAAACAGGTTCCAGGCTCTGAGCTGTCAGCACAGAGCCTGACGCGGGGCTCAAACTCACGGACCGTGAGATCATGACCTGAGCCGAAGTCCGCCGCCTAACCGACTGAGCCACCCAGGCGCCCCTAAAAAAATTTTTTGTAAGTAAATGTGAGATGTCTATCAAACCTCCAACTGGAGATGTCAAGTAAGCAGTTGACTACTGCAAGATGAGAGAGGGAGAATGTAAAGGGAGAAGAAACGTGGGGGACATGGACGTTTGAAATCTGAGAGAGTGGGAGAAAGACCCAGCAAAGGAGACTGAGAGAGGCTATTGAGACAGATGGAAAACAAATGGAAAAGGGCATATGGGGTCTCAGATATCAAAGAAGGGCCTCAGAGGGAGCAAGGTGGTCAACCGTGTCACACGCTATTGACAAGCCCAACAAAACGAGAACTGGGAATTGACCACTAGATTTAGCAACAGAGAAGTTACTAGGATCCTGACAGGAATAGTGCTGGGGAGAAAAGCCTGACTGGAGCGGTTTCAAGAAACAGCAGAAAACAGCAAGTAGACACAGGTCTTTGACGCCTTGTTCGGAAGAAAACAAACAAAAAAACAACCACGGTGGCAGGACAGGAGCACGGGGCAAGGCTGGTTTGTTTTAAAATGGAAGATTCCGGATGTGTGTAAGCCAATGAACGGCACACAGGAAGACTGGAGGTGCAGGAGAAAGAGGGGCTGATTAGGGGCAGAATTCGAGAGTGGAGATGGGGCGTTCCAGGGCAAGAGCGGAGGAGCGGAGGGGCGGAGGGGCGGAGGGGCGGAGGGGCGGGGGGGCCGGAGCTTGCACGGCGCCGACGCGATAGGAAGGCCGCGCTCAGAAGCACTGACAGTGTTAGTACCAAGAAACCCGGGAGACCTCGGCGGTCGGGGTAATTCCCCTGCCTTGGAGGAGACAAAGGCTTCCGAGACGAAACGGCATTTAAGAGTGGCTCTGGGAACCAGCTCTGAGAGAGGGAAGAGGGGCGGCGCGGACTGCGGGACAGGTGGGCACTGAGGCCGAGCGGGGCCGCGCTTCCGGCTGCGGTTCAACTTACATCTTGTCCTTCTGATGCTGCCGTTTCCCCATGGCGGCGGGAGCGGTGGCAGTGCCAGGACCAGCGAGTGAGGAAAAACGACAGCAAACGATTTAGAAGCCGACTTCTCGGCCGAGCTCCCTAACGACTTCCGGGTCCCGCAGACCCGCCCCGGAAGTGGGCGCAGGGCGTGAGTGAACAGTGGAGCCTGGTGCCAAGTGCGCATGCCCAGTCGGTGCAGCCCAGTCCTTGGACACCTGGGCAGTTTGTGGTAGGGTTTGCCTCCTGCTGGGGGCCGAGGGGCCTCGAAGCCCCACTTCCTCGGGCGAACGAAGAAGACTCTCTCTAGACCTTTTCTCCTCTCCATACCCCCGCTCAAGGCTGCCCTGGTTTGACCTGGTTTCTCAGATTTTTTAAAAAGTCCACCTTAAGTCTCACCAGCCTCTGTCTCATCTCTGCTTCCTTCCACGGCAGACGTCTCCAAACCTACGTCCACATTCGCTGTCTACCCGTTCTCCCATTCAGTCCCCACCACCTCCAGCCCACTCCTGGGAGGCTTAGGGACAAGTAGCCATTAAGCCCGAGAGTCCAAAGCCCTCACTCATCTCTCTTACGGACCCTTCCCGCGGCCAGATCACTGTTTGTGTGCCCCAGACTAAGCCCCGGGCCTCCGTCTACACCCAAGCACCTGGTGATCTTTCCCAGGCTTGTGGCTTTAAATACCACTCATATCTCTTGACTCACATCATTAAATGGCCAGCACTCCAGATTCCTGACGTCTATTTTAGGTACCATTGATCTCAAATTTAACGTGTGGTCAAAACAGAATTCTCCACCCCCCCACCCCCCTCCCCCTCCCCCTCTGCATAGGCTCCCCTTGCCACAACTGTACCGCTATCTAGTCACCCAGAGCCAGTGGTCCTTGCCCTTTCTCATCTCATGGCTGCCTCCTTATGTTTTTCTAAGTTTCAACATAAATGTCACCTCCTCAGAGAGATCTTCCCTGACCACCCACTGCATACGTATCCAACTCAGCTTCCTTAGGGCTTATCACAATTTATAACCCTGTTATTAATTGGATGCACTGGTTACACATACAGTCACACACACACACACACACACACACACACACACACACACACACACACAGAGGAGGATAGGATGTAAGCTCCTTAAGAGCAGGGACACCAACTGCTTGGTTTATTATCTCCAGTCCCAAGCAAGGTGTGGAGCATACACAAGGGTTCAACAAGTATCTGCTAATGTCCAGCAGTCATTAAGCATTTTGTGAGGGCTCATGTCTCACATGCAGGTTTGACTCTAAGGCTGGTGTGCAAAGCAACAACAAGAGTCACGTCTCTGAAATTCCTTAGGGAGGTGCCAAGTTGGAAACTAACATGCCAGCTTATTTTCCTCCAGGGAGGGAATAGATCACTGTTTCTAAACCTGCACCCAGATAAGGCTTGAGTTTAGAGCCCAGGTGTAGGAAAAAATGATGGAACTGCAATTCAGTGAGGTCAAGTGAAGCTCAAAGGGGCTGCAGAGTCACTGTAGAGAAGGGCAGTGCTGTCTCCTCACTCATTTCTCTTTCAAAGTGCCATGGCTGAATTCCCAAGTTAAAGAACAAGCAAGGGGACTTCACAGTAGCACTGACCTGAACAATTACTGTATGCAGGCTCAGACTAAAGGGCCTCTGGCTTGCACTACTCTGACAAACTCTTCCAGCAGGACGAAGCCCAAGGGATTGCACAGCCTTTAGGGAGCCCAGCACAAGTAAGGCACCTCCATGGGAACTTTATTCATTGATCTAGCCATGGTCTGTAGGAAAGAGGTTACGGATCCCTCTTGTGGGGCACAGACTCCATGCTGTTAGGGTCATTCTCAGAGTCATCTTTGGGTCTTGGCACAGGCTGGAACTTGAGCAAGACAGGCGGGGTGAAGATGGACGTCTTCACAGGAGGGGATGGTGTCTCCTTGGTGTTGGGGGAGCCACTACAGGCCAAGGTCCTGTGCAGGAGATAGCCAACACATGTCCATGAGGTGGGATACCGGCACACAGAGCCATCAGAAGTACGCATGACAAAACTTAAGGCTGTGGGATGGCCTTCAATACATTTCTACTTCCAGAATGCTCTCCCATGGATGTTTTGTTCCAGGCTGTTCATCACAGCAATGTTGGTGATTATGAAACCCTGGAAACAATCAAACATCCATCAAAGAATGGCTAAAGGAACCATGGACACCATGCAGCAGACCATTCTGCAGCTGTTTAAGTTCTGATGATGGCCCAGCCCTGGTGCATGGCCCCACAATTCTGTGAGGATCTGATGATGCCAACAATGCCTTGATTCTACATTTTGCATCATAACAACACTGCACAAGTGATTGCCGGCAACCCCTTCTCCATCACTCGGCAGTCAGTCACCTTCCTACTCTTCCATCCTACCAGGAGGTAGGACAATCTGATTGGATAGCTTATTGTTTCCACTTACACATAATTCATGAATCTACATAATCAGGTTTAACCATGTTCATAATTTTATGTCTGCATAATATTCCATAATTCTGTGAATGCACATTTAAGCTGTTTCCATTTTTTCTCCTTTTACACTGCCATAAACACTTTTGTACCCAGTCGCTTTTTTCTTTCCCTTAATCATCTCCTTGAATTGAAACTCTCCCAGAACTCGGGGCGCCTGGGTGGCTCAGTCGGTTAAGCGGCCGACTTCAGCTCAGGTCACGATCTCGCGGTCCGTGAGTTCGAGCCCCGCGTTGGGCTCTGGGCTGATGGCTCAGAGCCTGGAGCCTGCTTCCGATTCTGTGTTTCCCTCTCTCTCTGCCCCTCCCCCGTTCATGCTCTGTCTCTCTCTGTCTCAAAAATAAATAAAACATTAAAAAAAAAAAAAAATTAAAAAAAAAAAAAAGAAACTCTCCCAGAATTGAAAATACCAGAGCAAAGAATATGAGAACGTCTATGGCTCCTGATGTTTTGATAAACTGCCTCTCAGACTAACCTTAAACTTTGGTGATCCAAAAAGACCAGAGAAAGAGAGAAGATAACCCACATAATATGAGGAAATATTTTGCAGATCCTACGTCTGATAACAGACTTGTGTCTTTGGCAGTCCCTCAAAATATATTTACCATATGATCCAGCAATTCCACTTTTAAGACTATACCAAAGAAGGGGTGCCTGGGTGGCTCAGCCAGTTAAACGTCTAACTCTTGATTTCGGCTCAGGTCATGACCTCACAGTTTTGTGAGTTCAAGCCCCACTTTGGACTCTACACGGAGCCTGCGTGAGACTCTCCCTCTCTCTCTGTGCCTCCACTGCTCACACTCTTATCTTTCTCAAAAATAAAAAAAATATTTATAAAGAGTGTGCCCAAGAAAACTGAAAACTATGTCCTCACAGAAACTTGCACAGAAATGTTCATAACAGTATTATTCATAAGAGCCAAAAATGGAAACAACCCAAATGCCCATCAACTGATGAACTGACAGATAAAATGTGGCATATCTACACAGTGGAATAATATTGTTCAACCATAAAAAAAAGTCAACCCATAGAATGTACACCACCAAAAAGGAACCCCAGTATAAACAATGGACTTTGGGGTGATGCTGAAGTGTCAATATAGGTTCATCAGTTGTTAATAAATGCACCACTCTGGTGGGGGATATTGACAATAAGGGAGGGTAGTCATGTGTGGGGGCAGGGGACATGGAGGAAACTTCTGTACCTTCCTCTCAATTTTGTTGTAAACCTAAAACTGCTCTAAAAAAATTAAGTCTTAAAAAAGAAATTTAAAAAGCAGGAAATTCAGAACTGACACATGCTAGAACATGGATGAACCTTGTAAACATTATGCTAAGTGAAAGCAGCCAGTCACCAGAGACCATGTTATTGTATGGTTTCATTTATATGAAATGTCCAGAATAGGCAAATCCACACAGAAATGTTAGTGGTTGCCTCGGGCTGGGGGAGAGAAGAACTGGGGGTGACAGCTTAGTGGTGCTAGAGTTTTTCTTTTTTTTTTTATTGTAGTAAAATATGCACAAAATTTACCATTTTAACCATTTCTATGTGTACCATTCAGTGGCATTATACACATTGACAGTGCTGTGGTGACCATCACCATTATCTATCTCCAGGACTTTTTCATCATCCCAAACAGAAACTGTACTAATTAAGCAACAACTCATCTCCTTCTCCCAGGCCCTGGTAACTTCTCACCTACTTTGTCTTTAGAATTCTGCCTACTCTAGATACTTCATGTAATGGGAACCAGACAATAACCTGTCCTTTTGTTCTGGTTTATCTCACTTATTTCAACATTCTATTATATGGATAGACCACATTTTGTTCATCTTGGGTACACCTGGCTTATTTTCTCCTTTTAGCCACTGTCAATACTGGAGCTATGAACACTCATATACAAGTATCTGTTTGAGTCTCCACTGCAATTCTTTCAGGCATATACCTACAAGTGGAATTACTGGGTCATATGGTAATTCTGTTTAGCGTTTTGAAGAACCACCATACCCTTTTTCCATGGTGGCTACACCCTTTTACATTCCCACCAGCCACACACTAGAGATTCCAATCTCTCCACATTCTCATCAACACTTGTCATTGTCTTTTTGAATTTATTTTATTTTTTAAAGTTTATTTATTTATTTATTTTGAGGGGGTGGAGGGGCAGAGAGAGAGAGAGAGAGAGGGAGAGAGAGAGGATGAATCGCAAGCAGGCTCCACACTGTCAGCACGGAGCCCAGCTCAGGGTTCAAACCCAAGAACCGTGAGATCATGACCTGAGCCGAAATCCAGAGTTGGAAGCTTAACCAACTGAGTCATCCAGGTGCCCCTTTTGTCTGTCTTTTTGATGGAAGTAGGTGAGAAGTAGTAGTTCACTGTGGTTTTCACTTGCATTTCCCTGATGTCTAATGATGTGGAGCATCTTTTCCTGTGTTTATTGGCCATGTTGTAGGTCTTCTTAGAAGAAATGTCTATTCAAGTCCTCTGCCCAATTTTTAGAATGGGATTTTGATGATTTACAAATATTTTCTCCTATGGGTTGTTTTTTCACTCTCTCCTATTTGGCATGATGGAAATGTTCTAAAATTGGATTATGGTGATGGTTTCACAAATGTGAACATACAAAAAGCCACTTAAGTTGACACTGTAACTGGGTGAATTTATATGATGCTATGTAAATTATCTCAATAAAAGAATTTTTAGGAGCACCTGGGTGGTTGTCAGTTAAGCATCCGAACGTTGATTTAGGCTAAGGTCGTGATCTCAGAGTTTGTGGGTTCAAGCCCCACATTGGGCTCTAGGTTGATAGTGCGGAACCTGCTTGGGATTCTCTTTCTCACTCCCTCTCTCTCTCTCTCTCTGCCCCTCATCCACACTCTCTCCCTCAAAATAAAAAAACTTAAAAAAATTTTTTTTTAATTTATTTAAGTATTTATTTGTGAGAGAGAACGTAAGCAAGGGAGGCAGAGAGGGGGTCAGAGGATCCAAAGCGGGCTCCATGTTGACAGTGGAGAGCCCAATGTGGTGCTTGAGTCCATGAACCATGAGGTCATGACCTGAGCCAGAGTCGGATGCTCAACCGAGCCACCCAGGAACCCCGCCCCCCCCCAAAAAAAGAATTTTTAAAAGAATTAAAACAGGGGTGCCTGGCTGGCTCTGTCAGTGGAGAATGCAACTCTTGATCTCCGGGTTGTGAGCTCAAGCCCCACATTGGGTGTAGAGATTATTTAAAAATAAAATCTTTAAAAAAAAAAAAAAAAGAATAGGGGCGCCTGGGTGGCTGAGTCGGTTAAACGTCCGACTTCATCTCAGGTCATGATCTCATGGTCCGTGAGTTCGAGCGCCGCGTCGGGCTCCGTGCCGACAGCTCGGAGCCTGGAGCCTGCTTCGGGTTTGGTGTCTCCCTCTCTCTCTGCCCCTCCCCTGCTCTTGCTCTGTCTCTCTCTCAAAAATAAATAAAGATTTTAAAAAATCAAAAAAAAAAAAAAAAGAATAAAGCCATTTTATATTATTTTCACAGCAAAAATGAGTCTCTGCCTACAGCCTCAATAGCACAGGATTCTCTACTTTGGGCTTTTTGACAGGTATATAACATACATGCTAGCAACCTTAATGTGTACATCTTTCATTACTAAGTATGCCAAAAATATTTTTAAAGGTTTGCTTACTCTTTGGGTGTCATCTTGGATAAACTTTCCATCAACTAAATTTAGAATCAGCTTTATAGAACTGTGTAGGTTTCTTACAAAAGAAGCCATCTGAATTCTCACTCATTGCTAGTGGGAATACACAATGCTATAGCTACACTGGTAGTTTCTTCAAAACTGAACATATTATCACCATGTGATCAGCAATCATACTCCTTGGTGAAAGAGTTGAAAATTTATGTCTGTAAAAAACCTGCACATCTATGTGTATAGCAGCTTTACTCATAATTACCAGAATTTGGAATCAGTCTTTCGGTAGATGAATGGATAAATAAACCACAGTACATCCAGACAATAGAATGTTATTCAGTGCTAAAAAGAAAGGAGCTATCAAGCCATGAAAAGACATGGAGGAAATTTAAAAGTGAGTATTACTAAGTGAAAGAAGCCAATCTGGAAAGGCCACATACTGTAGGATTCCAAGTATATGACATTCCGGAAAAGGCAAAACTGTGGAGACAATAAAAAGATCAGTGGTTGTCAGGGGTTACGGGAGAGGGAGGGATGAATAGCTGGGGCACAGAGGATTTTGAGGACAATGAAACTATTCTGCATGATACTATAATGGTGGACACATGTCATTATACATTCGTCCAAACCCACAGAATGTACACCACCAAGAGTGAGCCCAAACATATGACTTCTGGGTAATAATGATGTGGCAAGGTAGGTTCATCAATTTAAGGTGGGGAATGTTGATAGTGGGGGTGCCTGTGTAGGGACAGGGGGTAGAGGGGAACTCTCAGTACTTTGTCAGTTTGCTGTGAATCTAAAACTCCTCTAAAAAACAGTATTTTTTTTTTTTTTTTTATGTCATCTGAAGCAATGAAGCGGTCAGTTTAAATATATACTTTGAATTAACACTCCATGGAATGACATGGGAAATACTTAACAACACCCTAAGTGGAAAAAACAGGTGACTAAAAAACAAACCAACAACCATATTCAGTAAATCCCTGCTTTGCAAGACACATGTCTATAAACCTTAGGGCTGCCCACAGTTGACAGAATTGTTTCTAGTGGGTCTCTGAGCTGCTTGTTTCTGATTCTTGCCATTACAAACACTAGGAAGGGGGAGTGACTTTTCCAGCACCCTATTACATTAGGGTCTTTTCATGAAATGCAAAGGACTATCATACAGAACGTTTTTCTGGCCCTCATGCACACTGCCATGATGCCATCAAGCCAGGCAAGCCAGGATGGTGTCAGAGGCATGCTTACCAGGGGTAGCCAGGGCAATGAAGCTGATGTGCACTGTTTCCAGCCAAGTACGAGAAATGGAAGCCTCCGGGGTTGAGGACCAAGGGGGTCAGATCAACCATGTGGCTGCAAGACAGAGCAGAGAGGGTAACATCAGCTCTGGGCTCCTCCCAGGCAGGCCCTTCCCAGCCTCATTGCACATGTCTATACACAGAGCAGACCCGAGCCTCGATTCCTTC
Organism: Panthera leo; assembly: GCF_018350215.1. NCBI lineage: Eukaryota > Metazoa > Chordata > Mammalia > Carnivora > Felidae > Panthera > Panthera leo. The sequence continues at coordinate 29,629,719 of NC_056690.1, read as the reverse complement.
CCTATTAAATGGGAATAACAACCCCTCAGGATTATTGTGAGGATTAACAACGTAGGGAAGAAATGGCAACCGAGTGTTGGCACACAAGCTACCCAAAACACTCCTTTTTCATTTGCCCCAAGTTTAAATTCTACCTCTTTGGGTTCGATGACAGGCCAGCCCAGTTTAATTTCACTTCGGACCTTGTAACTTCCAACTTCTCCATCTGCGGTATAGAAACGAAATCTTAGGACAAGTTTGGGGGCCTCGCTGAGAAAAAAAACACCTTATACCGGAACTAGGGGAAGTACGTGACTGTCCTTCATTTGACAAATACGTCAGGGTCATCCTCAGTGCCCACCTCGAGCTTGGTGTTAGGGTAACAGAGAATGTGATGGGGGCTGGGAACTGACAGAGGATGGGGTCTGCCTGGAGTGAGAGTGCAGGATACGCGGAGATTAGCAGGGACAGGCAGATAGGAAGGCACACTGCAGAGGCACCTAGAGACTGGCAAGAACACCACCCATGAGGCGAGGCAGGTGTGGGGTTGGAGACATTGGGGGGCAGCCATGGTTCTCCACCTGTCCTTTGGGCACCCCAGAATTCTGCCCAGTGTTTTGGGGACTGCCTCACTCAGCTGAAGCACAGCAGGTAAAACTCTGTGCCTCCAACCCTTCAACAAGAGCAGACCCCTTTTCATCTGCTTTATCCGTTCCACCCAAGATAGTGCCTGCAGACAGAGTTCTGCCACTTAAAAACAAAGTGCTGAGAGCCACTGCTGTGGGCCAGGAGAACCACTGGGGTGGTTCTGAGCGAGGGGCAGAGGCTGCCCTTCCTGGGACCACATGAGTGGGGGATGTGCTCACTGACCGACTTGCTGGGCAGAGGAGGGAAGGGGCCAAAGACCCTAGGCATAGTGTAGACAGGGGGTGATGAGGCCACCATGGAGGCCACGGTAGTAGCAGTGGATGGAAGTGGTGGAGGTGGCAGCACGGTTGGTAGCAGGCATGGGGAGGTGGACCGGTCTTGCAAAAGGATGGGTTCTGGTTTCTTCAGTTTTGGCTTTCTTCTCTTCTTCTTGGCATCTGTGACAAAAGGGACCAGTGAGTGCCTACCCCACGGCCAGAACAGGATAGAGTGGGAGCCCAACAGTAGTATAGGGTCTTCACAAGGTTCCTCCCCCAAAAGGGACCACATGATAATGCCTAGAGCCACTGTTGACAGGCACCAACATGTACCATCTCATCAGTCCATAACTATCCCATGGGGAAAAGGTATTTTTGTCTCTCTACAGGTACAACTGTAAGCTCCAAGTGTACAAGGCACAGGCAGGATCCATACCCCAACTGTCTGACTCCAAGGCCAGAATTTCAGGGGAAGTGACAGAGTATCTCCACCAACGAGGGCTTGGCTTGCCCTAGGCAAGTCAGTCTGCCACCTATGCCCAAGCACTGTGGAAAGCTCCTGAGTCTGCCAGCACCTTCATGGGGTATCCAGGCTCTGGACAGTAAGCTCACCAACTACACCCAGCCCCAGGGCCATCCTAAGGGTGTGCAAAGGCTCCTTTTTCTGTAAGGAAACCCATATGTACAAGGTCTTACAGAGGTGGGCTCAGGGAGGGAATCTTTGAGAAGCAGGGCCCTCAGGCCTACCCCCTCTCCTCTTTCTGTATTAGGTTTTCCTCCTATATTCAACAAGTCTGGCTATTTCTACTGTTCAGAGTTATAGGAAACCAGCAAAGTGGATGTGAACAAGTGCCTCATACAACCCATTAGAACGGCTCATCTAGAATGATGATCACCACCACCAAAGAGCACTGACCCAGAGCTAAGAGCCTGAGCCTCAGAGCAACCCAAGCCTGAGTTCAATTCCAGATTCTACTACTTACTATGTGACATTGTTGTCACATAGTTGGCTACCCTCCCTGGCCTTCTATGTTCTCTTTCATAAAATGAGAATAAATAGGATCAACACTACCTTGGGAGACTATGGTAGGAGCTACATATGCCATGGGTTGGGATGAAATGGTGACGTGGAGCACTCACACTTACCATCATGGAAAGTAGGACCCCCAGGTGAGCCAGGCTTCCTAACATAATGAAGCAAGCAGCTCCACTGCTAGGTAGTCTATCACTGAAGACAAATGCACTGAAAGAACTGAACCCAAATCTAATCAAGGCTTTAGAACGACTGTCCAAGACATACAGGCAGAATGGGCTGCCTGGGTGGCACAGTCGGTTAAGAGTCGGACTCTTGATCTCAGCTCAGGTCATATCTCACAGTTTGTGAGTTCAAGCCCCGCATTGGGCTCTGTGCTGACAGCAGGGAGCCCGCTTAGGAGTCTGTCTCTCCTTCTCTCTGCCCCTTCCCTGCTTGTGTGCACTGTTTCTGTCTCAAAATAAATAAACTTAAACACACAGACACACAGACACACACAGACACACACAGACACACACACACACACACACACACACAGAGGCAGAGGGGAATAAAACAAACAACACCAATGAGCCATAACAACAGATATAAACCCATTAAGTGGATTACCCCAAAGGACAACACAGTTCTTCAAGTTGATGGCAGGGGGGACAAAAGTGAGGGCATCCCATCTCAAGAGGTTTCAACAGATGTGGCCACTATACTCATTTGCCATCCCTGTGTGGTCATTAAAGTGGCCCCTTCCATTTCACTCTCACAAATGTCCTAATGTGGACACAAAGTATATAGCCATCCTAGTAATGGAAAGTCAGAGGCTGAACACCAAACTAAGTATCAGCTAATATTATGGAACTGTTGTCAATTATGTCCGGGGTAACACTGTGATTACAAAATATCTTTTTAAAAAAATTTTTAAATGTTTACTCATTTTTGAGAGACAGAGCATGAGCAGGGGAGGGGCAGAGAGAGAGGGAGACACACAATCCAGAGCAGGCTCCAGGCTCTGAGCTGTCAGCACAGACCCTGACTTGGGGCTCAATCCCACGAGCTATGACATCATGACCTGGGCGGAAGACACACTCAACTGAGCCACCCAGGCGCCCCACAAAATGTCTTTTTTTAATATCTAAAAAAGCATTCTAAAGTATTGAAGAATACAATGATGTCTGAGATTTCCCCTAAAATGCTCCAGAAAAAGAAAAGGGGGGATGAAGCAAGCATGGCAATATGGGGATAATTGCAGAAGCTGAAGGGAGACCAGTATCTGAGTGTTCACTGCAGTCTCCAGTTTTGTTTATGTTCGTTTGCATAATAAAGACTCAAAAAATAAACACCAAACAATCGAAAACGTACCAAGCACAGGATCAGGGATCAGGGATCCTAAGTCAGGTGTGCTGGCAGAGATTGACCCTCACCCTGGGAGTAGAGGTGCACGCGGTGGATGCTCCTCTTCAGCTGTTCCAGGCGCTGGTGCATTTCCAGGGCACCCATGCTGTTGCAACAATTCAGCTCCCCCTGGACTGCACAGAAAAACTTCGCCTACAAGGGGAGAGGCAGGGCAGTAAGAAGCGGGAGAGGTGACACAGCTGCCTACAGCACTCCCCACGCTGGGCCTCCTGGGCCTCCTGGAAGACCCTACCCTGCAGCTTCACCTACGTCCGACGGCCCTCCCCACACCCGCTCCAAACCTCCAGTCCTCAGAGCTCCGCCCCATCCCCCGAAGCCCCGCCGGCGGACTCGCACCCAGAGGAAGGAGAGGAGCCCGCGCCCCTCGTACTCGGCCAGCTTGCCCTTGCGCACCACCCTCTCGGCCAGCGCGGGGTTGCGGTCGATGCTGCGAAAGAGGCGGCGCAGCGCGCGCTCCGTGTAGGTGGCCGCCTGCCTCTCGAAGTCCTCCTCGGAGATGAGCTGGCAGAAGGTCACGCTCTGGGAGAACTCGCTGTCGAACTCGTCAAGGACCTCCATCCGAGAGGGGCTGCGGGCTGGCTCGGGTGGCCTGGGGGCGGGGCCACCGAGGCTCCAGGCGCGCCGACTCCCACCCGCCTCGGGCCAGGAGAGAGGGGCAGCTCCCGAGGGCCCGGGATCGGTCGCCGAGGGCGGGCCGGGGCCAGTAGGGGCGGGGGCCGCCGGGACCCACCTGCTCTCTTTCCCACAGCCGCCGAGCCAACGCAGCCTCTCTCCGCGAGCCGCAGCCACCGCCCCGACCGTTCTAGCCAATCCCCCTGGAGCTCTCTAGCAGGGGGCCAATCCGCGCGAGGGGGACGCACGTGACAATGCCCGCTGCTCTGGGCATGCGCTCTGGCGCCTTCGACGGGGCGAACACTCACGCGCGCGCGGCGGAACACTGGCCCTGATGGGGTCCCGCAAGACTTGATGAGGGAGCGGGCCATGGCACGCAGAGAACATGGTCCGCACCCAAACTCTTTTTTAGGCCCTCACTCCTCCTTGTTCCGGCAGCTCACCATCTCTCCTTGCGGTCTGTGGACAACACCCCAAGGACTTCACTCAGCCCCTGACTCATCTGCCCCAGACTTCACTCTTCCACACTTGATTTACTCTCCAGTATCACTCCGCTCGCACTGTCGTATAAGTACCGCGCGCTAACCGATTGCGCCACTGGAGCTCCCTGCTCTCCAGTATCAAATCCACCCACCCTCCCCAGCTTCTATCTTCTCTCTTCCCCTGTATAACTCAATACTTTGTGTTACTTTGCTCAATACTTTATGTTGCCTCTTCAGCATCTAGCTGCTCCTTATGGCTTTAAGAAGGTCCTATCTTCATGGTACCATCTTGGACAATTTAGCTCACTCTGAGGTTCCAACTCAGGGCTGACTTAACTCACCCTAACTTATATCTCAGGCTCAGACCTTCCTTGAGTTCTAGAACCACATCCAAGTGTCCGATGGGGAAGTTTTGGGGGCATCTCATGATGCACACATAAGATTGGCATATAGGTTCTTCTCTCCCAACCCCAAACCTGCTTCTTTTCTCCTCTCCTACTTGGTCAGCGATGACACCACCATCCACCCCAACCACTAACAGGGGGGTGCACCCTGGATTGCTTCCTTCCTATTACCTCCACCGCCCTTCACCCCCAACAATCCATGGAGTGTACCTGATAAGTCTAGACAATTTTCACCTCCCACCACCAAGCCACCAACCCTCTAGGCTCTGCTGTCCCCAACATCGGGCCCTCACTTCCTCCTGCTTTGAGGTCAGAGAGCAAGATGGAAACAACCAAGGAGGAAAAATGTTCTAGCCTAGGAGGACAAATAGACTTAGATACACCTGGGTTCAAATCTTCATCCTGCTTCCTGACCCTGTGTAACTTAAAATGAGACTTTACTTTGAAATATGTAGTATGTGCCTTTTTATAAACAGCAGAAGCATCCTCTGAGGGGTAGAGTAGACCCCTAATTAATCTTCCCTCATGTTCTGCTAATAATACTTTACACTTTATGTACTTATTTGTATTTTTTTAAGTTGTATCAGTCCCCTCCTCTGTGCCAGGCACTGCCAAGAGAGATATAAAAAGGGATATTGTCCCTGCCCTCAGGGTCTAATGAGGACTTCAGCCACAAGGAGAAATTTCAATCTAACATGCTCTGCTGGAGGAATATTGGATGTTGTGGAGCCCAGGAAAGGCTTCCCCTAGGACGGAACATTTGAGCAGAACCCTGAGTTCACAAACATCCCCCAGCAAGGGCGAGAGACAGATGTATGAGAGTCTCCAGGCAGTGGGCACAGAATCTACACAGAAGGATGGCCACCTCCAAGCATGCATGCCCGGGCTTCTACCCTCAGGGTGGGGTGAAGCTGGCATCTTGATGTGCTCAGCCAGGAGTGAGGGGTATTCCCAAAGGCCCATCTGGAAACCTGGTCCTCCTCTTAAAGGAGACAGGCTTGAATAACTGTCACTGGGCACAGAAAAGCCTTTTGCATTGTGTTAGGTCCTGATGGTGGAGCCGGCCCTACAAGGATGCCTGGGGCCTGGCTCTTTGACAGTCCCTTTAATTGTAGCTGTTAGGATGGGCATGCCAGGCATCTCTTGGTCCCCTCTGCAGTCTCAGGGCAGCACACCTCCCTGTAAGAAAACAAGCTGACATGGTTGATGGGCATCACCTGTGGTCTGCATATCCCAAGTCCACCCACCCAGCCCAGATAGTGCTGCTCCTAAGATCCCAGGACAATGTTCTCTCCAGAGCCTGACCCTCCCCAAGCCCTCAGGGAGGCCTGGGTGCAGTTCATCTGCACATGGTCAAGGTTGAGCTGGGTCTGAGCCAGACCCTGGCATACCCTTCATGCAATACAGTGAATCTTCATTTCTCCACAAAGCCCTGACCAAACCTGGAGTCCCCAGTCTTACCCAGGGAGTTGGTGTGGAAAGATCCTCTTCAAACCAGAGTTTTTCTGATCCCAGGGCCTCTGCCCCTGCTCCTGTCCAGCAATATCCCAGAAGGAGAATTTGTGGGATGATCCCCCAGTTCTGCACTCACCTAATCCTCTGATGGAGGGTCCAGCCCAGTTCCACACCTGCTCCTGCTAGGAAGTGGAGTGAGGCAGCAAAACTCCCTCCCCTCAGACACTGTGGGTGGTGGGTTGGGCCTGACCGATGCCCTTTCATCATTGCACTGCTTCCCAGTGGCCCACAGTAGTGCAACAGGGAAAGAGTGTCAGGCAGGCCTGCCAGCGCCTCTCCTGGTGGTGGTCGGTGAGGATCTGAGATCTGGAATGCAGGCCCACTGGGGTGGGGCCCCGAGGCCTGGGGGAAGGGTGCCCTCTGACCCTAGAGGCCCGGGCCTGGCCAGGATCTCAAGTTTCCATGGAGAAGGGAGTGAGCTGGGGAGGGAGGTGGGGGGAGGGGAGGGCCTGCAGGCCCAAGGGGCCCGGCCTGAGGAGGGTTGTGGTGTGGGGAAGGGGGGGGTCCCCAAGGCTGGTCCCAGATGCTTTGACAATATCATTGCACTGCTTCTCAGAGCACAGTAGTGCAACCTCGTCAGAGCAGCTGGGGCCAGCAGGGGAGACCCGCATGGTCCCCAGTAAGTGCAGAGCGGGAAGCTCAACCGTGGGTGGGTGGGGCTAGAATCCCTGTTCAAGACCACAGGGAGGGGAAGAGGATTTCAACAGGGCTGCTGTCCTGGAGATAGTCAGAAGGTCTGGGACTTTCCCCAGGCACTCTCCACACTGCGGTACGGGAGAAACCCCAGACTGAGGGGTAGCTCCAACCCAGGAGCGGGAGAGGACGGGAGAGAGGGTAAACACACAAAGGAGAGGGGCCCGCGCTCCACCGCAGTCCGAAGCCCACTCGTGCACGGAGCGAGGGTGGGTACACCCCGACGACCCTACTCCCTCACTCGACCCAGGGCTGCAAGAGAAGGAGGGTGGCCCCATTCCGATCCACGCGCCCCTGTCGGCTTACGCCCCCTTCCCTGGCCCCTAGTCCCCAACTCCGCTCCGTGTTCAGTCCTAAAGATTATCTGCCTGGAGGCCCAGAGCGAAGCAAAAGAACGAGGGGGGGCTTCCCGCCCTGCTGGAGTCCCCTGCGGAGAAGGCGCCAGGGATCCGGGCTGCGCCCCTCCGCACAGTCCCACCGGGTAGGGCCGCCCTGCCTGTGCTCTCCACCTCGGACCCTGCTACTCACGCGGCGGGACACACCTTTCGAACCAGGCCAGGACAGGACGCGGAAGGTTAGCAGGAGAAAGGTCTTAGCGGTTGTTCGCTCCCCTCGTACCCATCAGGGCGACCCCGCACCTCGTGGCGCCCTCTTGCTCACCGGCTCCATCTTTAACCCGCTGACAGTCGGCGGGGCCCGGCCCCCGGCTTCTTAGCATAACGCCGCGCTCATTGGCCGGAGCCAACGCGGGGCTTCTCTTCCCGCACGCCTATTGGCTAAAACCGGAGCGATTTCAAAATAGCCTCCGGGCCTGCATTGGCCGGGCGCAGGCCAAGTCCCAGGCTCGGTGGTTTTAACAATGAGTACTACAAACACTTTCTCCTCATTCATAACTTATCAAAAGGAATTTTACCCGCCTTTTCTCGGCTCCAGTCTCCGCGAGTTTAGGAGCAGCGCCCGCGAGAGCTCTTGGAAGTCTGGGGCGGGGGGGGCGTCCGCGCAGCTGAGCTCGCTGGGAAGAGGGCTGCGATCCTAAGAATCCTGAAACCCTGAAACCTGTGTCTAGCCTGCTGTGGAGCCGAGCTGCTTCGTTTTGCGTGCTCACATCCCTCCCTGTGTCTCCCGGATTTGATATTCAGCTGCATTGGGTTTCCCGGCTGGGTAGCTCCCCTCCCCACCAAACCCCACCTAATCGTCCTGCTTGACCAGAACGGGGTTTGCCTGAAGCAAGCCGGTTAGGTCTGAGCTTCAGAGATCCGGTCCTGGAGCCCAGGGAGCCTTGTGGATCTGTGGGAGGTATGGGGAAGTGGGTGTCGACCTGGGTACATTTTGTAGATAAGCATTCATTAAGTGCCTAACCGAGGCTGATGACCCAAAAGGATATACATTGGCCCTCACACAGCTGCAGTGTGTGTGTGTGTGTGTGTGTGTGTGTGTGTGTGTGTGTGTATGTGTGTGTGTGTGTGTGTGTGTGTGTGTGCGCGCGCGCGCGTGTGTGTGTAGGCGGGGCGATGCTTAGGCTACATTGCTTCTGTCCCTTCCCATACCGCCCCCGCCCCCCATTTTATTCTCAGTCCAATGGCTGAGAGTAAATGTTTTTGAGGCAGGCAGAGCTGGGTTTGAATCTTTACCAACTTGCTGCCTCCTCTGCAAAATTAAGATGATAATTGAGCCTGCTTCAGGGTTGTTGCCAGGAGCAAATGAGATGCTGTGTAAATCCTTGGCCCAGCACCTGACAGTGTTCAATAAATGAGTGCTCTACTGCTACCGCAATTTAATTTTTGGTCTTGTCCAGCATTCTGTCTGAAGCTATCTTATATGCTCCCACAGCTTCAGCCTTGGTTCCCCAAGGATTCCTATGTGCTGTGCACTGTTTGATTCTGCTATTAATCTAGTTGTACTCCAATCCTGTCACAGGTCAGGTGGGTGATGGGAGAGGAGGTTAAACTTGTAGACAGTGTTTGAGAGGTTTGGCAGTGGAGGGGTCAGGAGCTCTGTGTTTGACCAGAGCAGGAACTCATGGGTTGGGAGGGTGGAGAAGTAATGGTTCAGCACCTACATGTGACCCACCTCCCCTCAAGTCTCACAATTGGCTAGAGCTATTCTCCCACCCCCATAACGCCAACAGATTTCTCACCTGCAGTGTGCTCTGCCCACATTCCTCCAAGCCTCTTCCAACCAGTTGCCACTCCCAGCATCTCCTTGGGCTCTTGTATTCTCATTCAGGAAAAGTGTCACTCTCTACCCCCAGCAGCTCCCTTAAACCCCTCCCCTCCTATATAAACAGCCACACCTGGGCCAAGTTTAGCAAATCCAGGAAGCCTGTAGTCTCCACCATAACCTCTAGAGGTCACCTACACACCAGCAAAACTAACTGTTCCCTTCATTAGGGCCCTCCTATTTATTGTTCCTGCCTTTAAGTTGCAATGTTTTGCTTGCCCAAATTGTGACTGTCCTTCCAGGAAGCCTTCTCAGATATCTGCAGGTAGCAGTTCTTTGTGGTTACTTTCCCTTGCAATATCTTTTGAAGTTCTGTAATCTCCTTGGGACCCTGGAAGGTTGTAATGGGGGCTAGAGATGCCCACATACCCAGGCAGGCTAGGGTGTGAGGGGTGCCATTTGCACCAAGAGTGAGGGAACTTGTGATGTTAATTTCCAACAGATGGGCAGTCTTGGCTTGGTGCTGAATCGAAGACAAATGTCAAGACTGCCACAAATGCTAGAGGAGACGTGCCAGGAGAACAGGGACCCACCTCAAGGGATGAGGGCGCTGGAGAACTTGTGCTTCATTCTAGCTGGCAGGCAGTGGGCCTACTGTTCATCCTGCTGAGGCCCTGGCCCTGGTCATAGCCCTTAACAGAAGATTGATGAAGCTCAGGGGCTAGGAAACTGGGGTCACTTGCTATTAGAGCATCTAAGGATAGAGAAGGGTGTTGTGATGGCCCAGGGCAGTGCTGGAGTACATGAAAGAGCATCAAGGTTTGGACAGGTTTAGCTGTCATTCCGTGCTGGAGACAAGGGGTTTTGCACTAAGGAAGAGATAGTGAACCAGTCAGGGAAGCTGGGTACCTCCTGGCCACCCCAAGGCTCACAGCAAAACACAATCACAGACTAACATTCTTTAATCACAAAGGCACTTGAAAACCCCTACAAACCCAAAGTCTCCACCAAGAGTGGTCCTGTAGATGCCCCACCCTTCTGCCCTCCATCCACCCATCCATGGCACTCAGAGTTCATCGTGACCTGCAGAGGAATCCACACTGGGTTTGATGAAGATGCCTTCCATGGCCTTCCACGTATTGTGTGTATTGGCACTGGACATACCATGCACTTCGTGCTGCCCACGGATGGGGCTCCCGTACTGCTCCCCAGTAACCGACAGGAACACGGAGGTGCCCACGTGCTGGAAGCGCACGGCAGCCTCTCGCTCCCAGTGCTGCCCTGAGCAGCGCACCGTCCACAGGTCCAGGTCGTCACCCTCACCGTCTTCCCCAAAGGCGCTCACCTCCTATGGGTGCAGGGGGCAGATGGACAGTGTTCACCACAGAAGGCACAGAGTCCCCTGTGGTCACTTGTCTGGCAACAACCTCACACCCAGAACACTGGGCCTTGGGTCCTTCCCTGTACCTTTCTGAGCTTAGCTTCCATAGCTGCAAAATGGGACACTACAACCGCCACTCCCAGCACCCAGTAGGCTCTCCCCAGCAAGGGCTTTTCAAATACACGTCCACCCTACCCCATCTGTCTGCGCAGTGATCACAGGCCCCCGCATAGCTAAAGCCTCCTCCTCTCTCCATGTTCCCCTTCCTAACCTCTCTGAGACTCACTCAACATGATGTCCAACAACCCCTCACTCAATTTCATACTTTTTCTTCTGACAAGTCCCCTAAGCACTCAGTCCCTAACCCCACAAACCCCTCCCACCCCAACTCCACCCCTCTACCTCTCCCTCCCCAAGTTCCAGTGAACTCCATTGGAGCACAAGCTCTTCCCCAGGCCTGCAAAGCCGCTAGTCTCTCCTCTGTGGCCTAGAGGACTCCTACTCATCCTTCCTGACCCAGCCTGAGTTCCTCATCCCCTGCTGGCTTTCATGTTCCCCACCCCAAAGACCTTATGGATCCTCTTCCTGGGTCCAACTCACCCCCAGGAGAATAAGTTATCCAGCCTGATCTCTCTTCCTGTCAGTCGCCGGCAGAGGTAGTGCTCAGGCTCAGAGTCACTGAGAGGAGTCTAGATTCTGTCCCTGCACCACCCCCCCTCCCCCCGCAACACAAGTAACCTCTCCCGGCCGGCCACTCACCTGGTTATTGGACAGCGGCGACGGAAAGTGGTGCGTGTGTAGGTTCTTACCGGTGAGCACGTGCGTGAGCCGAACCGCCTGCCCGCAGCGCACCGGGGACCCACGCGGGCACCCGCCCTCCGAGCCGCCACGGATCCGCCAGTAGCTATTGGCGTCGTCAGACGCCTCCACGCCAGTCACCGACTGTTGGCCGCTGCCTGTGGGGCGACACCCCACCCCACCGCGAGATTGCGGTCAACCTCTGAACTCCCTATACTTGACTCGGACACCATAAACTTTCCCAACAACCTCAACCCTGGGACCCCAAGGGCTCACTCCCAGCCCCAATCCCTGGCCCTTGGTCTCTGGCTGAACTCTCAAGTCCCTTAGCCTGCAGCTCCTGGACGACCCTCCTCGCTCCCAATATCCCAACGACCCCCTTAAAACCGCCGGTCCTTGTCCCCCTGGGCCCCCCAGCAACTTCAGGCGGCCAGTGAGGCTCCCTGGTGACACCCAGACCAATGGCTCTGCAGACTCCCCACGACCACCCAGCCTTCAGACTCCCAGCCCCGGGCTCCGCCCCCTGACGATGCCCCATTCACGGGCCTCTGCGCACCGGATCCGTATTTGATATCGTGCGAGTGCAGCCGCACCCTGTGCTGCGTGTTGAACAGCTTCAGCACCGACCCGCAGGTCACGAGCCCCGCGCCGGTCTTGGCGGCACCGCTGCCTGGCACCAAGAGAGTCAGCAGCAGCCCTACAAGCGCCGGTCCGGCAGCTCGGCCGCGGCCCGCGCTCCACATCGCCCCGGCCGAGCTCCGGCAGCTCGGGCCCATGGGACGCTTCCGTCTCCGCCATCGGCCAATGACAGAGGCACTGGAGGCAGCCAATCGCCAGCCAGCACGGCTCTCCGCCTGCACTGCCATTGGGTCGGCATGGAAGGGACTCGCCCCTAGCTTTCCAGAGAGGCAACTGGGGAGGGGGCTGGAGACACGAGGAGGGTTTTGATTGGTCCACGCTTCCGAGGACCCACCAATGAATGATGCCTAGGGAAGGCTGGTGCGGCGCCAAGTGGTAGGAGAGAAGCTGGGGAGTCGTGCTGTAGGTGAGGGCGCCCACCCCCCCCCCCCAGCGGCCGCTGAGACCCTGGACACCAGGCTGGGAATCCAAGACCCTGCGGGTACGTGTTCACAAAGCCCTTTGATCTTGGATCTTCGGGCTTCAATCACGATCTTTCCTCTCGGACTCTTTGTCCTCAGCTTCAGGGTCTTGAGGTTGCCGGACCACTAGATTTTGTGGTTACAAGGTCGATGTATCTCAGATATTGGATCACTTGGCTCTTCATTCCCTGGAACCCGGGATTAGTTAATCCCCCAGTTACTCGGTCATTGCCTTCCTGACAATGGGTCACCTCAGTCTCTGGACTTTGTGGGTTTTTAATTCCTCTGACCACTCACTTTTTCCAGGGCAGAATCACATGGTCATTCGACTATCGGGCAGCAGAGGGCAGCAGAGATCTGTGGTATTGAAGATGATAGGTTCTCTCACCAGGAGACCCCAAGGTTTCTTAGGAAATAAGAGCCCTGGCCAACCAAGTGACTTTGGGAAATAAGTGTAGGTAACCATGTGTCCCAGGTTTCTGACACGAGTGGGTCCCAGTCTCACTGCCTTCTCAGAGGGCTGTCAGCTGTCTTCAAGGGGGAAAACTTATATGACTATTTATTCATTTGTGGAACATTCTTATCTTGACTTAACTCCCTGAGCTAGGGGCCACTGGGGAACTGGCTCTGGGCTGCATTGCTCAATGGGCTGACTACCCATGCACTTGGGGTGCAACAAAGCAGGGATAAAAGTTTATATTTAATTAAATCATTCAGAATTTTGCGTTCAGAAAGTCCAGAATAGAGCCATTTTAATTATAGAAACATGTTATTTGGGGGTTTTCATGTTTAATATTGTTTCTATTTTGAATTACATATGGTATAAGACACTTGATTCTTTCAGGGTTTAGGGTGTCTAAGTTGCTAAAGTTATGCCCTGGCATTGGCAGACCCTGCCCTTGAGGGGCCTCCACTCGAGGGTGGAGGGGCTAGAGTGTAATCTGGGAAGCAATGAAAATATCCTCTTGGATACCAACAAGCATCTCAGACTTATTATCTCTAAAGCAGAATTCTTGGTCTCTTCTCTCAAACTGCTCCCTCTCCCTAGAGGGAGTCTCAGTAATGGTACCTCCATCCCCTCCCGCCACCACCCACCCCCCCCCGCCCACCACCACCGTTTGGGACTTATCTTCAGTTGCTCTCTTTACCGCATACCTAGCATCTCATCCAACACATATTGGTGGCTCTAACTCTAAAACAGATTGTGAAGCATCTCTCCTGCATTCCTTATCACCACCCTAATCCAAGCCACCCCATCCCCCCTCCAGATATTGACCACTGCCTCTTAACAGATTTCTGTCTTTCCATCGCTCCAGCCCCTCCAAGTCATTCTCCAACAGGGAGAATATATACCTTTTTATACCTTAAAAAGCATATATCAGAGGGCACCTGGCTGGCTCAGCAGTAGAGCATGTGACTCTTGATCTCAGGGTCATGAGTTCAAGCCCCAGTTGGACATGGAGCCTACTTAAAAATAATAAAAATAAAAAATCAGGGTCAGTAGGTGGAGTGTGTGACACTTGATCTCAGGGTTGTGAGTTTGAGCCCCAGGTTGGGTGTAGAGATTACTTAAAAATAAAATCTGGAAAAAAAAAAAAAGAAAAAAGCATATATCAGATCATGCCAGGCACCTGCTGAAAGCTGCCAACAGCTTCCCACTGCAGGTAAGACCAGAGGGTGGTTAGGACACAGCAAGCAATCTCCCCAACAGGCAAAGACAGAATTCCAAGTACAGCAGAGACCCAAGAACTGGAATAGGAGAAACCAACATGGCTCTCCATCAACTTTCTCAGAGCTTCATGGCTGGAGCTGTTCTCTTTCCCTGCTCCCCACTGCATACCGCCTTCCGCAGCTGGCAGATGCTCAGGGCTGACTATGGTGTCTCCACAGACTTCTGCTTTCCAGCCACAGTTTGTCTTCAGGCTCAGAAAAAAATCTGATCTGCTCCACTTGGTTCCAGGGACTGCTCAAGGTGAAATCAGCTATGGATGGGGAGGAGGGGTAGTAGCTGGTCTCCAAATATGGCTACTAACAGTTCCTTCCATCCCTGTAAGCGTAAGCTGCTTCTCTCATTAACACCTGGACTCCATTTTCCCTCCCCTTGAATCTGGGCAGGCATTGCCATTCGCTTTGACCAAGAGAATGGCACAGAAATGCTGTTTTGGGGCTTCTGAGCAAAGCTGCAAGAGGACCAGTGGTTCTCGATTTGTCTCTCTAGGAAGCCAGCTGCTGCACCGTGCTGTAAGGAAGTGCAGGCCAGAGGACTGAATGAATGGTTAGGGGCCTTGGGGAGATCCTAGAGGGGGAGAGGCCATGTGGGATGTTCTGGTCTCAGCCATGTCCCCAGCTAAAAGCAGCCACACAAGAAACTATCTCCACCACTGCCAGCTGAGCCTGCCAACCACCAGCATCAGGAAAAATGATGACTTTGTTTGAAGCCACTTAAGCCTTGGAGTGGTTACATAGCAACAGATACCTGATACAGATACAGGAGCTAAAGTCAGATGTCTTTAGCACAGTGTACCAGTGGTTCCCAAAGGGGCTGCTCCCACTCCAGGGACATTCCCTAGACATGTGCCTCTGAGGCCAGGGTGGGTGTATGTTCTTTTTCCCTTGAGGACTTGGCAGAGAGACCTGGAAAGCTGGCAGGTTTCATGCCAGCTGCTATCTCTGAGAGCCCTAGGGCTCCCCTCCCGGTTCTGTCCTACAGACAGGATTTCTTGCCTCTCCAGAGGGGGGTGGGTCGGGGGGAGATGCTCCACACTGTCCACCCTTGTTTTTAGCACTCAGTGCAAACTGCACCAGAATTTCCCAGTCTATGCCAGCATGCCTGGCTGGCTCAATTGGAAGAGCATGTGACTCTTGATCTCGGGGTTGTGAGTTCGAGCCCCAGGTTAGGTGTAGAGATTACTAAAAATAAATAAACTTAAAAAATAAAAATCTCTCAGTCCACCCCAATTGCAAGCTCCTAGGGCAAACACCTGACTGGCCTAGCTTAGAATAGGGATGTGTCAAGAGGGCTAGTCAACTGTGGCCAAGTGATATGGCAAAAAGGTACAAAAATGTGGCCTGACACTGTGGTGGCCTCAGGGAATGGGCCTTATGAGTTGAGCATATGCCCTAAAAGATCCTTGCCACAAGAGATCTCTGGAAAAATGGGTCCCTGATCCACCAACTTAGGACCCCGGTTGCTCTGACTGGCAGCAGAGCAGGTCTTTCTCCTTGAACCACAGGGCATGGGTGTGGTATGGAAGCTCCTCCCTGACTGGCTCCAGAGAAGCTCTGCAGTGGCTGTGTCTTCACACATGGAGTGCTGAGCGTGGCCAGGCTTGGTTGAGCAGACTTGGGCTCTATACGCCCAGGTGGGACCTGTGTGATCTGTGTGAGCAGGTGGCTCACACCTCCCCCATATCCCTGAAACAGCAGCCCACACAGCGAGTCAGAGTGGAGCATCTTCACATGTTCTTTTGACAGGGTGGAGGGGAAAGAGGTTGAGCGGTTCCCTAGGTGAAGATGCCTGAACAGCGGAACAAAATGGCTGCCCTGGGAAGGCAGAGAGAAGGCAGGTTCTGAGCTGGTAGCACAGGATGGCCAGAAGCCCCAGAAGAACCTTGGAGATGAGACCTGCCAATCACAGCACCAGCCATGCCCACAGACCCTTCCAGAGAAAGCTGTCTGGCCAGGGCCACTACTGAAAGGGTAGTCACATGGCCAGCCTGGAGCAGCCAATCCACAGCTTGACAGACCGTGAGCCCCCATGTGACCCCATGTGACAGACCGTGAGCCCCCATGAGCCCCCATGTGATCGATCCATAGTTTGGATCCTCCAGATTCAGGAGCTGGGAGCTGGGAAATACAAATTAGGAAGACAGGTAGGCATGGGAATATCAGGAAAGGGAGGATGCATGGTTCCCCAATAGGAACATGAGGGTGTGGCACAGCAAAGGTAGCAGGTTGCTGCCCTGGCAGAGGAGGAGCTCTCTGGAAGCAGGAACCACAATGCTCAGGAGCCATTAGGAAAATGCACCATGAATCCTAAGAGGCTTGAAGAGTCAGGAAGGTGCACACTGGGGCAGAGAAGAACCATAAGCAGACACTTGTGTTCAAGCATGCATGTGAGGTGAGGGGGGCGGGGGGTCAGGGTATGGCCAGCTGTCATGAAGGCTGGCTGTGGCCAGGCCTGCGGGAGGTGTTACTTCAGGCGCAGGTGCTCAGTCATACGGAAGTGGGGCTGAAATCTCCAGACAACAAAACTGTGCTCCATCAACACAGACTTTATTTCTCCCTCTGGCTTTCCTGATAAGCCAGCAGAGCTCCTCGTGGGCATTCAGACCACCCTGACCTCTGCTCAGGGCAAGGGCCGGTGGGGGGGGTGGGGTGCAGCACTCCATTGGAGCAAGAGGATGAGCAGGGAATCAAGCACTGGGTGCAACTCATAGGCCTCACGGAGCATGACTGTGGCCCACATCTCTGGAGTCACTGCTGACATCGGGCTCCACTTGAGACTCGGGAGAGCTCTGGGGTTTGCCCTTGTCCCCAAAGAAGTCATTATTCTTGTCCTCGTCCTCTTCCTCCTCATCACCTTGACTGTCCATGTCTACAACTTCCTGACACAGATCGGAGCCCCTGTCTGTGCCAGTGAACATGAAGGGCCTGGGCTCCTCCTGGCTCTTGGGCTCCTTCTCCTTGAGTGTAGTATCCTCCTGAGTTGGGAGGAGCTGAGGGTCCAGCAACTCACTGTGGAGAGTGGGCTCTGTGTCCTCCTGATTCTTTTGGGTGGACAGCTCAGGCAGCGTGGAGGGGGACTCCGTGTTGCTCCGGGGCGCCCCCTGGTGGGCAGTGCTGCGGTGGGCGGTGCCGCGGTGGGAGTCGTGCTGGGACGCTTGTCTAGACAGCTGTGGGGCCCACTCTGCCTCCTCCAGCTTGCGCAACAGGCAGTTCCAGTTGATCTTTGAGGACAGGCAGATTTGGGAGCCCTTCACTTTCTTGAAGCCCAGGAGGAGGTCCACGAGCGTCTCGGTGACAGGGAAGGAGATGAAGCCTAGCTGCTTGGAAAGGTTCTTCTCGAATTTGTACTTGCAGATGAGCAAGGACACGACCTGCTCCACCAAGTAGTTGATGAGCTCCTGGTACAAGGGGTTGGAGAGGTGGGATATGGTGGACTTGGATGAGATGGAGGGCAGTGGCTTCTTCTTCATGAACTTGTAACTGGGGCTCTAGTGCAATAGCCGGGGAGGGAAAAGGAGACACGTCATGCCATTCCTGATGCCTCAGGATGCCCCTCACACCCGAGCACCCTCCATCCACATCACCCACACAGATGCCACGCTTGTTGCACTAGTGTTATGGCCTTGCCACATCTGCTATCCTGTCTCAATCAGCAGCTGAGCCCTGGTCCTGCATGTGGGCCACACCCTCACACTTAACACACTGTTCCCACACTTGACCAAACCGGTCAGGCCTGGGGCCAGGCTGGTGATGTCAGTCACAGTGCCACCCAAACTGGAGCGTGGATAACCTGGGCTCTGGTAGATTGTCCCCCAGACCAAGGTTCAGAGGAAGGAAGCCTGCCTCGGCCTTGATGGGTGAGATGAAGGTCAGGGGCTGTGCTGGGGGTCTACCAGGGTGAAGCCACCTATGTCTTCTCTGTACTCTTTCTGAGCAACTCCCTCTCAGCAAACACACTGGAGGATCCTAGGTTAGTGGGAGCACAGGTAGCTGGGCCTAGGATGTGGGGCCCCACTCTGGGCTTAAGCTGCTGTCTACAAGGGACAGGACCCTCCCCACATAGAAGGGCCCCTCAGATTCACAGGCAAACATTACAAAAAGACCCAGAATAAAATCTTGGCTTTATTCATCTTCAACAACACCTGACAGTAACCAGGCCAGGATTTCTGCTCCCAATCAGTTCGTCCCCAGCTCAGGTGGTTTCCACAGTGCAGGGCAAGATACCTGTGATGGTGGCTAAGGGTGGTTGCTGAAGGAACCCTTCCCTAAACCCCCTTGTCCCACCCTTGAGGTCACCTCTGGATACAGTGAAGCAGATGGGGAGAAGCTTCTTACTGAGGAGGCAAGTGGTGAGAACACGGGGAGGTGGTGGGAGACGTGAGGGGAGAGGGAGATGAGAGGAACTGTGCCCTGGGTGGTGGGCTGGGTCTGGCTGGAGGGCCCTTCAACCACGATCCCAGGGGCAGGCAGGGTGAGGTGCAGGCTCCACCAGGGCTGGGCCTTCTGGCTGAAGCTCAGGGACCCTGAAGTAGGTATGGATGGTGTCTGTATTTCAGGGTCCTGGCCAGGCACCTCCTGTCTGCGGTGGGGTGAGGGGACCTTGGGTTCTTCTGTGGGTGTTACCTTGAGCCTGAGTCTGGTGGCCACTTGGGCACTGGACATGGGGGAACCACCTTCCTTGGGCTTGGCCTGTCCTCTGCTCTTGGTGCTCTTTCTGCGAGCCATCTTGGGGCTGGAGGTTCTGGTGGGTAGCATATCATAGGGCTCCTCCTCATCAGTGGGTGTGGCTAGCTTGGAGCCTGGCATGGAGTCAGAGTTGGGCTCTGTTGCGGGCTCCCATTCTGATGGGAAGAGAGGGCAGCCATCATGGCGGCGGGCACCACGGAGCTTGTCCACAGCCTGGCTGACCACACTCTGCAGGGCAGGGAAGAGCTGGTGCTCAGCCAGAAAGTCCAGAGTCCGATGGGGCTCACGGAATGAACAGTAGCCAGGCAGGTCAAAGGATGCTGGCTGGCTCAACAATGACTTGATCTCCTTATTAAACTCTTGCTTGAGGCAGATCAGTTCCTGTTCTCCAGGGCCCAGCTCTGATGTTTGAGGTGTGCCTGAGCTTGAGCCCAGCTGGCCTGAGAACCAGGACAGAGGCGGCTCCTGGGTCCACTGGCTGCTGGCATGGCTGTCCAGTGAATCCCACAGCAGGGAATCCCTCTGGAAGCAGGACTGATCCAGGCCTTTCTGCAGAGAGAGGGGGACTTTCAGGGGCAGCCAAGCCAGGCCTAACCCTAGCCCTGGGTTCTTGACTGGGGTCCATCCCGCCTACCCTGTGCCATGGCCCTGGATCTCACCCCTCTGTTCTCCAGCTTCAGCAGCCGTTTGAGGTTCTTCTCCAGCAAAAGTTTGTCCCTCATGGGTGGCAGTGAGCCCATGCCATGGATGCCCAGGTCACTGTCCTGGCTGTGGGATCCCAGCCAGCCAGCTGTGAGGCTGTTATGGGAGTCAGACATGGAGCTAGAGCAGGATGGGTAGTTGTTGGGACATCCAGTGCAGAGGCTGGGCCGGACACGGTGCCAGTGCATGGTACTGAGGCTAGGCTGGGCACGTACCCGCCGCCTACCCCTTGGTATCTCTATTGGGTCCTGCACCTCCACCAGTGGCACCCCAGCCTCTGTCTTCATGGTGGTCATGCGCTCAGTGGCCTCCTCCACCACCGTCTGTAGGCTGTCCAGCACCTGGCCTTTGACAAGGAAATCCAGGAAGTTACCGAAGGGCCGAGGGTCCCTTGGGTTTTGTTGGTGGCCACGGAGCCCTGAACTGTCTGTGAGAGTGTACCTCGATGGTGGGTGTGGCATGTGGCCCAGCTTGGAGACTTGTCCCATTTCCAGGAACAGTGGCTTCTTAGGCAGCTGCACCAGAGCAGACAGGCATCATGTCATATAGGGCATGGATGCTCCACAAGGAGTAGGGGGTTTCCTGGAGGTCCTCCTAGGGCACCAGGAGCTGGGTGGGAGTGGGCAGTGGAAGGCACTGTGTGTGTGTGTGTGTGTGTGTGTGTGTGTTTTGTTTTTTATAAAATTTATTGTCAGGAACTATGTTTTAGAGTCAGGAAGTTTCTAGGTCTGGACCCTGGCTCTGCCACTGCAGGTTGTGACACCATAGGCATGATGGCCCCTCTTGAGGTCCAATTTCCTCTTCTGCAAAGTGAGGCTTGATTTCAGGTCATCCTAACGCTTCCCTGACACATACATTTCACATATATAACATGTGGCTAGAGAGTCAGAAAGCCCACTTCTGCCCTCACACAGGGCAGGACAGAAATGGGCAATCACAAACCCCTTTGAGCCCTACTTGGGTTCCTCACCTGTCCTTAGAGCAGACCAGTCCTGTCTCCACTGCACAGACCACCTGTAGTCCTGAACCCTCGGCTCCCCATGGCTGTTTCTGAAACTTTGAGCCTTGGGCCCTGAGTAGACTCCATGCTTCCACTCTGGAGTACCAGTCTACCAAGCTCCTCCCCAGCTGCTGGAGGTCAGGGGACACAGTGAATGAAGTTTGAGGGTGACTAGGGCCCAGCAGGGGGTGAGAGGAGTGGTCAAGGTGATAAGGATGTCACTACCAGGCCCAGAGAGGAGGTCAACAGGCACTGAGAAAGGGGGGCTGTGGTCTGGGGTGCTGGAGCTGGCGGGGAACATTTTGGGGGTCTTAAAGTCAGGGTCCTGCCAGACACACTTACCCGGGCCACGTAAGTGGTGTGGCCGGCCTCATCGTCTGCCAAGTATCCTGAGTGATGGCGGCAACTGGTCATGGTGAGGGTGAATTGCTGTCTGCCTCCTCTCTCTCTGGTTCCGAAGCACAGCCACGGATTCCTCTCTGCGCCTGGCGGGGAGATGGTGTGAGGGTCTCCCTAGGCCTCAATGAGTCCGACTCTCCCTTCGTCTGTCAGCCACTGTGTCAGCAATCCCCGGATCCGCAGGTTCCTCGCTCCCCTTACCCCACGTCCTTCACATGTCGGGCCCTTCCTCTGCTCGGAATTCCCTGGGTGTCTGCGCACGGTCCGTCCGTGTCCAGAGTCGTCGGGGCTGAGGTCCCCAAGGATGTCCGCATACTGTCTCTGACCATCTCTGGGCCTGGATGTTTCCGACCCTCCCTCCTCCTAGACCCCGGAAGCCCTGTTGTCTGCCCCTGGTTCAGAGCTGACCCGCTCACCAGAGTCCGTGCCTCGCTCAGTGCCAGTCAATATAGCCTGGGCCCACTCCAGGGAGGCGACACAGAGCTCTGGAGTTGGCCCATGTCAGCAGGGCTTGCTCATTTACATGCTACGTCCTGATTGGTTCGCAATGCTGTCTAATTCCGCCACAATGGTTGAGGGCGGGACCCAGGCTGGCCCCTCCCCCACTTCCTCTGAATTTGCCTTGCCCATATTCACTGTGGGAGATTCAGGGGTTGCTTCCGACTGTTCCACGTAGGAGACTGGGCACCTGAGGGAAGCCCTAAGGGTCAAAGCCACAGTCTCCTCTGGTGACACAAGCACTTTCCTCCTGGGCCTCCTGATCCTTTCTAGGGTCCTCTCCTTGCCCAGTGTGGGGGAACCCAGGAGAGTCTTCAGCCCTCTCCCTCTGCAGTGTCCCTGAGCACAATGGTAAGAGTCCCGGCTCTAAGTCACAGACCTAGCTTCAATTCCTAGCTCTACTGTTTCCTCCCAGTGTGACTCAACCTCTTGTCATCTGCTCCTCCTCTGTAAACAGTTGAATGTTCTTCCATATGAGAATATAGAGATTAAATCAAATCTGCATACAACACACCTGACACCCCAATAAGAGCCCTGTGTATCTTTACCTCCTTTCCCCCTCTGCCCAGTAAACTCCTCCTAATGTCCCCCCCAGGTGTCACCTTCCAAGAAGGCCTGCCACCCTCAACAGAATTACCAAAAAAACCCATTCTAGGCTCTGCTACAAGGTATTGTTACTCATTTACCATATGGTGCTCCTTGGGGGTAGGAACAGAGGCACACACCCCTAATCTCTAATATTTCTAATACCAGTAAGTGCTCAATAAATGTCAGTTTCCTCTTTCCAATCTGCTTACCCTCAAGGGCTGTGGTCTTTTCAGGATCAGCTTCCCAGTGGAGAAAGATAGTTTAAGTCCAACAATTCAATAATCACAACTCAACACAATAACCCTTATGCCAAGAGGTTGATAAGGGCTCTATGAGGCCTCTGATCCATACAATGTCCCACAAGGAACATATTATTTGTTATCTCAAATTCAGCTCTGCCTTCTCTGCCCCTGACCCAGGGGGCTGCTAGGGTCTAGAGGACCAGGGTAGACCCAGAGCTTTGGAGGTCAAGTCGCAGCTCCACTACTGGCAGGGTCACTTTGGGCAAGCCACTTTTCCCCTCTGAGCCTCAGCTTCCTCATCGGCAAAACAGGAATAACATTACCAATCTAATGGGCTGGAGACAAATGCTGCACTTTCCATTGGGAAAAGAAACACAGCCACATCACAATGAAAACTCTCACTGTCAACCATGGTGACTATATAGTCATCAGTAAAGAAAGCTTTTCTGCACCACCAAGGAAAAAAATGAGATTATGAATGTAAAAGTTGTATCCTGGCACAGAGCTCAATTGGGGCAATCAAGGACTAATGCTTCCTCAAATGAAGCCATTGTTATACACGTTTTGTTTCATTTTCTTACTTAGAACGTTCTTTCTAGAATGTTTTTTTTTAAACCTCCTCTTAGAAAAAAAAATCACCAAAGACAAATACGCAGTTGAAAAAGTTCATAGTCACTATCAAAAAAATGAAACACTACAAGAATGGGATAACACTGATGTGATCATTATCTTCTCAAAACAAACAAAAACTTTAGGGTGGGGGAGAAAAGGAATTGGGTTTGTTTATTTGCTTAGAAAAATGCTGGAGAGACACTATCTAGAAAGTTAACAGTAGCGACTTTAGGGAAGAGTAAGTGGTTTTTTTTTAAATAGGGTTTTTTTTCCTGTATTTTTCATATTAAATATAATTTTTGCAGTTACCGAAAGTTCCGCGTTGCAATAAATCCGGCGGAGCGCGCTGTGTGGTCCAGAGGATCGTTGCAGGGCCACATTGAGACCGGTAGGTGGCGAGAACAAAGGCGAAGTGCAGCTGCGTGAGGGCTTGCGCTTCAGGGCGGAGCCTCCGACTGCGTCTAGGGGTGGGGCCTGGGTCCAGTCCTCTAGGGTCCGGGGCAGTCCGCGGAAGTGTCTATGGCTGGACCGCGCGTGCGCCTCGTGGTCACCGCAGATGACTTTGGTTACTGCCCGCGGCGCGATGAGGGCATCGTAGAGGCCTTCCTGGCAGGAGCTGTGACCAGCGTGTCCCTGCTGGTCAACGGCGCAGCTGCGGAGAGCGCAGCGGATCTGGCCCGCAGGTGAGTGGCGGACCCCTCCAGGGTCGGGGCTGGCTTCGGGAGCCGCCGCCCCGCGGCAGCCAGTTCTCCCGCTCGCGCTCCGCCTGCAGGCACAAAATCCCCACGGGCCTTCACGCCAACCTGTCCGAGGGCCGCCCCGTGGGCCCGGCCCGCCTAGGCGACTCGTCGCTGCTCAGCCCCGAAGGCTTCTTCCTCGGCAAGATGGGATTCCGGGAGGCGGTGACGACCGGAGGCGTAGCTTTGCCCCAGGTGCGGAGGTGCGGCTGCAGGAAGATGCTCGAAAGGATCCCCAAGGCTCCGCCCTGAGGGTACCGTGAAGCCTTTAGTGGCAGGAGCTGGCGATGGATGTTTCCCTAGTTCAAACGAGCAATCACACGGAGGCACCTGGAGGGAACCCTCCTTGGTAGCTGCTCCGGGACGTTCAAGGTGCCTGTCATCCTCTCTCTCCAGGTGCGGGAAGAGCTGGAGGCCCAGCTGATACGCTTCCGAGAATTACTGGGCGGGGACCCCACTCACGTGGACGGGCACCAGCACGTGCACGTGCTCCCAGGTGGAGGGCATTGTTCCCTGGAAGGGGGCTGCGGGTGAGAGGTGGTCCCAGGTAGTAGGAGGTGCTACTTCCTGACTCCATCCCGCCCGCAGGCGTGTGCCAGGTGTTCGCAGAGGTGCTGCAGGCCAATGGGGTGCGCTTCACAAGGCTGCCGGTGGAACGTGGGGTGGGCGACCGCGCGTGGCTCGAGGCCCCCGCGCGTGCCTTCGCCTGCTCGGTGGAGCGCGACGCCCTGGCCGCCGTGGCCCCCTTCTCCCGCTACGGCCTACGGTAAGGCCCCCCGCCCCCTATCCCGTATCCTAGTGAGCCCGGCCGGCAGTTCACCTGACAGCTGTGTCCGTTCCTCATCGTTGAAGGCGGTCAGGCGTCGACTTAGGTTGCCCCCGTCCCAGATCTGTCCAGTCACAGGCCTAGCCCTGCCCATCACATAGTCCTGCTGCACCCTGCATGCCCCTGATGCCCCGACATCCACAGGTGGACGGATGCCTTCGTGGGCCTGAGCACCTGCGGCCGGCACATGTCTGTTCATCGTGTATCAGGAGCACTAGCACGGGCCCTGGAAGGCATACCCACGGGCCATACCCTGACAGCTGAGCTGATGGCACACCCTGGCTACCCCAGTGTGCCTCCTGCCGGCGGCTGTGGTAAGGGTCCCGATGCCTTTTCCTGCTCATGGGAGCGGCTGCATGAGCTGCGTGTCCTCACCGCACCCACACTGCGGGCCCAGCTTGCACAGGACGGAGTACAGCTCTGCGCTCTCCACGACCTAGATTCCAGGAGGCCTGGGGAAGCCACTCTGAAAACCTTCCTGGAGCGCTCCCCGCCATGACCCTGATAGCCAGCCAAACATAAACACCCGTTAGTACACAAAAAGGGGACCAGTGTCAAGCCCTGGGACATCCTAGAACCAGGCTGAGAGCCAGGGTCCAGTAACATACTTCCCTGGGCAGGACCCTGTCACATCTGTGTCCAGGTCCTCATGGCTCAGAATGGTGGCCAGAGCTTTGGCAACCCATCTTGGCTACAGATGACATCTGGGCCTGGGGCCTGCCAAGCATTTGGTGCCCTTCAAGTTGTCATGTAAGTTAGCATCTTCCTTGTCCAGATGTAGTAGAGATCACTGTATTAATAAAATATCTGTCTTGTAAACTTGGATGGTTTATAAACTGTGCCCATAAAACGTTTGCAGACACTTAAGGCAAAAGCAACTCAGGGCCCAAACCAGGTCATTATTCCAGAGTAGATATGCAAAACATACTCCACATTTGGGAGGAAGGGGTTTGGGAGAAGAATGTCTCACTTCTTGCCTACTTTTGGGGAGATACTATAATCTCAAATTTTATTTAAAAAGTCACCTGTTCCGGGCACCTGGATGGCTCAGTTAAGCATCTGACTCTTCATTTCAGCTCAGGTCATGATCTCAGGGTTGTAAGATTGAGCCCCAAGTTAACACCTAGCGTGGGAGCCTGCTTAAGATTCTCTTTCTCTCTGCCCCTCTCCTGCTCTCAAGTGTGTGCACGCGTGCTCTCTCTTAAAAAGTCACTTGTTCTAAACAAGCAGTCCTTTGCCATCCTAGGGGCAAATAAAAGGAGGTCCTGCAAGCCTGTTTAATATTCTCCAAGAGGAACCGTCTATGGAAATGGGATCCTGGACTCTTCACTGCCTGGTGATGTGTGCATGCCCCGTCACTGGGGTTCATGTGTCTCGGATCAAGGAGATGCAGGGAGCAGATGGGGAAGGTGGTAGGGAGTTCTTGGGAGCACAGTCCTGCCCGGCTCTAGAGTGTTGAAAGGCAGATGGAACGATGATCCTGTTTCATTTAATCTCAGGTAATAGTGCCTATGTGCAAGGAACAACGTCCTCGTTTTACAGACCTAGGAGTGGCAGGACTTTGAAGCTGCCTGTACGTTTTTTCACCATGCAGTGTCAGGCAAGCAATCAGGTGCCTAAAGAGCTCTCTCTTGGCCTGGGCTGCCTTGAGGGATGTACAGCTTTCTTTGAGAGGTGAGGGTGGGATCTTGCTCCTCCTTTCTGCTGTCCGGATCCTACATCTCTAACCCTTGACTGTGGCTTCACGCTTTTCTTTCCTGGCTTCATCTTCTACTCTAAACTTCCCTTGACCATGATTCTTCCAGCAACAGGCCCTTTCCTCCATAGCTGTGAAGTGGAATCCCTTAGCCCCTCCAATTGCCTTGCCTCAGTGTACTGGGGTCTGGCCACATTCCTGCAGGCTGCTGGCCAGAGCTGGTAGGGGTGGCCTGAAGGCAACCTATTGGCACAGAAGCTCCCTTGAGGGAGGTTCTGCTATTTTGAGAAGAGGAGGCAGTTGGCTGTGTGGCTCTGAGGCTGAGGACAGAGGTATGGGTGGACAGGAGAGAGATTTGGGATCTGCACAGCTAAAGCTGTGGAGTCACCCAGAGAGGGAGAGAGGGGTGATCAGAGATGAGGGCCCAGATCAGCCCTAGGGACCATGAGGGTTTAACAGTGGAGAGGAGAGAGGCTGTGGCCAGGAGACAGAGGTCTACTTCAGAAGGGGTGGGAAAGTGATAAGGCAGAAGGCTGCAGGCAGACCAGGCCCACTGTGGGGCTGGTCACTAGCACCCCACTGGGGAGATGGGGTATTCCTTATGTCAAACCTGCTGTGCACTGGGTGGCTTGGACAAGGGGTTTACTGTTCTCTACCCATCAGTCATGTATGGGAGGTCTGCTCTGGGCCAGGCAGGACTGGGTGCTCAGATTGCCTAGCCTGTGTGGAGCTCACAGTCTGGCACATACATGGGCTTAGCTGGCTGGACTGCGGTGGGAGAGAGGGGGGAGGAACACAAAGTAGAGTGTGGGGCCAAAGTGGGGCTCCTAACCCAGCCAGGCCTGCTCAGAAAACGCTCTCTGGAGGAGGTGACTTCCTTCTTTGGGCCTTGGTTATGGGCCTCCATCCACCATTGGGCAGTCCTTTCCACTCTGATCCTCTGAGGCGTGTATGGTGTCCCCAGGAGCCCTCCTGCAAAAACATGTCCCAATCACCCAGGAAACAGCCATTTAGCAAGTACCACCTGAGCCAGGCCACCTTCAGCTCTGCTCCTCCGGTTGGTGCCACTGCCCCACACTGCGTGAGGGAGGCAGGGAGAAGAGGAAGAGCCAGTGCAAATGGGGCAGGAAGAACTAAGACCAGTCTGGCTTTGCCTTTGATGGGGTCAGGTGGCTGCCCTGCAGAGTGGGGCACAGAGGTGCTACCAAATGAAGAGAGTAGGCTGAGAGGCTGACAGCCTGTGGATTGTGCGATGAGGAAGTCCTGGGGCCCTTGCCAGGGAAGCCTCAGGAGGCTGGCCAGGGGCTGACAGAAGCCAGGCTGCAGTGGGCACAGGAGTGATGAAGTAGATGCATATTTTGAGCTGAACAATTAATACAGGAGTGAGGAAGGCAAGAAAATGGTGGCTCCAGAGTTGAGGAAGTTGAGCGAAGGTCCTGTAGCACTCTGGTTTTGGGAAAGGGGTGGGGACTGTGGCTGTGTCTGGGGTCCAAGAACCTGAGTGATGGAATGTAACAGGCTCTGGAGCCAGACTGTAAAAACACAGGCCACGTGTCCTTGCCTGTCACTGAACTTTGGTTTCTTCCTCTGTAAAAATAGGGATAATGGTGTCCATGGGGTTGTCTTAAGAGTCACAAAGGATAAAGTCTTAAGAGGCAGCAGAGTTGATCACCCTGTTGATGATCAAGGGAAAGGACTAGCTCCTTGCTTGTAGGTAAAATGACACTCCAGGAAGGTTCCTCCTGGACACCTGCAGATGTAGCTGACAGGGCAGGTCTGGTATCAGCTTGTGTCAAATTCCCAAGGGGACTTAGGAGGCCTTGGAGGCAGGTTTCTGGCTGGGATGGTTCAAGGAAATGGCCTAGCCTCACCCTCAGGTGCACCCTCATTTAGTTCAGTGAGGTTGAACAAGACAGCCACTCTCTAGGGGCCTCAGTCTGCTCCTCTGCTAAATGTACATAATACCACTCTCTCGGGACTGACAGATGAACTGAAGTGATGCATATACAGAGGCCACTGTCCCTTCCCCTGACACCCAATGGGTCCTTCCACAGGCCCCAATGGCCTGGATTTCAGCTTTTTCTGCTTCCCTCGTGGAAAGACCACACACCTGTGAGTGCCTCTTCTGGAAAAGCTGGGCATGGGGAGAGAGGAGCAGGCAGAAGAGCCTAGGCCCTGGCCACCCCTTCCCCATCTCCAAGAACATAGGCCCCTGGCTCTGCCCACCCCCAGTAAGGAAGAAACCCACAAAACCAAACCAGTGTCGGAGAGCATTTTTATTAAGGGCAGCAGAACGGGATCGCAGCATCTTAGAAAGCCTATTCTCTGCCGTTGGCAGGGAGTGGGAGGGAACCCGGCGCACTTCGAGGAACCCAGTGCTTGTGAATTCCTGAGTAGGCTCAGGTCAGTGGTGGCTGCTCGACAGCTCTCCCCTTCTCCAGAGGACCCAGCTGTTCGGTTGTGGAGCAGCCAGGGCTGTCCGCCAGCATGCTCAAAGCCTGCCCTGGGGACTGCCAGTCTGGAGGGGGGCAAGCTGCCCAGGCCTGAAGGAGGGACCATCCCCTGCCTTGCTCTCCGAAGGCCAGGCCTCTGACGGGGCAAACCATGGGGTGCCATGCCAGGGCTGAGAGTCCCTGAGGGGCTGCTAGCTTTAGCAAAGGTATCCTCCTGAGCACAGAAGTGAGAGGGCAACAGGCAGGCAAAGCTACGCTGGTAGAGATATGAAACAATGGGACAGTTTCCAAGAATGGCAGTATTTCTGGATTCAGAGAAGCAATGAGAACAAATGGTGGCTTATTTGGATAGCTTCTGACAGAATTTGGCATTTTATTAACAAATCTGTGTGTGAGTGAAATGAAGTCCATTATCACCTTTCTGCTAATGAAGAGACAGATGTGGAAACACTGGCCCGGTGCTCCTGCCTTCCTGGGCCCACGGGAGTCTCCAGAACCTGCCCTGGCGCACCTAGGACTGAAGAAGCCAAGTTCATTGCCACACTGCAGGGGCCACGCACCTGGACAACTAAACAACGTTCTGCTGCCTAACCGACCCATCACACCCACCTCTGCACAGGTAAAACCATCT
This sequence comes from Panthera leo, assembly GCF_018350215.1. NCBI lineage: Eukaryota > Metazoa > Chordata > Mammalia > Carnivora > Felidae > Panthera > Panthera leo. The sequence goes on along the minus strand of NC_056690.1, from coordinate 29,600,452 downwards.
TACAGGTCTGTAAGGCCCAGAAAGATCTCAAGTAAGAGAGCTAAAAACAGAAAGCCAGGTTTCTTTATCTTCCCCACAGGATCTAGTCGCCCCCCCCCCCCCCCCCCCCGCCACCTCCACCCAAGAGCCAAGAAGGGCAGCCGCCAGTGGCAAAAGAAGAGTTGGTGACACACGGTGTTTGGACCATCGGCTTCCTCTGGGTGTCAGTGACACGTATTCTCTATTTCAGGGGCAGTCCCACTTGCTTTGAAAAGACATTAACATTCAAATCCTTACAAGTTCATCTGATGATAAATTCTAAGGTCAATTTTTATTTCTACAAAAAAAGGCAGTCAAAACAATATAAAACACATGTAAAGGATATTATTGAGTGAGCTTCAAGTGGAGCTTGACTCTGCAAAGGCTGTGAGTCCAGAGGGAGGGGGAAGGCCGTCTTGTTCCTGGGCTGGCCGGCTGCTCCGAAGAAAGGGGCCAGCAGGGCGCCAGCAACCCCAGACTGGTGCTGGCTACAGCCGAGTCCTGCCAACTCCAGCCAATTCCAACCCCGCAAAGGGTCAAACTGCCAAGGGAGGGTCGCAGTGGGGCTGCGCTGCACTGAGGAGCTGGGAGAGGGAGCTCCATGGCACATTCAGATGGAGCTCGGTGACAGGTGAGCGTGGAATTTCACATGGACATTCTGGCTTTGGCGTTGTTGCCTGCACTGACACATCTTCTACAATGGTTGCAGGGAGGAGTGTCAACCTTTGGCTTCAGCAGCCTCTCTGGCGAGAAATTCCTCACACAAGTGCCAGCTCACACAAGTGCCAGCATCTTCTGGTGGGTGGGCCCTCCCCTGGGGTCACCACAGACATGGGTTACCCCAATCAGGCCAGGCCAAAGTTCAATCACGCACACAGACATCAGGGTTTGCCCATTTAATCAACGTTATTGTGGTAACACCAGCTGGATTTTTACATAAGAACTGGGCCTCCCTTTTCACGGAATTTTTTTTGGGGGGGTGATGAGGGGGAGGTGGTGGGGTGGTGACTGGTCGTTTGCTTGTTTTTAAATTTTTTTTAAAGGATGTTATAAATTGGAGCCAGGAGAATTTGAACCAACTCCCACACAGGGCAGTGCAACGTGGGAGTAGAGAAGCCACCAGAATCACCAGGAGTGGTCTCTTCTCTTTGCGGAGGAGACGGGCCTGGGTCTGGGGAAATGAATGAGTGAAAAATAGACCGAATGCAAGAAGGTGGGAGTTGCAGGGGCAGGGGAAGAAAGGGAACTGCAACCTTTTTTTCTTTTTTCCTTTTTTTTTTTCTTAACCTTAAGGGCTAAATGTAAATTGAAAATTTTGGATCAATTTGGACAAGAAAAGAAATACCATTCTTTTAAAGTAGATTGAAGCAGTGATTTTTAAAACAAAGAAAGCAGAACTAGAACATCTTAAATTTTTAATCCTTTCTTTACAGGTTACCTAGACCACTTTTGATTAAGAAAACTGTAGAAAGTTAGTAACTGCCACAAGCAAACGCCAGGCGGCGGAACGTGTCAATTTTCCACAGAGTCCTGCTTTGCCGGGTGTCTGAATGCGCTGCTCGGGATCTCCGCTCACACTCGCTGGAATCAGTCGCGGCAGAGTTTAGTCCACAGGTCGCTTCTCCCCGTATTTCTTTGTAAACTCTTCAGCGTTCTTACAGAATTTTTTACGGTCCTTAGAGTATTCTTCAGCTAGGTCAGCCCGAAGTGGGTGCTCGGGCTGGGGGTCGTTCACCAGTGCTATGAGGGACTGGATTACTGCCAAGAAAAGGACCAGGCACCGCTGGTTAGAACAGTCTCAGAAAGGGCAAAACTTTGACTGCAACACTGATATACATTGATGTGCTTTTATGAGAAAGCAGCCTCCCGTTTATCCAAAATTCTAACCACCAGGGCGCAACCCATCTTTTCTCTGTAGCTGGGAGAAGGTGCTGAGCCACAAGCAGCTAATACATCAGCAGTTAACTGGTCAGATGACACCTCCACCTCTCCAGGAACCTTCCTGAACTGACACCCTGGGGAGCCAGTCACTCTCTCCCTGCTTCTCCCAAACTGCGGAGCTCTCAGGCCTAGCAAGGACACCTCCTCACATGCACATACACATACTCGCACGCACGAGTGGAGCTTCTCCAGGGTAGGGATTGGGTGACGTGTCCCTCACTACAATCAGTTCAGGGGAGTTTCCATAAAAGTGTACTGAGAAAGCATGACAATGAAGGGTGCATGACAGGTCTGCACAGTGTAAATACATAATGAGCCCACCCTGGAAGACCACTAGGAGCTTCTGAAGCAGCTGAGAAAGGTTCACTTGACACCCGAACTGCTGGAAGGCAGGTAACCTTCAGCACTGTTATGCTCTCAATCCCACAGGCAGAAATCACACAGCTCAGGGTGGGTTCCACAATGCTTTCCCAAAGTACAGTAAATCCTAGATGTACTGGAAGGCTAGCCCTGGGATGGAAGGGCCACCAGGGAACAGAAGATGGGAAAGAGAGATCAAGGGGGAAGCACGGAAGGCTCAGGAACCCCAAGCCTCCTCACCTCAGAAGTGGGGTGCATGCAGCCACTTTGCCTTCTCCCACATGCTTCCCCTCACCTCGCCCTGATTAGGACTGGCACCCCGAGAGTTCCATGTTTCTTCCCACTGTCATGTTCCTAGCAAAAAAGGCATCTCTTCTCTGGATTACCGAAGCCATGTATTCCTTTCCTGGGAGCCATGTTCTTCACCCTAGCATTACAAGTTATGAATTACCTGCTACCACTGGCTGGGTCAGGTACAAAGACATAACCAGCCAATAGGTCCACTCTGAGTGGGGGGAACAGCACAAAGTACTCCTGGTCAGGCACCCAAATACCACCTGCCCTCACCTCTGTCTATTAGTGTTACCAAGTGAGACAGGGCAATTGAGGGTTCCTGTGACCATGGTGGGCACAGGCGAGGCCAATAGGGTCCAGGCTGAGTATGGAGGAGGTGGGCAGAAAGGGTGGACTGGGGAGAGCCAGCAGGAATGAAAGGCCTGGAAACAGCTCTGTAGGTTAGGGCAGTTTCTCCTTATCTCCACACCACCCTCAGGGGCAGGCATTATCACCTCCCACCTGTAAATATCTCTTAAGAGAAAGCAGGCCCTGGAAGTATATTTCTATCTGTGTATTTAAGATTTACCCTTTCTATATTTTATTCTTGTGTAACAGCAGAAACAATGATAAAGGTATTTTGTCCCTATTTCCCCAACTTCAACCATTGGTACTCCACTATTTGCTGTGTTTCCACATATAACCTAAGTGACTACTTATCTAATATATTTCTCTAAATCACTTTAAAAAATAAAAATATTTATATTTTATAAAGGAAAAGTAAATGTTAGTACCTCCAATGGAAAACCACTTTCACTCACCATAAACAGAAGGTATGCATCAACAAACATTAAAATAAGTACCTAAGGCTCCCTCCTGTCCAGCCAGGGGAAGCAAGCACACGGACAAACCCTCTTCCTGAGGACATCTTTCACAGCTTCTCCCAGATGCTACCCCAGCTTGCAGGCCAGGCCCTAATTTAGCAAGCTCCCAGATTTCTCCACCCCCATGCTCAGCTGCGAGACTGCTCCATAGACTTCCCCATACTCTTTTCCTGCTCTTGACTTCAGGCTAGAAACTTGAACCACATCTGACTCACTGTAAACAGGTGGCTTCCCGTCTTCTTCCATGATCAGAAACAGTTCTGTAGCAGAACTGATGCTTCATTAGCATTTCAGGAACCTCAGAGGGTTCTTGCCTGGATAAGTACTTTGTGGGAGGTACTGATGAGTTTTCAAGTTTTCCTGTTCACCCTCTGTGACGGATACTCAGGCTCTCTGCTGTTCACTAGCTCATCTTTTTTTTTTTTTTTTTTTTTTTTTAATGTATGTTTATTTTTGAGACAGAGAGAGACACAGCATGAGCAGGGAAGGGGCAGAGAGAAAGGGAGACACAGAATGTGAAGCAGGCTCCAGGCTCTGAGCTGTCAGCACAGAGCCCGATGCAGGGCTTGAACTCACGAATTGTGAGATCATGACCTGAGCCGAAGTCAGATGTTTAACTGACTGAGCCACCCAGGCACCCCAACTAGCCCATCTTAATACCTAATCTATTGGTATAAAAACCATTTTGTTAACTATTAAGACTAGTTTTTCTTTTTCTTTTTTAAGTTTATTTATTTATTTTGAGAGAGCAAGCGAGCAGAAGCAGGGGAGGGGCAGAATCCCAAGCAGACTCCACACCATCAGCGCAGGACTTGATGCAGGGCTTAAACCCACAGTCTGTGGGATCATAACCTAAGCCAAGATCAAGAGTCGGATGCTTAACCAACTGTGCCACCCAGGCACCCCAAGACTGTTTTTTCAAAAGATGACTAATTTGTAAGATTTCTGTATCTATTTAATTCTTGTCTGGGAACTTGCTTTTGCTTATTTGATCAAGTCAAAATATTTTCCAATTTTTTTACTTGTTCTGATGAGTATTTCATTCTTTCTCTGTTCCTTTGGGTGCATTTCTGGCTCCTTGGCTAAACTGTAATAAAGTCTAGCTGAGCTTAGCTTGCTTTGATAGTAAGGAAACTGACAGCTACAACAGATTTTCAAACTACAACTGTGGCCCCATCCCAGCATTTTTCATACATAAAACAGCGCATTCATTGTATTTTACAAGTGGTCTAGCCCTATTTTTTTTTTTTTTTTAAATCTCTTCCTTGACCCAAATGCTCCTCAGGAGTATATTTTTCTCCTCCAAAATGTAGGGGCTAAAGAACAAAATCAAATTTTACCTCCCACTCTCAATGTATACAGTCAGAGAATAAAGGCTATAAAATTTCCTTGTTTTTGTTCTTAGTTTCTTTGTAATGGGGAATGTAAACAATATCCATGACATCCCCCCCCCCCTTTTCATGGAGATCTGGGGGCTCCATTCTCAGAGTAAAATGTGAATGGTACATTCCCCCATCCCTAAAGGCTGTCTGATGCAGTAGCCTTCCACAAACTGTACTACAAGGGGCGCCTGGGTGGCGCAGTCGGTTAAGCATCCGACTTCAGCCAGGTCACGATCTCACGGTCCATGAGTTCGAGCCCCGTGTCAGGCTCCGGGCTGATGGCTCAGAGCCTGGAGCCTGTTTCCGATTCTGTGTCTCCCTCTCTCTCTGTCCCTCCCCCGTTCATGCTCTGTCTCTCTCTGTCCCAAAAATAAATAAACATTGAAAAAAAAAAATTTAAAAGTACTACAAAATCTAATCTTACACTGTTTATTATATTTATGGAGTCCTCTTTCTAAATTTTATCCACTTGATTTAAGATAATAATGGAGGGGGAACTGAAACATTCAATTAAGGAATTATTTTTCTTTTTATATATTTCTGTCGCTATTGTTTGGTACACACAGAATCCATATTATGCTGGCTTTGTTACAGACTCCAATTTATATGGCAAATCTTATTCAACTACCACATTAAGCCCTTGCTCTACTGCTAAGATATCTACTAGAACCAGATACACTGCTATGCAAAACTTTGTTTTCACATTCCTTTTTTCTGGTATTATTATTGTCAAGTTCTACTACCTCTCTGTTTGATACAGTTTTGCTTTGTTTCTTGACTTTTCTCCTGCTACTTTTGCTCAATTTTTTAAAATGTTTATTTATTTTTAGAAGAGACAGGGTGGAAGTGGGGAAGGGGCAGAGAGAGAGAAACACAATCCAAAGCAGGCTCCAGGCTCCGAGCTGTCAGCACAGAGCCCGACACGGAGCTGGAACTCATGAAACTGCGAGTTCATGACCTGAGCTGAAGTCAGACAATTAACCAACTGAACCACTCAGGCACCCCATACTTTTGCTCAATTTTTAATGCTTCTCTACTTTCTAATTAAAAATCAAGGGGCACCTGGGTGGCTCAGCTGTTTGAGCATCCAATTTCGGCTCAGGTTATGATCTCAAGGTTCGTGAGTTCAAGGCCCACGATTCTCTCTCCCTCTCTCTCTCTCTGCCCCTCCCCTGCTCATGCTCTCTCTCTCAAAAATATACAAACATTAAAAAAAAATCTTAAAAGTATACAAATTAAGTTGTTTTCAGCAGATAACACAAAACTGTGTAATACCACTACTATTTCATTCCAGAACATATTCATCATTCCAAAAACACCCACTCTTATAAAGAGTCACTTCCTAATCCCCTCATCCCACCCCTGACAAACACTAATCTATGTTCTATCTCTAGATTTGCCTATTCTGGACATTCCAGGTACAGCTGATTCTAGTTTTTTTGTTTTCTTGGGTGTTTTGGGGTTTTTGTGGTTTTTTTTTGGTTTTTTTTTGTTGTTTTTTTTTTTGGTTTTTTTTTTTTTTTTTTTTTTTTTTTTTTGCAGCAGTTATGTACTGTAAAGTTGCTGTGAATGCTGAATTACAGAGATACTCAGCCATGAGTGACCCCAGGGATGACCAGCTACAGAACCATCCAGCTGAACCCAGCCAATCTACAGAATGAGAAATACCAAATTGCTGTTATTTTAAGTCATGAAGTTTTAAGGTGGTTTGTAACATAATAATAGCATAAACATGGAAGCATATCAGCAAGTGCCAGGGACAACATGCCTGATTGTATGTGAGGACAAGCTACAGAACGATTTTCCAGAAAGAAACCCTAACTGTCCCAAATAACAAAATAGCAAGTCTGCCCATCACTTCACACACAACAGTACCCTGTACCAAAATTTTTATCTTAAAAAGCCTGCCGGCAAGGGCGCCTGGGTGGCTCAGTCAGCTGAGCATCCGACTTCGGCTCAGGTCGTGATCTCACAGTTTGTGGGTTTGAGCCCCGCATCAGGCTCTGTGCTGACAGCCTGCTCAGAGCCTGCAGCCTGCTTCAGATTCTGTGTCTCCTTCTCTCTCTCTCTCTGCCCCTCCCCCACTCATGCTGTGTCTCTCTAAAATAAATAAATGTTAAAAAAAAAAAAAATTAAAAAAAAAGCCCACCGGCAAGTACCAAAAGAACGAAAAGCCTATCTCAGGTATCTGACAGGTATCTAATTTAGGGGTGGAGGGGAGCTCAGCATTTTGGCTATGCGCCTACATCTGCCCATCCGGAGCAGCTAGTCTCTGAAGAGGTGTGGAGCACTTTTACTTGTGTTTGTATCTCCTACAAGCCTCAATGCCCCTGGTCCCACTCCATTTCTCAGGTAAGGGAGAAGATCTTATAACTTTGAGGCCTGGCAGTCTGAGCTGTGGTGCAGCCAGGCCTGGAAGGGCTTCCCCTCCCAGGGCATGGTGTTAGATACACACAACTTGGCAAGGGCTCCTGAAGTTGTGTGAGAGGCTGACAAGGCATTCCGGAACAAATGCAGCTACAGCCTTCCAACACAGAGCTAGGAATTTGTATAGAAAAACAAAAACAAAAACCAAGTATGTGCACTTAAGAACTTCATCAGCTTTTATAAACATCACGTTGTCCATGATCGAAAGTCACGTCCACTGGAGATCTCTCTACCCAGACTCAACATTTAGACCCATTCCTTTCTACTACTGAGCTGTGAAAGCCTGATGGACACCTTTCATGATGATTATTTCAAACAAGAGAGGCTCAACTTCCCATGCAAAAGGATTTCAACTCCATCTTCCAGGGGTTCCAATGAAAAATTACTATATCAGTCTGAAAAACCATCTGAGGCCTTCCACCCTCATCCACTCCCTTTAATCTGAAAAGACCGTATAGTGGTTCAGGTGGCTACGCACCAACAATATGAGATTAAAAGTTCAAAAGAAAGTTCTGAAGTTAAGAAATAAAAACTAGACACAGTCCATAACAAAATCTAGATACTTCCAAGGGACAAGAGGAAGGCCAACCATAATAATGAATCAAGTACCTTTCCCAGAAAAATTAGCACATGTATGTTCATACAGAAGTACCTGGACACATGGCCACATTCAATTGCAAGGAATTCCAGGCCCACTAAAACCAACTTTGTGCTTTTATCTGGGCACACAGCCCTTGACCATGCCCCTTCCCCCCAGCACCACCCACTCTGAGCCACTGGCATTGTGCTGCCTGCCAGGTAGCTTTGATTTGCACCCTTCTTTTAGCCTGGCAGGGCCTCTCCAACCTCCCTCCCTCCTTCAAGTCTGAGTTCATGTGCTAACTGCTGTACGAGGTCACCTTAAACACCATTTGCCCTTTCCCACTCAAAGCAGCCCCACAATCCTTCATGAAAACTTCCAGGGACAGTACCTACACCCCCTAACTGCACAGGCAGCAAATGCTGGGCTGGTCTATTTACATGTGTCCCCACTGGTCTGCGAGCACAGGAGGGCCTCCTCAAATACCTGTGCAGGTCAATGGTTTGACTGAGATGTGCCCTGCCCATGAGGAATGACGGGAACCTCAGCAGCACTTGTGCATGCACTGGAGTTGGGTCAGGTAAGATTTCTCTGGAATCTGTGAAACATGGCATTAGAAAGGACTGAGGGGCCCCTGCCCCACAACAGCATCCCCAGAAGAGCACCACCTGAGAAAGACACAAGAAGCATGCCTTACCTTGGTCGGTTTTGGTTGCTGGCTTCCAGTTTTCAGCACTAATTACCGGCAGACAGACCTGCCCCTTTTCATCGATGTTCGGGTGATAGATCTTTGTTTTAAATGTGATCTTCGGTGGTTTGAATGGGTACTCTGCTGGAAAGTTGATTTCGATTCTGAAGGCCCCCTTATCATATGGAGGGTTGTCCTGCAGGGAATGAGAAAAGATCAAAATGAACACGCTACAGTTCAAACACCTGTAGCTGAGACAGGACTGTCCTGTTTACTTGAAAAATTAACTTATTTCAAATAGTATGCCAATTGAAGCCTTGTCACCTTCAGGGCAACCATCAATTGGTGTTTCCGGAGCAGGATGTCCGCAAAGCTACATAAAGGTCTGCAACTGGCCGTGTGGTCTCTTTCTCTTTGTATCCTTAATAGACTTTGTTTGTTTGAGTAGGTTTAGGTTTACAGCAAAACTGAGAGGGAAGTACAGGTATCCCCCACTTTCCAGAAGTTTGAGTGACGCCACTTTGCTTTCTTGAAAGACCTATGTTAGTACCTGTTTTGCTAGCCAAAAGACAGAAATCTGAAGAGGATTTTCACTTTTACCAAAAAAGGCAAAAAATGAAAATAGCATTCAGCATCTGTTTTGCAGCAATCATTTATAGAGACAGCACTGCACCTGGAACAGCCAGAGTGGTGGCGCCGACAAGTGCCTTCTTCAGGAACTGCACTCAGCATCTGAGGCAAGCTGTCAGAGCTTTGAACTGTATCTGTAATAAACATCTGTGCTTTACCTTGACTTTTGTCTATCTGTTAGCAAGACGTGTCCCTAAGGTATCAGACAAGCCTGAGAGGTTAATTTTGGGGTCTGGAAACACTAACAATTTTTTCCATATAAATTAATAGTAACTAAATGCTTCTTTGCTTTACACCATTTTGGCTTATAAAAGGTTTCCTAGGAATGCTCCAGTTGTGTGTGTTTGTGAGTGTGTGTGTTTTAAGACTTATTTTTAAGTAATCTCTACACCCAACATGGGGCTTGAACTCACAACCTTGAGGTCAAGGGTTGCATGCTCCACCAAATGAGCCAGCTGGGTGCCCCAGAATGCTCCCCTGATAGCAGGGGAAAGCTGTACCAAATTCCTATATGTCCCCTCCTCCACTATCAACATCCCCCATAGAGTGGTTACAATCGATGAACCTACACTGACAGTTCATTGTTACCCATAGTCCAGTTATACTAAGGTTCATTCTTGGTATGCATTTTGTTGGTTTGGTATGGTATCATACATTATAGGTGGAATCATTCAGATTAGCATATTTCATTTAGTTATATTCATTTAAGGTTTTGCCATGTTTTTTCATGGCATGATAGCTCATTCTTCTTAGCACTAAATATTTTGTTTTCTGGATTTATCACCACTTATTCCATTCATCCACTGAGGGACATCTTGGTTGCTTCCAAGTTTAGCAATTATGAATAAAGGTGCTATACACACCTGTGTGTCAGTTTTTGTGTGGATATGCATTCCTAACTCCTTTGGGTAAACACTGAGCAGCATGATTCCTAGATTGTAGGTTAAGACTATTTTTAGTTTTGTTAAAAAGCACCAACTGTCAGGGTGCCTGGGTGGCTCAGTAGGTTCAGCAACCAACTCTTGATTTTGGCTCAGGTCATGGGATGGAATCTTCCAGACTCCAGATATATTCTCATTCTCTCATTCTCTCTCCCTCCCTCCCTCCCTCCCTCCCTCCCTCCCCCTCTGCCCACTTGTGCTCTCATTCTCTGTCTCTCACAAACTAAACATTTACATTTTTTTAATGGTTATTTACTTTTGAGAGAGAGAGAGAGAGAGACAAAGCATGAGTGGGGGAGGGGCAGAGAGAGAGGGAGACACAGAATCTGAAGCAGGTTCCAGGCTCTGAGCTTTCTGCACAGAGCCTGACACCGGGCTTGAACCCACGAACCTTGAGTGAGATCATGACCTGAACCAAAGTTGGACACTTAACTGACTTAACCACCCAGGTGCCTCCAAACTAAACATTTAAAAAAAATCACCAACTGGGTTGCCTGAGTGGCTCAGTCGGTTAAGCATCCAACTTTGGCTTAGGTCATGATCCTGAGGTTTGTGGGTTTGAGCCACGTAACAGGCTCTGTGCTGATAGCTCAGAGCCTGGAGCCTGCTTCAGATTCTGTGTCTCCCTCTCTCTCAGCCTCTCTCCTACTCACACTTTCTTTTTAAAAAAAAATAAATAAATAAATAAACATTAAAAAAACAATCACCAACTGTCTTCCAAAGTGGCTGCACTATTTTATATTCCCACCAGCAACAAATGAAAGTTCCTCACCAAGACATCCTCCCCAGCATTTGTTAGTGTTAGTGTTTTAGACTTTTGCCATTCTAATAGGTGTGTATGGTATCATGTTACTTTAGTTTGCAATTCCCTAATGACAATATATGATGTTGACTATCTTTTCATATGCTGATTGTCATCTATATATCTTCTTTGGTGAGGTATCTATTCAGATTTTTTGCCCATTTGAAAATCAGACTCTTATTATAGAGTTTTAACAATTTTTTGTATATTTTCGGATAGCAGCACTTTATCAGATATGTCTTTTGCAAATATATTTTTTGAAAATATGAACAGTCACACACAATATGAACATATAACAACCCAACCAAGACCACACTGAGTGCTAATGGTTCAAAGAGGTGGCGGAACTCCAGCTGAACTCTGGGGAACAGAGCTTGCCCCTAGTTGCTATCCACACATGGCCAGAACCATGCCCCACATCCTTGTCCCTAGGACAGCTCAAAGATCTAGACTTCAGGGCCTGGATGCCCTGATGGGCCCAGGAGCCTCTGAGAGATGCCCCAAGAAAAAGAGCCCCAGATTCTTCCCACCCTCCCTCTACCTCCAGGGTTGAGCAAACCCTTCATCTACTGCCTTTCCCCAATACTCTGGCTCTCCTGTGTGCCATCCAGGTGTGCCATGTCACACCCAACCCAAAGAAAGCTAAGCTTCACAGAGCGCCCAGGAATGCTATTGGCAGCCCCCCCCCCCCTCCTCTTCAAGCCCCAAACCATCTGGGCATCCTCCAGCAAAACATGGCTCCTCTGTTGGGAAGCAAGGCTGGCTTGCACCAGGTCTCTACACTGCCCTGTGTTCTAATCCTGCCCAAGGAAGGGAGGCATGGGGCAGGGGCTTTGGAGGACAGGTAAAGTTGGGGAAGGCTGAGGGGCGAGAGAAGACTTCCCGACAGATAGGACTAAAGACTATGATGGTGGGGTCTGGAAGGGGCAGTCTGGGGAAGACAAGAGGCTGGGAGCAGACAGTGTGGCCGAGGGGTTACACAGGGTCTTCCTAAGGAAAGCCTGGGGCCACGTTTAGGGCTCCGAACTCCCCCTGAACAGCAGGATATACTCTCAGATTAACCTGTGGGGAAGCTTGTAAGGAAGTTGGAGACTCAGGGTCAGGAGTGGAGATGCTAACTAACAGTCTGGGTCGTATGCCTGTGTGAGGAGACTGACCTGCACACACCTGGGAAAGGATGTTAGGAGAAGACACGATTGGGAAATCATTTTTATCCCAACAAATCCTTCCCTAATCCCTTCTTCATGAACACAGATTTTTATAGAACACTGTCCAGAAGTTAAAGTGGTAGCAGACCCCTCCCAGACCTTGCCCTGTCTGCCCACCCCGACTCACTACCTAGGACAGACAGCTCAACTCACTGTTACAAATATACAAATTTGTACAAATTACAAATGGAAGGAACTCAGAGAATACTGCTTTTGTTTTTTAGGAGAGATTTAAATTTTCTAAGTAAAAATCATGTTCGCTTATACTGCTTGAGCAAAGTGAAAAGAGCTTTCCTTTATAACTTTTGTTTGGCTTGTGATTTCTGCCAGATTTATTCATTCACTGCCCCAGACTAGTCACCAGCCTTGTGCCTTGCCTTGTGCTGGGCACCGTGCTAGGAGCTGAGAGGCAAGAGATAGCTGGTCCCAGTTAGCAGTATTAACCTCGGTTCTACCTCCTCCTTGCTGGATAAGCCTGGGACATTCTTGAACATCTGTAAAATGGGAGTATAACAGCAGCCTGCACTGATGATGAAGTATGAGCACATACAGTCCAATGAGCCTGGCACCTGGCAAAAAGCTCAAGAAAAGCAGCTCTCTTGCTACCAGAAGCAGGACAGGCTGAGCCTCTCACCACAATCTAGGGAGTGTGGCTAAGCTCACCTTAACTTCTCTGAGACTCTGTCCTTGTCTGGAGCTCTGCGGAGGACCAAAGGAGTGGCTCGAATGTGTGCTGACACACAGACTGTCCACCGGTCCCAGGGACTTTTGCTGAAGGTGTGCAAAAATTAAAACACAGAAGAAGCATATACCTTCCGGATAAAGGCCTAAAGCCCCACAACTTTTGACATTTCAGACCTAAACTTATTATGCATGACCCTGACCAATGTTTTTCTGTCATTCCCACCTTTATGTATGCCTTGCATTCCCTTCAGCTCACATTGCTGTGTCAAGGAAAGTGTTTTTTTTTGTTTTGTTTTGTTTTTGTTTTTAATGTTTATTTATTTTTGAGACAGAGAGAGACACAGCATGAGCAAGGAAGGGGCAGAGAGAGAGAGGGAGACACAGAATGTGAAGCAGGCTCCAGGCTCTGAGCTGTCAGCACAGAGCCCGACGCGGGGCTCGAACTCACGAACCGTGAGATCATGACCTGAGCCGAAGTCGGACACTTAACCGACTCAGCCACCCAGGCGCCCCAAGGAAAGTTTTTAGATGTAAAATTAATTTCTTCTGATAATTTTTTTCTTCTGATAATTTTAACATGTCATAAATTACTGCACAGATTTTAAATTTTACTCTCTCTCCTGAAGACGCTATAAGTGACAAGCCAAACATGTATCCACTCTCCCTTTACATAAGTATATTTTATCAACAGTATGGTTGAGAAAAAAGGAAAAAGAAAAATAACTTTGGTATCGCTTTCATGCTAAGAATCCCCTTTTCTGGGTCATCTGGATGGCTCAGTCAGTTGAGCGTTCAACTTTAGCTGAGGTCATGATCTTGGGGGCTCTGCGCTGACAGTGCGGAGCCTGCTTAGGAATTCATTCATTCGTTCATTTTCTCTCTCTCTCTCTCTCTCTCTTCTCTGCCCCTCCCCCACTCATGCTCCCTCTCTGTCTCGAAATAAACAAACTTAAAAAAAAAAAATCCCCTTTTCTGCATTTGCTTCTAGTCATTACACACATGCATGTAAATAAGATTTGACCACTCTTTACCAAAGACTTACTACATGCTAGCTGTTTTTCTGTCTTATCTCCAATTCACTTCCCCCAACAGCACCCTCAGGCAGATGCTGTCATCACCCACATCTGGAAACTTAACAAGTGAGGTGGAAGTTGAGTAATCAGCCTAAGACCCTAAACTCACCCTTCCTCTCCTGTAACACAACTTGCTGCATGTGCAGGCATACCTCATGTGATGGCATACCCCATCCTCGTCACCTCTGTGGGGCCTGCGGGCAAGAGGCACTGATGAGAATGTGCTGATGCTCATGTGGCTTGCTGTATCATGAGTCACGAATTGTTCTCTGTCCCTGTACAAGAAGTCTTTTGTCTCCTGCCAGCGTCCAATAAGCCGTGGCAGGCTACCTTGTTAGCTTGCAAGTAGGGCAAAAACTTCAGATCCTTCACAGTTCTCGACACTAACTTTGCAAGGCACAAAGTCATTCTGTGGCAACTAAGACCAAGAGGAAGCTCCTCCACACATGGCATCAGACCATCTGGGGCTGTTTACCCATGTGTCCTACTCCTAACCCTGTGGCCAAACCTAATCTTTCCTTTCCAGGGCAACCCTTCAAGAATCTCAAGACCCCATTGCACGTCTTCCCTTTCTTGAATGTTGACCCTGATTCCTTCAGTTTCCCCACAGAAGTCACAGTTTGTGTCACTGCTGTGACTGCGTTCTCTGTGATGCAGTAAGGACACCACACAGCTCTCTGGCAGCCACAGAGGAAGTCAGTCCAATCCTCCCGCTCCCTGACGTACGTGGACTGCTGCCACATGGTGTGTCCCCACAGCATGTACACAGCCAGCTGTCTGACACCACATGCAGGACTCATGGCTGACTTGATGCGAACAGGTGGATCCTGGTTTAGAGCTAACGAACATGCTGTCCCTTCTTCACTCCAGGATGAACTAAAGGCTCTGTGTATCGCATCCACTTCTGTCCATTTTGGTGACGACCCCTCAGTCGCATCCCATCCTTTCCCCATGCCTCACCCAGCAAGTTAACAAAGCCTGAAATTCACAATGATGCCAAGCCCACACCTGACCTGCTGGCTACCCGCCCCCCAGAGTTGAGCCGTGCTGTTGAAGGGGAGCTTTCTATGCTCTCATGTCTTCAGGGTCTACTCTAGAATCTTGTCAACTGGGGCTCCTGGGTGGCTCAGTTAAGCGTTCATCTTTGGCTCAAGTCATGATCTCATGGTTCATGGGTTGGAGCCCTGCATTGGGCTCTATGCTGACAGCTCAGAGCCTGGAGCTTGGTTCGGATTCTGTGTGTCCCCCAACCCACCCACAATCTCTGTCCCTCCCCTGCTCATCCTCTCTCTTTCTCTCTCTCAAGAATAAATAATCATTAAAAAAATTTTTTAGAGTCTTCTCAAAAGCTGAGATAAGCTCATGGGTCTTCTGAACACAGACAATGTCTTTTTACCCTTTGTAAACTGTCAAGTATTTATTCTTTTGTAGCTATTCTGAAAATAAGCTTCCTGATTGCCTGAATCACAAAATCTGCTCAATTAGTAGGCTGATTTTGCACTAACGTTGCTTTCTGAATGAGTTATTTGTACCATTTCCAACAATTTGGTTCACAGGGTTTTTCACACTATAGTTGTCAATGAAGACCCCACACTACAGAATTCCATCATACTGAAAGTATTAGTGGAAGTAATCTTAGAACTGGTTTTCCAATCTCTCATGACCAAACTACCCTATGAATTATATCTAAATTTAAAAATCATGCTCAGTGGGGCACCTGGGTGGCTCAGTCAGTTAAGCATCCAACTTTGGCTCAGGTCATGGTATCGCCGTCTGTGAGTTCGAGCCCTGCATCGGGCTCTGTGCTGACAGCTCGGAGCCTGGAGCCTGCTTCAGATTCTGTGTCTCCTTCTCTCTCTGCCCCCCCCCCCCCACTCTCACTCTGTCTCTCTCCCTCTCTCAAAAATAAATAAACATTAAAAAAAATTTTTTGGGGGGGCGCCTGGGTGGCTCAGTCGGTTGAGCATCCGACTTCAGCTCGGGTCACAATCTCACGGTCCATGGGTTTGGGCCCCACGTTGGGCTCTGGGCTGATGGCCCAGAGCCTGGAGCCTGCTTCCGATTCTGTGTCTCCCTCTCTCTCTGCTCCTCCCCCGTTCATGCTCTGTCTCTCTCTGTCTCAAAAATAAATAAAAGTTAAAAAAAATTTTTTTTTAATTTTTTTAATGTTTTAAAAATCACAATATCCATGAACTGAATTCAATAAGGAATATTCTCTCCTCTGAACTCGTATGTACTTCTCACAACACAATCCACTACCCCCAGGAATGAAGTAGCCTTATTGTTATTCTTCATAGAAATATAACAAAAGCAACAACAACAACAAAGTATTAAACATTCCATCCCCCAGGTAATAGCTGTTAGTCGCTGCTGCATGGCCCTGCTATGTTCTCTATGCATATGTAGCATAAACAAAGACATTTTATTCTGGACATCTATACGTATATATTTTTTAATTTTTTTAATGTTTATTTTTGAGAGAGAGGGCTAGCGAGCAGGGGAGGGGCAGAGACGGAGGGAGAGAAAGATTCCCAAGCAGGCTCTGCATTGTCAGCATGGAGCCCGATGTGGGGATTGATCTCACAAACCGTGACATCATGACCTGGGCTGAAAGCAAGAGCCAGACACTTAACTGACTGTGCCACCCAGGCATCCCATCTATACATATTTCTTATAAGTAGTTATAAAACTGGAGTCATACTGTCTATATAATCTTTCATAACTTCTGTTCATGTTGCTATCTATACATTGTCTTCCACTCTGCAATCCAGATGTTTCCCATTTCTGTCACGCCAGAACACCTTGCAGGTGGAGCCACACTCAATGTTACAGAGACCATGGAGGGCAGTGCCCCAGGTGGCTTCTGTCCACAAAGCCTGTGCCTGGTTTGGACAAGAGCTCAACAGTTCCCACCAACATGGAAGGATGCTCTTCTCCCTAAGAATATCCCCAGTGCAATCTGAGGTTGGTGGCAAAATTATTTTTTATGTATGGCTCTGGGTCAGAAACCAGGGCTCCCCTCATTTGGTTTCAACCATTACAGCTACAGAAAAGCAGAAGGAAGAAGCTCCAGGACAATCAACAGGAAAGCGGAGAAGAGCAGAAAACACAAACCAAGGCTGGGCCCTGAGACAGGCAGGACTTGGCTCCTCCTCAGTCCCGAAGGGCAATGTAGAAAAAAGGAAGGTATCTGGAGGGTGAGGATTTCCGGTGAAGTGGGCTATAAAGTGAATAAGGATCCAGAAAGGAAGGTGAGAGATTACAACTACAAATGTAGCAACAAAAAGGTAAAAGAAGGAAACCAAAGCTTCACACACGCTCCTGGAGGCCAGGGTGGAGCTGAGGGAAATCTTCCTTCTTCCTTGACAAAAAATAACCTAACACTAAAGGAGCTTTTATATTGTGCCTGGGAGAGTGCCAAATACTTTTAATCAAGAACACCACACCAATCACCAGAGGGCAACAGGAAAAAAAAGGAAGGAAAGGGTGCTTATGTCACAGACATCCGAACACCCTACTAGCTTCAGAAAGTAGGTTTTGTTGCAAGTGGGGAAAAAACGTTTTTTAATTGAAGCAAAATTCACGTAACACACAATTAACTATTTTGGCACATACAATTCAGTAGTATTTAGTGAATTCATAATGTTGTGCAACCACCTCTAATTTTAAGACTTTCTTTGCCCTCACTCTGTATCCGTTAAGTAACAAATGGAAAATCGAGGCAATGAAACTTTGTTCAATTTATTACATTTTTTTTTTTAATTTTTTTTTTCAACGTTTTTTATTTATTTTTGGGACAGAGAGAGACAGAGCATGAACGGGGGAGGGGCAGAGAGAGAGGGAGACACAGAATCGGAAACAGGCTCCAGGCTCCGAGACATCAGCCCAGAGCCCGACGCGGGGCTCGAACTCACGGACCGCGAGATCGTGACCTGGCTGAAGTCTGACCTGGCTGAAGTCGGACGCTCAACCGACTGCGCCACCCAGGCGCCCCGAATTTATTACATTTTTGCTTCAGTAGAGGCTGAGGGGGCTTGGCCAGAGGTGGCTAACTTCTCCCAGGAGGAAGAGGAGACAAGCTCAAGGTTGAAGGAGGGACCCTCAGGCGGAGGCAGGCAAGCCAAGAACACACACTGCTTTCTACAATCTGGCCCTAAAGTTGTTAAAATAATGTTCAATACTAACAGAGACAGAAATCCGCGTTTGTTGTAGAAAATGTGGGATGTGGGCAGGCAGAGGAGAAAACAAGCTCCTCTAGTCTAGCCTCCCTGACAGAGGACTGGGGCCAGAACCTTAGTAGATGGCATTCCTGCCCCTTCTTTTAGGTGAAGGCACATGAGGCTCTCTCTCACATGTTGGGGAACTGTGTGCACAGTGCCATAACACCTTTATTTACTTTACAGGCTGCCACCAACATTACCCTCATCACCCATGTACACTTATCTCCTTGATCTTTCTAATGGCTGCAGCATATTCTGCTGTCTGGATATACCACAATTTCTTTACTGCTACCCCCCACTGCAGGGCGTGAACTCCGTTTCATTTGTAAAGACGATACCAATAGTATCACGAGTACCTGTGGGAGCAAGCATTAAAGACCCTACATTTTTTTTTTTAATTAAAAAACAAAGCTACTATGTATTCCCAAGGCATCATTGGCCAGTGCCCCTTCTTCACCACAGGAAAAAGCACGGGAGGCAAGGTTGTAGGGAGCCATGAGGATATGGTAGCAGCACTCACTCTGGGAAGCCACAAGATCAGTGATGTTCTCATATAAGAAGCCTGGGTTTATCTAAAACAGAGGGAAGTGGTGGCAAGGAAGCCTTGTTCTGGTGGGCTCCTCACAGCACTCTGATAGCTGCTGCATTTTGATCACCTGTCTTCTCCATTAGTCCAGGAGATGCCTGAGAGCAGGGACCCAAGGCCTCAAATGTTTGCTAAACTCAGATTGTCTTCTCGATTATAAAATCATCAATGCCAGTGTTTATGTTATTCTTTTGAATATGGCCAGGAATGGGTCAGCTCTCAGAATAATGGTTTAACACACCTGAAATACAATGACCCCAGAAGTCAGAACCAGCCTGGAGCTTATACACAGAAGAGAAAACATTTCTACAACTCTGGATATCCTAGGCACCAGTCACAGCTTAGAGTTGCTAATAAAGTAGGAAGTATGAGAATCTCACAGTCAATCTAGGTGGTAGGGAGTCAATTCTAGGTCATTCACATGGAAATAACACAAGCTCTTATTAGAAAGGAAAATCTGATTATTGCCGCTTTTTTTAAAAAACCAAAGCTAGGGGTGCCTAGGTGGCTCAGTCTAGCTGAGTGTCTGACATCGGCTAAGGTCATAATCTCACGGTTCGAGTTTGAGCCCTGCATCAGGCTTGCTGCTGTTAACGTGGGGCCCACGTTGGATCCTCTGTCCCCTACTCTCTCTGCCCCTCCCCACTCACACGTTTACATTCTCTCTCAAAAATAAATATTTAAAAAAAAAGCTAATTACAACTGAATTTAAAAAAAAAAAAAAAAAAAGCAGGCCCAAATAACCCAATTCTAAGAATGGGCAAGGTAGGGGCTCAGTTGGTTAAGTGTCTGACTTCAGTTCAGGTCACGATCTCACTGTTCATTAATTCAAGCCCCACGTCGGGCTCTGTGCTGACAGCTCAGAGCCTGGAGCCTGCTTTGGATTCTGTATCTCCCTGTCTCTCTGCCCCTCCCCCACTCATGCTCTGTCTCTGTCTCTCTCAAAAATAAATAAACATTAAAAAAAAATGGGCATTGGGGCGCCTGGGTGGCGCAGTCGGTTAAGCGTCCGACTTCAGCCAGGTCACGATCTTGCGGTCCGTGAGTTCGAGCCCCGCGTCAGGCTCTGGGCTGATGGCTCGGAGCCTGGAGCCTGTTTCCGATTCTGTGTCTCCCTCTGTCTCTGCCCCTCCCCCGTTCATGCTCTGTCTCTCTGTCCCAAAAATAAATTAAAAAAAAAAAAAAAAAAAATGGGCAAGGTAACATGAACAGACATTTCTCCAAAAGATACATATAAATGGCCAACAAGCACAGGAAAAGATGTTTCAAATTATTAGCCAACAGGGAAATGCAAATCAAAACCATAATGGGATACCACTCTGTACCCACTAGGATGGCTGTAATTGAAAGGACAGACAATATCAAACGTTGGCAAGGATATGGAGGAATTAGAACCCTTACACACTGCTGGTAGGAATGTAAATGATACAGCCACTGTGTTAACAGTCTGGCAATTCCTCAAATGGTTAAACATAAAGTTACCATATGACCCAGCAATTCCACTCCTATGTAAATACCCAAAAGAAATGAAAACACACGTCCACCTAAAAACCTGTACATGAATGTTCACAGCGGCATTATTCATAACAGCCAAAAAGTGGAAACGATCCAAATGTCCATCACCTGATGAATGGGTAAATAAACCATGCTATATCCGTTATAATGAATATTTGGCAATAAAAGGAATGAAGTACTGATACATGCTACAACAGGGATGAACATGAAAGTATTACGCTAAGAAAGAAGCCAGACACAAAAGGTCATATGTGGTATGATTCCATTTATATGAAATATACAAAATAGCTAAATCTACAGGGACAAAGTAGATTTTTGGTTGCCTCAGCCTGGGGGGGATGAACTATGGGTGGGGGGTGATTCTTTTGGGAGTAATGAAAAATGTTCTAAAATTGTAGTGATAGTTGCCTAACTGTGAATAGACTAAAATCCATTGAATCATACACTTTAAAAGGATGGCATGTATGGTTTATGAATCTCAATAAAACTGTTTAAAAAAAAAAAATCAGGGGCACCTGAGTAGCTCAATCAGTTAAGTGTCCAACTCTTGATTTTAGCGCAGGTCATGATCTCACGGTTCTTGAGTTCAAGCCCTGCATTAGGCTCTGCACTGACAGCACAGAGCCTGCTTGGAATTTTGTCTCTCAAAGTAAATAAATAAACTTAAAAAAAAACAAAATCAAAGCAAACACAGAAACAGTGGTTCTCAACTAAGGGCAATGTTGTCCCTCTCAGACAGGTTTAGAAATGCCTAAGGGTGCCCTTACATCATCCCAATGACAAAGTTGGCCACTGGCATCTAGTGGACAAGAAACAGGGACAATATGACACAGATAATCCACACACACATACCAAAATGCAGCGTACAACACAACCTCACTGAGAAATACTGCTTTAGGATAATTACAGATTGAATTTACAAACCGTGTGTGAGGTGCTTACTATGTGTGTCACATGGTGCTAGGCACAGGAAGTAGAAGGGAAACAGATTTCAGGCTCCCACCTGAATCAGAACTCACTGAGATAGATATCAATATCACAATACAGCAAAAGTCACACTGTGAGCAGTGCCCAAATAGAAGGGGGCACAATGATGGGTGGGTCACACCAGGCCCCAACAGGCTGTCCAGCCAACAGGCATTCCCCCATTTCTTTGCTGGCAAACTTCTGGTTTTGTATGCAGTCACACTGCTCCCTATTGTGACACAGGGGTAAATCCTGACTGGTCTAAACCTGTCCGACAGGTAGCCACCAGCTGCTAGTGGCTATTGTGCACTTGAAATGTGACTCTTCAGAGTTGACAAGTGCTGAGTGCAAAACACCACCTGGATTTCTGAGATCTTGTATTTATTTTATTTTATTTTTTTAATTTTTTTTAACGTTTATTTATTTTTGAGACGAGAGAGACAGAGCATGAGCGGAGGAGGAGAGAGAAAGAGGGAGACACAGAATCTAAAACAGGCTCCAGGCTCTGAGCTGTCAGCACAGAGCCCGACGCGGGGCTCGAACTCACAGACCACGAGATCATGACCTCAGCCAAAGTTGGATGCTCAACCGACTGAGCCACCCAGGTGCCCCCTTGAGATCTTGTATTTAAAAAAAAAAAAAAAAAAAAAAAAAGAATGCAAAATAGTTCAGTAATAATTATTGATACTGATTATATGTTGAACCATATTTTAAACATATTGCATTACGTGAACTATTTACAAAATGAACTCCCAAATGAATTTTTAAAAATTTTAGTGGGACTACTAGAAAATTTTAAAGTACAGCTGTGGCTCACAGTATGTCCCCACTGGACAGCACTATCCTACTTCAGCCAGTGATTGCTACAGGGTGGGGTGGGGGTAAGCCATGTGTCCTGGTTCTGGATAACATGTGAGGGGCCTGTGGGCAGCTTCTGGGATAGGTGTCTTTGCTCTTGGTCACATCACACTACATGTATGATAAAACTTCACAGACATAAACACACACATATTAACACTGGAGAAATCTGAATAAAGTCAGTGGACTGTATTACTTAATTTTCTGGTTATGATATGATGCTATGGTTACGCAATAGGTGAAGGGTACTGCCAATCTCTCTATATTATTATAATTACATGAGAATCGACGATTACCTCAAAATAAACAGTTCAAAGAGACAGAGAAGTGAAGGGAAGAGAAGGTCCTCTTCCGACCCTGGACACTGGGGCCCTGCAGGAGTCTGCAGTACTGCAGCAGTTTTCTGACAGCTGGGTAAAAGCTGGACTGAATTGAACCAAGGTCAGGAGAAGAGGAACAGGCAGAATTCAGGTCCTTGCTCACATCACTGAGTTGCTGGATTAACCAGCTAAGAGCACAGAGCATGCACCATCAGATTTTGTCAGGTGCAGTAACTTTCCCTTTGCAAAGCTAAATTGAGTTGGGGGCTTCCTTACTTGGGAGTCAAAAGTGACCTCACCAGTACAAATGGTGACTGCAGAGAACACAGAAGGGTAAGATTCACCAAGACCAGGGGATGGGGAGTTTCAGAGAAGACTCAGGAGGAGGAAGATGAGTACCCTAAGCAGAAGGGGCAGCCTCCTAAGCAGGAATAGAGGTCATGTTCCTGAGAAAATGCGATGTCTCTCTCTCAAAGTTAACAGGAATTTGATGCAACAATTAGTTTTGAGTACCCTAGACACAGCCCAACTTAGGGTCAACTGGTGGAGGGCACTGACCTGTAGCCCACACAACAAGGAAGCAAAGCTGTTTAAAAGAGGCTGGTATATGGGGCGCCTGGGTGGCTCAGTCGGTTAAGCATCCGACTTCGGCTCAGGTCATGATCCCACAGTTCGTGAGTTCGAGCCCCACGTTGAGCTCTGTGCTGACAGCTCAGAGCCTGGAGCCTGCTTTCACATTCTGTGTCTCCCTCTCTTTCTGCCCTTTCCCTGCTCATGCTGTGTCTCTCTCTCTCAAAAATAAAAAAACATTAAAAAAAAAAAAAAAAAAAAAAAAAAAAAGAGGCTGGTATCCAGCACACATCAGGGAGAGTTGATGATAAGCCTGTGAGGCTTTGCAAAGAACTCCTGAAATGGAAAAGCTTGCACAGAGACAAAGGTACTTCCAGTTTTCGAAAGACAACATTAATCAGTGCAACTGATGCCCATCCCCAAAAATATTCTGGAGGAGTTCACCAGAACCTGGTATGTGTGGGCACTGAAAGGAGACAGCAGTGAGCCTCAGGAGCCAGCACGGAGACCGGACAAACTGCAATGTCAGAGAGACTCTATTTCCTCTCCCACCAGCTGGCGGGGGGCACAGCAAGGAAGTACAAGACTTCTCCAGAGAGCCTTCATTTCATTTTAAAAACAATTCTTGGGGCAGCCTTTGATATACAAGGCCTCAGGGATACAAAGATGACTCACAAGTCTGCAGTTCTGAAGCCCAGAGGCAAAGACATTCAGGGCTGCTGACTGGAGCACTGACCACAACATTGGCTGAAGTAAACACTTGTTCTGCGCCTGCCCTGCAGGAGCACCATCAACCTATTTAGTCCCCTGCCCACTGTGAGAGGCAGGGACTTATGAGTTTTACAGATGAGAAACTGAGGCACAGACCATTAGAAGGAAGACTACTGTCACTGCTGGAATGTCTCCACCTGTGAACATCTTACCTTCTAAATAACAGGTAAAACTAGCACCACCATAAGTACCACCATAAGTTCAGGGTGACAATGATATGGGACAGGAGTAGCCCAGGCAAGAAAGGAACTCAAGATGGAATAAATTCCTGCCTTAAAGAACTAAGCACTCAAATCACAAAATTAGAAAAGGACAAAGAGCAAACACCAAGGAAAGAGAAGACATCATAACATAAAAGCAGAAGTTAACATAAAAGCAAAAATTAGCTATTCACAACACAGAAAAAGAAAGAAATTTCTACTTCATAATACTAAAACTAGTATGATCATCTTACCCAAATCCACTAGAACACAAAAAACACATTCCAATCTCACATATGAACACATACAAAAACACTAAAGACTAGTAAACTTAACACAATGGAATTATTTTAAAAAATAGTCCACAGTGAAAGAGGGGTTAATTCAGAAAGGGAAGAGAGATTTAATTAACAGGTCACTTTGAAAACCCATATCATAAAATTTAATTGACAAGTAATATGGCCTTTAATGAAATCCACTCATTCCTGATTAAAATTAAAAGATTTGAGAGCAACATCAACAAAATGGCAAAGCAAGCAGCTCCAAACTCCTATTCCTCCACAGAAACATAAAACAAAACAAAACAAAACAAAAAATGCACGCAAGAAACTGTCAGAACCAATTTTGTAAAAACTTGGGAAAACAGTCCAAGGTTTACAGCAACTAAATAAACCAAGAATCAAGAAAAAAAGCAACTGAAAAATGGTGGGAAAGCTTTTGTGGCAATTTTACCTGCCCTTACTCTACCTCCTCCCAGGCTGGGCAACAGACAGTCTTGCAGATGGCAGCCTCTGTTTCCAGTGTGGGACCCTGGTCCCCGGCTCCAGAGGGAGCAGAGCAGAACTTACTTGCAAATTATTGTGTCTGTCTGTTCTAATGTGTCCAGGGGCTACCTGAGGCGCTGACACACAGTGCTCATCTCTGTTTTGCCTAACTCAGAATCCACATAGGGTGAAAAATCATAGGCACTGCTCAAAAACATTGTAAGACACAAGCCACCTGGAGCAAAAGATAATGATTAAGACTTCCTAAAGTAATGGAGGAAAAGCCAAGAAGAAATCTAGCGAAATTAGGACATTCAAAAGTGCTCAACCACACTGGGGAATTGAGAAAGCCATGCACATGCCTCGAACAGGCTACATGCTCAGAAAAGTCCTGAGAAGATCTGAAATTTTCACCCACTGTCTAACTATAGCCTCAACACAAGCAACAAGTAAAGGCTTGGCTCTGTGTTGAAGTAGTACCCTAGACAGAGCCAATCTGCACAGACCGAGACTCTTTTTTTAAGGCTTCTGGCAATCAAGGAAATTTCAGCCCAAACACTGGTAGAACACAAGTGAAACCTTTAACAATCAAGAATAGCAAACCCCAGGGCGCCTCGCTCAGTCAGTAGAACACGCATCTCTCGATCCTGGTGTCAGGAGTTCAATCCCCATGGTGGGTGTAGAGATTAAACAAACAGGGGTGCCTGGGTGGCTCAGTCAGTTAAGCATCCGACTTCAGCTCAGGTCATGATCTCACAGTTCATGATTTGAGCCCTGCATCAGGCTCTGTACTGACAGCTCAGAGCCTGGAGCCTGCTTCAGATTCTGTGTCTCCCTCTCTCTCTGCTCCTCCCCTGTTCATTCTCTGTCTCTCTCTCAAAAATAAACATTAAAAAAATTTTTTTTCAAACAAACAAACCAGCAAACCTTGGGCAAGAGGGAGAATCTGATTCCAGATTACAATATTCAAATGTCCAGTTTTCAATAACAACAACAACCACCACAAAGTATACAAAGAAAAAGACGGGCGCCTGGCTGGCTCTGTCAGTAGAGCACATGATCTTGGGGTTATAAATTCAAGCCCCATGTTGGGTGTAGAGATAACTTAAAAATAAAATCTTTAGGGGCACACCAGGGTGGCTCAGTTGGTTAAGTGTCTGACTCTTGTTATCTGCTCAAGTTGTGACCTCATGATCAGGAGATGAAGACCCACGTTGGGCTCTGTGCCGAATATGGAGCCTGCTTGGGATTTTCTCTCCCTATCTCTCTGCCCCTCCCTTGCTTGAGGATGCTCGCACACACTCTCTCTCAAAATAAATAAACTCTAAAAATAAATAAATAAAGGGACTCCTGGATGGCTCAGTCAGTAAAGTGTCCAAATCCTCATTTCAGCTCAGGTCATTATCTCTCAGTTTGTGGGATGGAGCACCGTGGTGGGCTCTGCGCTGACAGCACGAAGCCTGTTTGGGATTCTCTCTCCCCCTCCTTCACGCACACATACGCCCTCTCTCACAAAATAAATAAACTTTAAAAAACCTTAACATTTATTTATTTTGAAAGAGACAGCACGTGCAAGTGGGAGAGGAGCAGAGAGAGAGAGGGTCAGAGGACCTGAAGCGGGCTCTGTGCTGAAAGCAGATAGCCCAATGCGGGGCTCAAACTCATAAACTATGAGATCATGACCTGAGCTGAAGTCAAATGCGAGCTAAGCCACCCAGGCGACCCTAAGATTTTTAAGTAATCTTTATATTCAACATGGAACTTGAACTCACAACCCCAAGATCAAGAGTCGCATGCTCTACCAACTGAGCGAGCCAGGAGCCCCAATTATAACCCATTTAAAGGAATAAAATAAATCAACAGAAACCACTCCTGAGGAAGTCTAAACACTGGGCTTACTAGACAAAGAATTAAAATCAACAGTCTAACACATGCTCAAAGAAGCAAAAGAAATAGCGGACAAAGAGCTAAATAAAACCAGGAAAATGATGTCTGAACAAAATGAGAATGCCAATAGACAGAAATTGTAAAAGGAAAACAAATTTTAAAGCTAAATAGCACAATAAGTGAAATGAAAACTTCAGTAGAGTAATTGGACAGTAGGTTTGAGTAAGCAGAAGGAAGACTAAGAAAGAATCACCTGAAGTTAGAAAAACTGAAATTATCCAGTCTGTGGACCAGAAAGAAAAAGGAATAAGGAAAAGTGAACAAAGCTTAGGGATATATGGGACACCATCAAGAAGACTAACATATACATTGTGGGAGCCCAAGCAGGCTAGGAAACAAAAAAGGGGCAGAAAGAATATTTGAAAAAATAATGAGCAAAAACTTCCCAAGTTCCATGAAAGATTAATCTACACATCCAAGAAGCTTAATGAACTCCAAGGAGAATCAACTCAGAGAGATCCATACCAAGACACATAGTCAAATCACCAAAGAGATAATCTTGAAAGCCATAAAAGACAAATGATATGTCTGGATCTTCAGTAAGACAAACAAATGGTTTCTTACCAGAAACCACAGAGGCCAGAAGGCAGTGGAATAACATATTCAAGGGGCTGAAAAGACCGTCAGCAAAAACTATCCTCCAAAAATGAACGAGAAATTAAAATATTCCCAAATAAAAATTGAGAGGGGCACCTGGGTGGCTCAGTGTATTAAGCAACTGATTCTCGGTTTTGGCTCAGGTCACGATCTCATGAGTTTATGAGACTGAGCCCCTGACAGTGCGGACCCTGCTTGGGATTCTCTCTCTCTCTGTTCTTCCCCTGCTCGCGCACATGCATTGTCTCTCTCGTGCTCTTTCAATCAATCAATCAATCAATCAATCAATAAACTTAAAGAAAAAAAACCCTGAATTATCACTTTCTCTAAAAGAAATACAAACAAGAACCCACCCTTCAAGCTAAATGAAAGGACAGTAGCTTAAAGCCATATGAAGAAATAAAGAACAAAATAAATGTAACTACACAGAAAAATATAAAAGCTAATGTTATAGATTATTGCACTCTGGGTTTGTAGCTGCTCTTCCTGACAATAACAATATAAGAATGGGAGGTAATGGAGATGTATAGAAGCATAGTGCTTGAATACTACTGAAATTAAGTTGATATTATTCAAACTAAATTGTTAAAAGATTAAGATGTTAATTGCAATCCCCAAGGTAACCTCTAAGAAAATAGTAAGTATATATAAAGAAAGAAAGGAATCAAAACAGTATGAAAAATCAACCATATATATATATATATATATATATATATATATATATATATATATATAGCAATAACAGAGGAATTCAGGAACATAAAGCATATAAGACATCCAGAAAACAAACAGATAAATAACAGAAGCAAATTCTTTCTTAATCACTTGAAATGTAAATGGGATAATCTCTCCACTTAATAAAAGAGATTGGGACACCTGGGTGGCTCAGTCAGTTAAGCATATGACTCTTGATTTCAGCTCAGGTCATGATCTTGCAGCTCATGGGTTCAAGGAAAACAATTTTAAAGCTGAATAGCACAATAATGAAATGAAAACTTCAGTAGAGTAACTGGACCGCAGGTTTGAGCTTGCACACTGGGCTCTGTGTGGACAGTGCAGTGCCTGCTTGGGATTCTTTTTTTCCTCGCTCTCTGCCCCTTCCCTGTTTGTGCACTCTCTTAATAATAATAATAATAATAATAATAATAATAATAATAATAGTAATAGTAATAATAATAAATAAAAGACAAGAGATTGCCAGAATGGATAAGAAAATGCAATTCATCTATATGCTGACTGCAAGAGACTTGCTATACAAAGACATAAAGTTAAAAGTAAAAGATGCAAAAGATATTCCACGCAATTAATAACCAAAAGATGACTATATTATTATCAGACAAGACAGATTTTTAAGTAAAAAGGATTATAACGAAGGATATTATATATTGATAAAGGCTCAATCCATCAAGAGGATACAAAAATTATAAACCTATAGACAACTAACAAACATAAACCAAAATACATGAAGCAAAAATTGACAGAGTGAAGGAAGAAATACAAGTTTTAAATAATATTTGGGGATTTCAGTATCCCATTTTCAATAACAGAACAACAGAAAAGATCAACAAGGAAATGGAATACTTGAACAACCAATTAGACCTAACATATACAGAACACTCCATCTAATAATAGCAGAATACACATTCTTCAAGTGCTTATGAAACATCTTCCACAATAATCCACATGTTAGGCCACAAAATAAGTCTTTAAATAAATTTTGAAAGATTGAAATCACACAAAGTATCTTTTCTGGCCAGCATGGAATGCAACTAGAAGTCAAAAATGAAAGGAAAACCAGAAAACTCACAAATATGTGGAAATTAAACATACTCTTTATTTTTTTAATGTTTGTTTATTTTTCAGAAAGAGATAGAGACAGAGCATGAGCAGGGAGGTGCAAAGAGAGAGAGACACACACACACACACACACACAGAATCTGAAGCAGGCTCCAGGCTCTGAGCTGTCAGCACAGACCTCAATGCAGGGCTTGAACTCATGAACCACAAGATCATGACCTGAGCCAAAATTGGACACTTAACCAACTGAGCCACCCAAGCACCCCCATACTCTTTTCTTTACATGTTTATTTATTTTGAGAAAGAGAGAGAGTGAGAGCACATACCTGCTCATGAGCAGGGAAGGGGCAGAGAGAGAGAGAGAGAGAGAGAGAGAGAGAGAGAGGGAGGGAGGGAGAGAATCCCAAGCAGGCTCCAACACTGTGAGCAAGGAGCCTGGATGCAGGGCTTGATCTCACAAACCGTGAGATCATGAGCTAAGCTGAATCAAGAGTTGGACACTTAACTGACTGAGCCACCCAGACACCCAGAAAATTAAACATATATATATATATATATATATATATATATATATATATATATATACACACACACATATATATATATAATTTATATGTATATATATATATGATTTATATGTATATATAAATTATTTATATGTATATATAAATTATTTTATATGTGTATATGTTATTTATTTTTTTTAAATGTTTAATGTTTATTTATTTTTGAGAGAAAGAAGAGAGAGCACAAGCAGAGGGAGGGGCAGAGAGGGGAGCAGAGGATTTGAAGCAGGCTCTGAAGCAGGCTCAGAGCCATCAATGCAGAGCCCAACGTGAGGCTCAAACCCACGAGGCGGGAGATCATGACCTGAGCCAAAGTCAGATGCTCAACCAACTGAGCCACCCAGGTGTCCTGGAAATTAAACATAATTTTTTTAATTTTTATTTTTGAGAGAGAGAGAGAGAGAGAGAGAGAGAGAGAGTGTGTGTGTGTGTGTGTGTGTGTGTGAGAGAGAGAGAGAGAGAGAGAGAGAGAGCAAGAGGAGGAAGGGCAGAGAAAGAGTTGGGCAGAGAAAGGGGAACAGAGGATCTGAAGCTGGCTCTGCACTGACAAAAGCAAGCCTGATATAGGGCTCAAACTCCCGAACCACGAGATCATGACCTGAGGTGAAGTCAGATGTTCAACTGACTGAGCCACCCAGAAATTAAACATATTAAAAAAATATATGTTTATTTTCTTGACCCGGTTAAAGTAAAAAAGTCACAAGGGAAATTAGAAAATACCTTGAGATGAATGAAATTTAAAGCACAACAAGTAAAAACTTACGGGATGCAGTGAAAATAGTGCTCAGAAGGAAATTTACAGCTATAAGAACAATAAAGATCTCAAATCAATAATCTAACTTGACACCTTAAGAAATAAGGAAAGGAAAGGAAGAGCAAACTAAACCCAAAGCCAGCAGAAAGAAGTTAATAACAACAATTACAGAAGAGATAAATAAAACAGAATAGAGGGGCGCCTGGGAGGCTCAGTTGGTTAAGTGTCTGACTTCGACTCAGGGCATGATCTCACAGCTCTTGAGTTCGAGCCCTGCATCGGGCTTTGTGATGCCAGCTCAGAACCTGGAGCCTGCTTCGGATTCTGTGTCTCTGGCTCTCTCTGCCCCTCTGCCATTCACACTCTCTTTGTCTCTCTCAAAAATAAATAAACATTTTAAAAAATGTTTTAAAAAGTAGAAAAACAATAGAGAAAAATCAATGAAAGCAAAAGTTGGTTCTTTGAAAAGATCAATGAAAAACTGACAAACCTTTGCCTAGACTCAGGAAAAAGAGAGGAGACTCCTATTACTAAAATCAGAAATTAAAGTGGGGACATTACTCCCAATTTTACAGAAATAACAAAGATTATATGAGAGTAATATAAACAATTGGGTACACCAACAAATTAGATAACTTAGATAAGATGGACAAACTCCTAGAAATAATCTGCTAAAACTGAACCAAGAAAAATCTAACTAGATCTATAATGACTAAAGAGATTGAATCAGTAACCAAAAACCTCCCCTCAAGAGTGCTGAATCAGATGGTTTTACTGATGAATTGTACCAAATGTGTAAAGAATTAGCACAGATCCTTCTATAACTCTCCCAAAGAGGAGTGAACACTTCGTAACTCATTCTATAAGGCCAGCATCAGCCTAACAGTGAAGCCAGACAAAGACACTACAAGAAATTTACAAAATCTTACGAATTTTAAGCCAAACTCCTCAACAAAACACTAGCAAACTGAATTCAGTAGCATATTAAAACGATTATTCACCATGACCATTTGGGATTTATCCTAGGAATGCAAGGATACCTAAATATACAAAAATCAATCAGTGTCATACACCACATTAATAGAATAAAGGGAAAAAAATCACAATCATCTCAAGTGATGCAGAAAAAGCATTTGACAAAACTTAACACACTTTCATAATAAAAACACTTTATAAACTAGGTCTTGAACTCAACAAAAGCTATATATAAAAAAGCTACAGCCAACATCATACTCAATGGTGAAAGTCTGAAAGTTTTTCCCCTAAAATCAGAAATAAGACATGGATGCTTGCTTTTATCACTTCTATTCAACAAAGTATTGGGGTCTTTAGCCAGGACAATTAGGCAAGAAGCAAAAGATATCCAAATTGAAATGGAAGATATAAAACTACCTTTATTCAGAGAGGACCTGATTTTATACATAGAAAACCCTAAAGATTCCACAAATACACACACAAGCTATTAGAACTAATAAATGAGGGTTGCTTAGGTGGCTCGGTTGGTTAAGCATCTGACTCTTGATTTCAGCTCAGGTCATGATCTTGTGGTTTGTGGGAGCAACCCCTGCTTCCACTGGAAGCTAATGCAGAGCCTGCTTGGAATTCTCCCTTCTTCCCTCTCTCTGCCCCTCCCCCGCTCACTGACACGCACACATGCTCTCTCAAAATAAATAAATAAAAATTTTTAAAAAATGGGGCGCCTGGGTGGCTCAGTTGGTTAAGCGGCCGACTTCAGCTCAGGTCATGATCTCACAGTCCGTGAGTTCGAGCCCCGTGTAGGGCTCTGTGCTGACAGCTCAGAGCCTGGAGCCTGTTTCAGATTCTGTGTCTCCCTCTCTCTGACCCTCCCCGGTTCATGCTCTGTCTCTCTCTGTCTCAAAAATAAATAAACATTAAAAAAAAAAAATTTTAAGAATAAAAAAAAAATGAATTCAGCAAAACTGGAAGATACAAAAGCAACACAAAAATATCAGTTGTATTTCTATACACAATGAATAATCCAAAAAAGAAACTAACAAAACCATTCAAAATAACATTGTAAAGAATAAAATACCTAGAAACAAATTTAACCAAGGAGACTTAGTTACAGACTGAATGTGTTCCCTCTAAATTCATATACTGAAGCCCTAACCCCCAGTGTGACTATATTTGGGGTCAGCGAGCAATTAAAGTTACATGAGATCATAAGGTGGAGTCCTGATCCAATAGAGTTAATGTACAGTAGCTCTCCTTTATTCGCAGGGTATACTTTCTAAGACCCACAATGGATATCTGAAACCACAGATAGTACCAAATCCTATATATACTATGTTTTTTCCCACACATACATACCTATGATAAAGTTTAATTTATAAATTAAGCACAGTAAGAGACTGACAATAAAAAAGTAGAACAATTATAACACTACATATATACTATAATAAGAGTTATGTGAATGTGGTCTCACTCAAAATATCTTATTGTACAGTACTCTTCTTCTGGTGATGATGTGAGACAATAAAATACCTACATGATGAGATGAAGTGAGGTAAGTGATGCAGGCATTATAATGTAGCATTAGGCTACTGTTGACCTAAAGATATGTCGGAAGGAAGATCATGTGCTTTGGGATCATGGTTGACTTTGGGTAACTGAAGCCACAGACTGGGGCAGGGAGGACCTACCTTACAAGAAAAGCACCAAAGAGCTTTTGCTCTCCCTGTCCATGAATCCAGGAAAGGCCATGTGAGCACACAGTAAGTAGGCAGCCATTAGCAAGCTAGGAAGAGTCCTCCCCAGAAACTAACCCTGTCAGACCTTGATCTAGGACATCTAGTCTCCAGAAATGTGAAAAAATTAATTTCTGTTGTTTAAGCCACCCAGTCTATGGTATTTTGTTACAGCAGTCTGTGCTAATACAGAAGCATAAGACTTACACACTGAAAATTACAAAACACTGCTGAAAGAAATTAAAGGCCTAAATATACGAAAAGACATCCTGGGTTTACGGATTCGAATACTTAATATTCAGATGACAATACCACCCAAAGATTCAATGTGAACTCTACCAAAATCCCAAGATTTATTTCTGCGAAATGGAAAAACCCATCCTAAAATTCATATGGGATCTCAAGGAACCTTGAATAGCCAAAAAAATCTTGAAGACCAAAAGGGTGACTGGCTGGCTCAGTTGGTACAGCATGGGACTCTTGACCTTGAGGTCGTGAGTTTGAGCTACACATTGCAGGTAGAGTTGAATAAGGAAGGAAGGAAGGGAGGGAGGAAGGAAGGAAGGAAGGAAGGGAGGAAGGGAGGAAGGGAGGAAGGGAGGGAGGGAGGGAGGAAGGAAGGAAGGAAGGAAGGAAGGAAGGAAGGAAGGAAAAGACCAAAGTTGGAGGATGGAGGACTCACACTTCCTTATTTCAAAACTTACGACAAAGCTACAGTAACCAAAACAGTGTGACTGGCAAAAAGACATACAGACCAACAGAACACAGCTCAGAGCTCAGGAATAAACCCTCACATGTATGTTCAACTGATTTTTGACAAAGATGCCAACCAAGGTCAAAAGGGGGTGGGGGCTGGCTGGTTCAGTTGGTAGAGCATGAGGCTCTTGATCTCAGGGTTGTGAGTTCAAGCCCCACATTGGGTATAGAGCCTACTTAAACAAACAAACAAACAAACAAACAAAAGGGGCACCTGGATGACTCAATCAGTTAAGTGTCCAACTCTTGGTTTCAGCTCAGGTCGTGATCTCATGGTTTGTGGGTTCAAGCCCCACGTTGTGCTCCATGCTGATAGCTCAGGACCTGTTTGGAATTCTCTCTTCCTCTATCTCTGCCCCTCCCCCATCACGTGTGGGTGCTCTCTCACTCTCTCTCTCAAAAATAGACAAACTTTGGGGGGGGGGAATCAAGAAGACCTACATGACTTGGATTTCTTAAATATGAGCCCCAAAGCACAGGCAACAAAAGAAAAAAATAGATAAAATGGACTTCATTAAAATTAAAAACTTTTGTTCAAAGGACACTATCCAACCGGAAACTAATGTTAACGCTGTGTATCAACTAGCACTTGAATTAAAAAAAAGAGAGAGAGAGAGAGAGAGACACTCTGAAGAGTGTGAAAGGAAGGGTGCTTGGGTGGCTCAGTGGGTTAAGTGTCCAACTTTGGCTCAAGTCATGATCCCATGGTTCATGAGTTCAAGCCTGGCATCTGGCTCTGTGCTGACAGCTTGGAGCCTAGAGCCTGCTTTGGATTCTGTGTCTCCCTCTCTCTCTGCCCCTCTCCCACTTGTGCTCTGTCTCTCTCTCTCTCAAAACTAAATATAAATTTTTTAAAAAGTGTGAAATGACAGTCCACAAAATGGGAGAAAATATTTGTAAATCATGTATCTGATAACGGTCTAATATCTAAACTGTATCAAGAATTCCTACAACTCAAAAACAAGGAGAAGACCAACACCCAACTAAAAATGTTTATGGCCACTTTATTCATAATTGCCAAAACCTAGAAGCAGACAAGATGCCCTTCAGTAGGTGAACAGACAAACTGTGGTCCATCCAGACAGCAAAATATTACTCCATGCTAAAAAGGAGCTGTCAAGCCATGAAAAGACAAGGAGGAAACTTAAATGTACTGTATATTACTATATCTGAAAGAAGCCAGTCTGAAAAAGACTACACGCTGTATGATTCCAAACAAATGCCATTCTGGAAAAGGCAAAAGTATGAAGACAAGAAAAAAATTAGTGGTTGCTGGGGTAGGGTGGTAGCGAGGGGAGAAGGGCAGGGAAGAATGTGTAAGTAGAACACGGAGGATTTCAGGGCAGTGAAAATACTCTGTATGATACTGTAACAATGGATACATGCCATCATACATTTTCCCAAACTCACAAAACATACAGCACCTACAGTGAACACTAATGTAAACTATGAGCTTTAGGTGATGATGACGACGTCGGTGTAGGCTCATCAATTTTAACAAATGTACCATTCTGGTAGGGAATGTCCATAATGGGGGAGGTTATGCATGCATGGGGCCAGGGAGATATGTAGGAAATCTCTATACTCTTCTCTTAATTTTGCTGTGAAGCTAAAATTGCTCTTTAAAAAAAGAAAGAGGGCAAAGGCCTTGCTTGAATTAACAGAAATAAATATGTTACCCAAAGAACATATACAAATGGCCAATAAGCACATGAAAAGATGTTCAACATTCATAGTCATGAGGAAAAAGCAAATCAAAACCACAATGGAGGGGCGCCTGGGTGACTCAGTCACTTAGCGTCCAACTCTTGATCTCCACTCAAGTCATGATCTCATGGTTTGTGGGACAGAGCCCCACATCAGGCGCCGAGATTAAGGCACTGACAGTGAGGAGTCTGCTAGAGATTCTCTCTCCCTCTCTCTCTGCCCCTCCCCCCCAAACAAAAAGATAAATTTTATGTTGTATATTTTACAATTTAAAAAAATGAAGCAAATTTTTTTTAATTTAAAAGAAACTTTCAAGAATTCTTGAATGAACAAAAAAACCCAGTATTTTTCCCAGAAACAAAGGACTGATATACAGAATTCATACAATTCAAAGAAGCACACTAAAACTCCAAAAGATAACAGATTACAGAAATATAAATAAGAAAAACCTTCAGCTACAATAACAAAATTAAAAATGCATTGGGGCGCCTGGGTGGCTCAGTCGGTTGAGCAGCCGACTTCGGCTCGGGTCATGATCTCGCAGTCCGTGAGTTCAAGCCCCGCGTCGGGCTCTGTGCTGACAGCTCAGAGCCTGGAGCCTGTTTCAGATTCTGTGTCTCCCTCTCTCTGGCCCTCCCCCGTTCATGCTCTGTCTCTCTCTGTCTCAAAAATAAATAAACGTTAAAAAAAAAAAAATTTAAAAAAAAAATGCATGTTACTATGGTCTGAATGTTTGTGTAGCCCCAAAATTCATATGTATAATATTTTTAAATTTTTTTAATGTTTGTTTGTTTTTGAGAGAGAGTCAGAGCAAGCAAGGGAGGGGCAGAGAGAGAGGGAGACAGAATCCAAAGTAGGCTCCAGGCTCTGAGCTGTCAGCACAGAACTGGATGCAGGGCCAAACTCACGAACCGTGAGATCATGACCTGAGCCAAAACGGATGCTTAACCGACTGAGCCACCCAGGCGCGGCCCAAAATTCATATATTGAAAACCTAATGCCTAAGGTGATGGTCTGAGGAGGTGGGGCCTTTAGGAACTTAGATCATTAGGGAAGAGCCCTCATTAATGGGATTAGTGCCTTATGAGAGGCTCCAGAAAGCTAGCTTGCTCCTTCTGCCATGTGAGGATGCAAGGGAAGTCTGTGACCAGGAACAAGGCTCTCACCAGACTGGCAGGCACTCTGATCTCCAACTCCCAGACTTCAGAACTATGAGAAATAAATTTCTGTTGTTATAAACTAGATACAGAAAAATAAATTTTTTCAGATATTTAATTCTGTTGTCTGTTGTTCTAAACTAACCAGCTCCTGGTTATGTAACAGTCTGAATGGGACCAAGACACAAATCCAATTGAGTACTTTTGCACCTATCCAATTGGCAACAATGATTTCTTTCTGTATGCTTGTTTCACAGGCTCTTTACTACATAACTGCCAAACAGTTTTGCAGGCAGCCCCACAAAGGCTTTAATAATATAGAAGAGACTAAGCACTTCACACACAAGCACTTACTAAACTTTTACAACAATCAGTGAGATGAAGTACTCCTTTTAGATGTAAGGATATAGGGACAAACTGATTAACTAACTTGCCAAAGATCCCCAAACCAGTTAGGGCAGGGCTGGGGTTCTCACCTGGGGCAATCGGACCCCACAGGCTGGTGCTGAAGTACTGCCATTCAGAACCCCTTTAATAACACCCAGCAACCTTCATGACATACAAAGGACATGTGCAGGCACTTTGCAGACAGTGGCCATGAGAATATAAATTGGCACAACCTTTCCAGGAGATAACTTGATGATACACAGGCTTATAGATATATATAATATAATCTTCCTTCTGGTCAGGCTGTATTTTAAAATCAAATCTAAAATAAACAGGGGCACCTGGGTGGCTTAGCTGGTTAAGCGTGCAACTTCAGCTCAGGTCATGATCTCACGGTTCATGACTTCAAGCCCCTCGTCCGGCTCTGTGCGGACAGCTCATAGCCTGGAGCCTGCTTCAGATTCTATGTCTCCCTCTCTCTCTGCTCCTCCCCTGCTCCTTCTCTCTCTCTCTCTCTCTCTCTCTCTCTCTCTCTCTTTCTCTCAAAAATAAACACTAAACACAATTTTTTAATTAATAAAAATAAAAAATAAAATAAACAAAGATGCACACTAAGACTTTCACATAAAGATGTTCTTGGGCAAATTATTTCACTTAAAAAACATTTTTTTAAAATCCATTAACTTTCTAAAACTATACACCCAATGTGGGGCTCAATCTCACAACCCTGAGAAAAGAGTTACACGCTCCACCGACTGAGCCAGCCAGGCACCCCTTTCAAGGATAAATTATTTTAAAACTGGAAAAACAACAATCCAAATGGCCAAAATCAAAGGAATGATTGAATAAATATATTATGGGATTTGTACAGTTATCAAAAATTATGTTCACAGAATTTCAAGGCAATGACTAAATGATGAAAGTATGTAATAATTATGAAATTACCAAATGGTTCATTAAAAATTGCATGCCGGGGCGCCTGGGTGGCTCAGTCGGTTAAGCGTCTGACTTCGGCTCAGGTCATGATCTCACTGTTCGTGGGTTCAAGCCCCGCATCGGGCTCTGTGCTGACAGCTTGAAGCCTGGAGCCTGCTTCGGATTCTGTGTCTCCCTCTCTCTCTGCCCCTTCCCCGCTCATGCTCTGTCTCTCTCTGTCTCAAAAATAAATATTAAAAAAAAAAAATTTTTTTTTTAAAGTGCATGTAAAAAGGTTGGGAGGAGTTGCAAATGGTTAAGAGTGAACATGTTCATTGAGTCAGAAATTCGAGAAGGCTCATCACCATACCTCCAGTTTCTAAAGGGCAGGTGCCCAAAAACTTACTGAATTTATGTTAGGCTTATGGGATTTTTTTTCTTCCTTAGACATTATCTCTGAATTTCAAATGAAAAAAAAAAAAAAAAAAAAACAACTATATAAAACTAAGCACTTAAGGGGAATAAGCCTGAAGTGCCATGGTAACAATGAAGTGTCTCGAGGTAGCACCACACCTGGTTCACTTTCCCTCTCTGGGGGGTCCAAGTCTGTCCTTGCTCTGAGTTATGCTAGGGCCTATTTACTAAGTAGGACCAGCACCCTGTGGTCAAAGCATGCTTCTGGACTACTATGTCTTTATCAGCCTGGCTCTGCTTTCACCCCAGTTGGGTGGACCCCAGGTGAGTCTAGGTAGAAGACTCCCCAGCCCCTGTGGTGCAGGAACACCTGAGGCCCAGGTGTGGGGTATGACTGGGGGCCATGGAGGGGTTAGTTGCCAAGAGCACCGTAACTGCTTCCTTGAAATGCTCCCCACACCAAGCCAGGAGCCCTGGGCAGTAATTGAAGGACACAAGAGAGGGGTGGGAAGAGGCAATGGAATGGGGAGAGAGTAGCTATGGCCTACTGTCTCTGGCACTAGCTTCCCCTAAATGAAAGGCAAGGCTTTGGCCTAGACACTCCCCAGAACCTGGACTCAAGCACGCTACATTCCACCAGCCAGTCTCCACCTTGGGACTTATGAGACCACAGCTCGTTCCACAGGCTCCACCAACATGACACCAGAGACAGGTCATATGGTCCTGGCCATCCTTCCACTTAGCACCTAACAGTTCTCTACAGCAGACAAGGCCAGAGGTCACCGGCTGAACCTTCCCAGCCAGAGGCTCCTCCACAATCTATATACTGTGCCCTGAGCCCCACCATCGCCAAGCCTGGAGAAATCTAAAGGACTCATCCTCATAGCCAGACTGGATACTCCCAGGTTTAAAATTTTTGAGTGTGTACTGAAATGCTACAAAAGCATATCTTTCCTTACTTATCCAAATGATTATGAAAATAAAGCAGGAATCCAATATCTACTGCTGTGTCTCTTCTAAAAAGGCATGATCTGTAACCAGCATTAAGAAGAAAGTATCTACAGTAAGCATGTTCCATGTTCTGCTTTGGCAAAGTAGCCACTCTGCCCACAAGGAAAGAGTCTGTACAATAGGGCAGGGCAGGGACAAGCACAGGAGAAGGGCCTGAGGCTCACAGGGAAAGTGGGGATGAAAAGAGGAAGCAGTGGAGGTAGAAGAACAGGAAGGAAGGGGGCATTCATGCAGAAGTCCCGGTTGGGAGCCAGGGAGACTAGAAGGCACACGGTGTCCAAGCAGGCTACGTCACAGACAGATGGTGTGGCTCTGGAGAGAGGGCAGGAATAGAGGCAAAGACAGGACTCCTTCATGTACAGTAATAATCTAGTAAGCTATGATGCTGGAAGATGCAGGGACCCCAAGAAACAGCATGAAAGATGGGCAAGAGACTAAACAAGGTCCCTGTCTAAGAGCTCAGAGGAAGCAGCAGGAAGACAGGTGTGAGTGGCACAAGGTCACAGAACCAGGGGCTGGGACACCGCATGGGCTCCAAAGGCTGGGGAGGCAAGTGGGCTCCAGGGCTGCAGAGCCCAAGGCATGAGGACAAAGGGGAGCCCATGTGCTCAGTGTGAGGTGGTTCCAGGAGGGTGGGAGAAACTGGAACTACAAATTGGAGTTAGTACAGGAGGAGACTCGGGGGGTGAGGAGATGAAAAGATGAAAAAAGAGCAGACACTAAATCGAGAGGACAGTAAGGCCACAGGAAGGCCCTTGCCAGGAGCAAGCCTGAGCCTATCTGAAGGCAGAAGTCCGTGAGGCAGGGGGAGCATGAGCTGTGGGGTTCAGACAGTGGAAGCAGAAGCCCCAGACAAGACACTGGGTGAGGGGACCAGGTGGGCTTGTTAGACAAAGGGATTTGAGACCAATGACAGGCACATATTGGAGGGGACCAGGAATAAAGCCCAGAACGCAAGGGTCCAGAGGGTTAGACATCCAGATGCAAAACCAGGTGGGGAAGCAAAGAAAAGATCTAGATGGGAATGTCCGCCATCTCCTAAGAGAGGTCAGAGAAGGCAGCACTGTCTGGACAAATGGGACCAGACACAGAGAAGCCAGGGAAGACAGGAGCACAAACACACACTCCTTTCCTGGGCCGATAACCAAAGAAGTGGAAAGCTCGGGCCCCCCAGAATGTTAACAAAACCAGGGCAAAGACAGGATTCTACTTAGGAACCCGAAGTTAGAGTCCCTGCCTTATTATACCCTAGAGTGACAGCCCGCCTCTGTGCCTGTTGGCTGCTTCACCTAAGAGCCTACTTGGGAGCAGAGAGATAAGCCCAGCACACACATCACCTTGAAGAATAATCTGATAAGAAGTGGAAGTGTTCAATACTCACAGGAACAATAAGCCCTTGCCAAGTCAATAAATTAGCTTCATCAACCTGGATGTTACGGAAGTTTTTCATTCCACATTTGCGGATTTCTTCAAGCTCCTGTTGATTAACAAAGCATAAAGGGGTGTCAAACAGGGGAAAGCACCACACATTAAGATCCCTCCTGACTCCCTCAAATTAAACCAAGTGTCAACACCACCAATGACAAAATTTTAAAGTGTGGACTAGACCGCGCCCAGTCTGGTTAAGAGGCCCAGAGCCACAGTGGTCCCCTCAACCCTTGCCCCAGACCAAGACAAACCCCCACCTTGATGACCCCATGGAACTCGGTGGGACAAATAACTGTCTTCTGCAGACACACTGCCTCCTCTTTGGGCTGGTCACCAGACCTTTGTTT
Source organism: Panthera leo (assembly GCF_018350215.1). NCBI lineage: Eukaryota > Metazoa > Chordata > Mammalia > Carnivora > Felidae > Panthera > Panthera leo. The sequence goes on along the minus strand of NC_056690.1, from coordinate 29,559,300 downwards.
AAACACCCTCGGACCCCTAGACAGGGCAGCCACGTGGCAGGGGCACAAGAAAGGTGTTACAGACCTGACTTCTTTCAACCAAGATTTATTAAGCTATGAGTCAGGTGCTGAGGATATAAAGATAAACAAAACTGGGGACTAGAGCCAAACACATACCTACCAGGTTTTCAACCCAGTGCTGTAGGTGTGATTTCAGAACTCTGCCTCAGCACGGACACACAGGGAAGAGAACAACTATCCACTCTGGGGTGGAGAGGGGGACATGTGCCTTTCACTGAGCCTTCACTTCCTCGGCTTCAACACAGACCCAGAATCAAACACAACAAAGGGGCAATGACTATGCAACAGAACTCTTTGCAAATGAGGGATTATTATTAAACAGTTCATGCCACAAATGCCATTTGGTCCAGAAAGCACAATCACCATGACTACTTCAGGGCCCTGCCCGAGAAGTCTTTAGTCTACAATTGTCTTGTTACTTGTTTCTCAACTGTGCACCGCTGCTTCTCCAACAACTCAAGTCAACATCAAGAGGCATTTTGACCCAAGCCACCCACTGTGCACTAGCCTGCCCACATTCCCAATATTCCTCCATTCTCAGACACCTGGAGTGACACAATCCCTCCAATGTCTCAACCTGGTCTCTTGTCCTTGGTACAAAAGTCTCCTCAACATCTCTTGGGTACACTCTTTTTGGCATCCTCAGAGCACCACCTAGCTGAGTTCTGCCTCTCCTGCTGAGCAGGCAGAACAGCTTCCTCAATGGCCCTGGCTTCCTCCTTGTTGGTCCAGCCCACGCACCCTTTTGGAACTTAGAAGCCCCTCTGTGTGTGATGCTATGGCTCACGATGGCACCAGAGGCTCTGAATAAGCCCAAAAGATCCTCTGCACCTTACATTCCCATCACATAGGCAACAGTTTAAAAGGCCCCATGAGCAAACAATTCCAAAGAAAGTAGGAAGTGAGCCAGTGTTACAGGTTCTAAGTTGGAGGATGTGTGGTATGGAGTAGGCAGAGAAGGACAGTGTGTCAAATGAAGACACAGAACAGGCAGTTGGGATGTGCCAGTGCTTCATGGCAGGTGACACACCCGACCACGTTTCTTCCTACAGGATGCTGGTGCTTGTCAACCCTAGCTGCCCAGCCCACCACTGGGGCTTAGGCCCCAGCCCTGGAAATTCTGGTCCAGAAACTGTGGGGTAGAGTCTGAAATAGGGATTTTTAACAAGCCACACAGTGACAGGAAAGAACCACCATCACTGGGAGATGAGCTCCACTTCTAAGCAATGCTCAGCTTCCATCAGGAAGCTGGTTGCAATGGTTGTGGCCACTGCAATGGGGAAGGTGTGGTCTGGCTCCTCTTCCCGAGCCTGCAGGGAGGAAAGCATGGAACCTGAGAGACCACTCACTTGCCAACTGCCATCTGGTCTTCCTTCTAATGCCCAAGACTCATCAGAAATGCTCCCCTGGGGACAATGAAACCTTCAGGATGGGGAATAAATAAATCTCACTCTAACACTCTGCCCCACTCCCCAAAGAGCATATAAGCTCCATGAGGGTAAGCTTGAGGGCACAGATCTAAAAGCCTCAGGAGCTCATGGTCATGCTCACTTGCTTAATTATCAGGGTAGTGAAGGGACATCTGGAAGCTGGGGCTTGGGGAAGAAAACGCTCTGGAATGGGAAATGCTCTCCATGTATTTTGATTTTCTGATCCCTGGTATAAGATATCAGAGTAAGATTCCTGGTTAGAGACAGAACATATCATATGTCACTTAAGAGCTGAATCTTAACCAAGCTATCAGAAATGTTTTAAACCACATACAGGTAGGAAAACAATTTCAGATAGAACATTGAAACTAGACAACAAATGAGATTATATTCAATTTTCATGGAAAAAAATTAATTTTAAAATAATCTGTAAATTTACTCTATGGCTTCAGAAATTCACATACTAATAACAATAGGAAGTATCAGTAATAAACACAAGAAGGTACATTTCAAAAGAATTACAAAAATGAAGCAAGATGAGACTCAACTGCGGGCGGGGGTGCAGAGAGGGCACCTACTGGTGCTCTGATATCAAGAGATACATGAACAAAGATAAAACAAAAACTGTGGGAGGGGCGCCTGGGTGGCTCGGTCCATTGAGTGTCTGACTTCGGCTCGGGTCATGATCTCGTGGTTCATGAGTTCGAGCCCCGTGTCAAGCTGTGTTGACAGCTCGGAGCCTGAAGCCTGCTTCGAATTCTGTGTCTCCCTCTCTCTCTGCCCCTTCCCTGCTCATGCTCTGTCTCAATCTCTCAAAAATAAACATTAAAAAATTTTTTTTTCAAAAACTGGGGGAAGATGCCATCCCTCTCACCCCCTACTAGAGAAGAATGGGCAACACTAATGTCAGCTGAACTGGGAGGTTCAAGAAATCCAAAGCTCAGTTTATCGATTACTAGTTATCAGATAAACTCTCAACTTGCTATCAAGTTAAGCTCACCAAAGAGCAGAAGAGACAAACTCCTTGTATAATTCTAACCAACAAGAAGAAGTGATTGTAAGGCAGAAGTGAGAGAAACCAAGACAAACAAACAAGCAAGCAAGCAAGCCCTGTAATCTCCAGGGAATGCTAGGCAGCGTTTCTCAACAGGGTGGCATAGGCATCCAGATAGGACTCTGCACTTGACCATCCTGAGCCCAGCCCATTACATGCCAAGCATTGTGACACCACCCCACCCTGGTTTCCCAATATCCTCTAGAGCCCCAGCTGCTGAGAACCACTGACACCATTGGTAGCCAGGATGGTAAAAGTCCTGCATTGCACAAGCAGGTCCTCCAGATAAGAACTGCTTGGCCCAAAATGCCAATCACACCCCACCAAGGGAACAACTTGAAGAGGATGGATTCTAGTCATTCAGAGAAAAGACAGGTTCATCTGAAGGTCTGAGATTGGAAAAGGCAAGATGACTCAAGAGGCTTAACAAACCCTCAAGCAAAAGTGCACCCCTATAACTGAGAATAATCCTCAGATGGAAGAACTGGGGAAGGAATTTAAAGAAACCAATGTAAATGCAAAGTTCAAATTCAAGGGGTGCCTGGGTGGCTTGGTCAGCTAAGTATCCAACTGTTGATTTCGACTTAGGTCATGATCTTGAAGTTTGTGAGTTTGAGCCCTGCGTAAGGATCCATGCTGACAGTGCGGAGCCTGCTTGGGATTCTCTCTCTCTCCCTCTCTCTCTGCCCCTCCTCCATGTGCTCATGCTCTCTCTAAATAAATAAACTTAAAAAAAATTTTTAAGTTCAAATCAAAAGGATATTATTACAAATGATGCGAAAAAAGGGACCTGACAAAGGAAAACTGTGAGTGGCCTGGCTCTAGAACAGAGTCAGGAAGACCAAAGCCAAAAACGACAGGAGCTTACAAAATAAGGCCACAAAAGTTTGTTTCAGTTCTGCTAGGAGCAAGAAGCTGTCCTGGGTCAGCTGCTCCAGGCTGATGGCGCCAGTACTGACAAACCAAGAGAAGAGTGCGAGGGAAAGCAGAACCAGCCAGTGAGCTCATTCCTTCTCCCAGTAGGAAAGAGCAGGCTTCCCACCCAGAGCAAGTGATGAGGGAGAAAGACAGCAATGCTTCTCAAAATGAGGTCCATTTCTGAGCCCAGAGGTGGATCTCAGTGTATTGAGGAACTTGAAAGAGCCTGGGTATGCTGCCCAGCTCTTCAAAAAGAGAAAAGCCCACTGCCCAGACTATAGCCCAGAGAGCCTGATGCCCATGCCAGGCAGGAGTGTGGCACAGTCCAGAAACAGACTGCTGCCTAACAATTCTGCAGGCACTAACAGGAGACAGCCCTGGCCCTGCACAGAAGCCTCGGCTTATTCCTGAGAGGACAGCAGGAATCAGCTATATACAGTGAGCTCTCCGTCACATAACTCCAGTGTATGCATCCAAGTTCAGGCAAAGTAGTTAACAGTCTCCGCCCCCCCCCCCCCCACCTTCTCTGGAGATCTATGCTGGTGCCTGGAAAAGCAACCATTCAAAATCTCCCGGGGCAACCCTCACGCAGCACTGACGGAGAACCCTTCAGGAGCCAGCGATTCTCAACTAGCTGTGGCCATGGTCCTCTTTAAGAAATCCATTCAGCAGACAGATGGGGGCGCCTGGGTGGCTCAGTAGATTAAGTATCCCACTCTTGATTTCTTCTTCTTTTTTTTTTAAATGTTTATTTTTGAGAGAGACAGAGTCAGAATGTGAGTGGGTTAGGGGCAGAGAGAGAGGGAGACACAGAATCTGAAGCAGGCTCCAGTCTCCGAGCCGTCAGCACAGAGCCCGATGTGGGGCTCGAACTCACAGAGTGTGTGAGATCATGACCTGAGCCGAAGTCAGACACTCAACCGACTGAGCCATCCAGGCGCCCCCCCCACTCTTGATTTCGGCTCAGGTCATGATCTCACAGTTTCACGAGTTCAAGCCCCACGTTGGGCTCTGTGCTGGCAGCATGGAGCCTGAGAGTCTGACACTTTCTCTCTCTCTCTCTCTCTCTCTCTCTCTCTCTCTGCCCCTCCCCCACTTGCACTCTGTCTCTCACAAAATAAATAAAAACTTTAAGAAAAATAATAAGAAAACAAGAAACGTATGCAATCACCCCATGTGTCTGGGAAGAAGCTGGGAGCCAAGTTTGGCTGGAGTCTAAACTAACATTAGGGGACTCTCAATTAAGAGAGTGTACCCAAAGGCCCAGGGGGAATTGTTCAACAACCACATGCAGAGAGATGGGGCAGAGAGGGAGTGTGGAGGGAGAAAACCTAACTTGTGCTGAGGCCTCATTCTAGACTTGCAGAAACAGTCTCCTGAGTAAGGCTGGGCACCTATGCCAGGGGATCCCCCAGTGACTGTGAGCTGCACTCCTGCTTAAGAACTACCATGCCCATCCAATCCTGTCTTTTAGAAAGGAAGATCCTGAAGCCCTGATTAATTCAGTGTCATTTCCATGACTAGAAATAAGCTCCTAAAAGAGCTAACACCTCCCACTAAGCCAGGCACACAGAAGCAATGTAAGGAATCCTTCCAGCTGCAACAAGTTTGTGGTAATAGAAACCCAGAAATCTTTCTGAACTTTTTTTAAAAAAAGTGAATGCTGGGCACCTGGGTGGCTCAGTTGGTTAAGTGTCCAACTTTGGCTTGGGTCATGATCTCACAGTTCATGGGTTGGAGCCCCACGTCGGACTCTGTGCTAACAGTTCAGAGCCTGGGGCCTGCTTCCGATTCTGTGTCTCCCCCTCTCTTTGCCCCTTCCCACTCATGCTCTTTCTCTCTCTCTCAAAAATAAACATAAAAAATAAATTAAAAAAAAAAAGAAAAACATAAGGCAGAGGAATTGCTAAGAACACATCACCACCACACTCCCCTTAGGCGGGCAATAGCTTAGTGTCACCACTTACAAAATCCCAACAATAAACAAATGGAGAGATGCCAGGGAAGAGGTCATATTCTAGGAAAGAGCGTTATTTCTGGGGACAACCTCCAGAAATGAAGATGCTAGGGAAAGTGCGCACCTTTGGTGTAGGAGGCATACACCAAAAGCAGCCATGTGAAAAGCAGGAGCAAGACTCTGAGAGAGAAGCGTGAGAGGTGGTTGGTCACAAGAACATTCTGCAGTGTTTACAACAGACAGCACACAGAATAAGACTGGAAGCTCACACTCAGAGATGGGCAAGTCAGGCATATTAGCTTCTTACAGATGGTAAAGCTGAAGTTCAGAGAAGCCCAAATCACAGACCCTTTATAGGGTAGGGCCAGGACCAGAAGCAAACCTAGAATCTCTCTCAGCCACACAAAGCAATAGGTGAGGGTGGCGAGGGGTTCCACTAGAAACAGGCAATGCAGGAGCTCCTATTTCTTCAACAAGATACTGGCAGAGCTTAGCTTCCCAAAATTTATAATGACAAAAGCATGAACATATATAGCATTTGCCCTAGCCCTTCACAGCTGGTCAAGTGTTTATGCCGTGCAAGGAACATTTCTAGGCTTGTCTTGTCCAGACAAAGTGAAACCTGGCAGATGGAGCTGCATGTCTAAGGGGAAGTTACACAAACCTGCCTTAAATCTAAGTACAGGGATGCCTGGGTGGCTCAGTTGGTCAAGCGCCCAACTCTTGACATCAGCTTGATCGTGAGATCAAGCCCCAAGTCAGGTTCCGTGCTAAGCGTGGAGCCTGCTTGGGATTCTCTCCCTCCCTCTCTCTTTCTCTACCCCTTCCCCTGCTCACACACACACATTGTCTCTCAAAATAAATAAATAAGCTTTTTTTTTTTTTAATCTAAGTACAGTATAGCTCTCAAATACCAGCTACACAACTGGGAGGACATTAGTTATTTGAAAAAGCCTCTTCCTGCTTTTTTGTGTGACGGTAGCCAAGTAACTAATTTTGACAGATATGTGCTTTCCAAGCTCACACAAAGCAATCAGTGGCAAGGACACTAAATCATGACTTTAATTCAAAATACTGTAGGAGTGCCTGGGTGGCTAAGTTGGTTGAGTGTCCAACTTCCACTCGGGTCATGATCTCGCGGCTCATGGGTTTGAGCCTGGCATCAGGCTCTGTGCTGACAGCTCAGAGCCTGGAGCCTGCTTTGGATTCTGTGTCTCCCTCTCTCCCTGCCCCTCCCCTGCTCACATGCTCTGTCTCTCAAAAATGATCAGTTAAGAAAAAATTATATCAAAATACTGTATATCTAAACATAAGGTTTCAGAGCCCCGCAAATATGATTCTCTTATTTCAATTAATAGTTAGCAAAGGAGGCAGGACCCACAGAAACACATCACCCCTTCCATGGGTCGGCAGTATACCATCTTACACTTAGTTATTTTCACAACTAACATATTTAACTACTATCACAACTGTATGAAGTAGTTTTATCATCCTACTGCAGAAATCAGGACACTGAGGCTCAAGGTGATGGCACAAATGAGTCCGTGATAGAAGTTAAGATCTGAACTTGACCACAGCACACTGATCCAGGATGGTGGGCCACTTGTCAAGAGGTCATTCTAAGAGGGTATGGCTTAAGAGAACACTCAGTACAAGCTCATAGGCATACACTGCCCACACACCTCTGGGCAAGCATGGCCCAGGCCCAGCTGAGTGGACTCTGATGCCAGCTCCACACAGCTTCTGGATGTCAGCCTGGCTCCTGGAATATGTTTCTGTCTCCATATGAACATGGTTGTACATGGCATTCTTGAGTCCAGCACCCCAGCACAAGTGACTGGAATGGGAACCACGTGTGTAAAACACAGGGCAGATCTCCTTCTGTAAGGTTAGCTTTCCTGAGCTGAACTTTCTTAACAAGATGTACATTGGTGTGAAGGAGATATTTTACAAACCATGTCAGAAAGCACTCAGAGGCTGTTCAACTTCTGAGTCGTACCCACTCCCTGATCCTGTGATAGAATCAGGCACCATCCTCGCTCAGAAAGACAGAACACACCATGAGCACTAGATTTGACGTTACTGACTTGCTTGCAAACGTGCCTGCTGGGCTACGGACTGTGAAAACAGCATTTTCCTCTGCTGCTGAACTATGTTGGCAAAAAAGCAGAAACAAAATCTGATAAGATCATGAAGTAAAGAAAACTATAATCAATACAGACCTGGAATTATTACAAACTGAACAAAAAACCCACCACCTGACCTGAAATGAATTCCCCTCCTCTCTACCCTGTTCCTCCTTAAAAACCAAAAGCAGCCATGTGAGCAGGAGCAAAACCCCGAGAACAGGGAGGCCTGGGCAATGAGCGTGCCCGGCTCCACTGCCAGCCTGTGGGTGTTACCCCCCCCCCCCCTCCCCGCCCCAAGCCTCAGCCTCTTGTCTGTCAAGGGTGTTCCTCTCAGCTCTGGAATTCTAAAGAGATTGTGGCGAGGGCCAGGAGCAAAAACGGATCAGCCACCAGAAGCAACCTTTCTTAACTTTCTGCTTCAGGGCTGAAAGAGAAGACAAAAAGCAACAATTTTATTTCTGGGACTGCAACTACTTCTTCAAAGTATTTCTTGCAAACTCCCACCCCTTACTGCCAGCTCAGCACCTTTCCGTGCCTTCCACAGCACCTGGACTCATCTCTGGACACAGTGACGGTCACTGCACTGCACATACATGAAGGACACGAAGATATAATGTAAGTGTGAGATTCAGAGATACCGGAAAGACAAAATTTTGAATTCAAGAGCTTTTTAATTTTGTTGGAAAAAGTAAACATTTTTTGAACAAAGACACATTCACACAGCTGCCTCAAGAAACTTCTTGCTAATCCTAAGGAACAGGTTATTTCAAAAGGCAGAAGAGCAGGGTGGGAAAGAGAATGGGCTCTGCCTGGGTAATGAGGTCGTGTCCAGGCATGGTCCAACCCACCTTTTCAGTACCATCTCCAAGCCCCTACCCTCCTGCCAGGCTGCTCTGTCATTGCCCTGGGATATGTCTTGCTCACTCCCGATAATAACAATCTATGTGTATCTAACACTTAGGATATGCTAAGCACTCTCTGGAGCATGCGACATATACTAACTCATTTCACTTTCGCACACAGATGAAGTAACTAAAGCACAGAGATTAAGTAATTTGCCCAAGTTCCCACAACTAAGATATGGCAGGCCCAGTACACAACCTCCAGAACCTGAGCTCTTAACCAGGATACCATATTCTCTCTCCCAATAGCTTTGAATGAAACACCCCTTCCTCCCCACTTTTTATTGGGGTGAGGGTTAGGTTTACCTATGCCCTCAAGAAAAAGACAGGATGAGACTGGCTAGAGGAAACCCAGAGGCAAAGGCTCTCACATGTGAGCAGCCTGCTGCTTCTCCTGGATGTTACAGCTGAGGTTACATTTGACCCCCTCAACTGAAAGGCCCAGACATCTCTATGCCACCTGTCCTTAAACTCATCAGCATCACCTTCTGCAATGCCCCTTCATGGAGAGACAAGTCTTCAGCGGCTGGCCAGAGAATGTAGCCCTGCAGGGAAGACGGAAAGAGGGAACGCTCATAGTTCTGGAGGGCCAGGTGCACTGGATATACCAACCTAGGGTAAAACCAGGCCACTTACCCAGTGCTTCTGGAAAGTGCCTCAGGGCTGGACTAACTGAAACCAAAGGAAGGGACTGCACAAGGTCAGAAGCAGGCAGCTGTTTGGGGGCGGGGGGGGGCGGGGGGGGGGGAGTGAACTGTCACTGCGGTTCCCCAGGGCATCTCTCCTAGCCACCACCCACATCCATTTTGAGGGATGAGAGCTACTAAACCTTACTGGCTGCCAGGCCCCCCCCCCCCTTCTCCAACAGCCCAAACCCTTGCCTATGCTTCAAGGGCCAGACCAAGTTCCACCTTCTTCTCAGTGTCAGAGGATCTTTCCCCCTGTACTCCATTATTCAGCTGGCAAACATCCAGCATACAGTGGACAGACCAGAATTCCTTTGTTCTAGGCGTATGCCATTTTTCTCCCTCACTGAGCTCCTTGAGTACAGGGCTAAGAGGAGGTGCCTGTGAGTTGAGTCCTAAAGGACAAGAAATTACCCTGATGTAGAGAAAGGGCAGGGATACCAGGGCAGGGATACCCATCAAGAGACCCTGGGGTGCAGAGCATGTGTAGGGGATCCCACGGGCAAGTGCAGAGAGAAAAGACTCGCGAGATCAGACTTTGAAACATGCTAAGGAATGTGGGGTTTTAAATACAGATCTCTGACCTCCCGAATTTAGCTCCAATCTCTGAGAGCAGGGCCTGAGCCCTGAGCATGTGTACCTCTCATGGACACACTGCCAGTTAAGAATCATGTGGGAATGAGGATAGACTGGTGAGGAATAAAAGGAAACTACCAAGGAGTCTAGTGCAGGTGGCCAACCACAAATGGATGGCTTGAACTAAGGGAGTGGTAGAGAGGGTGGAGAAAGACAGGCAGAGGCCAGAGAGGATAAAGGCCTAGTTCAGCAGAATCTGGCAAGTGGCTAGATGTGGAATGAAGAGGCGAGGTGGGCTTCTCCAGGTTCTTCCTTGAGTGGCTGAGTAGACAAGTGGATCATTAACTGAGAAAGGCAAGACAAGAGAAGCATGGGGGCTGTGGGGACACAAGTTTGGACAACCACAGGTCTATATGCCATTCAAAGGGAACTCCTCCAGGCTGTTAGATACAAAGCCTGGGCTCAGGAGAGATATCTTGGGATCCTCTAAACGTTAATCCTTAACTTCCTGTTGCAGTAAAGAAAATAGAAATCTCTCTTGAACATTTAGTGATACTTTTCAATGGAATGAGAATTTTCCAAGTGATTTGGTACAATATGCTGCTAACTTGACAAACTCTTTATAGAATTATAAAAAGGCCAGAATAGGTCCACCAAGTACCCTGAGACAAATGTTTTTGCTCTAGTATATACCTTAAGAAAAGGTCCCAAATGTTGCAACAAACAAGTCCATTCTCTTTCCCAGGGCCTGTCCCAATTTTCTTTTAATAGGGAAACATTTACAATGAGCATCATTAAGGGAAGCTGAAATAGTCCCAACTTACCGGGATTTTACATTTAGAACAAAAAAAAAATACAATGTTTTTCTCAATTCCCTAAAACCAAGTGGATTCAGGACATTTATACCGGCATAACATCATCTGAAAAACTCCCCTCACCCTCTGACACACACCTACCAGACACGTTCACAGCTCTATCGTTTAATTACCCAACTTCAGAGAACATAAACTTGTATTCAAAAGCAAACCGCTTTATTGCTTTTGAATTCCAAGGAAAGAACTATTATTAGTGACTCCTACTTATTCACGTGTAGTTATGGACTGAAAGTACACCATTACAGAGTTCTGACTGAACATCATTTAAGTAGTATTAAAAGGTTGCTACAATCTCAATTCCTCATCTCAACAGTTACAGCATAATGACTGGTAAAATGTCACATACCCCCTTCTTAAATCCACAACTTCCCCCACTGAGAAAAGCCCTTCTGGGAAGATACTTAGCTGGAGGGCCCCTAGGGGAGATGTGTGCTATTGAGAGGCTGAAAAGAAATGATCAGACTGCAATCAATTTCCTTAGCCACACCTACAGGTTTCACTTTTGTAGCTATTTCCCTTCCTGATACAAGCAATGGTTACAATCTGGTTGTTACCATCAATGCTGAATTTGCTGCTTGCAAATTAAAATGTATTTAATGTTTTATTAACATTCTTTCCTAAAAAGGGTTCTGAAAAAGGCTAATCCTTTTAGCAAATGCTTTTTAAAGACTTTAGTCTATGGGGGAGGGGAAGAAAAAAAAAGAGGTTGGAGAGGGAGAGAGCCAAAGCATAAGAGACTCTAAAACTAAGAACAAACTGAGGGTTAATGGGGAGTGGGAGGGAGGGGAGGGTGGGTGATGGGTATTGAGGAGGGCACCTTTTGGGATGAACACTGGGTGTTGTATGGAAACCAATCTGACAATACATTTCATATTTAAAAAAATAAAAATAAAGACTTTATCATACTCACTTTGCCTAAAATAAGTTCTTAGCCAATATATGCAAATACTCTACTTTCAATAATGTATCTTATACAGTCCATGGTTACAAAGAAATCAGACTCTCAGTGTCCTGGAAAATAGTTTTTGAGGAAATCTAAAGTTCTTTAAGATGTAATTCATTTGATTATTCAGCATGTTTCTTTCATCATCAAAAACCCCTTTATTTCCACCCCAAGTATTGATCAATATGCACCAATAATTTGTTGTTGTTTTTAACCAGCTTAAACACTGACTCCCAGAGCCAGTGATCTAAGTCATTTAACCAGCATTCCTCTACTGAATTGAAAGAGTTTCCATCCACAACTCAAGAAACTACACAGTCCTCCATGTGTCCTTGGAGTAAGAAAAGAGGCATGGACTTTGGGATTTGAAACTAGGGAGATTTAACATCTTCTCTCCCCACACTGGTCTGCTTGTTACTCCACCTCAGGTAACACTCAACCTATCTAAGCCCATAATTCTCTCATTTGTAAAATAAAGATGATAATATGCTAACTTAAAGTGTTACGGAAAATAATTTATGTAAATGATCTAGCACTTAAAAGTACTTAGGGGCACCTGGGCTAAGCTTCCAGACTCTTTGATTTCTGCTCAGGTCATGATCTTGCAGTTTTTGAGTTCTAAGCCCAGGATCCAGCTCTGTGCTGACAGTGCAGAGCCTGCTTGGGATTCTCTCTCCTCTGCCTCTCTCTCTCTCACTCTCCCTCTCAAAAATAAACACTAAAAAAATAAAAAATAAAATAAAATAAAGTACTTAATGTTACATTTTTTTTTTTCTAATTTTTAAAAATGCTTATATTTTAAGAGCGAGAGACAGAGCACGAGTTGGGGAGGGACAGAGAGAGAGAGGGAGACACAGAATCTGAAGCGGGCTCCAGGCTCTGAGCTGTCAGCACAGAGCCCAATACAGGGCTTGAATCCCCAAACTGTGAGATCATGACCTGAGCTGAAGTTGGATGCTTAACTGACTGAGCCACCCCAGGTGCTCCATACATGTTCTTTCTAAGCTCCAATTTTTGGAAACATGAAAATAATTTAAAAACCATAGGAACTCCCCTCTCAGAGCTCTGGAAGCCTGGGAACCCCAAATTAGGTCAACTTGGGTAGACTAGGGGATACCAAGATGAATTGGGTCAAGATTCCTGTCCTTAAGGAACTCAGAACTCTGTAGGAAAGGCAAGTCTAACACAAATGTGATTGGGACAAGTGCTCAAAGAGAAACATAAAGAAAGCACTGTGGTCACACAAAGGAGGAAACAACTTATTCTGAAGGGGTTTGGGGGAGAAGGCCTCACAGAGTAACTAGCATTGGAATTGGACCTAGGACTTCCATGGAAGGGAGGAGAGGCAAGGGGAAGGTAGCCTTTCTCAGGTAGATCAAACAGCATGTGCAAAGGACACCACATAGCAAGTAAGTAAGAAGAGCAGGGGGCTCTGGAGTCAGAACTTGAGTGAGGTCACAGCTCACCCTCCCTAGCTAGGAAAATTGGGGCAACCCAACGAATCCCTCAGCATTCCATTTTCTCACCTACAAAATGGGAATAATAATGTCTACTTTCAGGGAGAATTAAACATGATCATGAATGTGAAGTACAGGGCAGCACAAAGTAAAAGCTTAAAAAAAAAAAAGGTAGCTATTATGATTTGCAAGGGTAGTAGGAAAACAAGGGGCAGGAGGTGAGGCTAAACAGATTACTTTCAACCAGCCTAGGAAGGGTCTTGCATACCAAATAAGAAGTTAGGATTAACTGCTGAGGACTATAAGATCAGAGAGGTTTTCAATAGGAATGAAAGGATTAAAAATTTGCTTTAGAAAAAGAACTCTGGTGTCCAAGAAGGGGAGTCTGAAAAACTCAGTATGTACTTGGAAAAGCATCTGAGAGATGAGGGTATGGATTCAGGTAATTTCGGTAAGATTAGGAAGGAAGGCACACACTCAACTCTCTCTAAAGTAAAATCCACAAGGCTTAATGGGTGACTGCATTTGAGGAGAAGAGTACAGAAATAAGTGAATAACAGTCTTCTCATCTGGATGACTGGGTGAATGGTGGTGTCACCGCAGAAAAGAGATGAGAAGTTTGGAATCTGCTGACTGTTCTTTTGTGCCCACTTCTAACCCAGTTTTATGAAGTTAGTCGTCGTCTCCAGCCCTTACTGAACAAAAGAAATGTTCCCAGGGAGGGAGGGCCCAGAAACTGTGACTCCAAGTTCAACGTCTAGTTCCAACAAGCACCGCTCTGCCCAAGAGGAATCCTAGCTCTTTATCTCCTCTCAGGAAATCAGCTCCTGCTCTTTTTTATTTCCGGCTCGATGCAACCCGGCAGCACTACCGGGACGCCAGCTCACAAATCTTGGCGAGGTCGGCTCCGGAGGGCGCCGGCAAACATACTCGGGAAAGAACTAAGCCAGTTTAGCATCTGTAATCCTCACCAAAGGAGCCACTTAACAAGAAGGCACCCGGGGCATTCAAGATACAAAGTACCAAGTTATTTTTATAAACTTTGGCCGGTTTGAGTTCGAACGATTGAAGCCAACCCCCACCCCCCAAAATGGCACTTTTGCTTCAGCAAGGAAAGGAGATCCGGATGACTAGAAGTAGTAGGTTGAAAAGGAGACGGGGAAGGAGAAGCGCGCTGCAAATGCGGCCGACCCTACGCCTTCCTGGAGTTGGAACTTACCCGCTGTGTGACTCTGCAGTCACAAGGCGACAGTTTGCTAGGACCCAGCACAATTTCAAACGACCCACCAACAAACTGACCTAACTTTTGTCGCCCTACCTCCTCCTTCCTTCCCCAGCCCGAGCCTCCCGGCCTCCGGAGCTGCGACCCGGCCGAAAGGGGCACCAAACCCAGCGCGCTGCGGCCCAGGGCGGGGCGGCTCCGCGGCGCGGGCTCCCAGCCGGAGCTCCGGCGCTCAGGCCTTCCCCGCGGGCGCCCGGTTCGGGACCTCCTGGCCGGGCCCCCACATCAACACCGCTCCGGGTCCGGGAGGCCGCCGCCGCTAGGAGGACCCTGCCCGGTTCCGGGCGGAGGACGGTGTGGACGCCCCGGGCCAGGCGGAGGGGCCAGCGGCAGCTCCCAGCGCGGCCTGACGCTCCCGCCCAGGCTGCGGCCTAGGCGGCCCCGTTAGCTCCCCCAGCCCGCGTGCGGTCCGGAGGGGCGGTGGGACCACGTAGAAGCGGGAGACCGAGCGGCGGCGTCCCGAGGAGTCCCAGCCCGCCGCGGGGACCCCGGGCCCGGGGCGCCGCACCTCCCTGCCCGGCCGGCGCCGGAGAATGGCTTTTACCTTCATCAGCCTCCTGCTGGCCGCCATCTTGGATCTGGTGCTGCTACTTCCCCAGAATGCATCGCGGCCGGCCGGGCGACTGGAGCCCCCGCACTTCCTGGAGCGGGGGAGGGGCGGGCCGGGCACTCCCCGAAGTGCGAAGTGCCTACTGTGTGCTGGCCACGGTGCTGGGTGAACACAGGTGAACGGGTCTGGCGGAAACCCTGCCTTTACGGGCCGTCCAATCGGATGGAAATTACAAAGCGTGCTTGGCACACAGTAGGCGCACAATAAATAATGGCTGCATAAAATAAGATCATTGAATAACCAAGATTATTTCATACACTGATAAGTGCTGTGAAGAAAAGAAAACTGGGTGGTGGGAAAGTGACTCTGGAGACCTACTTTTCCAATGAAAGCCTCACTGAGGAGATAGTATTAATAACACTGGAACCTACAGAGCGCAGCTCCCCCCTCCAGTGCTTCATTTTCCTTAGTCTTTGAAACCACCCTGTAATATGGTTATCATTAACAGCCCATCTCACAGAAAAAGCAAAGAGAAGGCCAATGATTTGCCCAAGGTCATGCAGCCAGCTAGGAGCAGAGGGTGAGCTGCTGGCTCCAGGGCCAACGCTGGAAACTGAAGGATGGGATAGAGCAGCTGAGAGGCTGGGAGGAGATTGTTTCAAGCAGGAGAAAAGGCGCTGGCAAAGGCCATGTGGCTGTCTAGATGGCCAGAATGGAGTAAGAAGTATTAGAAGGAACAAGGGAGGCAGGTGACAGACCGGGACAGCCTTACAGGAACAGAAGGGATTTGGCTTTCCTTCTATGCTCTGTGAGAGACCTTTGATGGATGTGTGTAGCAGCCACCTAGTCAGATAAAATGTTTAAGGAAAGTACTATGATTGAAGAATGGGGAATGGAGGGGGATAAGCAGGGAGTAGGGGCCATTTGGAAGCCTGCTGTAGCCAATCAGGCAAAAGTGATAGTGGTTGGGACCTAGGGTGTCAGTGTAGGCAAAGAAAAAGGTACCGTTTCAGTACACATTTAGGCCATGTGAAGGCATTTTTCTTCATTCTAAGAGCAATGAGTTTCCCATGAAAGGGGAGAAGAAGAAAGAACTGGAGATTATGTAGCCTGGAATGGAGCCGGCCTTCCTCACAGTGTCCTGGGAGCCCAGGTTTGATATGGGTTGGGAGGGACGAGATGACAAGCCTCATGCCATCAAGGTTCTGTTTGCCTTTTATCTCTCCCCAGGGCTGGCACACAGTGGGTGTTCAATAAACATTCAGCAAATGTGTGAGGGACTCCATTAGCCAGTTCCCTAGAGGCATGGGGGACTTGGAAGTCTGGCCCGGAGACTAACTCCATGATCATACTGTGTACACCGAACCTGGTACTACATTGGCCCAGGTGAAAGAAAGACAGCTTTATTGGGAGCCTGCCCTGAAGAATTCCAAGGCAGTTGAAGAAGCACAGTGATTCCCTCAACCTGGACATGTGAAGCTGGCAATAGAAGGCGAGGTTCAGTGAGGGCAAATGAAAAAAGCTAGCCTTTGCTGCGGCATCTTCCTATTCCCTCACCATCACCTTGCAAGACAGCTCCCTTGCAGGTGAGGAATGAAGGCTCTAAGCAGCAGAGTGCCACTGTTAAACAAGCATACAGAGAAATGTACCCAGTCCCAGTGGAAAAGGTCTTCGGGGCCCCCTCTCCTACTCTAAAACCTTTATTTCTGCCCATGGCAAGCCTGGCTTCTGATCATGCCAGCTCCTTTCCACTCAGCTAACTCATGTTCATTTGGACCTGGCCTTAGTGTCACTTCCCTGAGCCTTCCATTAAAAGTGGCCTCTTCCTCCTCTTCCACTCCTCCTCCTCCTCCTCCTCCTCCTCCACCTCCTCCTCCTCCTCCCAGACTCCAGGCCATTCTGGATACAACTTACCACATGCTGCTTCTTCTCCCAATCATCACAGGGTCCTGGATGCTCACCTGCTGGGTTCAGAGAGGTAGATAACAAGGTGGCACCTGCCCTCAAGCAGCTTGCAGCATCCTGGGGAGGCACCAAGGAAAACAACAGAATGTGGCAATGGTTTGGTGAAGTGTGGGAGCCCAGAGGAGAGGGCTGACAGTGGCCAGGGGAGGGGCCAGGGATGGAAGGAGCTCCGGGACAGGCTGACTGTATGCCCGGCACTGGGCCCTGCACATTTATACCCACCACCAAGTTCATTGGCACCACAGAGCAGCGCTAAAATGTTCTGTTTCACAGGTAAGGAAACGAGGCCCTGAGAATAGTAGTTCACCCTTCATCACCCATAGGAAGAGGGGCTCCAGAAGTTAGATCTTGATCTGGTTCATGCTGGTGAGGCTTTGCCTTGACCTCCTTCTGCTGGCCCAAAGCTTCATGTCCTACATTTCTCCCTTCCTAAGACCAGTGTTTCTGCCACACTATACCCCCTGCCTCTCCCCTTGCTACTTCCTTTGCCTGTAATGCCTTTGTCATTCCCTCCCCCCATACTACCTTGTCCATCTGGCAAGTGCTGATCATTCTTAAGGACTCAGCTTACCATGGTGGCTCACTTGGGTGACCTGTCAGCCTGCTGTGTGCTGGGCTCCCAAGAGTACAAATGCACAAGTGTTCTTTTTTTTTTAACGTTTATTTTTGAGAGACAGAGACAGAGACAGAGAGAAACAGAGCATGAGCAAGGGAAGGGCAGAGAGAGAGGGAGACACGGAATCTGAAGCAGTCTCCAGGCTCAGAACTGTCAACACACAGCCCAACATCGGGCTCGAACTCACAAACTGTGGGATCATGACCTGAGCTGAAGCTGGACACCCTACCGACTGAGCCACCTAGGTGCCCCACAAGTGTTCTATTGACTCCCCCAATGGCCCTCTGAGGTCAGAGCTGTTATCAGCCCCATTTACAAAAGAAGAAACTGAGGCTCAAGGGTCAGTCAGCTTTTCAGCCACCTGGCTGGTCAGAGGGTCAAGCCTGAGTCTGCTCTTGGACTGTGAGGGGGAAACCAAGTTCTGTCTGGGAGACTCAGCTGACCTAAAAGTCTCCTTCTTTCCCTTCTATTCTCCCTCTCAACCTCCCTCTTTCCTTCCATCCTTCCTTCAGTAAATCCCATTGGGGGTACTCTGTGCTTAATGAATAAGGAAATTCACATGGTGTCTGGCCCTGCCTTGACCAGATTGGGTGCTCAACAAACATTTGAAGGACTGTCCCTGACCTAGAGCAATGGCCAAATGACTGAACAAAGGGTCTTGCCACTGGTGTCAGTAAGAAGTAGATCAGGACTTGTGCTTCAGGCTGCATAGGAAGGAGGGCAGCTGGAAGAGGTTCAGAGGGGAGAGAAGTGGAGACGGCAGAAAACGGAAGATAGGTCTGTCCCGGAAACAGTGGAGGGCTGGAACAGTGATGCTGTCAACAGTAATAGGGTCTTCAGGAAGCAGCAGACATTTGTCTGAAGGCTCAGGGATTACAATTACCCTCAGACTGCCAGAGCTCATGGGCCAGGCTATACTGGCACGAGTTCAGAGCCCAGACTTGGGTCACACAGGCCTAGGCCCAAGTCCTTATGTGACCCTGAGCAGTTTCCTCCTCTGGAGAGGACAGGGCCAGCCTCCATGGCTAGTGAGGACTCAGGGCCAAGGCCAGCCCAGCATTCCAGAGAGCCCTAGCCAGAGAGCTAAAAGGTGGCACATGCTTGTGTGCCCAGGAGGGCATGGAGCAGGCCAGAGATGGCTTTAGGGCCTGGGAAGTGAGGGCAGACAACAGCACGGGCCCTCTCCAGGTACACAGCCCCATCCAGGAAGGGGCAGTTCTGGGGGTTCCAGGCCTTCCTACAACTCAGAGTAAGAAGACCTGGCTGGGCCTCTGCTGAGTGACCCTTCCTCTTTGAGCTCCAGTTTCTCTCTAGGCAACTGAGGACTGGGACACGATTGCCAAGGATCAATGCCAGCAGAGTATGGGCATGCCTTGAGCAGGGTGGGCATGGGAGAGAGCAGGTGTAGGCAGCCAGACCATAGCGGGCTGGGGGCTTTGCAAGGCCCTGCTTCCTGCAATCTGATCCCTAGGCAGCCCACCTGGGCTCTTAGGGAAGCCTGCTCTGGCAGAGCTCTTCACCCCATTGGCACCATAGCCCTCACTCACAGTCCCTGCCCACAATTCGAGCTCACTACACTCCTTTGCCATATCTATGTTTAACCTCAGGCTTTATCCCTTAGGTTAAGTTCCATGAGGACAGAAAGCACACCTGGCCTGTATGCCTCTGTCTTCTTCAGTCATGTATTTGTTGAGTACATACTATGTACTAGGCATTGTTCTAGACACGGAGGAGACATCAGAGAACAGATAGAAAACACATTCACCCAGGGGAGCCTGGCTGGCTCAGTCGGAAGAGCATGTGACTCTTGATCTTGGGATCATGAGTTAAAACCCCATGTTGGGTGTAGGGATTATTTAAATAAATAAACTTTAAAAAAAAGTTTAAACTTAAACTTAAGTTTAAACTTAAAAAAAAAAAAGTTTGGGTGGCTCAATTGGTTAAGTATCCGACTCCTGATTTTGGCTCAGGTCATGATCTCAGGGTTATGGGATCAAGCCCCATGTTGAGCACTGAGCTCAGCATGGAGCCTGCTTGAGATTCTCTCTCTCTCCCTGTCTCTCTGCTCTCCCTATTTCTCTCTCTCTCTCTCTCTCTCTCTCACTCACTCTCTCTCTCAAAATAAAATAAACATTAAAAAAATATATGGGGCACCTGGGTGGCTCAGTTGGTTAAGCATCAACTCTTGATTTTGGCTCAGGTCAGGATCTCACAGTTTGTGAGATCAAGCCCTGCATCGGGCTCCGCACTGATAATGCAGAGCCTGCTTGGGATTCTCTCTCCCTCTCTCTCTGCCCCTCTCCCTGCTCTCTCTCTCTCTCTTTCTCTCAAAATAAATACAATAAAAACAAAATGAAAAATAAAAGGAAGGGAAAAAAAGAAAACGCACTGACCCAAAAACAAGGGATGTGGAAGGGAAGCTGGGGCTACAGGGGTCTGGAAGCTTAAAACCCTCCAGTGGTCTCTCTGGATGGAGCTGTCACCACTCACAAGGGCCAGGCAAGCTCTGTAAAGCTCTGGGCATGGGTGGCAGAGCTGAAACAGGGCCAGACCAGGCTGGCAGAGGAGGGATGTGAACCAGATTGCCCGGGATCCCATACACCATGACCTCATGGCCCAAAGGTCACAGACTGGTGCTGGGAGGAGAGGCAGCATGGAGTACAAGGCTAGTGATGTGGGGCAAACCAAGGTGAGGGGAACAGGTGCCTTCTCTCAGGGTCAGTGAAATCACTGGGTGTCAGGGCAATGTGTGTGCAGTTAATAGACAGGAGGGGCTCTAACCCAGAAGTTTTCAAACTTGCTTCTAGCAATATGTCTCTTTATTAAGCTAAAATCTTCCTTAGAACCTAAATAATGATACTAACAGTTGGATGTGCTTTGTTGAAGCAAGTAGGGACAGTGTTTCCCATTTAGCTCTGGGCACGTTCCCCCACCCCCAACAATCCTACAGTATTTCTCAGGAACCTTGCGGCCCTAAGGAACCCAGTTTGAAAACCACCCATGTAATCAATCTCTTTTATATTATAGACAAGAAAGCTGAGACCCAGAGAATGCAGCTACATGGTCCATGCTCTCCCTGAGCTCAGAGTTGATGGGGCTGACAGGCAGGTCACTGGACAATCACTGAACAATGTGATGAGTGTGGGGATGGCAGAAGCCTGGCACTGGGGAAGCCCTGGTTTGCTCAACCACATTCCAGAATGCCTCTGACATGCCACAGGTGGTGCCAGCCCAGGCAGCAGTTGGATGGTGACTGTAGAGTTCCCAGAGATTCACCCAAGGGTCCTCCTCCTTGGCAGCAGCCTACCTTCCTAACCTGATGGTACCACTCAAGGCTGCATCAAACATCCAGGCTGTGGAGCCCCACCCATTGCCCTGAAGTGACAATCCAGCTCTGCCGCAGCTGCCTATATGCCCTGGCAAGCCACCTTCTCCCACCAAGCCCCAGGTTCTCCTCTGTCAAACAGAACTGTAGTGGGGATTGCATGAAGAATCTCTACCTGTGGCTACCACATCTAGTGGCCCAGCACCAGTTGAAGGGTAGAGCTGTCTCTCCATCTTGCCTACCCACTTGACCCCCATATCCACCTTGTTTCTCAAAAAGAACATTAGGAATCGCCATTCTCTGTTTTCTTGCTACGTATCGTTGCCCAAAGGCATCTATCTCCCATAGCACACCAGTGGTTCAGAGGACCCATGTTTGAAAAACATGAGTACAGAGGCACTTGGGTGACTCAGTCGGTTAAGCAACCAACACTTGATTTCGGCTCAAGTCATGATCTCACGGTTGTGAGATTGAGTGCACGTGTCAGGCTTCTCATTGAGCATGGAGCCTACTTTGGATTCTCTCTCCCTCTCTTTCTGCCACTCCCCTGCTCATTCTCTCTCTCAAAATAAATAAACATTTAAAAAAGAAAAAGAAAAACATAAGTATAGCAAAAAGTGTGGAGCCCACAGAACCACATGCTGAATGAACACAACATGTGCTTCTTTGAGCCTCTGTCTTCCCACCAGTGAGATGGGGCTAAGATCACCTGCCCACCACCTGGAGACATAACTGTGTGAGTGAGAGGGCCTGAAACACAGAGAAGCCACAGATAACATAGACAGAGCCACTTGGTGCTGGAGCAGGAAGAGCAAGGAGGGAGGAGCCAGATTTAAGTAGGGCTCCTGAGTTCCCAAGCCACACAGATGGCCTGGCCTAGAGAGGCTATGAATGCATGTATGTATGTGTGTCCCGCAGCTTTGGACCCCATCAACATCTCTAATGAGGCCTGATCCTCATTCCAGCCTAAAGCATCTGCCCAAAGCCCTGAGAGGCATCCCAGAGCTGGGTCTTCAGCCCTTGATGCCAGGTGGTACCTACATGTGAGAGGTAGTCAGGTTGGGTGGCCAGGTTGGGCAGTACCCTTTCTGCCCTTCCTGCCTGCCTGTCCCTGGGTCCCTATCCCTCTTTTCTGGAGAGGGACTTTTCACTTATTCCTTCTCTGAAACCACTCTGGGCAAGGACACTAATGTATATAAGATACATCCCTGCTCCAAATGGAAAGATACCAGGTAGGATGATCAGGGCTGTAGAGTTTTAGGGAGTCCAGACTCAGCCCTAAGAGTCAGGTAAGCCTTCCTGGAGGAGGAACTGCTAAGCTGAAGCTACAGGACAAGACAAGGTTAGCAGCAGGTAAGTGGACAAAAACTCTTGATCCACTGGAGCTTGAGGCTTCCCATCTGTAAAATGGGTGGTTTAAATAATGAATGGCATGCATTTAGCACTGAGCATGGCACACAGTAGGTCTGCAATGGTCATTGCCGTTATTTTTGTGTTGGGCAATATAGGCATCCCAGGCAGGGGGGAACAACACGTGCAAAGGCCCAGAAGCCTTTGAGGCAGGGGGATTCTTTAGGTCCTGGAAGTAGCTTGTGAGGGTCTAGGCCAACCCATAGATGGGACAATGGGAACTTACACAGACCTCGATACAGCTCCTATTGTACACCTGGCCATCAGCTGACAGAGTCCTGGTGTCTCTCTAACCATGGAAGACTGGTGTTATCAATACATCCATTATGTAGAGGTCAGGAGAGGTGAAGTAACCAGCCATAGTCACTCAGGCAAAAAGTGGCAGAGCCTGGATGGATACCCAGGTCTCTGAGGCTTCCCATCTGCCATGAGTCATCTGGAGTGAGTCCTAGGGAGCACAAAGAGTACCTGTGCTGCCTTTACCATGGCAGCCCTGACTGGCTTCAGCCAAATCTTTGCTTGCAGACCTGTTTCTGTAGCTGCAAAAAAGGGAGTGGGATTAAAATCAGTGAGCTGCCAAACAGAGCCTTGCTCTGTTCTAGGCACTGAGTGCTCTTGCCTCATTGAATCCTCACAAACAGTAGAAATGGATGCTCAGGGAGGTCAGGGAACTCTGGGAGGTCACACAACACAGAAAAGGGCTGCATTTATTAGCCCATTTTACAGATGAGGACATGAGAGTGGCACAAGAAGCTGCAGGACTGTTTGACTCCAAAGGCGTGCCAGTCCTAACCATCTGACCACTTTGCCCCTTGGAGAGCCATGAAAAATTCTCTGGCCTTGCTGCATCCAGGGAGGGGGGATAGGGAGCCAGCTGGGCCCATAAGGATCTGTGACTTTACCTTTTGGAGAAGTAGGAAGCCCTGGACACTCCTGGACCAGACAAAAGGTAGGCTGGGCCCCCATGGCATCCCCATTTTCTCACCTTCCTCCCTGGCTGGCCCCCAACTCTGGGTTCTAAATGACCCTCTCTCCTTTTGCATATGCAAAGTGTGAGACCCTGCCCTGGGAGAAAGAGTGGGGAGTGGTCTTCATAGCCATAACCCTGAGGTTGGGCAGATGGAGTAAGAGTACCCACGGACTCTGGAGGCAGAATTTTCTAGGTTTCACTCCCTACTTAGCTACTTCTGGGCAGCGTGACCATGGAGAGGTCCTTATCGCTCAGAGTGTCCTTGCAAGATGATCGTAAAAATAAACCAAGAAAACATAGGCCAGGGCTTTGGATCTCCAAGGAGGCCTTCTCACCGTCTCAGCTGGCACCATGCCCAGACTATGGGCTCAAGACTTCTCATCTGTAAAATAGGCATAGGAAGTTTAAATAGATAATGCATGCAAATGTCCAGCACTTCCAGGGGTCCTTGGAGGGTAGGTGCCTTGAGGGTGCAGACACCAGATGCATCCCCCAGTAGGGGTTCAGGGCTCACCCCCAAGTTTGGGGGTATTCTTTTGTGTTTCCCAGCCATTTAGCCCAAACAGGTCAGCTGAACCCATGACAGAGCCAGGCGCGATCTACCCACACCCCATCCTGATTTTGACCCATACGTGGAGCCCAGAGCAGTAGCCCAGGCTTCCCACAGTGCCAGTTGGCCTGAAAGAGATTGTACGGTGTCTGGGAGAGTATCCCCCCGGGCGGGGGGGGGGGGGGGGGGGAAGGGTCACAAAGGACCTGGCACCAGGAATAGGGAAAGGCCTGGGATCACAGAGACCCCTGGGCATCCCAGAAAGGTCATGAGCTGCGTTGAATAGGGGTGTCTGGAGGCCAGCCGCCGCACAGGCAGCCCAGAGAAGAGATCAGGCTAGTGCATCCGCGCCAGAGGATGGGGGAACACGCTCAGAGGCGGAAGGGGCGCGCGGAAACCCCCATGGGAAGCCGGAAGGGGCACGCGGGGCGGTTGGCCTCGGCGGGGGCGGCGGCCGTTGGAGAGCAGCGGCCTGGGCCAGGCCAGGTCTGGCGTCTGGCCAGGCCCGGGGCCACCATGACCAAGGACTCGCCCAGCCCTTTGGGCAGCGGCCGCGCGACACCCAAGAAGCCGGGTAGTCCGGGTCCATCGGCCGCGGTGGTGGAGGAGCAAAGGCGGGAGCTGGAGAAGCTGCGGGCGGAGCTGGAGGGGGAGCGGGCGCGCGGACGCGCGGCGACGCAGCGCTTCGCGTCCCAGGCGCGCCAGCTGCGGGAGGCGGCCGAGCGGGAGAGGCAGCAGCTGGTTGACCATCTGCGCTCCAAGTGGGAGGCTCAGCACGACCGGGAGCTGCGGCAGCTGCAGGAGGACATGCTACGGGAGCGTGAGGCCGAGATTCGGCAGCTGCTGCGCTGGAAGGAGGCCGAGATGCGGCAGCTGCGGCAGCTGCTGCACCGCGAGCGCGACGGCGTCATGCGCCAGGCCCGGGAGCTGCAGCGCCAGCTGGCAGAGGAGTTAGTGAACCGTGGCTACTGTGGCCGCGCGGGGGCGCCCGACGTCGCCGCTGCTCAGTGCCGCTGTCGCCTGCAGGAAGTGCTGGCACAGCTTCGCTGGGACACCGACGGCGAGCAGGCCTCGCGCATCCGACACCTGCAGGCGGCGCTCGACGTGGAGCGCCGGCTCTTCCTCAAGTACATCCTAGAGCACTTCCGCTGGCATCCCGCTTTGCCCGTCTCCCCCGACCCCCAAGCCGTGCATTCTTCGGAAGAGCCGCCCCTCCATACCGCCGGCAACTCCCCCGGGCCCCCAAAGTCCGTCTGTAAACTCGAATCCTTGAATACTGACAGCCTGAGCGCTGGCATCCGTCTGCGCTCCCGCTCCCTAGACGTGGTGCCAGCCAGGTGCTCCAACTCCCCAGACAGCCTGCTCCACACGCCGCGCTCCTGCTCTCTCGATTCTTTGGCACCAGCGCGTTCCCGCTATCTCGACAGCACCCTCAGTTGCCCCAAAGCCCCCGAATCCAAGAAGCCGGCCTCCTGGCCAGACACCCCCATCTTAGGCTCCTCGAGTCCTCCGCCCCCGCTACCCCCACCACCGCCACCGCCATCGAAGCCCAGGAGACCTAGTGACTCTCTAGGAGAGGACTCCGGGAGCCAGCCCTGCGAGGCCCTGACTCCCTCGCCGCCGGATCTGGACTACCAGGAGCTGGTGAAGCAGAACTCGGAACTGTCAGAGGCGTTGCAGGTGCTGGCACGCCGCTGCTCGGGACTGTGGGAGGAGAACGTGCAGCTGTGGCGCGCAGGTTTCCAGGACAAGTCCGACGAGAAGGTGAAGCGGCTCAAGGTGAAGCACGCGGAGCTTGCAGGCCTCGCGAGGCGCCTAGAGGACCGGGCCCGAAAGCTGCAAAAAACCAACCTGCGGGCTGTGAGCGAGCCTGTGCCAGGCGAGAGCCGCGCTGGCCTGGAACTGTGCCAGGCCTTTGCCCGCCAGCGCGCTCGGGACTTGTCGGAGCAGGCAAGCGAGCTGCTGGCCAAGGACAAGCAGATCGAAAAGCTGCGGCTGGAGTACCACTTGCTGCAAGCTCGCGTCACCTCAGGCATGAATAGTGTCCCGCACCCTGGCGGGGGTGCTGCCCAAGCCCAGTGGCTCAACATCAGTGAGTTGGACCGGCTGCAGCGCGAGTCCCAGCGGGAGGTGCTCCGCCTGCAGAGACAGTTGACGATGCAGCAGTCCACCGGCTGCGCCCGAGCTGAGGCGGACGGCGAGAGCGCACCCTTCGAGGAGGCGCGGCGCCAGGTGCAGGCACTGGAGCTGGAGCTGGGCGCCCAGGCGGCCGTGGCACGGCGCGGCGGCGAGGATGGTGAAGTGCAGCTGCGGGCGGCGCTACGCGAGGAAGCCTGGCTGGCGCAGGAGAACGCGCGGTTGCAGGCCCAGGCCAACTGGACGCGGAAGGTGGCGGCGGAAAACAGCGATGTGCGCGGGCAGCTGGGCTGCGCGTGCCAGGAGCGCGACGCCGCCGGCATGCTGGCGGAGCAGCTGCTACAGCAGGCTGAGCGCGGGCAGGACAGGCAGCAACAGCTGCAGCACGACCTGCAGAAGGCCCTGCGAGATCTCCAGGCTGCTAGGGAGGAGATGCTGGCGCTGCAGTGTCAGACTGGTTACCTTCCCCAGGAATCCCGGGAGGCCCCCCAAGTCCCGGAGGCTCAAGTCAGAGATAGTGGAAGGACCAAGTTCCAGCTGGCGCCTGAAGAGCAAGCAGCTTCACAGCCCAGTGCAGACAAACAGGGAAATCAGGAAGCTTCTCAGCTGGAAAGTCCAATTGCTATCAGGGAGCCAGCCAGTGACCCTCAAGTGCCAGACAGAGTCCCAGCCAGCGGACCTCTGGACTCCGGGTCCCTAGCCAAGAAAACTAGCTCCCAGTCGAATTCTCCCTCTGAGTTGGAGTCCATATGGACCACGGTGCTGTCTTGTCCTCCTCTGGATATGGACACAGCCAGCGAGGTGGAGGATCTGGAGCCTGACGGTGTGTCCTCTACCTTGGAAGCGAGGGGCTCAGAGGCCCCCCTGACCCCTAAGCTCAAGATCTTCCTGGCTTGGTATAGCTACAATACTTTTAAGGGGCCTAATGAACATCCTGAGAGTGAACTGCCCCTCACAGCTGGAGATTATGTGTATGTTTTGGGGGACATGGATGAAGATGGATTTTGTGAAGGGGAGCTTGAGGATGGCCGGCGGGGGCTGGTGCCCTCCAACCTGGTGGAGCAGATTCCAGACAGTGACATCCTGGGCTGCCTGTCCCCCAAGTCCCCTGACTTCAGCCCTACTCGATTCCTAGGTAGACACAGCAAGTTTTTGAAGGAAGACACTGCTCACAGCTTGTTGCCTGGGAAAGCCCAGGGAGCTATGGACAAGGGGACATGCCAGATGGTGAGGGCAGGCTCCAAGACAGAAGTGGCAATAGAGATCTCAGATGCCAAGAGAGAAGAAGACAGCTGGCTGGGCTTGCTGCAGTGTGGGGAGGAGAAGGGCTTCTCTAGACCCCTTCTGGGGGCCACAGGGGCTTTTTGCGTGGCTCCCATGCAACTACACCTGCAGAGTGTTGCAGCCACATCAGCCAAGATTACCTGGGTCTACAGCAGCAGCAACCACCCCCACATGGTATACCTCAATGACCAGGAGCATGCCCTGACCCCAGCAGGTGTGTGCTGCTACACCTTCCACAGCCTGCATCCTAGCACACGGTACCGGGCACGAGTGGAGGTGCAGCTGCCATGGGACTTGCTGCAGGTGCACTGGGAAACAACGTCCTCCACCATCACCTTTGACACACCGCTGGCAGGACCTCCTCACCCTCCTCTGGATGTGCTGGTGGAGCGCCATGCCTCACCAGGCATCCTAGTGGTCAGCTGGCTCCCTGTAACCATCCACTCTTCTGGGTCATCCAACGGAGTCCAGGTCACTGGCTACGCTGTGTATGCTGATGGGTTCAAGGTTGCAGAGGTTGCTGATGCCACTGCTGGGAGCACCCTGTTGGAATTTTGCCAGCTCCACCTGCCCCTGATGTGCCAGAATGTCTCTGTGAGAACCATGTCACTTTGTGGTGAGTCCCTGGATTCAGTGCCAGCCCAGATCCCTCATGACTGTTTCACCTGTCACCAATTGCCAGAGACTTCTTCCTTTAGCTACACCTGTGGTGACCTGTCTACCTGCAGAGTCACAGTCCCTGTCCGTCCTCAGAGGCTGGCACTGGCTCCCCTGAGTGCTAAAGCCAGCCCCCACACTCCTGGAAGCTGCAGGGAGCCCCAGGCCGAGTTTCTAGAAGCATTCCCTGAAGAACCCTCAAGGAGGCAATCCCCGATGTGCAACCTGAGTTCAGAGGGAGAATGTGCAAGTGTGGGGTCTGGCAGCCAACCCCAGCGACCTATAGGGGCCCAGGAGGTCTGCAGAAAGGACTTGCTCTTTCAGAAGAGTTCCCCAAACCACAGACCACCTCTGCTCAGTGGACAGTCTAGGGGAGAAGAAAACTGCTACTGGCACATGGGCGCCAGAAAAAGCCATGCTTCGGGAGTCGTCCATCTGTTCCCAGAGTTTGGGCTTGAGAAGCAACCATATCAGGAAAAGGCTGCTTTTGAAAAGGTCCTTAGGCAAAAGCAAGATTCCGATGTGTTTGCCCCTCCCCAGCTGGACACCAGCCAACCATATGTGTCTGACTTCCACAACATTTTGCAGGAGGAGGAGGAGGCAGTGCACGTCAATCTGTGGGGCCCAGAGAGGCGAGAGCAGAGAAAGGAGTTTAGGACCCAGAACGGGAGCTGTCAGGCTCTGGGGAGCAAGAGAGAGTGCCAGCTCCTGGAGCCCAGCCCAGCACTTTGTCCAGCTCCATCCAGCAAAGTCATTAAGATGTTCAGGGGTGGCCCCTCACCACTGGGGACAGAGGTGGACACTTTGGCCAGGGTCTTTGTGGCCCTCTTTGATTATGACCCCCTGGTGATATCTGGCAACCCCGAGGTTGCAGAGGAGGAGCTAGCTTTCCAGAAAGGGCAGCTGCTAAGAGTGTGGGGCTCTCAGGACCCTTGTGGCTTCTACCGTGGTGAATGCAATGGGCAAGTGGGCAACATACCTGGGCATCTGGTGGCCGAGGTAAAGGTAGGCACAGAGCAGACTGATGGGATGTGGCATTTGCCAACACAAGGGCACCTGTCCTCTGTGGCCCACCTCGATGACTTTGGGGGGCTCACCAGCCCCCAAGGCTCCTTTCCTATGCCCCAAGGGAACCCCCGGAGGTCACCACTGTGGACTCCAACAACCATGATGACAGCTTTGGACTGTGACCCCAAGGATGGGCGAGCAGGGGGCCAGGTGAAGGACAAGCTGTCACTGAGGGCAGGGGATATGGTCATGGTCTATGGGCCTGTGGATGACAAGGGATTCTATTATGGGGAGTCAGGTGGTCACAGGGGCCTGGTCCCAGCCCACCTGCTGGATCACCTTCCCCTCCATGGAAAGTGAGCAAGGCTCCTGCCGGGGTAGTGGCCTCTGGCCACCCACACCCCGCCAGAGGAGAAGCAAGCACTGGGACCCTAACTCCAGCATCCCTCCTCAACTCTGTGAGCAGCACTTGCTCAGAATGTCACTGTGAGAAATTGACACCAGTCCCCAGGAGTCCCCTGGCCTCTGAGAGGAGCAGGGCTTCAGTCTGAACTGAGCTGTTCCCAAAAGAAAACAGAACAAGCAGCCCACGAGAGTCTGACAGGCTGTTTTGGAGTTGTCAGTGACTATGACAGGTATTTGGAGAAGGGTCTTTTTCTGTGCTCAGTATGCATTTTCTCTAGGAGTTTCTTTAGAAGTGTCCTCATCCATTGCGTTGTATGAAAGTCTCAAGAAAAGCCTGCCTCTTAAAAAAAAAAAAAAAGTGACCAGAATGTTCTTTTTCTATCTTATGTTCACCTCCTCATTAAAATGTTCATAGAAAAGAGAAAAATAATACTTTAGAAGTAAAAGCACAACCAAGGGAAACACAAATATACCTCTCTTCCTCTCTCTCTTCTGTCCAGGGGTCCTGCAATGGCTGCAGACATGTGTTCCCAGCTGGGGAGGGCACCTCCTTATTCTTTGGAGGGGGCTTAGCTTACGGTCTTCTGGCAGGACTATCAAGGGGTCAAGCCAAGAGCCAGGGCTGAGAAGCAGGGCCCCAATGGCTCAACGAGGTTGGCATTTCCCACAGGCTTCCCTGCATGTGGCCTGTGTCCCTGGGTGCCAGCCTTTGTGGAGAGTGGGATCAGTGTCTCCCGACTGGGGATCCCACTCTGCATGGTGTTAGTAATTGCCCGCTTTCCCCAGGGCTTCTCTCTGGGAAGGTGTTTCTATATTTACCCCATCTTGTAGAAGAGACTCTGAGGCTCAGGGGGCCCCCTCTTGTCAGGTGACACAGCTGAAAACTGCTTCCTCCCACAGTCTTCCTGGCTCTCCCTCTAGGAGAGTGAGAATGAAGGGTGGTCTTCATCCTTCTCTGCCTTTTTTTTTTTTTTAATTTATTTTTGGGACAGAGAGAGACAGAGCATGAACGGGGTAGGGGCAGAGAGAGAGGGAGACACAGAATCGGAAACAGGCTCCAGGCTCCGAGCCATCAGCTCAGAGCCCGACGCGGGGCTCGAACTCACGGACCGTGAGATCGTGACCTGGCTGAAGTCGGACGCTTAACCGACTGCGCCACCCAGGCGCCCCATTCTCTGCCTTTTTTATAAAGTTTTATTTAAGTAATCTCTATACCCAATATTGGGCTGGAACTCACAACCCTGAGATCAAGAGTTGCATGTTCTTCCGACTGAGCCAGCCAGATGCCCCCATCCTTCTCTGCTTCTGTTTGATACTCTTTTGTTTCCCTGAGTACAGCAATGATGTCAAAGGAAGGGCACGGCCATCCTGGGTGCAGGAGGAAATGACCAGAAGCATTCCTGGGCATGCGAAGGATTGGAGCCACTAGCAGTTTCCTTGGGGAGTTGGCAAATTAGGTCCGGAGGGTTCCACCATCTGTCCCAGGGGCTGAAGGCAGGAATTAGGAAAGAGCGGGCCCAGGGGTTGTCTCAACCTGACACACAGCTGCCTTATTCTCAGAAAACACAGGAATGTGGCAGCTGTGGTGTTCACACACACCACTCATGAGTGGAAGGCTCCGCTCCAGGTCTCAGGCTGGGAAGGAAACTGTTCCTTGTTCCCCATCCACAGGGGAGGTAAATCATCCCTTCTAATGTTTATATCCACCCATTTTACAGTGAGAAGGCATGCTCAGAACGCCATGCAGCTAGCCTGTGGAGGCAACCCAGACCGATTCACAATTTGTTTTTAATTGTGATAAAATATACATAACAAAATTTACCATCTCGACCATTTTTTATTTTTATTAATTTTTTAAAAGTTTCTTTATTTGGAGGCACCTGGGTAGCTCAGTTGGTTAGGCTTCCAATTCTAGATTTCCACTCAGGTCATGATCTCATGGTTCGTGAGATGGAGCCCCACATCCAGCTCTGCACTGGCAGTGTGGAACCTGCTTGGGATTCTCTCCCCCTCTCTCTCTACCCCTCCCCAGCTTGAACGGTCATCAGGGACAGCAGAAGCAAAGGCCCGGAGGCATGAGAATAATGAGTGATTGAATATTTGGGGGAAAGTCAGGGAGCAGGAGAAAGAGACTGGGACAGGTACCTATCCTCTGGTGAAGGCCCCCTCTCCTGGAAGGGCTTCAAAGTCCCTGGGAACTTCCTGCTTCCGCCACCAGGGGGCAGCCTGGGTGAACCAAGGGTTGTTCCCCAGGGACTGTACACCTGGGCAGACCTGCCTGGACCCACACCTGCCTTCTCAGGCCCTGTGCCCTGGTGTCAGGGTAAGCAGAAATGTCTCTTTGAACCGGAAGGCCTGGGATTCAGGCCCCACCTATCCCTGTTCTCTCCCTTCCCTCTCCCCAATACACCCAGAGGAGCCCCTCCTCCCTACCGCCAACAGTTGTCCTTCTGGGCACCCCAGTGTCAGGCTTGGCAGGTCTGACACCTGGCCATAGGAAAGCCTTACTCTTCAGAACTCTTTTCACAGTCCTGTTCCTACAAATCCTAGTTCCCTTGAAGCCACAGGAAGTTTTAGTGAGTGAATAAAGAAGTTCAAGCCCTGGTGGCCTGGAGGGGGCAGGGCCAGGGAGTGGTGGAACAGCTGGGCTCAGAAACCCAGCCAGCTAGGTCCAAACCCTGGCCTGCCAGCAGACAGCTGGAAGGCTTGTCTGAGCCTCAGTTTCTTCATCTTTTTTTGAAGGCTATTTTTTAAATTAAATATATATATTTTTAATGTTTGTTTATTTTGAGAAAGAGCACAGCAGGGGAGAGGCAGAGAGAGAGGGAGAGAGAGAATCCTAAGCAGACTCCTCACTGTTAGCACAGAGCCCGATGCAGGGCTCAAACTCACAAACCTCAAGATCACGACCTGAGCCGAAATCAAGAGTCAGACGCTTGACCGACTGAGCCACCCAGGTGCCCCAGTTTCTTCATCTTTGGCAGGGCTGAGAGTGAGGGCAAGTGGTTGTCTTGAGCAGATCTTGTGTACAGAGCTCTCAGCCCAGGGTCAAGACCCAAAGGAAGACCAAGAAAGCTGGTAAGGACACAGGTCGCAGGGGCAGATGGGGCTGGGTCCAGCTTGCTTCCTGCAAGGGCCCTGAGAACCTGAAGACTTGGAACAGAGGCACAGGGAAGCCACGCGGGTCTAACGAGGTGGGTAGGCTAGGAAGGAGCAGGTGCCTGGTTGTGGCTTGCCTGGGGCCCCTCCCCAACTGACCAGACCACCTGGAGGCCCAAAGCCTGCCCAGGCCTGCTCAGGAGGGGATGGAGGATGGAAAGCCCAGCTGGCCAGAGGGCAGAGGAGCCTAAGGAGTGGGCAAAGGGGCAGCATCCAGGGAGCCTGGAAAGTTCTGGAGCAAGGGTCACCAAGCCTGTCCTGGTGCTGTCCACTTCTGCCCAGGGGCCTCTGGTCAGGGCAAGTCTCAGCACCTCACCAGCCCTCCCCCCCCATGGAGGAAAGGCTTTCAGTTATTTCTCATCAGGGACCTTGTTTCTTGCTCCCACTCCCCACAACATGGTTATGGGTTATCCCATTTCACATGTGAAAAGAGAGACCCAGTGGCAAGAGAAAAGCAGCTGCCACAAAAACAGCATGAGGATGCCCAAAGGACTCCTTTTAGCCTTTCCCAAGGCCCACCTGCCATAGGGACCCCTGTCCTGCCTGAACCCCCTGGAACTAGTCCGTCCCTCCCCCTTTACCTATTGGTGACCTGCTCCCTCTAGCCCTTTGTCACTGTGAATTTTCAAAGTA
The DNA here is from genome assembly GCF_018350215.1 of Panthera leo. Taxonomy (NCBI): domain Eukaryota; kingdom Metazoa; phylum Chordata; class Mammalia; order Carnivora; family Felidae; genus Panthera; species Panthera leo. Next base: position 29,526,363 of record NC_056690.1, on the reverse strand, counting down.
TCAGGACTCAATTAAAAAAAAAAAAACAAACTCAAAGATACTTCTGAGGCCCATTTTAAGCTCATTCCACCTTTTGGTCACACCCCCTTCTGCCTATCTCACCCCAGTGGAAGTCTGATGGGTGGGGGCATGTGGGAGATCAGAGGTTCCACCTAAGGTCTTGTGAAACCAGGTGGAGCTGCCTCCAGGAAGCAGGGCATGAAGGGTTCCTGGAGCCCTGGTGGCACTATTGACACCTCATCTGGCCCCACAGGTGCAGTCAGCCTCTGAGCTCAGCCCCAGCTGTCCCTGTCCCAGGAGGTGGGTGGGTCTGCAATGGGTCTACTCTGGGCTGCAATATCCAGTATTTGCAGGTTCCCCCTGTCTCAAAAGCCCTGGCATCTGATACCTGGCTATAGGCCTGTGTACCTGAACCCCCACGTGAACTCTCTTCAAATCCTCTGGCAACTGACCACCTGGCAGGCTAGTACTTGCCTGCCTGAAACTCTAGGACATTGACCTCAGCCTGGGAGACCCCACTGGCCACACCCCTTGAGCAGAGTGTTTTGGCTAGAGGGTGCCCTCTTGGGGGCTTGGCCCCTTTTGCTCATCCTGAGAGTGAGGTGGGGGCTGAATCCGAATCGAATTCTGGATCACCTACTTCAGGTAGGGCAACCTCAGGCAGTTTTTGTGATTCTCAACTTTACTTTCCTCTTCTCTAAAACTGGCCTTCCAGCTGGGCTGCTCTGCCCCTTCAGCCAGCTTACTCCAAGATGTCCTTCAAAAGTGCCCTCCATCCAGTCTCTGGGCAGCTTCTCCATCTGGCCCCACCCTCACAGGGTTTAGCTGCCCCTCCCTTGAGCATGAACAGCCCCCAGGCATAATCCCTGTAAATAAGTAAATTACTCATTCATTCCATTGCCTCTCCCATCATACTGGGTCTAACTCCACATTTCACCCTCAATACCTGGCATTGGGGTTTGTGGGCTGGCACGTTCCTAATTTAGGACAGGGGCACCAACTGGCTGTAACTGAGACAGTCCCAGGAAAGTATTGGCCTGGAGCTATCGTTGGGTGCTTCCAAATGAGAACTGACCTTTATGAGCCCTCACCATGTGCCTTAGCTCACGTCCTGCTCACAAGCAACCCTATCCAGATGGTGTAATTATTTCTCCCTTTTACAGATGAAGAAACTCAGGCTCAGAGAGAGGAGGTCATTCATCAAGGTCATTCAGTTGATAGGAGAGTCAGGGTCTGAACCCAGGTGTGTCCCTTTGCCCCTTGCCCTTATCTGGAGGATTCCTCCCCCAGCCTGGGGGCAGGGCCTGGGTCTAGGGAGGAGAGCAGAGGGAGGGATAGCCAGGAATTCAAATTGGTAGAGTTGGTTGGGGGGAGGGCAGGAGGTGCTGGGGAGTGGCCAGTAGTTAAGGCTTGGGCAACAGGGTGCTCTGCAGAGCTTCGCTTCAGGGAGGGAGGGGACAGTGGGGCAGGCACAAACCTGCTGGGCCAGAAATGCCCAAGGGTCTCCAGGGGAAGGCATCGGGAAGGTGGCCGTGAGCTGGGGCCAGCAAAGCAAGCCAGGGGGTCAGGCCAAGCAGAATTGGGCACTGAGGCCCCACCCCAGAACCATGGGGATTTAAGGAGAAAGAGGCCTCGGAAAGGGCAGGAGGCCACATTTTCTAGAAGGAGGGAGTGGTCAGCCTGCACAAGGTCAGGCAAGATAAGAGTCACTGGGCCCAGCCTCCCTCGTGACTGTGACCAGAGGCTACTGTCTCAGCCCAGGGGCTTCCGTGTACTGGCCATGGTGGAGTTGGCCCCCTCCCCCACTACCACATGAACCCTGGTGATGAGGGAAGCCTTCCCGAAAGAAAACTGCAAAGTTGGGGGACACCTGAGTGGCTCAGTCAGTTAAGTGTCCAACTTCAGCCCAGGTCATGATCTCACGGTTTGTCAGTTCGAGCCCCAAGTGGGGCTCTGTGCTGACAGCTCAGAGTCTGGAGTCCACTTCAAGTTCTGTGTCTCCCTTACTTTCTGCCCGTCCCCCATTCAAACTCTGTCTCCCTCTCTCAAAAATAAATAAACATTCAAAAAAGTTTTAAAGAAAACTGCAAAGTTGGAATTTGGAAATTCCAAGCCCTCCCCACTATGCAGCCTTGGTCCACTTCTACCTCCATGGCTACATGAGCAGAGACCCCCGGGGTACTTCTCAGTGCTCCACAACTCTGTTCCCTGCTAAGATTCCAGAGGAGACTGCCCTCTTAACTCCTTCCCCATTCAAAAAAAATTTTTTTTCAACGTTTTTTATTTATTTTTGGGACAGAGAGAGACAGACAGAGCATGAACGGGGGAGGGGCAGAGAGAGGGAGACACAGAATCGGAAACAGGCTCCAGGCTCTGAGCCATCAGCCCAGAGCCCGACGCGGGGCTCGAACTCACGGACCACGAGATTGTGACCTGGCTGAAGTCGGACGCTTAACCGACTGCGCCACCCAGGCGCCCCAACTCCTTCCCCATTCAGCTTCTGGAGAGGAACCTCACAAGGGAAATGAGCATTGCTTCACCTTGGCCTCACCTTTTGCCCTGAGATACTTTGCCCACTTTACCCCCCTCTCCCCATCTGCTAAGGCTCTGGTGGGCTTCTGCCTATCCCATACAAGCCAATGAGGCAGATACAGCTATCAGCCCCATTTACAGGTGGGTAAACTAAGGCCAATAGAGGTCAGTACTAGGGCAGCTGGCTGGTCACCATTACAGCCAGGATTTGGATCCAGGTCCAACCTCCTCTCCTTGAGCTTACCCCAGAAGCACAGACCCACCAACTTTGTCTCTACCTTGCTCTTCACAGAGCCAGGACTGGGCCTCCTCCTTCATCCATCCATTCAGTGGAGCCAGCAGCTATTCAGGCACAGGGGTCTCAGCATCCTGCAGAAAGACCCCGAAGAGACAATGCCAGTCTAATGGTAGAGGCAACCAAGAAACCAAAGGGCTTAGTGGGAGGTTAATCGAAAGGGGGAGGCTCAGGGCCTGGGTGGGCTTGCAACCAAGTAGAAGACAGGCAGTTTTCCAAGAATGGTAAGCCTCACTGAAATCTTTCTTTCTTCTTTATTTCATAATGGTTTTTCCAAAAAAATAACAAAAGTAATACGTAGAGGGGGGAGTCAGTTAAGCATCTGACTGTTGATTTCGGCTCAGGTCATGATCTCACAGTTTGTGGGTTTGAGACCCACGTTAGGTTCTCTGCTGACCACAGAGGCTGCTTAGGATTCTCTCTCCCTCTCTCGCTGCCCCTCCCCTCTCAAAATAAATAAATTAATTCCTTAAAAAAAGTAATACATAGAGGTGATATAATAATTTCAACAATATAGGAGATTAAATGTGGAGTTACATGTGAAGACTCCATCCTCCCCCCCCCGCCCATTTCCCCTCTTCCCCTGAGGTTCCCACCCAAACTTTCTTTAGGGATTTGTGAGCATAGATAGAAACGGAAACATACAGAATTTCTAAAAACCATCAATGTGATTACATTTTACATATTGTTCTACATCTTCTTCCACTTAGGAGAATGTCTTGGCCAATAGTAAACTTTTCACTTTCGTTGGCTAGTCTGTCTGGTGACAGTGTCACTGTCTTCAGCTGGGTTCCAGGGCTGTGTTGCTTTCCCTTTAGCCTTCCCTGGGTTGCAGGTGGAGTGGACTTGTCTACACGCTTCCAGTGCAAGCATGTTCAAGCCTCCTGCTGCTGGCCTGGGCTGACAAAGAGTGCACCAAATCATATGTATTGACTGTGTAGGTGCCTGCTGCCATCCTAGCTACTTTCTGCAGCGGTGGAGAGCAGATGATCGTGGCTTGAGCAGAGTTCCCATTGTAGGGAGAGCGAGAGATGTGAGCAAAGAAGCACCTACATCAGTAAGGTCTTCACAGGTGGTGCAAGACCTGAGAAGCAGATAGGGAGTGAGGACAGACAATGAAGGGCAACCGTTTTAGAAAGACCAATCCGATGAAGTTGTACTAGGAGCAGCATTGCAGCAGATGCTGAGACATAGCTTGCCAGGTAGAGGGCACAGCATAGGCAAAACCTCTTCCTTGGCCCTACAAACCAGGGCAGTCAGTTTCTCCGTTATGACCTTGCAAAGCAGTCTGCACATCTCCTTGCCCGGATCCAACCCTCCTCTGAATAATATTCTCTCATCTCCTGCCTTGACCATGGTCTTCCAGGGCCAGGGACCACCACTGGGCTGTTTACTAGCATGGTGCCCACCTCATCATCCACGGTATCAGCAACTGTCAATTAAAGGACAATGGAGTGTGTGGCCTCTCTTGGGCTCAGGGTGTCTGGCTCTGCCTGGGGCTGTGGATGGCAAAATGAGGGGAGGTGGGTAGTGAGGAAGCCTCTCCCCAGCAAGGCATGGTCTTCACTCTAGGGAATATGTGGGGGGACTTTTCTTCAGATGGGGTACTGTTCTAAGAGGCTGTACCAAGCTCTTACCTGTCAGAGGGGCTTGGGTTTGAGCTTAGCTGTGTGACCTTGAACAGGTGACCTTAACCTCTTTGAGCATCAGTTTTCCAATCTATAAAATGGGATCATAACAGCATCCTTTTCATAGGTGGTGATGAGAAACAGCAAGCCTATGTGTGTACAGTGCTTTGCTCACATGTAGAGTAAGGACTCAGTGTTGGGAGCCAATCACAGCAACCAGGAATTGGTGAGGCTGATGTTCTTGCAAGGGATATTCTGCTTCCCAGTTGAGTAACCTGAGTACCAGGTTTCTGCAGTGCCATTCTATCTCCTGTGTGTACCACTCACATTATATCCTCTATGGTAAGGAATAAATGAACGCTACATGGCTCGGGAAGCAGTAGATAGGGTGCATGGTGGTAGGAGGGAATGAGGTGGGAGTTGGAAGGAAATTCATTCATGCATTCATTTGACTTTTTAGTGGAGCCTGACTATTTGGTGGCAGGCATGAGCTGGGTAATGGGTCTACAAGAATGAACAAGACAAAGTCTTTCTGCTGTCATGGAAACTGCCCATCAGCAGCATCAGGACTGCATCAGGGTGAGCAGGCTGGGGGCAGAGGAAACTTCCTGAAGGAGTTGATGTCTGAGCTGGGGAGGAGTTGGCCAGGCAGAGGTGGGGAGAAGGAGGAAGGGTGACACAGGCAGGAGGAGCCCTGGGTGCTAATGGCCAGAGGTGAGAGGAAAAATCATGGTGTGTATAGGAGCGGACAATTTGTCAATGTGGTTTGCTCTTGGGATGGGGGCAGTGAGATGTGATTTTACATGGGGTATACTTACATTAAAATACTATAGGTTGTTTATCTGAAATTCAAACTTAACTAGGCATCTTGTATTTTTAAAATTTTTTGTTTTTTTTTAAGTTTATTTATCTTGAGACAAACAGAGACAGTGCAAATGGGGGAGGGGCAAAGAGAGAGGACGAGAGAGAGAATCCCAAGCAGGCTCTGTATTGCCAGCTCTGTATGAGCCAGATGTGGAGCTTGAACCCAAAAAGCCGTGAGAGATCATGACCTGAGCTGAAACCAAGAGTTGGAAGCTTAACGACTGAGTCACCCAGGCACCTCTAGGCATCCTGTATTTCATTTTATTTCGTTTCATTTTCATTTTATTTTATTTTATTTTATTTTATTTTATTTTATTTTATTTTATTTTATTTTATTTTATTCTATTCTATTCTATTCTATTCTATTTTATTTTATTTTATTTTATTTTAGAAAGCATGCCAGGGAGGGGGGCAGAGGGAGAGAGAGACAGAATCTTAAGCAGTCTCCACACCCAGCGCAGAACCTGACTCGGGGCTAGATCTTGTGACCATGAGATCATGACCTGAGCTGAAATCAGGAGTCTGGATGTTTAACCAACTGAGCCACCCAAGCGCCCCAGCATCCTGTGTTTTTTATATTTGTTAAACTTGGCTATCATGTTAAGGCACTGTGATTTACCCTTTGGGGATATTTTGTATCATTTGTTTTCCTTTTGTTTGTTTTTTAATTGAGAAAAGATGATGGTAAAAGTGACACATCAGCTCTACTGTTCTTACTTGATCCATACTACATGACATAGCAATCATAGAGCTACTTTATCCAGGGCTTGCCAGAGCTTGCCAGAGCCTGATTCTGTACTCTATCTGACAGTTTCATCTTAATCAGTCCTCACAAGAGCCCCATGGGCAGGTGCCATTATTATTCTCAAATGACTGATGAGGAAAGATGATCAGAGAGGTTAGGTCCCATACTAGACACACAGAGGGAGCTGGAGTGCAAAATAAATCCAGTTCTCAATGGTTCTCCTATCCTCATTACTGTGTGGTTTTTATATTTCCATACTACCTTCCACCCAAATAGAGTTTTACGGGGTTGCTTTCAGTGAGAACAAAATCTTGAAACCTGCCATTTTCATTTACTATATCGAAAACATTCCCCCAAATTTTAAAGTTTAAGTGCTTATGTACTATTGCACTAGAAGCATGCTTGGATTTTATTAAGTGCTTGGCAGGAAATGGGCTTGAGGGTGAACACTGGATGTGGGGAGACCATGCAAACCTCAGGACAGAGATGGTAGGAGTCTAGTACATTATGATTTAGAAATCCTTTCTTCCCTCCTTGGATTTTTCTTTTTTCCTTCTGATTTTATTTATTTATTTTAAATATTTTAAAGTAATCTCTATACCCAACACGGGCTTGAATTCATAACCCCAAGATCAAGAGTCCCATGCTCCACCGACTGAACCAGCCGGGCACTCTCGTCTTTCTGATTTTAAAGGGACTATGTACTAAATATGGAAAACTTGGAATGTTCAGGAAAGTTAAAGAAGCAGGAATAACAAAACCTTAACAGGCTTGATATGAATTGCTACACCATTTGGGAAGTATACCAGGTAGGACCTATCCAAATTGAAAATGTTCACATATCATTTAACCCATAGAGTCTATTTCTAGTAAACTATTCTGCACAAGTGAAGGCAGAAGGATGTAAAAATATATATTCAATGACTTTAAAAATTGTTTTTTAAAAGCACCAAACTGGGGCCCCTGGCTGGCTCAGTTGGAAGAGCATGAGACTCTTTGTCTCGGGTCATAAGTCTGAGCCCCACATTACATGTGGAAATTAGTTAAAAATAAAATCTTTAGGGGTGCCTGTGGCTCAGTGGATCGTCTGACTCTTGGTTTTGGCTCAGGTCGTGGTCCCAGGGTGGTGGGATCAAGCCCTGTGCTTTGGGCTGTGTATGAGTGTGGAGCCTGCTTTTATCTCTCTCTCTCTCTCTCTCTCTCTCTCTCTCTCTCTCTCTCTCCCCCTCCCTCCCTCCTTTCCTCCCTCCCTCTGTCCCTCTCTCTGGTTTGCACACACACTGTCTCAAAAAAAAAAGATCTTAAAAAAAATATATATATATATACATATATGTATATATATAGACACTAAACTGTAAGTAATCTGAAAAGCTATGATTAAGGGAAGTGTTTATGGAACCCTCATACTCTGGAATCTGTTAGCTATTAAAAAGTGAATTGTGTGATATGAACTAGAAAGATGTCTGTGATAGCTTCTTAGAGACAAAGAACAGATGTCCTGTAAGTTCTAAAGTGATTTGCCATTTATATGGTATATTATTTTGTAGTTTTAAAAAAGTAAGATTGTTGTGTAACGTGAACAGATACCTGTTGATGTCAGATGTACATGTCAAACTGCTAATGTTACTTCAGAAAACAGATGGGAGTGAGGGGGAAGGAGAATGAGGAACTTTAAAAAAATGTAGCTAGAATTATTCCTATTAGAAATGTTCCTTTTGTAATAAAACACTAAAATATACATGTGCATGAAAAAAAAAATCCCAACCCCTAAAGAGAACCTCTGTAAATATTTTGGTGTGTTTTCTTCAATATTTTGCATGTACCTATATATATTTGTGCACTTTTTATTCTTAATATCATTTGCACATTTCCAGATCATAAAACATCTTTGTAAACACCATTTATAGTGGCTCCCTTACATTTTCTCTTGTGGGATATTTGACCAATCCCCTGTTGTCAGACATTTACTTTGTGTATGATTTTTTTCATTATTATCAATGACACTTGAAAAAAATTGATTGTACATTAATTTTCAAATGCAAATAGAACAAGTGACTACTGAGTGCCTATTAAGTCTCAGGTGTGTTCTTGGCATTGGGGTTCCAAGCTTATGATCTGGTTAGAAAGATCATCAAGCATATGGTCTGCAAATGTGGTTAATTTCTTTAAAACAGAGTCCCAGAAGATGGATTACTACTGCTCCAAGGGGGTATTGATCATTTGAAAAGATTTTTATACTTGGCTCATACTGCCAAATTCACATTCAGAAATTTTGAAGCAATTTATGTACTTCCAACAATATATGAGAGTGATTACTCATCAGACCCCTGCCTGTTTGAAGATTATAATTTGAAACTGATTCCTGAAAATAAAACCAAACCCTCGGTATGTTGTAGTTTATTATTTTTTTTAATGTTTATTTATTTTTGAGACAGAGAGAGACAGAACATGAATGGAGGAGGGTCAGAGAGAGGAGGAGACAGAATCTGAAGCAGGCTCCAGGATCCAAGCTGTTAGCACAGAGCCCGATGGGGGCTCGAACTCATGGTTCTGGTCCATGAGTTCATGACTGAGCCAAAGTTGGACGCTTAACTGACTGAGCCACCCAGGTGCCCCAGTATATTGTAGTGTTAACTTGCATGTCTTTGGTTATTAGAGTATTGACATTTTTTCAGTAGTTTCTTCGATCACAGAATATGCCTCTTCTTCCTTACCGATGTTTGATATTTCTCGTTTCATTTGTTATGTTCTTACCATTTCTAGGATCTGTTTCTAGGCTTTTTGTCCCCTTTCTTTCTTGGTTTGTACCACACTGAATTGACTGTGGTAGCTTTATAATTTAAGTATTATTAAAGCAAGTCCACCTTCATTTGTGGGAAATGAGAGCTGGTTTTGGTTATTTATTCTTTCAGGTGAACTTAGAATTTTGTCAAGTCCTGTTAGGATTACATTAATTTTACACATTACATTAAATATACATTTACATTTAATATACTTTAAATTTATGCATTAATCTGGAAAGAATGGTCGCATAACCAGCCTTCAAGAGGGGGTCTTGGCTAGTGCTAGGGCACAACTTCTCTGCATGGCAAGTCTGGGTTCCTCTCTCAGACGTTGACAGTGGTGTGTTCTTTTGTTTGGTGTTCAAAGTAGAGAGAGGTCCATTAAGTAACCCCTAGAGAAGCGGCCACGCTCGGGGCCAGCTCCAGTCCCTCAGCAGGCCATCGGGCCACGAGCTTGGGTCCAGGCGGGCCAGCTTAGGCGCGTCGCTTGACCCCAGGGGCCAGTGAGGGTTTGTGGTCACCGGAAGGGGCTGGCTGAACACCGAGTGCTCGAGACCTCCACGTCCTCTGAGCAGGTAGGGCCAGCCCGGGGGGCTGCGAGAGCGGGGACCCGAGGGGTCGCGGGGGTCAGGGGTGGGGGTGGAGTCCCTTTCCCTACAGGACACAAATAACTTGGGCCTCCTTGGGAGCCCAGATCACGCCACCTGCAGTCCCCGGGGGCTGCGCCTTTGACGGCGAGGTCCCTGCGGGGGGCACGGAGCCAGGGCGCGAAAGTGTCCTGGAGGTGGGGCGCAGGTCGCTAGGGGTTGGGGGGGGCTTCAAAGGGGTCAGGGTCAGGCTCAAAGGGGATCAACTCTGCGTGTGTGGGCTGGGCGTGGGCATGTGGGGGTCCAGAGTCCCCATCCCAGGGGGTTGGGCGGTCCGGTTGTTTCGGGGTGAGGTCGCGGTCCTACCCCTGCACCTGGGGTCTGGGTCAGGCGGGGCGCCCACCGTCTGGGTCCCGGGTGCCTCCTGCGCGCCCCTCCCCCCACGGCGCAGTCCAGCAGGCCCACCGCCCCGCCCTGCCCAGTGTTCGGACCTCTCGCCGGCTCCGCCCCGCCCCTCTTGCCCCGCCCACAACGAGACCCCGCCCCAAACCGCCCCCGGCCCCGCCCCGCCGCTCGCCCATTCAGATGTGGGTCAGGGGTGAGCGGGCGGCGCCGACGTCACAAGCTTCCAAGATGGCGCCGGGCGGGCGGCTGTGAGCGGCGCTCGGGGCGCGCTGGGCGGGGAGCCGAGCCGGGCCGGCGGCGGGCGGACGGGGCGGGCGCAGGCGGCGCAAGCCGGGCGCCGAGGACAAGGGGCCGCGGGCAGGGCCGGCCGGCCGGCGGGCGGAGCGCCGCCGCCGACGCACACGAGGTGAGAGGCGGTCAGGGGCAACGGGGGGCGCGGGCGGGCGCGCCCCCGGGGAGAGGGGCGTGGGCGGGCGCGCGCCCGCCGGGTCTGGGCGGGGGCGCACGCGGGACCGCTGGCTGGACCCAGCCCGCCGGGGCTTTGTGGTCCCGGTGCCCGGCAGGGCGCGAGCGGCGGGGGACCCCGGGCACAAAGCCCCGGGGCCGCGCCAGGCCGGGCGCGGGTCTGCGGAGCGGGGGTCGGCGGGCGAGCGGGCGCTGGCTCTTTGTGCCTTTTCATTAGCAATCTAATCCGAACAGCGTCGGGAGAGCTGCGCTGCCTGACAGGCGGGCGGGCTTCCATTATGCAAACGGCCCAGCGCCTGCGGCCGCCCCTCATAGGGGATTTTGCTATTTCCAGAACTGCGGTGCTCCTCTGCCTGCGGTCCCCTTTTCTTGCCCCCTCCCTGCGGGAAGACCGGCCTGGGCAGGGGCAGGGTTGGCCTTGGAGGAGCCGCTCCCAGAGGACCAGGCCCTGCGGCTGGTGGGCTCGCTGCCCTGCCCCCAGACCTCTCCTGTAGGCAGCCACTTGGCAGGAAGAGAGATGGGCTTGGGGGAGGGGGTCGGCTGGCAGGGGGAGGGGACCGGCTGGCAGAGGAAGGGGGCTGAAGGGCCCCAGCTTGTCATTCTATTTATCTACTAAGATGGTTCATATTCACGTAGACCTAGTTGGTTGGGGGTGGGGGTAGGGGGGGAGGCAGGGATGCCTCTCCCTGGGGGGCAGTGACTTCTGGAGAGCAGGGAACGAGGTCAGATAATGCGCCCAGCGGCCCCACCCAGAACAGCGTGGGACTGCCTGGAGAAGGGAGCCCAGTGCTGATCCAGATGGGTTGGAACGTTTTTGAAGTTATTTATCCATGCCTTCTATCCCCTCCACCCCCAGTGTCTTTTTCTAGTAGGAGTTGCCAAGCACATCTGGAAAGCTAGGTTCCCGCGCCCCCCACCCACCGCCCCAACAGCAAGGAGGGGTGTAACCCGGGGAGGCCACCCCTCTGACATATGTGGTGGGGGGGAGGGGCAGCGCTTTGCCCATAGGAATCCTGTGGCGGTGGATTGTTGACTGATGTGGGGATTGCTGTGCCTCTTGTCCTGGGGGGGTGGGTGGGGGGGAAGGAGAGCTGGCAGGTAGTGGAGGTGCCTCCAGAGCTTCTAGGCTGAACTTGGGCCTGTTGTCCAGGGACTTTGGCTGGAGGGATGGAGCTAGGTCACTCAAACCCAGGACCTTTCTGGAGCTGTAGCATTTATTGCTTCCTGGCTCCTGGCTTTACTTCTTCCCCTCCATTCCCATCTGCCAACCCTGGACTCCTTGGCCCTTTCTGCAGACATTTTCAGTAGCACAGGCCATGTGGCTGGTCTGTAGCCCTGGCTCAAGGAGAGACTGTACACTTAGAACAGGGTTGCTGAAGTGGTCTGAAAAAAAGCAGATGGGCCGGCCTCAGGCTGGCCTCTAGAGACAAAGCTGTGTGGTGAGATTGCTGGTTTAGCGGGCTCTTAGCACCAAGAGGGGGGGATGGGAAGCTGATACTTGGGGGTTGAACTGAGTCTTTTGGCCCAGGAGTAGGTCACCCTGCATTCCAGGGAACCTTTGGTCCTGTACAGTTGGGGTTATGAAAATCTCTGGGTCCCATGGGCAGGCAGTAGACTCAGAAGGCTGGGAGGGGCTCCCCACCTGACTGCCTGCTTCAAGGGTCGGAACTCCCAGGTTGGTCTGCCTTCCTTTGGCTTCTGGCTTTCTGCAGACCAGTTTTGGGGAGTTGCTGAGTGCCTCTTGCCCAGCTTCTCTGGCCGTTTGACTCAGAGTGCTGGTGTGTGCCCAGAATTTTCCCTGCAGTGTTTTCCTGCCAGTTGTTAGGACTTGTAGATTAGTCACTCAGCTTTTACAAGCAATTCCTGAAAAGAAAAATCTCCCTCTGGTTGCTGGCTCTGCTTAGGGGAAGAAGCAGCCCGAGGGAGCCAGGTCTGTAATTAAAGCAAAACTGAAATGATTGCTTCAATTGCTGGAAGGAGAAGAAGAGGCGCAGGTGGGGCAGAGGCGATACGTCCTGTCCTGCTGCGCAGTACCTGCTCTGGGGACAGGTAGGCACGATCCTGTCTTCATTCCCTGGTCTTGGCCGGCAGCCCAGCCTTCTCCACAAGCTGCAGTCCTGGATTAATCCTCACGTAGTGTTTTCTTTCCATAGATCAGATTTCTCATTTTGTTAATAAGCACAGCCTCCGATCCACTTGAAGTCAGCTGTCGTGGACTTGGAGCAACAGGGTTTTGCATTATTGAGCTGACAGGCCTGCTGCCTTCCCGGTGTCCTTATTGTCTGTCAGGGTCAGATCTGGGGGCGGGGGCAGTGCCTTTTAATCAGCAGCTAGCCCCCCAGAGAAGGGCTGGCTGGGCAGTTCTGGAGAGTCAGAGGAGTGAGGAAGGAATAAAGTTCAGTTTACCCAGGGGACCTGTGGTGTTGCCCCTTTGCTGGCCTGTTGGCCTCAAGCTGTCAGCCCCACCCAAAAGGTTGCTCGCTTTGCCCACTGGGGCTGAGAGCCACTGCCCCCAGGACCTGATCACTAAGAGGGTGGGGGCTCTTGTATCTGCTACCTGGGAGCAGCTTTCACCATTGAGAAGAAACAACAAATCAGGTTCTTGTCCTCCTGGCTCTTGGAGCCTGGCTGAGGAGGGACTCAGAGCGCAGTGAGAGGGAACTGGGCTTAGTTAGAAAGTCTGGAGCGTGATGCAGGCTTTGCCGTTTACTCTCCTTGTGACCTTGGACAGTGATTGACTCTCTGAGCTTTGGTGTCCCTGTGTCTAAAATGGGAGCAGAACTTGAGTTTACATATACATATCGCTGCCCTCCAGAGCTCACTCAGCCTGGGGAAGACGGACAAACAAATGATTGTTAAGATGGGGTGATAAGGTCTGGCACTGTGCTGTATGGAGTGTAGAGGGCACCACGGGGATGGTGGCTGTAGCTTCCAGGCACGGAGGAAGGGCCCAGCTCTGGGGTGGAGGAGATCCATGAATGCCATGCTGAGTTGAAGTTGGTCGGAGAAGAGTTAATGGGGAGTTCCCAGGAAGACCGTGGCAGTGTGGAGTGTGGCAGGGGAGACTGGAGAGCAATGAGGCAAGAACGTGAACCTGCAGATGCTGTGTGTTAGAGAAGCTAGCACCAGAGCACCCACTGCGGGCAAGGCACCTGAGAGGCTCTTTCACAAGCTTTTTATTTATTTGACAAGATTTTCTGAGGACGACACAAGGGTGCAGCACCCAACTCCTGTGGCTAGGCTGGATCATGCTGGTCTCTGCCCTCTGGCACTCACAGCCTTGCCAACAAGTGGTCAACCTCGGGACGGGAGATAGGGGCACACTTAAGTTTTCTCCAAATCCTTCCAGGTCAGCACACCACCACTTAGTCTCCTCTTACACGGACTGGTAAATGAGACTCAACTGGGAGGTTACATAATTTGCTGGGGCTGCAAGCAAGCAACTGGTCAGGCTAGGGCTGGAGGGTAAATGCCTTTAACTCCAGGGCTTTGTGGCCCATGTAGTGTGGAGTCTGGAGAGGTCTGAGCTCCAAGCAGGGAGAGGCCAGCAGACAGCCCCCTCCCCAAGAGGATCCTGCCTCCGGTTTAGGGGCTTCCAAACAAGCCAGGCCAGTTTGACTCTGCCTGGCACGGCCAGCCTGTGCTTCCTGCTGGGAGGGGCCTTGCCCTGAGGGATAGGGACCTGGGCTGGGGGAGGTCTCAGAGCTGCAGTCTGGAGTGGCAAAGCCAGAGAAGCCGTGGGGGTTGGGGTTGTGTGTGGGCCCCTAGTGAGCTTGATAAGGAAGGGAAAGCCGGGAGGTGACTCCAGGCCCACCACAGTCTAGGAGGGAAGGGCCCGGGCTGGGGTGCCTCTGCTGAGGGAGGGTGTGGCTGGACTGAGTGGAGTGAGTGACTCTAAGAGCCTGCCTGGGACATTTGGGAAGGGGTTCAGAGCCCCTCCTTCAGACTGCTCGGTTTTCATGTTTTTCATGGTAGTGTCCCATGTGGGTGCAGAGGAGGGCGAGTGTGGCCTTAAAGTTAGAGCAGGTCCTTCTGTGGGTGAGAGGGGACAGGGCAGCCATCTGTTGCTGCCTCTGAGATACATAGTGCATAGTAGGTGTCTGTTTCCTGTTTGAGGGTAAGCCACCCCTGTGAGCACATGGGGTATGAATGAGGGGGGAGAGTGCGGTATGGAAAGGCAGGTGGCCCAGTCTTCCAGTGCTGTACTTCCAGCTCTCTCCATCCATTCCGTGGCAATTCTAAGGGCCACTAAGGAAAGGTGGTGTTTGGGCTTGGCTGGGGGGTTGCTTCCAGGTGGGGAGTTGGCCTCTTGTGGAGATGGAAGGGCTGTTGGCTCTGGCACGGGTGTGGCCGCTGTGCAGACTTGTCCCATGCGTTCCAGGCTGCTGCTGCTGCGGCCTCAGGCTTCTTTCCCAGCAACACCTGTGGGTGGGTGGGTTCTCTCAGGTGAGTGTGGGGAGGGGCCACTCCAGTGCTTTGAGAACAGTAACTCCCCCACCCCCACGGAGTAGAGGTGCTGCTCCCATCACACACTGGAGTCTGAGCTCCCTTGGCCTCTTCATCATCCTGGTTATAGGTCCTTCAAGGAGAAAAACTGCCCCATGGCCTTTGCAGTTCCCTCACCTGTGCTGCTTTGGAAGTTTATCAGATCTTGGTGAATTCTCGTACCAGAAATGAATGAGAAGCGACAGTAGGGTTGATGGCTAGGAAGGTGGGACCCGGAGCCTCAGTGGCCTGACCCTCTGTGGACATCATGGAACTTACCTTGTGATGAGTGTGTGCTGTTACCCTTGCTTCCTGGAAGAGGCCTGCCTGCTGGTGCCCTGGTTCTCAGCTCTGGACCTCAGGATCATCTGGGAGCTGGTAGAGGCCAGCCCAGCCTAGACTATTTCTAACGTCCATGTTTCCTAAGACTTGGAAATGAATTCGGTGTGCAGCCAAGATCGAGAACCACTGCTTTAAAGAACCTTTGTTGGTAGTAGAATCAAGCAAGTGGTGAGTCCAAATCGACCAGTGCATTATGACCTGGGGTGGTCATGAACTGCTTTACTCTAATGGCCCAGTGGGATTGAATTTATTTGCAAAACTAGTTAGGTTGATTCTGTTAGTTACTAGGGTCTTGGAGAAGCACCAGACACAGAAGGGGCTCACTCTTTTTTTTTTTTGAGAGAGACAGAGCATGAGCAGGGAAGGGGCAGAGGGAGAGACACACACACACAGAATTTGAAGCAGGGTCCAGGCTCTGAGCTGTCAGCACAGAGCCGGACATGGGGCTTGAGCTCACGAGCTGTGAGACCTGAGTGGAAGTCAGATGCTTAACCAACTGAGCCACCCAGATACCCCTGGGGCTCGCTCTTTTCATGGTTTCTCTTACTTGGTGGCAGTGGGAGGGACCACAGGCTGGTGTGCACCAAGGGGACAGCTCCTCAGAGGTCCCTGGGGAGCTGCCTGTTGCCCTTGACTCCAGAACTCTTGGTCCTGCTTGGCTTTCAGAGTTTACCTGTTCTGGTTTTGTGGTGGTGTTCTTGGGCCCTGGTTGGCCTCTGTGTGCCCTGGCAGGGCCTGACATAGTGACATTTGGGATCCTTGTGGCTCCCTCATGAGTCCATTGTGGCCATAGCTGGGGATCCCTGGAACCTGAGCCCCTGTTTTTCTCTCTGACCTCAAGGTCCCTGGGGGAGAGAGATTGATCCCTGAGGTTGCTTTTCTGGGTTGTTATCTGGGTAAGGTGTATGTATAAGGGGCCAGGAAACAGTGTGGGGGGTGGCTGTGAGAGGCAGAGCTTCAGGTAAGACCTGGCTGGCCTGGCCCAGCTCCCCTTGCTGGAATAGAACAATGAACTGTCCCGGCGCTTAGTGCATATCTGCGGGCAGATGGAACATAAGACAACCCTGCCTGCTCTGGGCAGCTTACAGAATGAGGTGAGCAAGTGTCTTGAGTCTGGTGTGGTTCTGGTTGTTGTCTTGGGTAGGAAGTGCTGTTTTTTAGGGAAGGAAGACCAGCCTGGGCTGTGGCTGTGAAGGAGAGGGGATCAAGAAGTCGTGGCTGGTAGTTGAGGAAGAAGCAGGTGGTATTGGGAGCACAGGCAACATGTCCTCCCTCTCTGTTCTTTTCCACCTGTACACATCATGGTAGGTGGACTCGGGTTGTGTCTTGAGAGTGAGTGGTCCTGGGGTCTGGGTTCCTGCCTCAGCTCTTTTTGCCTCTTCCTCCTACCATGCCGCAGGACTTCCCTGCCCTTCTCTCTAGTAGAAGGTGGCTGATGGTTTCTGTCTGACAGGTGCTACTTTAGCTTTGCCTGAAAACTGGGAGAATTCCTGACAGAATGCTAGGAAAGTGTGGCAGAAGATGGTTGGGTGCTCCCTTTTAGGCTCTTACCCCATGCTAGCCCTTGTGGGAGGCATTCGGAGTTTAATCCTTGGAACATAACCCGTGCAGTGCCAATCATTTTATCAATCTTCACTGTATAAGTGACTTAGAGAGGTTAGGCAATTATTTTCAAGTCACATAGCTAGGAGGTGGGTAGAGAATTTCTAAGGGTCAGGTAAACACAATCACACGTGTGGCAGCCTTGAACACGTGTATTTGTGGGCTTCCTCTGAGCAGTGCCTCGGCCTGGAGACAGTCAAGGTTTTCGTTTGGAGTGGGGTGGCAGGATGACTGTCTTGGACAAAGCCTGGAGGTGGCTGGTAGTCCCTTGATAACTGCGGAGGGACCACTACAAGCTTGGTGAGCGGGTCCATTCCCCACCTCCCTCCAGGAGCTGGGGGACAGAGGGGACTCTCTGGGTCATCCTTATTCTACCAGTCTCAACTCCTTCCCTTCTGGCACATGGGACTCTTCTGTCCTATGGAAACTTTGGCCTTTGCTAACCACTTCCAGAAGAGCCTTGAGAGGGAGGCTTTGGGGGTTCCTGGGAACTCAGAGCTGGGCTCCTTTCCTTCTCTTGGTATTCTCACTGTGTCAGTGAATGAGAGGTGCTTGGGCCAGCGGTGCTGTGTTGTGTGACATTGGGCAGGGTGACCTCTCTCTCAGCAATGTGAGGCTCTTTCTTGGTAGATGGGTGATCTTGGTGATGAGGGGAGAGGCCAAGCCATAGCCTCTTCAGGTGCCCTGGGCCACCTCCAGCAGGTGCCTTTCTCACCTGCCATGAGGCTCCAGGTGCAGGTGGGTTGAACGCTGGGCTTGGGTTGTCCTTTGGCTGTGGTAGATGAACCTGAGCGCCAGAGGGGTGCAGGCAAAGGGGAGAGGACTGTTTCCAAAGTCCCACATTCCATGCATGTGTTGACGCTGATAAGGGCAGCAGGGCTGGCTTAGCTGCTTTCGGCAGGAGGGGACTTTGACTTCATGCCCCCAGCAGGCAGCGGAGCTTGCACATCCTGCTTCCTGTAGCACCCCTCCCCCTCCTCCCTCTCTGACCACCTGTGACCACTGCCTCTGGAGGGCCCTCGGCATGCAAAGGCCCAGCTTGCTCCCAAAGCATTGCCAGCTCTGAGTAAGCAGGCCTCTGGAGACCTGTTTGGAGTTTCTGTCAGCCCTGCCTTTTAGAGTATTTGGTGAACAAGTGTGGTTTTGAGAAGAGTGCCTCTCTGTGACTCATTTTCCTTGCCTGTAAAATGGGTTGTTAGAAATATTTGAGCTAATACATGTCAGCTGTTCTCAGAGTGGTTTGCAGACCCCTTGGATTCCCCAAGACCCTTTTCATAATTCTTAGAAGTTACTGGCCTTTGTCCTGTGCAAAGCTGTGGTGGGTGTACGTGTTGCCCAGAGTTGTGTTCTCCACTGTTGGTGCTCCGGACTGAGACATTCAGTCTTACGAGTGACTGGGGGAGACAGTACAGATGACTGAGTAGTAAATCTAGACTCTGGGGTACACACGTCTTTAGTATTCCGTGTGATAAAATGCGGAGTATGTGTGACTACTGTGGAGTACAACTGTTGTCTCCAGAAACATACTTTGCATTTGCTTGGGCTGAGCCCTGAACTAGGTGCTTTTTCCTCATGAAATATTGTTTTTACTTGAAAGAAGAACCGACAGACAAGGTGTGGTTACTCAGACTTGGAGAATTTGTGCAGATATTTTCTCAAATGAACAAAGTGAGCTTTGCCACTTTAAGGAAAACAACTGATGATATTTGTTGCCAGAGCTAGAACCCTTAAGGGAAAATGAGAGTTTTGGAAAACTATTCATACGGTGAGCCTGACTTAGACTTCACTGATAACATCAGCGGTGATATTAACACATGGATTTTTTTGGTGTTGTATAATGAAATGTGACATTTGGAAGATCTGATTCACTCAGTGAACCAAATGACCAGTGCTTGATGTTGCAAAATCCTGCGTGAATATGAGTGCAGTGTAAACCAATGGATTTTTGCGTAACCGAATTTGAGATAGTCACAGATACGATTTCAGAGTCTCCATTGCAGCTTTTAAGAAACCTCTGCTTGTCGGGTTTTAGTGTGATGTCAGTGAAGAATAGCCACAGTTAGCTGAAAGGATTATTAAAATACTCCTCTCTTTTATCTGTGTGAAGTCACATTTCTTGATAGACTTTAATCAAAACCAATTATCCTAATGGACTAAGTGTAGAAACAGATATGAGAATCTGGCTACTTTTAAGCCAGATGTTAAAGAGATTTAAAACGTAAAACAAATGCCAAATATAAAACAGTAGTACTCTTTTCACTAATTAATTTTTTTAAATTTTGGAATCTTTTTTTTTTTCATAAAGAAGCATTTTTAATGTATTTATGTTAACATCGTGGCATTTATGTTAACGTGTTTTTTATTGATATTCTGAGTCAAGTATTTGTGTTAATTACCAGTTTTTTTAATACAGTAAATGTAGAACAGTAGCACCAACTACAGTAACATGTAAACCACATGAAAGTTCTTTGGTTCTTTGGGAGTCCTAATTTTGAAGAATGTAAACAGTAGTTTTGGAACTGCTGACATGGGAGGGCGCTGAGCAGCCTTCTCTCCTTTCTTGTTGCCCCCTTCTCACCGCCTCCTTGTCTTCTCTCACGTATTATTTCACTCTTTTAGCACTAAACCTTTCTGACCAGCATTTGCTCACCTAATAAACCTTTATGAGGGTCTCCTTCATGCACAGTGTAGCTGTGGCTGCTGGGCTAGTGGGACCCAGGGTCCCTCACCTTGGGAGCCTGCTTGGGGTGGGTAGGGGGTCTGGGGGGGAGGACATGAGCACAGGGCGGGTGCACAGAGGGAAGCAGCTGGGCGGCTAGTGCTGACATAGGTTCCAGGAGAAATGCAGGGCTGGCTTCGCAGAGGGGCACTCAGGCATGTCTGTGGACCAACCAAGCTGAGAGGTGGGCCAGATCCTCTCTGGGGAAGCACCCTGCAGGCCGGGCTGGAGTGTGGACTTTATCCAGGCATCGGGAATTCATTGAAAGCTTTAAGCAGGGGAGTGACTGGATGAGATCGGTGTTTGAGAAAGATAACTCAGGGTTGATTGGACTCCGAATTGGAGGGGGCAGAGGCTGCAGAGGGGAGATGTATGCTAGACTTTGATATTTTCGATTAGAGTGGCGTTAACTGCCCTCTTGCCCTCCATTCCTTGGGAGGGTTCCTGGGATTTCCATCCTGTTGGGTAAGGCACACTTGGCCTCCCAGGTATGGAGGCCCTGCTTTCTGTTGCTTTCTATTTAGGACCGAGTGGTACTTTCTGGGCATCTCCAGTGGGATGGAGCTCTCTGAAGCCCTTGTTGGCACATTGTTGCCATATTTGCCCAGCCATGTGGCTCTGCAGTGTGGGGTCCTGGGTCAAGTGATGTGCTCAGCGAGTATCACATAGCTGTAGTCTCTGGCTCCTCCTTGAATCTAGAAGGTCTTGTCCAGGGGTGTCTGGGTGGCTCCGTTGATTGAGGGTCCAACTCTTGATCTCAGCTCAGGTCTTGATCCTCAGGGTTTTGAGTTCCAGAAAGAAAGAGAAAGAAAGAGAGGGGGTTGGGGGGGGGGAGGGAGGGAGGAAGGAAGGAAGGAAGGAAGGAAAAGAAAGAAGAATTCTAGAAGGTTTTGTCCTGCTCCCCTTTCTTTTGGGACTTCTGCACAGAGCATGCCAGCTTCCTCAATTGACTTGAAGATTATGCTCCAGGTTATTTACAAAAGTGTTAATGGGAGGGTGTAAATTACACATGCACACATATAGGTATAACTAGTGAGCAACACACACCCTTGCTTCCCCCACCCATGTAAGAAATAGCCCCTGGACACCCACCTGTGTTGCTCCCCAGCTTATCCCTGCTTCCCCCCAGAAATCACCACTCTTTTAGATTGTGGGTTAACTGTTCCCTAGCTTTTCTTTGTAGCTTCCTTGGGCTTGTCTGGATCCTTGAACAGCGGTTCACTGGGTTTGCTCTTTGTGTACTCAGAGCCAGGCACTAATCTCTATTTTGAGATTCACTGAAGTGTCGGGTGTAGCTGTGGTTTCTGTGTTCCTGTCCCTACTTGGAGTGTTCCAAGGTGGCGCTGTCCTACATTTCATCCTACCCCCTGCCAGTGGGGGTTCCGGGTGTTTTTAGGGCAGAGTTTTTGTTACCTCCTAAGTAGCCCTGTTTTCACCTCACCCCCTGGCTCTACTTCTCCAGGAAGATAAATACCTCTTTTCCCTTCCTTCCTTCCTTCCTTCCTTCCTTCCTTCCTTCCTTCCTTCCTTTCTTTTTTTTCCATCTGTAAACCCAGTTTCTTAATGCTAAACAATCCTTCCAGCACCACTGAGACTCCATTTTAAAAGTAGAATGACACTGTGTGTGTTTTTTTTTCAAGTCTGAGTTGGTCTCTCTGTCCGATTCCCTTTCTGAGCTGTTGGCCTCTCCTGTGTCAGACCCTTCAAGATGACTGCTGGATGGGTGAGACCTCTTCTGTAAAGTACCACACCTGGAGGCTTTAAAAAGCCTTGGGCACAGGACCAAAGAGTGTGAGATTCTCTATAGAAGTTCACCAATTTTACCATTAAAAAGGCCTTTTTAAAAACTTTAGCAGGTGCCTATGGTATCTCTACTTGATTTTTTTTTTTTTTTTTTTTTTTTTTTTTTTTTTTGGATTAAAACAACCTAATCTTTGATCTTTGGCTGTAGCTCCTTGAGTCATTTGTTTCCTTCTGCATAGTGGCTCCCTTTGACCCCCTATACTGGAGGGCTACAACTACTTTCTTCCTGGCTTCCTATGCATCCAGCTAGCTGCTCAGGGACCCACTTGGGCCTTGGTGGAAGGTATACTGTTTGTACCTCACCTGCAGCTCTGAATTTCCTCTCCTGGGCTTGCCTGAGTGGAGTTCTTCCTATCTGTTGAAATATCAGCTAGATGCTAGGATTAAAAAATGTCATCACATTGTTGTTACTTTGAATGGCAACCATGATTTTATGGTGGTTTCTAGATTTCCTCTAGCTTCCTGGCTGGTCTGTAGGGTTCTCTCTTCCAAGACGGATATTCTGCCCTGGATGTGGCCACTCTGTCCTGTCAGTTCTCTCTTTCTTGTCTTGTGATTGTTGTTATTAGTGGTTCAGGGAGGTTATTTCCTGGCTTGGATCTACTTGCTAATCAGGACCAAGACTGGGCCTTGCTTCCCATCCTGAAGGTTTCTGTGCACTGTATTGTATTCAAGTATATCGTACGTAGGAAATATGTGTAGTTGTGAATGACTGCTCCGAGGGTTCTTCACAGATGGACATACTTATGTAACCAGCATCCAGAATGAGAAACACAGCCCCAGAAGCCCCTCGTGAGTCCTTTGAGTCACCCCTTCCCCCTCCCCACTCTCCCCTCATCCCTGGATCCGTGTTGCCTGCTTTCCAATTTACGTGAATGGAATCACACCACATAGTCTGTTTTGAGTCTGGCTTCTTCGGTCAACAGAATGCTCAAGAGACTCATGTATGTGCACGTAAATCAAACCGTGTGACATCACCAACATTTTTAACCTATAAAAAGCACACCTGTATGTGTAAATGTTCAGTCCTGTGCATGGCTGGGTAACCGTCCCTATACCTTTGGCTACCCCCTGTCGTGTAGGTGTCGGGCTCCTGTGAACAGGGCTGCTGTGCACACGCTTGCCCGGGTTTTGGTGAGCAGGTGGGTAGGTTTCTGTTCGTGTATACCTTGGAGTGCACTTCTGGACCATAGGGCTTGCATGTTTTCATCCTTGGTCTTATTTCTAAAATAATACCTTTCTCTTTTTCCTCAGGAAGTATTCTAGTCTTTGCCCGGCCAATTAAAGTCCCATCATTACTGTCTGGTATCAGGTTTTGTTTTTTCTAATTCTCCTTTAGGGTGCGATTTCTTTGTCATCCTGGCCTGCCGTGTCATGGGGCAGGGCAGCGCTGCCTCGATGCCAGCTTGCCTCAAGAGTTCTGACCAACCCACAATGACCATGGGGGTGAAGGGTTGTCAACCACCCTTTCTAGGGAAGGGCTCCTCTACATTGAGAGGTGGTTCCTCCTCCTTTTTGATCATGAAATATTTTCTTGTCTGACATGTGAAGTAGAAGATGGTAGGAGTTTGGGTTTGCTTTGTTTAGCTTTAATTCTTTCAGAGTCCTTGGTGGGCATAAGAATTGTTATTCTTATGACTACCAGGATTGGTTTTGAAATTGTGGAGTGAGCAATGGGCTCGGCAGCTCCTGCTGTGTGACTCAGCTGTGTCTCTTGCTCTGGGGCTCAGTTACCTCATCTGAAGGGTGTCGCTGGACCAGGTGAGACGACCGTGATAGTCTTTTACAGTAGGGCTGCCCAGGCTTTCTGGGTGCTCTTTAGCTCCTCACATGTGGAATTTCCACCTATTTACCACTGTGCTGTCCTGCTCCTCTCCTCCCTTGAGGTCTCTGCCTACCACTCAGGCCCGGCAGCCCCTACCCTTGGCCGTGCCCTGCCTCCATAGATGCTTGGTGACTAGGCTCTACCTCGCTGTCTTGTGTTCCAAGCCCACCATTTTTATTAATCACTCTCTGGGCTTATTTACCTGGGAAATCATGTCTTCCCTTTGGGAGCTATCTTCTTCCTCTCGACCCCCAACGACTGAGCGTTTACTACTTAGCGTTTACAGAGCATTGGGCTTTCCTGGAGGTAGAAAACTTATAACCCACCTCAGTGCTTCCCAGACTTGAAATGTGCATGTGAGTCCCATGAGGTTCAGATGCAAGTTATGCAGTGAGGTCTGAGCAGCAGCATTTCTTGTGAGACCCTGGGTGGTGCTGCTGCTGGTAAATGGGGCTGGGGCCACAGAAACCAGTGCACTGGGGCCTCTCTGCCTCTTGACTGAAGTAGCTCTTGGATTTTCACTTGTTCCTTGCCTGATGGAGATGGCAGATGTCCTCTCCCTGCTCTGCTGTCCTGTTGGCCAGCCCACCCCATGGGCGCTCCATGCCTCCAGGCTCCTGCTCTGTTGCTGCCAGTGAGCCTTTCACCAACAGTTCAGGCCCCTCCTGAAGGGAATGCAGTGGGGGAGAGAGCCTGGAGGTGAGTGTAGCTTTTGTACGAATAATCATGATCTTAAACTGCTCTTCCCCTTCTTCGATCAGTGCTCACCTGCCTCTCCTCGGTGGCACTTAATGTCGTGGCCTGGCTTGGTACACTGCTAGACCTGGCCCTCCAGTGGGACCCTGTCCTTTGCCTTTCCTGGTGCCAGCTAGCCAATTGTGTCAGAGCCAGCAGAGGAAATTCAGTTGCAGGCCCCCAAGACCATCCTGGCCTTGCTTCTGGTTGGCTTTAAAGCCAGGAGCAATGGGAGGGTTGTAGGCCTGGAGGAAGGAGGGAGAAGACCCAAGGCTGTCTTGGAGAAGCAAGGTTTGAAGGCTGTGGGGCCTGTGCAGTGTGGAGCTTCCTGCCAGGCCTCTCCTCACACTAGCACTTTCTAGCCTTTTCCTCACCGTGTTGTTAGCCAGGAGCTGGCCCACCTCTTAGATGGGAGTGCACGGAGACGAAGGTGGTCAGGGCCCAGGCAGGACTTGGCCCATCACAGGCAGCACGGGGTCTTCAGTAGGGCCTAAGGGAATTTCAGGACAGACTCAAAGTCCAGCTGAGGTGGATGCCACTTGCCTTGCTGTTCAGGGTGAGCTGGTGGGTGGGTAACAGGGCTGGCCTGAGGGGCAGAGAAGGATGCCAGCACTGGGTCCCTGATCATTGTGCTACCAATGCACTCAATGGAACCCAAATGTTTATTTCGTAGAAGCCGCGTTGGAGGGAGGGCTGGGCTCCTGGCATTCGCAGAGCCTGTTGCTTTCCAGGAGGATGGTCTGGGAGAAGAGCCAGGAGCTGCTGGCTGGCATCCAGGGCTGGGCTAGATTACACGGCTGGGCTTGCCCAGAGCACTGAGTCCCACCCACCACCAGCCCATGCCTGGAGGAACAGGCCAGAGAGGTCATGGAGGCCAGGGGTGTTCCCAGAAAAGCAGCATGCACAGCCTGGGCACCCAAAGCAGGCTGTGTGAACGGGGTCCCACCTTGTCGCTTCTAGCCAGAAGCTTCTCACTGGCCTCAGGTAGTAAAGGAATTGGACTGACCTTATACATGAGGTCAGGAGAATGCAGCCCAAGTGAGGCCCTGCTGTGATGGGGAGGTGGGTGGTGGTGGGCAGGGGAAGGTGTTGGTGGAGGTGCAGACCAAAATCCTTCCTTCTGGCTCTGCATGGAAGGTGGTGTTCCTGTACGTGGCACTCCTGCCTGGCAATGGGAAGTGCATGCTCTCTGTCCATGGGGTAAGGAAAGTCTGACAGCGGCTCTAGATCAGGCTTTGAGCCCTTATTCTGCCACCTGCTTGCTCTTGTGACTCTGTACAAGTTCCTCAACCCCCAGAACCTTATCTGTCCCTGGAGGTAGAGATAACTCCTTAGTCTTCCCCACAGGCAGGCTGCCGTCTCCTGTGGGGCAGACTGAGGTAGGTCAAGGTGCTGTCTGGGTGGGTGGAGAAGGGGAGAGAGGCTGCGGGTGAAGTGGATGGAAGAGACTTCATGGAGGAATACAGAGAAGAGGGGTGTGGAGGAGGATTCCAGGCCATGGGGACAGGAGAATGTAGTCCTGGGCTTCTGGTCTGCTGGACTGGTTGGTGGGTTGGGGGTGGGGCCTTGGCTTTTGTGGATCCTGAACTGCTTGTACCTTCCAGGTTGTCTCCACCATGCCCTCAAGCTGCTCTCTTGCAGCATGGGTGGGGCCAGGCCTTCAGGGAAGAGGCACTTGTTTGAGCACCAGGTGACCAGTGCAGGTCAGCTGTGACTGAGGCCAGTGCTGACCTCAGATTCAGGCTTGGGGACAGTAGCCAGCATATTTGGTGCCCTCTCTGACACAGAAGAGCTAAACCCCTGTAGGTGTGCAAGCTGCCTTGTGGCTGGCTGTACCTTGCCCAGCTGTGCCCCTCTGCTTGGCACTCTTTGTGCCTCCTACCTGTCAGTGGAACTCTGGGTGGGCGATGAGGGGCTGGAAGATTCCTGTATCTCTGTTACTTCTGGCCAGGTGTGGTTAAAGAGAAAAGATGGTCTCCTGTTGGGTGCTTTGGGATGGGCTATCCTCCAGCATAGCCCCGAGACTCCTGTGAGAAGTACCACTTGAGGAAGTGAAGGAGGGTCACAAGAGAGGGAGGTGGGATGACAAAGTTTCCAGGAGATCTGGGCAAAGAGGCCGGCCCAGGGAAGGAAGGTGGAGAAGTTTTCTGAAATCTGGAGGCCTTCAGTCAAGGTGCCCACAGTGGTGTCTGGAGTAGGGGCGGCGTGGGGGGGGGGGGGCGGGGGCGGCGGGGTTTGTTCCTGCCTGCAGGAGGTCAGACATTGAGTAGAACAGATAGCATTTTTCTGGGGCATACTGCTCATGAGGGTCAGGAGTGCCAGGTGTGAAACACTCCCTGGGTTTGCCCCCTATCTGTGGGGCTGGAAATGGGTATGGGGTGTGCTCCACTTTCTCCAGGAGGGACGCAGCGCCTGCTGCCAGGCCCCAGGGAAGTGAGGCTGCCAGCCTGGTCTCCAGAGGGCACCACACCACTGGAGGTTGAATGACCAGGACAGTTCTTTTTTTTTTTTTTTTTTTCTTTCTTGATTTTTAAGTGATCTCTGCATCCAATGTGGGACTTGAACTCATGACCCCAAGATCAAGAGTTGTATGCTCTTCCAACTGAGCCAGCCAGGCATCCCAGACCAGAGCAGTTCTGAATGCCCAGGTCTCCTGGACCCCAGGCTTGGACACAATGGGTGTCCAGGCTGAGTTAGGCAGTTCCCATGAGATAGGTGGTTGGAATTGTTCTCCTGTGCTCTCTGCTTAACCAAAGATCACTTTAAAACTTCTCATGGCCTCTGAAAGGCTGGACTAGTGCATGCTCTTCTGCATTTTGTAGAATGCTAGGAAAAGAGGCCTGGAGGTGACCCTATTCTAGCCTCCCCATGAGCTCCTGAGGCCATGTAGACTGCCTGGGATCATGGGCAAGTGGGGTTCCTAATGGGGTGCTGCTCCAAGGGTCAGGAGGCCATGGGCCCTGCCTCCTGCCATCCTCATTGGCTTTTTGTCTAGTATGTGTTTGATGGGATGCAGGGTAGGAGATCTCAGGTCAGTATCCTTGACCTAGGGCTTTGAATACCTACCAAGAACCTGTGATGGCTGCCTAGCCAGGATGGAATCAGGAGGGACAGGGATCTGTTCTTGCCATTACCACTCTACCCTCATGGGCTACTTGTGTGCCCAGGATGAGTGAATGTTAGGTGGTAGTGGGCTGCTGAGAAGGGCATGTCCTTTGGAAGCCTCTGTTCTTTCACTCTTTGTTGGGATTTTTTTTTTTCAGTATGAGGTAAAATTGACATATAACATGGGACCCAAATTTCTGGTGAGCCCTTGAGTTTTGACCAGTGAGTTCATTAACCTTAACCCAAACCTAAACCCAGATATAGAGCCACCCTGGGCCTAGAAAGTCCCTCATGTACCTTCCCAAACAGTGCTCACCAAACCTTCTACAGGCTCTTCTGATTTTGTTTCTACCATGATTAGTTCTGCCTGTTCTAGAACTTAATTTAAATGGAATTTTGCAGTCTGTACTCTTTTTGCAAGGTTTCCTTCACTCAACATCATGATTTTGAGACTTATGCATGTTCGTACATCGGTTTTGTTTTTTTTTTTAGAACTTAAAAAGTAATACACACTTATTTTAAATTTTGAATATTATAGAAATGAACATAACAGAAACTATAGTTTTCCTGTACTTCCATCCGCCCCCCCCTCGCCCCGCCCCAAGATAATCTTGTTTATTGGTTGGGTGTTCATGCCCCCAAGATGTTTCTTTACTGGATGGCATTGCCTGGTTGGGCCTTTCATGCCTTGGTTGAGGAGGGTAGACAGGAAGAAGCAGCAGACAGGTGCGGGGAGCTCCCCCTGGCTCAGCTCTATTGGCCTGACCTTGCCTTAGGTGGGTGTGTCTTTTAAAAGTCTCGGATGTCTGGGCCCTAGACTTGTCCTCACTGTGTGTATGTGGGGATTGCCTTTGGCTTTTCCATGGCAGGGACTTGGAGGGGAAGGAAAGAAAATGTTACAGCCCAACTAGGTAGGTGGATGTTGACCATTTTGTAAACCGGGACCTGGGAAGGTAATCCAGCTGTTACAGCCAGGTCTTTCTGTTCATTACCACCCCTACCCCACCCTCAGCTTTTGTGTTCATAAGAAGGAAGGAGGCAGAGCTGGCTTTCCCCAGGGACTGTGTTTTTCCTGCCCTTACCTGCTGGGGTCAGCCTAGCCAGGGATTCTCCACACTACACCCCAAACCCATCCCACTGCCCCAGATCCTGGGTTTCCTGGAGCCAGTGCTCTGGCAGGCAACGGTTTTGAGCTGGGTGTGGATCCTTGGGGCTGATAGGCACGCTGCCTGGGCCTGCTGCCAGGGGGCTGCTGGGTGCCAGGAGCTGGTGCCAAGAGGTATCCTCATCCCAGCCTGCAGGCTCCTGCCAGGGCTGAGCACCAACCCATGTACCCAGTGGGGTGTTGCACTGCCGGCTTACTGGGCCAGTCCCCACAGCCACGTTTCTAGTTACCTGCCACCCCCCACCCCCCGGCCCGCCGCCTCCCCGGCGCTGTGTCCTCTCTAGCTTAGGTGCTTGCTGCTCCCACACCCTGTGTTGAACAGTAGGGCAGAGGACTCTGCTGTTTTTTGCTGGGAAGAAAAGAAGCAACGCCTTGCAGGGGTCTTGGCCCTGCAGCAGGGGTCACCTCCTCACAGACATAGTGGCGGCCCACTATGTTGGCTGTGAATTCTCAGCAGGCAGCTCCACCGGGGCCCCACCCAGTGGAGGGTGCAGCGAAGCCTACTCAGTCCTGTGGGGAAGTTTGGGCTCAAGAAGAGTCCTGTCTGACCCAGCCTGGGAGGACTTGGTCAGTCAATGTGCCTTTCCGGGGCTGTGAAGTGGCTGGCACGGCTAGAGCGATGGGTACCTGTGGAAGCCCTCAAGTTCTGTTTTGCTGCCTGCTCTCTGCCTGGTTTTCTGTAGTTGGACTGATCTCCCACAAGGGCAAGTAATCCCTAGTTGCAGGGCCTGGCACATAGTGAAGCGGAGGCCACTGTGTGGATGCCTCAGCAGGGCTTGGGTTGCCCTGAGATCTGGTGGGGAGCAGGCAGTGGCACAAGGCTGTATGGTGGGTGTCTGGTTGGCTCGAACATATTGGTGTGGCTCCCTGTCCATTTTTCAGGGCTGCTCTCACCAGCGCCCAGGTGGTCTCTGCCCTCTTCTCAAGGCTGGGCTCTATTCTGTGCTGGCCATTTCTGGTAACACCCAGCAGGGGAGCCTGAACTCTTTACACAGGCAAGGGGCCCAGGCCACCTTCATTAAATGTAGATGCCCTCAGGCCTCTGGACCTACGGAGCTGGTTCTGCTGCCCTCTGGGCCTACGGAGCTGGTTCTGCTGCCCTCTGGGCCATGGGTAGGTTCCTGGACCAACCATCCCCCCCCTCTCCACTTCCCCCACACCCCTGGGCTACCCCATGAGAGGGGAGCTGTGCTAGGGGCCAGAGAGACAGCTGGTAGGCTGGAGCTGAGGCCTCCCAGCCACCCCGCACCCCGGGTCTGGTCACATTCCTGAGGGACCTGCTGAGCCTCCCTGGCCCTGGGGGTGGGGGAAGGGCAGGCAGGGATGGGCCTAGGGCTGCTGCAGGCCTCCACCCCCACCCCTGGCTCCATTCCAAGGGAGCCCAGACCTGCCTGAGTTGGGTGCAAAAAGCCAGAACCTCAGGATCCTAGGGATCTGCAGCTCTGGTGGGTGGGAGTGGGGAGCGGGAGCCCCTCCGCATCTGGCTGCAGCTGCCAGCTGCTTTGGCGGGCTGGTATTGAAAGGCCTGTCTTGCAGAAACTCCTGCAAGGGGAGGCCATGTGGTCAGGCTGGGCTGGGCAGGAGGGGGCTGGGCCCTCTGGGGGGTGGGGGGGTGGGGGGGTGGGTGGCAAGAACAGATCAGGAAGGGAAGGAGGCAGGAGAGCCAGAAGCGGTTGAGACTGGTTCTTATAAATAGCCCATTGCACTAGGGCCTCCAATTTTGACCTTTTGTTATGTAAATGTGGCCAGCCTGGGAAGGGCCTTGCCCAGGCCTCCTGCCACCACGCCTGCCCGCCTGGAATTACAGAGGAATTAGCCTGCCACCAGCTCCCTGACAGGCCTAGGTGGCCCCTTAGAGTACCCTAAATCTCTTGGGTGGGAGGAGGGTGCAGCCCTGGTGAGCTCTCCAGACCTGTGACCTTCCCTGCCACCAGGCCTGACTGCTGGGCACTGTGGCCTCCGTCCTCTGCCTGGCTGCCCCTCACGTCCCACCCAGAGAGACCCCAGACTTTCCTGGGAATAAGGGCTCCAGGGCCACCAGGTGCCTTCTCCTTCACTGTCCCTCCTTCCCTCCCTTGCTGGTGTATATTTGGGTGACCCTGTCCATCTTCTCCTCCCCAGGTGACCAGGCATTGATGCACCCCCAGGGAGGCCACGCGCTCAAGGAGGCCACCCCCGCTGGCTGCTGCTCACATGGTTTCTGGGCCCCTGGCACTACGGTAGGCTGGGGACAGGGAACTGGCAGGATGGAGGGAGGGGGAGACATGGGGGAAGACTTTCTGGGCGGCCCACACAGCCTTGCAGTTCTCAGCCTGGTTCTTTGTGTGTATGCAGTGCTGGGGTGCATGGAGGGGAGGTTGGGGCCCACTGTTCTCAGCCTGCAGAGGAGGGGCTGCTGTGGCTCACAGGCTCTTGGAGGACGGGACCTCCTGCCCTTGGCCTGCCCCTTGCCAGTCTGGGAGCACCAGGCATCCTGGGGCTGGGTGTCCCTGCCAGTGTGGAAGCTGTGCCTTGGGCTCTTTGTCCCTGACTGGCTGGCTGAGGAGCAGGGAGTGACAGAGGGTAGGTTCCCTTGGGACCTGGGCTCTAGCCTCTGAGCCCCAGCTGAACGGTCTTATAAGGCTGGGTTGGCTGGGTTGGCTGAGCCCATGCTTGCTGCCTCCTATCAGGCCCTGAGTGCTAGCTTGTGGCTCTGTCTACCCATGTGTGTTCATGGTGAGTTCCAAGGCCTTCTTTGGGATGTGCATGGTTATTAGAGTTTCCGTCTATCAGAGCAGGTGTGGGGTAACTGGGAGTGGGAAGTGTTTGTGTTACAGAAAGCCAGCATGGGCGTGATCCCTTCAGGCTCTGCCCTAAGGGAGGCAGAACTGGGTTGGGTACACTGGTAGAAGCTGGGAGGTCCTGGGTAGGGTGAGGCTCAGAGCAGTCAGTTACTTTTGGAGACGTGAAAGCACATTTGTCAACTGCATGGCACAGAGTTGCCTGTGTGAGGGGCCAGAGGGAGCATGGAGCCACACTTTGTGCCTTGGGTCCTGCTGCTCATTTGGGAGGGTGCATGGTCAGAGCATTACTGCTCCCAGAGACCATGTGCATGCTCTTACAAAGCCCACCTGCAGGATTCTCAGGGAGGTCAGAGGTTTCTGTGTGTCTATTACTTAATGAGTGACTGTACCAGGCTGACAAGGCCAGCTGGCTGCCGTTCCCAGGGCCCCAATGGTGCCAGTGGCTTGGCCAGGCCACCTTTTCTGCTCAGCACCTAGCGACCCAGGCTGGGGTGCTCAGGGCCCTCCCGAGCTGGGAGCAGGCATTGGCAAGGGACTCTGGCTGGGCTGCAGTGTCTGAAGGCAGGAATGTGATGTTGACAAACCTGTAAATTTGGGAAGCCACTAGGGTTGTTTGAGAGGCACTCAGGGCAGAGCAGAGGTCACAGGTGGCGGCTGCATAGGAGAAAGAGCCTTTATTTGACATTGGGAGGTTCAGCCTGACAAACTTAATTTCTAGTTTGCCCTAAAAACTAGGAAGTTATATGCCCATGTGGGAAGTGAGCCTGCCCGGGAGCTTCTGCTCATCTTATTCCCCACTGCACTGCCTCCCAGTACCTCACAGTCCCCTGCTGGTCATTTTTAAGTCCCCTGTGGGCATGTGGTCGACTTGAGTGTGGAGACGGTACCCTGGGTTGTGGAACCAAATTCACATCCGATTGTCTCTGCTTAGCATCACGTGACGCTCATTGTCCTCTGTTTCTGTTTTTCTCATTGGTGCAAATGGGGCCAGTGCCAGTGTCTCTTTTCAGGCAGCATGAGCCCCGATGGGTAGTGTGAGTTCCTTGCTTGGGTACTGTGCCAGTGAGGCCCCCTGAGCACCACTGCAACCCCACATTGTCTCCAAGCCCTTGGATGAGGCTCCCAGGTGGTTAATGCCCCATGTGTTCTTGCCCACAGGTGGTACGCGTGGGCAGGGCGAGGGGACATGGGGCCCGACATGGAGCTGCCCAGCCACTCCAAGCAGCTCTTGTTGCAGCTGAACCAGCAGAGGACAAAGGGCTTTCTGTGTGATGTCATCATCATGGTGGAGAACTCCATCTTTCGGGCCCACAAGAATGTTCTGGCTGCCAGCAGCATCTACTTCAAGTCCCTAGTCCTGCACGATAACCTCATCAACCTGGACACGGACATGGTCAGCTCCACGGTGTTCCAGCAGATCCTGGACTTCATCTACACGGGCAAGCTGCTGCCCAGCGACCAGCCAGCTGAGCCCAATTTCAGCACTCTCCTCACTGCCGCCAGCTACCTCCAGCTGCCCGAGTTGGCAGCCCTCTGCCGTCGTAAACTCAAGCGAGCCGGCAAGCCCTTTGGCTCCGGACGGGTGAGTGCCACCGGCATGGGGAGGCCTCCCCGCAGCCAGCGGCTGTCCACAGCCTCTGTCATCCAGGCACGGTATCCGGGGCTCATGGACGGACGCAAGGGGGCCCACACCCCCCAGGAGCTCCCCCAGGCCAAAGGCTCAGATGACGAGCTCTTCCTCGGAGGCTCAAGCCAGGAAGGCGTGCATGGCCTGAGCCGGGCCGTCTGTCCCGCCAGTGGGGAGGCTGGCCTGGGCAGCTGCAGCACCAATGGGAGCAGTGGGGGCTGCGAGCAGGAGCTGGGCCTGGACCTGTCCAAGAAGAGCCCTCCCCTGCCCCCTGCCACCCCCGGTCCCCCCCTGACCCCGGAAGACCCTGCCCAGCTGAGTGACAGTCAGCACGGCTCGCCCCTCTCAGCCTCTGCCCCTCCTGTTGCCAACAGTGCCTCTTATGCTGAGCTGGGGGGCACCCCCAATGAGCCCATGGATCTGGAGGGGTCTGAGGATAACCACCTGAGTCTGCTGGAGGGGCCTGGTGGGCAGCCCCGGAAGAGCCTGCGGCACTCAGCCCGCAAGAAGGAATGGAGCAAGAAGGAGCCTATGGTTGGGTCCCCCTTTGAGCGGAGGGAAGCAGGGCCCAAGGGCCCTTGCCCTGGGGAAGAGGGCGAGGGGCTAGGGGACAGGGTTCCCAATGGCATCCTGGCCAGCACCGTTGCGGGGGGTGGCCCCAGTGGGCCTTACACGGAGCCCCCGTACTCCTGCAAGGAGGAGGAGGAGAATGGCAAGGATGGAAGTGAGGACAGCGGGCAGAGTGGGAGCGAGGGGGGCAGCGGCCACGCCGGTACCCACTACATGTACCGGCAGGAGGGCTACGAGACGGTGTCCTATGGGGACAACCTGTATGTGTGCATCCCCTGCGCCAAAGGCTTCCCCAGCTCTGAGCAGCTCAATGCCCACGTGGAGACACACACAGAGGAGGAGCTGTTCATCAAGGAGGAGGGTGCTTACGAGACAGGCAGCGGGGGCGCCGAGGAGGAGGCTGAGGACCTGTCGGCACCCAGCGCGGCCTATGCTGCTGAGCCCCGGCCCTTCAAGTGCTCCGTCTGCGAGAAGACCTACAAGGACCCTGCCACATTGCGGCAGCACGAGAAGACACACTGGCTGACTCGGCCCTTCCCCTGCAACATCTGCGGCAAAATGTTCACCCAGCGCGGCACCATGACACGTCACATGCGGAGCCACCTGGGCCTGAAGCCCTTTGCCTGCGATGAGTGTGGCATGCGCTTCACCCGCCAGTACCGCCTCACTGAGCACATGCGCGTGCACTCGGGCGAGAAGCCCTATGAGTGCCAGCTCTGCGGAGGCAAGTTCACCCAGCAGCGCAACCTCATCAGCCACTTGCGCATGCATACTTCCCCCTCCTAGCTCCTAGAAGCCAAAGACCCTTCTCCCCGGCCCAAGGGTGCCCTCTGCAGACTCGCCCTCGGGAGCCAACGGAAGGAAGAAAGAAGCACGGAGGCCAGGCGGGAGGGGCCAGGACCCCCAGGTCCCACAGGGGTAGCTCCTGGTGGCACCTCCAGCCAGCCCCCCCACACCCAGAGCTTTAATGGACAGTCTGTACCAAGGGAAGAGAGAGGAGAGAAGCCGATGGGCCCAAGCTCCGCATGTGCATTGCTGGTGTGCAGTCTACCTCCCGATTCCGCCCAGGCCTCTGGCTCCCCGAGACGGCCACTGCGGGGCCCATGGGAGTGGGTCATGGGGGTCTTGCTGGGATCTGGCCCCTTTCCCGCAGGCTGGGTCAGAGCAGGGGGCAGTGGGGGCCTCCCTCTGCTGGGGAGGAGCAGGGCTGCCCCGTGGCCAGGGGCGGTGTCTGTGTGCATGCACGAGTGCTTGTCTGTGTGCGGGCCACCCTGGCTCTTCGGGGAATGGTGCTGGAGGGGAGGGGACAGAGCCCTCCTTCCTGGAGCCAGGGGTCACTGCTCACTGGCGCTGGGACAGTCAGGGGGGCCCCCACCGCCTACCTCTCCACAGCTAAAGAGCCCTCTGGGCCTAGGTTGCTGTTATTCCTACTGATCTGTTCCTTTTTTCTTTTTGAATTTTGTTTTTTAAACCAAAACTAACAAGAGTTTATTTTCCTCCCGGCCCCTCGGGGCTGAGCCTGGGTCTGCAGACTGAATGTACAGGGGCAGCTGTCCTCCTGCCCCCGCCCCAGCTGAGGGGCGCCCACCCCTCCAGGCCCCAGAAGCCCTTCTAGGCCAAAGGCTTCCCTGGGCCCCGAGCCCCGCCTCGGCTGCCTCAGGAGAGAGAGTGATTTACCTATAGTTTCCGAGGAATATTCTTTGTTTAGAGGTACTTCTTTTTTATTAAGAGAAAAACCAGTGTAATGTTTATGTGAATGTTTGAACTGGAAGGTCTGGGACTTGTGGGGGGAGGGGGGAGGCTGGACTCAATGCCAGAGCCGTCGGTACTCTTCTTTTTCATTTTCTGTGTGTGTGTGTGTGTGTGTGTGTGTGTGTGTGTGTGTGTGTGTGTGTGTGTAGTGTGCTCGGTGCGTGTGGACAGATATTGCGCTTTCCTTCCTTCCTTCCCAATCAAGGTGGAGAGACTTCTGACCTTTTGCTACCTCTTGAATTCATGAGAACAGTACGTTGGTGACTGGCAGTTGAGGCCGTGACACTTGTTTTCCTCCTGTTAGTGTGCATAGGAAGACGCGCGTTTGAGTGAGCCAGGCTCTGCCTGGCCCAGGTGGCCCTACTGGGCCCTCCACCCCCAGTGCTCTTAGAGGGGAGCTCCTGCAGCAGCTGAGTCAGCTCGCATGTGTCTTTACCCCCAGAGCATGCGGCTAGCTGTGTCCACCCTGTGGGTGTTCTGAGTCCGTTGTGAAGCGTCAGGGAGCCTGCGTGTGTGCCTCTGATCTGGGGCTGGGTGAGGCAGGTGAGTGCTCCAGCCCCATGGGAGATCGGGGCCTGGAGCCAGCTCCCTGCAGTTCCCTGCCAGGGCCAGGATGAGGTGGAAGTGAGCCCCCCCCTCCATCCTGTCTCCTGGGCCTGCAAGAGCTGGGACTTGGGAGAGCAGCAACCCCTCCCAGCCAGTGCAGAGGCTTAGGGAGGCACTGGCCAAAGTGATGTATATACCCTCCTGGGGGACAGGGAGAGGGGACCTACCCTGCTTTGGCACCTTCTCTGAGCAGTCCTGGCTGCTCTGGCAAGAGGCTGGCTGCCACCCATTGGCTCAGCTCTGTCTGGAGTCCCACCCTTTACCCCTCAACCCTCACCTTGGGGTTTCTCTACCAGCCACAGGACCCCTCCATGGGCTGGGAGTCGGGCTCACAAGGCCAGACCAAGGTCGCCGTGGTTGGTCCCACTGTCCTCAGCTGACTGGAGCCACAGGATTAGGCCAGCAGCTTTATCTTCATTTTGCTTCATGCTTTTCTTTTTTTTTCCTTTCTACTTTACGTTCAGACCAAAAAATTCCAGAGTCATCCTCCACCCTCACCCCTCCAGAGACCCTCCAGCTGAAAACAGCCTGAGTTCAGGGACCCGAATGGTGAAGGGTGTGTTTTGCAAGTGAGGGCTTCTGGCTGAGCCCATCTCAAGGCACCCCCAGCCCCAAGCTGGATCTTCTTCCCTATGGGTGGGAAACAGAGCACTAGACCTAGGGTCTTGTGATCCCACAAGTCAGGTGAGGAGGCACGGTGCTTTCCAGGCCCCTCTGCCCTCCCGACCCCACCCCACTCCGTCAGCACTTAAGCCACACGACACAAAGTCTGTACCACACGGGAATTTTATGTGCGCCTGGCCTGTGTGTGGCCTCTCGGGCCGTGGGCAGCCGCATCCATGAGGTGACCCGTGAGAGTAGGTAATTCATTTGCAGAGCTTCAGGGACTGGGCGCAAAGGCCCCTCACTCAACGACGTTCGTGCGACATAGTATTGTACCCACCTGAGTATTGTATCGAGCCTTTTCTGTATTTTAACAAGAAAGCAAAACACTAGTTTCCTATTTAAGATTTTAAGGGTTTGTGGGGTGGGGTGGGACTAACACAACACTTGGTTTTGTTTTCTTTTTCCTTTGATTTCATGTGGAGTGTGTGCTTGCGAATGTGTGCGTGGAAATGTGTTAAGAGCCTCACAAGGAAATTAGGCCGTTGGAGGCCAAGGGCGGCTTACAGTTCTCTGCTTTAGTCACTTAATTCCTGAATGTTTCGGAGAAACAGGAAACAGAAAATAGCAGATGTCATGTAGGAAAGAGAGGATAAACAAACAAACAAAAAAAAAAAAAAAAAAAAAAAGCTCATACCCAAATTCACAAAACCTATTTTTTAAACCAAAGCACATTTTGAATGAGTATGGAACCTCAATGGGCTCAGAAAAAAAAAAAGATACTAATATATTTATCTCATTGTTTACATAAACTTTTACAGTTTCAGACCTCAGCAGCTGTAAGGCCAGTCCCAGTGAATCCCCACCTTCTGCTGGAGGCCCTTCTGAGTTGGCTCACGGGCAGAGGGGCAGGCCTGGAGGCCCCCCAGATTCACCTGAGCCCTCCTTCCCAGCCTGAGGCCTCTCAAAGCCCAGCTGGCACCAAAGAGCTTGGGCCGATGCTGACTGCCCCCCAGGCCTCCTGGCCAGACCTCAGAGGTCCTGGCTAGCTGGCACAGCAGGGGGTGGCCGTCAACTCTGGCCACAGGACCCGAGTCTGGGCTTGGGCCCCAGGATGGAGGGTCCCCCACTCTGCCCGTGACCCTCGTGGTGGGTTGATGTGAGGGTCCCTCTCAAGCCAAAAAGCCGGGATCTTTGCACAGCTCCGTTAACTCCAGTGGGTCCCCACCCCCAGGGGACACTCCCACCCCCGGCAGTTGGGGGGGTGCTTCCTGGGCTGGTCCTTACCAACACAGACGGTGCAAACACTCTGAACAGTGTTGTTTTTGTATCAATATGTTTGTGCAGTGATGAATGTATTTATTTCTCAGACTTGGGGCGAGTGAGCGGCCGGCTCCGCCACCGCTCGCTCCCACCAGACCGAGCCATCGCAAGGGCTCCTCCAGGATTGCAAAAAAGGTAAAAAAGAGAAGATGAACCTTTAAGCAAAGAAGAATCTCAGAGACTCGCAGCATAGCCATACACCTCAGCCTGTGAAATGAACAATTCGGACCCAGACTGACTTGGAACCTCACGCAGCCTTGTGTGTGTATTTCCCGTTCGTCACCACTCGGGGGCGCTGGGCTGCCCCGCTATGCTACCACCCCCACCCCGTCAGTATTCACTGGACTGGACCGCGTGCAGGAGTGCGATCTGGGCCGGGCTGGCTGGGCAGGCAGACCCTACCGCCCTCCCCACAGCCGTCCTGAGTGGGGGAGGCCTGGGCAGCCAGGAGGGCAGGGCTCAGGGAAGAGGGGGGGGGCTGCATCCGTCCACCCCCTTGGCTTGGGGAGGAAAGCAGAGGCACCGGGCCTCCAGAGAACAGACCAGGGATCTCAGCCCTGTTGTACCCCTAGAAGGGACCAAGGCCCTTGCTCTTCGCCAGAGTCACGTTGGGGCAGACATTACTGAACCTGTGAACTGATGCCAGGAGTGCTAGGATGGAGAGAGGGACCTACTCAGCCTCAGTGTGACATTCCAGATCAGGGGGTGGAGGTTCGCTGTGGGAATGGAGGCTGCCCAGGCCCCCCTTCCTAGGACCCCTCTCCCCCGCCAGCTTCAGTCACCCACTTTAATTTTTCTACCGGGAACCCCTCCCCCTACCTCACCTTGCTATTTATTGCTGTAATTTATTGACCTCAAAAATGCTGCATAACAGACCTCACTTGGGGCAGGGAGGTTCCCCAGGGCTCCCCCCCTCCACTTGGTGGGGCCCCGTGGGGCCAGGTGCTGAGGGGAGCCTCTCTGTATCCCACCCATCACTTGTTTTCCCCCTCCCCCCTTGGGGGACCCCAGGTTGGGCACCCGCCCATTCGCAAATACCTCGAGGGGGAGGGGGAGGGATGGGGTTATAGCCGTTTTGTTTAATCGGAGAAGCGGGATCACGTCCTACTCTTATTTCCTTCCCGGAAGGGGGAGGGGCACCGTGATCGCACTCCTGTACTGGCCACCGCCGCTATCCGTCTTCGCATCGAGTTCACTTCCTTTGAGAGTTTGGATAAATTCAGGTCAGAGCTGCAGGTACGCAGCCCACAAGTGTCATAGAAAAAGCAATTCACCGACGACTGATCTCTCCATTCAGAAGCGTGCAGTCTTAATGTACAGTGATGAGAAACTGTTATTTTATGATCTTTTCATTAAAAGCTTGATTGAAAACTATCTTGTATGGGGCCTCTGTGTTCTGTGCCTGTTCTCTTCTGCTAAATGACACACTGCTTTCCTGTGTCCAGCACTTGCAAGACGTAGGAGGGTGGGAGCTGGGATGAGCCATCTGCCCACTATTGTCCTAAGGGCGGGTTTCAGGTGAAATGGCCCCAGGGGCTGGAATCTCACTTGGCCATGTGTGTGCATCCTGGGGTTGGGCTGTGGACCAGGGAACCAGCACCCTAGGGTCAACATCCTTTTGGGCAGTGTTGGCCTGAGTTAGCCTGTTCAGGAAGCAGTGGATATGTAGATAGGGACAGGGACCTGGTGGCCTGGATGAAGGGAGGTCTGGCTTGGGCCCAGGACCACCTGTTGGAGCAGCAGAGTCGTGCTAGGGCAAGACAAGGGCTCTCTACTGCACACTGCTCCTGATTCCTGTTTAGGGTAAAGGGAGGAGGAAGGAAAAGATAGTCTTAAGTTTCCAGGGGCAGAGACAGTGGTTCCAGTTCCCTGGTGGACTGTCCCAGCTACCAGAGGGGAATCCCAGAATGAGTGAAGATCCAGTAGAAGGGGCAGGGCTGGGGCCAGGAAGGTGGTCAGCCAGCTTAGACCCCTGATTGGACTTTAGATGTTCAAGTGGCTCTAGGTCAGCAGCAGATGACCTCAGACCCCAAAACTCCAGAAGAATATGGACATTGCTGCTCTAAACCATGGTAAGCTCCATTGAATTATTTTTATTTCTTCTTTCAAGTGTGTTTTTTTACATTTGTTTTTAAGTAATCTCTACACCCAACATAGGGCTCGAACTTAACCCTGAGATCAAGAGATGAATGTTCTACCGACTGAGCCAGGCGGTGCCAACTGTTCAATTCTTTTAAAATTCATGGGGCACCTGGGTGGCTCAGTTGGTTAAGTGCCAACTCTTGATCTCGGCTCAGGTCATGGTCTCACAGTTCGTGGGTTCAAGCCCCAGAATGGGCTCTGTGCTGATGGTATGGAGCCTGCTTGGGATTCTGTGTCTTCTCTTGCCCCTCCCCTGCTTGTGCACGTGTACACTCTCTAAATAAACTTTATTATTTTATTTATTTTTAATTGTTTAAAATCTTTATTTATTTTTGAGAGAGAGAGAGGGAGACACAGAATCTGAAGCAGACTCCAGGCTCTGAGCTGTCAGCACAGAGCCGGACGTGGGGCTTGAACTCACGAACTGTGAGATCATGACCTGAGCTGAAGTTGGATGCTTAACCAACTGAGCCACCCAGGAACCCCAAATTTTGTTATTTTCTTTAATGTTTGTTTATTTTTGAGAAAGAGCATGAGCAGGGGAGGGGCAGAGAGAGATGGAAACATAGAATCCTAAGTAGGCTCCAGGCTCTGAGCTGTCATCACAGAGCCCCACTTGGGACTTGAACTCAGGAGCGGTGAGATCATGACCTGAGCCGAAGTCAGATGCTTAACCGACTGAGTTACCCAGGTGCCCCATAAATAAAATAAAATAAAACAAAATAAAATAAAATAAATAAAAATAAATAAAATTTGTTTTTGTTTTTTTCCGAGTACTAACTGAACATAGTTTAAATAATCAAAAGCTTCTTTAAAAGGCTTAACACGGGTGCCTGGGCTGGCTCAGTTGGAAGAGCATGTGACTCATGATCTCGGGATTGTGAGTTTGAGCCCCATGTTGGGTGTAGAGATTACTAAAAAAAAAAAGAAAAAGTCTTAAAACAAAAAATAGTCTTTTGTTCCCTTAACCCCATCACAATGTATGCAGACCCCCACTTTTAATTTGTAGCATTGTTTATGCATTTATCTCCACATTTCTAAATAGTAGGCTTACACTGCTGTCTTAACTCATCCTTTTCAGAGTTGGGACCTATAGATGGGGATTTTAGTTCAGCTTAGTGCATTTATACCCTCTTCCCCTTCCCTTTAAATTCCCCCAGATAGTTTAGTTTAATCTAGGGGTTGGCAAACTTCTGTAAAGCAGCCAGATAGTAACTATTTTAGCCTTTGTGGGCCATACAGTCTCTACAATGACTTCTCAACCCTGCTGTCACTGCAAAAGCTCCCACTAACAACATAAGGAGGTGGGCATGGCTAAGTTTCATTTAACTTCATTTATAAGAACTGGTGCAGGGGCGCCTGGGTGGCTCAGTCAGTTAAGCATCTGACTTCAGCTCAGGTCATGATCTCATGGTTCATGAGCTTGAGCCCCACGTTGGGCTCTGTGCTGAAAGCTCAGAGCTTGGAGCCCACTTCAAGTTCTGTGTCTCCCCCTCTCTCTGCCCCTCCCCCATTCTCTCTCTCTCTCTTTCTTAGAAATAAATAAATAAATAAATAAATAAATAAATAAATAATAAATAAAACTGGTTCAGTGTGCAATTTCTGAATCCATACTTGTCATTATCACTATGTATTTGTTTATTGCTGAACCAAGTGGTGTAGTGCATCTTTTTGTACAATATTTTGTTCTTCTTGAGGTTAATTATGTTTTCAGTTACTTAGATTGATTTGTGTCTCTATCTTCCTCCACCCTTTAACTCTGAAATGCTTCCCAGTACAGCTTTCCACAGAATCAGATGCTGTCTATTCTTTTTCCCTCAAGGGACATCCTTCTGGAACCTGATGTTTTCCTGCACCAATTTGGCGGGAGTTCTCTTGCTTTTTTTCCTGCACTGGAAGCCCACTTTTCTGGATCCCATGTGTTGTTTTCTCAGGTTACCTCCTTGTGTAGATAGGATGTTTTATCTGGTACATCCTGAGAAGGAACACATGGGAGGTAGGTTTTTGAAGCTGAATGTTGAAAATGCTTTTAAACTACTCAGAATTGATAGTTTGGCTGGGAATAGAATTGTAGGTTGGATTTCATTTTCCTGTTGAATTTGCAAGTGTTGCTTCCTTGGCTTCTACCTTCCAGTGTGATGAGAAGTCCAGTTCCCTTTGTATGTAACCTTCTCTGGAAACTTCTAGTATTGTCTCATTATTCTAGGTGGTTTGTTCATTCATTGGGTTGGGCACTTGGTGGATTGGTTTCATTCTGGAGACCCATTCCCTTCAGTAAACTTACTCATTTTTAAAACGTGTCAGCAATTATTTTGAATTTCCTTTCTTGTGTTTGTGCTTTGCTTATTGCATTTTGTTCTCTTTTCATAGATGTAATCTCTAAGGAAAATTTAATTTTTTTGACATTTTCTTCTGTTCCTTGCATAGTGTCTAGTTCCTTTTTAGATCGCCACTTTAGGTTAGTTTTTATACTTAAAAAATGTAATTTTAAAGGCTTTCTTCAAATGTTGGGTGACCTTAGCAGGCTCTGATATTCAAGAATGAGACCCTAGGGGTGCCTGGGTGGCTCAGTCATTTGAGCATCCGACTTCAGCTGAGGTCATGATCTCATGGTCCATGAGTTCAAGCCCCTTATCGGACTCTGTGCTGACAGCTAAGAGCCTGGAGCCTGCCTCAGATTCTGTCTCTCTCTCAAAAATAAATAAACATTTAAAAAAATGAAACCCTAAAAAGCATCTTGGAATCAATCCAATAGTTACCTAAGATGTGTGGAATGGAGGGAGATGAGACACTGTTTTTGCCTGTACTGAGCTGGCAGTGGCACTTCTGACAGAGCCTTCTGCCAAACTGGAGATTCTTAGCGCTAGGGGCTTGAAGAACATTCTAGAGAATGGTGAAAGGTGAGACGAAATACTCTATTGCAGGCAGACTCTAAATCAGGGCCAGGCTGGGGAGTCATTCCATGGTTAGAGATCAAAGACAGGTTCTGAGCTGTAGGTACCACTGTTCCCTTCCATAAAGTGTTTGGTTTATTATTTTTTTAAAACATGTTTTTAAACTTTTTTATTTTTTACTTTTATTTATTATTGAGAGACAGAGACAGAGTATGAGCATGGGAGGGGCAGAGAAAGAGGGAGACACAGAATCCGAAGCAGGCCCCAGGCTCTGAGCTATCAGCACAGAGCCTGACACAGGGCTCGAACCCACAGACTGTGAGATCATGACCTGAGCTGAATCGGACGCTTAACTGACTGAGCCACCCAGGAGCCCCTGGAGTGTTTGCTTTAAAACATGCCTCTTTTCAAAAGCCATTTGAGGTAGATGGCAGTGAAGGAATTCTATGTAGTTGAGAATGAGCCGAAAAAAGGAACAAAGAGGGAGGAAAAACTACTCTGTTGCCATTAGGCCAGAAGATGTGACTGAGCGTGCTAGTTGGCTCTGTGTGCCAAGAGGGAGGGGAAAACGTCAGGAAGAGTGAACTAGAGGCTGTTTCCACTTTCGTGCATGAGGAAGTATCCTGGATGCTAAATATTTCAAGAAATGTTTCCCACAAGACCTTCTACGAGAGCATTTGCTAAGTTGTACACCAAATGTACAGGAAACTTTTGAATGGTTCATTCTTCAAACCTGGTAAAAGCCAGGGTGTGTCATTAGTCTCAGGTGTGCTGTGAAATGTTACTGTTGGTGATTCCAAAGTGCCACCTGTGCTTCTGCATGTCCTCTGCAGGTAATATGCACATCCACTCTGAACGAGAACGTGTGAGACCTACACTAAAGTGGCCTGGCACCCAATCTGCTCTGACCACCCCCTTGGCACAGGCTGGCCTCTGCCCTCCTACAGCCCTGGGCCTTGAAGAGGAAGGAGCCTGCTGGGAGGCAATGGGGGACCCTTCCTAAACCTGGAACCTGCACAAACCTCACGCTAAGGAGGGCAGTCACCTAGCAGCTGGCTGGAGGAGTGTGGTCAGCACAGTCTCCCTGGGAGAACAGGTAGCCACGTGCCCCAGATTGTCCTCTGCCCACAACAAGCTGAAAGATGGCCTCTATGCTGTAGAAACCAGATAGGCAGAGAGAAAAGGTCTGATTCTTGGGAAAGGCAAGCTGGGCAGGCCTTGGCATCAGCATAGGAGGCTGGCCCACCCTCGGGGCCCAGGCTGTCTTCCTCAGCATCAGGCAGTGTAGGAGGCAGGGATGCTGGAAGTCTTACCAGTTACTGCCCAGCCATAAAGAACCCCTGTCCTGGGCACTTGGCCTTCTGGGAGGAGAGCAAGCAGCTCCCCTCCCCACTGCACTGGTCTCTGCTAATGCCACTGACCAGTGAGTTTAGGAAATGTCAACAAACAGTCTTGGTGTTAACCTATTTCATGTTCAGCCCTTCTTTCTGGCCACAGGCGACAAAGCTGGTTGCCACCTGCAGGCATCCCTGGTGTGAGATCAGGGCCGGCACCAACGGAATGTCACCATTGGCTTCTCTCTGTCAAGTGGGTGTGCATCCATGTGACATCTGAGGAGCCCAGGACAGTAG
The DNA here is from genome assembly GCF_018350215.1 of Panthera leo. Taxonomy (NCBI): domain Eukaryota; kingdom Metazoa; phylum Chordata; class Mammalia; order Carnivora; family Felidae; genus Panthera; species Panthera leo. The sequence goes on along the minus strand of NC_056690.1, from coordinate 29,482,347 downwards.
ACTGTGTGTTGGGCCCAGAGTGCTGGGTTCATTGACGGTGCATGGACGTGGCCCCTGACCTCTTGGATCCTTGAGTCATGTGAAGGCGACAGGCAGATAAAAACTAATGCTAACCCAAGTCCTCCATAGCCAGCACTGTACCAAGTGCTCAGCAGCACTAGCTCTTGCGTTAACTCAACCCTGGGGGTAAATGGTAGTACTGCCCCTGGATCACCTGAGATGAAACACGTCCCAGAACTCACAAGGGAGGGGGACGGTGTCCACAGGAGGCTTCTGTAGCTCTCGAGAGGGTCAGGCCACCTGGAAGGGGACTGCAACCAGAAGCAATGGCAGTGGGGGGCTAGGGGGAGTGTCCCAGGCAGACACAACAGTATATACGAAGGCCAGGAGGAGGAGTCGGTGTATTTTTGGAACTGAATCAATTTTCTTGTGGCCAGAGAGATGTGTGTGGTGGGGGAGGGTGGCACCCAGACTCTAGCCAGGCGGGGAAGGACCTCCAAAGCCAAATCAAACAGTTGGGCTGATCCTAGGGTGTTGCGGCAATGTGTACCTTCCCACCATTGCCATTGCCTCCCCAAGTGGGCCCTGCACTTGGGGGGCCACCCCCAGCATTCTGTCCACTGGTGGGCCTGGCCCATCCTCAGGAGAGGGAAAGGGGTGTATGCGCATGCTCAGGTTGTCATAATAGAGCACCACAGAAACCAGAGCTGAACAGTAATTTCTCACGGTCCTGGAGGCTGGAGGCCTGAATCCATGTCTCAACGGAGTTGGTTTCTCCTGAGGCCTCTCTCCTTGGCTTGTAGATGGCTGTCCTCCCTCTGTGAGTGTCTGTGTCCACGTTTCCTCTTATAAGGATCCCAGTCAGATTGGCTTAGGGGACACCCTAACAGCCTCATGTTAACCTAATTACCCCTCTAAAGACCTCCATCTCCAAATACAGTCACATTCTGAGGTGCTGGATCTTCCAAGCTTAGGGATTCTGGGGGACATAACTCAACCCATAACAGAGGTGTGCCATGTGCAGCTTTAGGTGGCCGCAAAGGTGCCAGGCAGCCCTCTGTCCACACCACAGGCTCTGCAAGCTTGGCCTCCTGGCCTCAGTGTCTGCCTTTCCTTCTGCGGGCAGTAAGCCCAGCGCCCTTGCTCACTCAGATCCTCTCTGCCCTCAGCAGGCACCTGCTGGGCCCCTGTGTCCTGCAGTGAAGGCGTCTCATCCACAGCAGGCCACTTGGGGAGCTGGTGAGGCTCCGTCCTGGGGCCCTTTGGTGGCTGCCTTCCCTGCCCTCACCCCGCCTTCCTCATCAAGCTTTCTTGTCGCATGTCCATATTGCACTGTCGCCTTGGCCACAGGCTACTGCAGAGGTGTGTGGAACAGTTGGTTGTGGCCACCAGGGGCCTGCGGTAGCCATGGAGGGGGTGAGGGAGAAGTGGTGGCTTCCATCTTGGGGTGACAGGAGGCACCAGGAGCCCAGTTGGTGAGTTCCCAGAAACCCAGGCAGGCCCGCAGTGGGAGTCTCCAGGCTGCGTGCCTCTGGAGGTGAACGTCGCTGTCTTCAGTCCCCTTTCTTGGCTCATGCCAGTGGACTGTCAGCAAAACCCCTGGGATCTCACCTTCCCATGTCCCTACATAGCCTGTCCACTTAGGGGAACACAGACGGCAGCATTCAAGAGCAGCTCAAGGGAGGCAGCTGCTCACTAGCCTCTGTCCTTTGGTAGGAGACACAAGGTACTGCTGGGGCTATTGCTCTGCTGCAGTGCCAGGCAGCTGACCTAGCCAGGTCGGGAAAATGGCAGGGGCACCAGGGTCCAGGGGTGTCCTTTCAAGGAGGCAGAGGCAGGCCTATGGGTGTGGCAGGTTTTGGCAAATGAGCAAGGGGCAGGCTGTGGGGTCAGAGGAAGGACGTGGTTTGGTGCCACAGCTCTTCTGGGTCATGGCTGGTTTGTGGCCTACGCTCTTGGACAAGATGCCACATCTCTGCAGTGGAGACGGCCTGTCCACATGCCCATTCAACAACTCTGTGTGCCAGGCCCTGTCCTAGCTGTGCTCCTATTCCAGTGCAGGACACAGTACAGATTGTAGGTGGGTACCCATGCTGGGTAGACACAGGAAAAGTGCCATAGGAGGTTGTGATTTGGGGTGGGGTCTCCAAGAAAGGCTTTCTTAAGAAGCTGGAATTGCGGGGAGGGTTGAAGGACATGAGGAAAGGGCTGGGCAGGGGGAAGAGCAGGTGCAAAGGCCCTGTGGCAGGTAGGTGAGTCTAAGGAGCAGTAGGGGACAGATTCCTGGGCTCTGAGGCCGGTTGCCTGGAAGAACAGGCTGGGCTGAGCAGCGTGAGGGCATGGACTTGTGGGAAGCTGCCAGAAAGCTGAGAGTGTGTGTGTATGTGTGTGTTGGAGGCAGTGGGGGAGCAGTTGACCCCTGGTTGCTGTGGGTAGATGAGGTGGGAGCAGGCTGACTACTTAGGAAGTTTTGGAATGATCCGGTCTGGAGGAATAGCATTGAACATGTTTAAAAGAGGTCAGAAATTGGAAACTTGTTTTTTATTTAAACTTATTTAACAAGGGTTTCTGTGTCACTTACTAGTGCCAGATGTGTTCTAAGGGCTTTGCAAACATCAGCTTCTTTATTCTTCATAACAGCACTGATGAGGTAGGTGGCTTCTCCCCTCACAGTGGAAGTGGAGGGACAGGGCAGTAATTTGCCATGCAGCAGGCCCCAGGATTTGGGGACAGGCTGGAGGGAGGGTGAGAGAGGTCAACGAATCAGGTTTCTAGGACATCAAGAACATCAAGGTTTCTAGGACAACAGCTGGAGGAGAGGGGGCAGGACTACCTGGGGGGGCCATGGGAGCAGTGTTGGGGGTGAACCTCCCGGTGAGGGTGCATGGGGACGGGGTCACCCCTCAGGGTGGCAAATGGGCATCACCACATGGGGAGGGCTCAACTGCAGGACACTGTGTGACATCTCCGAGGGAGAGAGGGGATGGAAGAGGAACAGCTGTAGTGAGAGGGGCCGGAGATGAGGGAACCCGGTGCAGGGAAGGGGCTTTAACCAGGAAGCCAAGACCTGCTTCCCTTGGGTGAGTCCTTGGGATCATGGGCCATTCCCCTCCCCTTGAATGAGCCTGGCTTCAGGAGAGTCTTGGAGGCCTTTCCTGGCAAGCGAGTTATAGGGCAGGTTGGCACTGGTCAGAACTGGTGGCCAGGTGCCCATCTTCGAACAGCACCTGAGACTCGGCTCTCTTCTCCAGCACCTGTCCTGAGACTTTGTACGCCATGCAAAAGAACTTTTGATTTTGTATTCTTTTACATTTTTAAAAGTTAAAAAAAATTATTATTTTTTTTTAATGTTTGTTTACTTTTGAGAGGGACAGAGACAGGATGCGAGTGAGTTAGGGGCAGAGAGAGAGGGAGACACAGAATTGAATCAGGCTCCAGGCTGTCAGCACAGAGCCCTACACGGGGCTCGAACTCACAAGCTGTGAGATCATGACCTGAGCTGAAGTCAGATGCTCAACCGACTGAGCCACCCAGGCGCCCCTAAAAAAATTTGTTTTAATTTTATGTTAGAGCACAAACGAGCAGGGGAGAGGGGCAAAAGGAGAGAGAGAGAATCCCAAGTAGGCTCCACACTCGGCGTGGAGCCCAACACAGGCCTCTACCCCATGACCCTGGGATCACGACCTGAACCCAAAATCAAGAGTTGGAACTTCAACCTTCTTCCTTTAAATAACATCTTCTCCTTCTTCCTTTAAAGATCTTGCCCATTTACCTGGTAATCATAGTTATTTTAGCATAAGTCCTAAATCATATTTTTTCACTAGATGAGATATCTCCAGACATGACACTTAATTTTTAAACAGAACACTAATGATTACAAGTTTCCTTTTTGTGATTACTGTAAAGCCTTTAACGAACCATTTAATGCCTAGTGTTTTGTTTTTCTTTTTTAATTATTCCCCAAATTTTCAGGAGTGGAATAATTGGGTCAAAAGATCTGAACATATGTATGGATCCTGATATATATTTCGAAGTCTTTTCCACAGGAAAAACTGACCAGTTTGCAAGTTCCATCTTCAATTGGGGAACCAATCTGCATTAGGTATTAGTATTTTATTAACCTTACTGATCCGATCTTGGCTCTTGCATAACATTTTTTGCGTGAGGGACGAAGCGCGATCCTGCCTGACCCTCGTCTACCGCGGCTCTGGGCGGGGCGGGGGTGGGGGGTGGGGTGGGGGGCGTTGGAGGGTGCGCTGTGCTCGGGCGCCCCCTGTCGCCCATTGTGACGCCAGCCGCGTGCCGGATTCCCTAGGCGAGCGGCGGAGGCGGCGGCGGGGCAGAGCCCCTAAACCATGGCCGAGTCACAAGAGCTGCTGCTGCAGCTGCAGAAGGACAACCGCGACGGGCGACTACGGAAGCAGGAGCTGGAGGAGCTAGTGCGGGGGCTTGAGGCCGAGAGCGAGAGCCTCACCGGGCGCCTGCAGGACCTGCGGGAGCGTGAGCGCAGGTGCGCGGGAAGCGGGGCTCGATGGGGACGAGGCGGGCGCGCGAGGGTCAGTACTACGGGTGGTGGCACCTAGGCCTGGGCAGAGCGGCTGGCCGGCCCGTCGGTTACGCCTCCCCGCAGGGCCCGAACCTCCGCTCTAAGCCGGCGGGACCTGGAAGATCTACTCAGGGGACCCACGAAGGGGAGGGTGCGGCGAGCCGGCGCGGGCTTCCTCGGCCTCACTAGTAACTGGCCTTTCCCGGCGGTTGCGGGAGTCTGAACACCCGCCGCCTCCCTCGGTGGCACCGCCTCAGTTTCCCCTCTGCAGCCTACAGCGGAAGCGAAGCCAGGCGGCGCGGGCCCAGAGAGGGGAGGCGCGCGAGGCAGCGCGGGAGCGCGCGGAGCGCGCGCGCGCGCTGCTGGTAGCGGCGGAGCAGCACAAGCAAGACTTGGTGGGGCCTGGGCCTCGACTGGGGCTATGCCTGCGGAGAGGGCGGGGCCCTAAATAGGACCCGGGCAGGGTCGGGACCCAGTGTGGGGCCGTTCCGATGCTGGGGACCCCGCCCCGCCTGGGGTAGGGCCAGCAGCTGAGCCTGGGGTCTCGGAGAGGCCCAGACTGCCCCCCTCAACCCTATCCACAGGAGCAACACAACCGGCAGCTGCAGGAGCAGTGGGAGGAGCTGTCAAGTCAGGTACAGTCAGGAGGGGGCCTTAGTCTCTAGCTTCCCCTAGGAAGTCCCGTTGTAGTCCTCGCCCCGGTTTTTACCCTGTCCCGGCCATTAAGGACATCCCCTGCCCCTTGAAGCCCCGCAAACCCCGTCCTCACAAGACCCATCCCTAGCTCTTCTACTACGGAGGGGAACAACTGAGTCAACAGCGCGCAGAACAGCAACTCGGGACCCAACTGATGGCGTTGCAGGTGTTTGGGTGGGGCCCCCAATGCCGGAGCGGCGGTGCGAGCAGCTCCCTGAGGGGCGGGGGTGGGCCGAGCGGATGCGTGGGTGGGGTTCCGGGAGTGCTGGTCTCCTGACATTCCTTGGATCCGTCGGAAGAAACAACTGGAGATGGTGGAGGCCAAGCACGCCAAGCAGGCCGAGGGCCTGCGGCAGGTGCGAGTGGAGCTGGGGTTTGAGGGAGAGTGTCGGTTTCGAGTGTGGGTGGAGCCTGGGCAGGTGCAGGATGGAGAGGGGTTATTATCCCAAGTCTCATCAGGGCCCCCCACATCCCAGGGCGTGCAGCGGACGGAGGAGGCTTGGGCCAGCTTTCAGGAGCAGAGCGGAGTCCTGCAGGTACGACCCTCAGTCCCAAGAGCAGCTCACCTCCGACTCCACTGTGGCTTCCACTCCTCCACCCCCAGAGCTGCTCCTCTCCCTCCCCGCCCCACCCCACCCCCGAGATCTCCTCTGCGAGTCCTGGCGCCTTACTCCCTCCCCCTCCAGGAGCTGCAGGGAAAGGTGATGGAGGCGGCGGCTGCGCTGGACGCCTCGAGGGGCGGCCCGGAACTGTAAGGGGTTCAGGACTGTGGGGGTAAGGTGGGGTGGCTGTGGAACCGAGGCAGATCGTCCACCTCGATGCGCTTCCTGGCAGGTGCGACTCCCAGCTTCGACGGATGCAGGACTGCGCGGGCTCGCTCATGGAAGAGGTGGCCAAGGCCGACTGTGTGAGCGCGGGCCCTGGGCGGGGCGCGCTGGAGTCGGGACCCAACACATGGGAGATACCCACACCCACGGGGTCCCACCTCCCCTCGAGGGCCCGCCCCCCGACGGAATCGCAACCCCCGTACCCGCCCTGCGGGAGACTGGTCCCCTACGATTCCCTCCTGCTCCTTGAGAGACTCGGACCTCGCGGCGCCCTCCGCTCCGGCGCTGAGCTAGACGCTGCTCCGTCTTTCCGTAGGAGAGGCGGCTTTTCGGCGGCACCGGCGGGGCGGGCCTCAGGTGAGCCAGTGGCAGGCGGCGGGCGCGCTGGGCGTCTTGCCCGCCACTGCCCGTCTGTCCGTCCGTCCGTCCTTGGGTCCGCAGGCTGTGGGCTCTGGGCGCGCTGCAGACGCTGCTGTTGCTCCCGCTCGGTTTCCTGGCGCTGCCTATTCTCTGCCTGATGCTGGTGAACCCCTCCGCCCTCCGCGGGGGGCTCCCGCGCTTCGACTCGGACGCAGCCTTCCGCGGTTTGCGCTACACTCTGTCCCCGCTGCTCCAACTGCGCGCGCGCGGCCTTCTGCCCGCCTAACGCGCATCATGCCGGCCGTGGCCACAAGCACTAAGCACTTCTGTCTTCCGTGTGGTTTCTGGGCGCCTGGGGGGAGGCCGAGGGGAGACTCCTGGGGTGGGGGGTGTAATGTGTCCCTCGGCCCAGCGGCCCTGGCACCTCCGGCGCAGAGGGTGTTGGGCCTTCCAGGCGGTGCTTAAGTTTGCAGAGGCTGTCCCGGGCGCCTCTCGGCGGAGCCCGCGACTCGGGAGTGAGCAGGGTGCGTCCTCGTCTGACACCGGCGCCTTGGGCTGGCTCGCACCAAGGAGCTCCCGGGAGGGGTCCCCTTTCCTACAGCCCCTGCTGCCACGCCTGAGCCAACTCGGAAGTTGGCCAGTATCTTTTGCTAAACTTGCTTTTTCCCTGCTAGTGAGCCTGGGGGTTGGGGGAGCAGGCCGGTCAAGTCCTCTCCGTGGAGATCCGTGGTTCCTCTGGCCCGGCTGCGTGGGGGTGATTTAGTTCCCCACAGCACCTCTTGTATTTTTTCAGGGTCGGTTCTTCCCGGTGCCGGTCCAGGCATTCCTCTCCTGTGGTCCGCCCCGCTTTCGGGGAGTCCCAGCCCTGCTGGCAGTGCACGCTCACCACTGCAGTCTTTGTGAGGACTCGTCTTTTTACTCATGTGAAATGCTGTGCTTGGTGGAAATGATGAACCTTGAGTTCCATTTTGCCTGTTACAAATACTGCCCTTTTACCCGTTACATTTTTTGGTAGTAAAATTGTTCCGTGTATCTCCTTGTTGCCGGCGCGGCACACAGGTTTTTGCTGTGGCCTCCAAATAATCGTTTTCTAATTGATTTGTTGGTGTTTTTTTTAGTCTTTTGGGAGTTAAATTTGTTTATGTAATCCTGTGTATAAAATTCTATCAAATTTAAGACTTAACGTGCTGTGTCCTAAATGGATTTCATTCTTGGGGTGCCTGGGTAGCTTGGTTGTGTTTGACCCTTGCCTAGGAGTTGTAAAGATATTCTCATACGATGGTTTATTTTTTTTAAATTTATTTTTAATTTTTAAATTTATTTATCTATTTTGAGAGAGAGAGAGAGAGAGAGAGAGAGAGAGAGAGAGAGAGAGAGAGAGAATTCCAAGCAGGCTCTGCACAGTCAACACACAGCCAGTCACAGGGCTCAAACTCACCAACTGTGAGACTACGGATGATGTTAGCTTAAATCAAGAGTCCTGTGCTTAACTCAGCCAACCAGGTGCCCCTCTCATACCTTACTTTTAAAAGAATTTTATTTTGGGGCGCCTGGGTGGCTCAGTCGGTTAAGCGGCCAGACTTCGGCTCAGGTCATGATCTCGCGGTCCGTGAGTTCGAGCCCCACGTCAGGCTCTGTGCTGACAGCTCAGAGCCTGAAGCCTGTTTCAGATTCTGTGTCTCCCTCTCTCTGACCCTCCCCTGTTCATGCTCTGTCTCTCTCTGTCTCAAAAATAAATAAACGTTAAAAAAATTAAAAAAAAAATAAAAGAATTTTATTTTGAGAGAGAGAGGGAGAGAGAGAAAGAGAGAGAGAGAGAGAGCGTGCGCGCGCGCGTGGGGGAGGGGCAGAGAGAGAGAATCCCAAGCAGGCTCCACACTGTCAGCACAGAGCCCAACGCATACTCAAACCCACTAACCTTGAGATCATGGCAAGAAATCGAGTCCAACGCTTAACGGACTGAGCCACCCAGGTGCCCCCCCCCCCCCCGCTTTAATACTTTTAATTGGTGTAAACATTTTGTTTAGCCATTCATTATAACATTTTGTTGCTAACCATTTTGTTTATTCATTCATGCATAGATGGCCATTTGGGTTGTTTCCACCCTGTGGTTGTGGTAAATAATGCTTCTGTGAACAAATATTTGAGTCTCTGCTTTCACTTCTTTTGGGTGTGTACACAGAAGTGGAATTGCTGGATTAGTGCTTCTGTGTTTGATTTTCTGAGGACCTGCTCTACTCTGTTCCACAGTGCTTGCTGCACTTTACATTTCCACCAGCAGATCACAAGGGTTCCGATTTCTCCACATCCTCACCAACATTGGTTGAAGTTTTAAAAATAAGGAAAAATGCGTGCCTTAGTTGGTTGAGGATCCAACTTCCATTCAGGTCATGATCTCGCGTGAGGTGGGGCCCCACATAGGGCTCTAGGCTGACAGTTCAGAGCCTGCTTGGGATTCTGTTTCTCTCCTTCTCCCGCACTCATGCTTTCTCTCTCTCTAAATAAATAAACTTTAAAAAATTAAAAATAGCCATCTTCATGAGTGTGATTTTCTTTTGCTTTCAGTTTTTAGGCATTGCGTTATTTTTTTTCTTCCAAGTTTTTTATTTATATTTGTCTTTATTTTTTATAGTTTATAATTACAGAATCAAATCCATGAAAGAAGATGTTTTGGGGAAGTCTAGCTTTTATCCCTGTGCCCTCTACCCTCTTGCCTGCATTCCCTTAGAGGAAACATTTGATTGTTTTAATGGACTTTTCTTTTTTCCCCTTAGCTAAGTGAAATATATCCAGTCACAACCTCTTCCCTCTTCCCAGTCACAACCTGTTCCCTTCTTAGGTGAACACATGGACTTCTCTGCTCCTCTTTTAGCACCTGGCTCTGAGCAGTGTCAGAGAAGTTGTGTCCTTTACTGAACTGCAATGACATGGGTGGATTCCCATGATTTGCTATATCACATCAATAACTCAATGAGGAGCCTTCTGCTAACACTTTTCTGTATTTTTCCAGATCGTCTTTGAGATAGATTCCTAAAAATGGGATTGTGGGTCAAGGCTGGCTCCATACAGGATAGTGCTGGAGACCTGCCCTTTCCATTCCCACAATCACTGGATATATCCCCTGTTATCACACTGGGGATTTTTGTCAGAGAGGTGAGAAATGGCACTTCAGTGCAGTTTTAATATGCATTTACCTTATGATCAAGGTTAAGGAGCCCTGTGTGGGGCTCAAACTCACGACCCTGAGATCCAAGACCTTAGCTGAGATCAAGAGTCAGACGCTTAACCAACTGAGCCACCCAGGCACCCAAAGTTAAGGATATTTTTTTTTTTAATTTTTTTTTAAAGTTTTATTTCTTTTTGAGACAGAGAGAGACAGAGCATGAACGGGGGAGGGGCAGAGAGAGAGGGAGACACAGAATCGGAAGCAGGCTCCAGGCTCTGAGCCATCAGCCCAGAGCCCGACGCGGGGCTCGAACTCACGGACTGCGAGATCGTGACCTGAGCTGAAGTCGGACGCTTAACCGACTGAGCCACCCAGGCGCCCCGGATATTTTTATATTTAAGTGCCAGTTACCTTTCTTTTTCTGTAAACTACTCATATCATTTGCATATCTGAAAAATGTAGGATTGTAGGGTTTTCTTCTTCCTCGGTTGGCATTTTCACTTTCAGATCTTTACTGTTTGTCTTTTACTTCGTTCATGGTGTTTCTTTTGCTATCCATACACTGGTTGTAACAACATACCTGCCTGTATTGATTCTGGATTTTGGTTAGGAAAGTTCTCCTCACTTCTAGGTTATTGAGGAAACTTACCCATGTCATCTAACATTTGCATAGTTTTATTATTATTTTTTCAAGTAATCTCTATGATCAACGTGGGGGCTGGAACTCATGACCCTAAGATCAAGAGTCAGACACTCCTCTGATTGAGCCAGCCAGGCACCACTTGCATGGTATCTTAGTTCACATTTCAACCTCCAGTCCATTTCAGACTTAACTATGGTTTATGATGTGAGGATCTTTTGCACGTCTGTAGAAATTTTAGACTCGGCTTGTCAATTTTCATAAAAATGTCTGGGAAGTGAATGCACCGAATTTAGAGATCAGTCTGCAGGGACTTTAGTCTTCCAGTTTTCAAACATGATGTCTCTGTCCAGTTTTTACTTCTCTCAGCAATGATCTGTATTTTTTTAGTGTGACGGTCTCGCACATCTTTACTTTTAGCCCTAGATATTTAATTTTTTAAAATTGTTTTAAAAATTAAAAAAAATTAAAATTTTAAAAATTTAATATTTATTTTGAGAGACAGTGAACAGGGGAAAGATAGAGAGAGAGGGAGACATGGAATCTGAAACAGGCTCCAGGCTCCTAGCTGTCAGCACAGAGCCTGATGCAGGGTTCAAAACTACAAACCATGAGATCATGACCTGAGCTGAAGTCAGATGCTTAACTGAGCCACCCAGATGCCCCAAAAATTAAAAAAATTTTAAAAATGTTTATTTTTGAAAGAGAGTGCAAGCAGGGGAGGGGTGGAGAGAGAGAGAGAGAGAGAGAGAGAGAGAGAGAGACATCTGAAGTAGGCTCCAGGCTTTGAGCTGTCAGCACAGAGCCCTGATGCAGGGATCGAACCCACAAATTGTGAGATCAAGACCTAAGCCAAAGTCAGACGCTTAACCGACTGAGCCACCCAGGCGCCCCTCAGTATTTTAGGTTTTTGAATGCTATTAAAAATGGTCAAGATTTTTTAAAATTTCATTTTCCAACTGCTCATTGGTAGCATATAGAAATACAATTGACCTTTGTATATTGACCTTGTGTACTGCGATATTGCTGAACCCCCTTATTAGTTCCCTGAGCTTTTCTGTAGATTCTTCAGGACCTTATAGACAATGTTATTGTGCATGAGCAGGATGGTTTCTCTTCGTCCTTTCCAATCTATCAACCACTATCCTTACTGCACTGGCCACACCCTCCCCCAGTACAATGCTATTAGAAGTGGTAACGGGCAGGGCACTCGTGTCTTGCTCCAGACCTTGGGGTGGGGGGGGGTACGTCTTGAATATTTCATTGTTAACATGTTAGCTGTGAGTTTTTTTCTCAGATGATCTTTATCAAATTGGAGATGTTTCTTCTTTTTTCTAGTTTGCTATACTAGAAGAGTAAGAGTAGTCCATACTGACAGTTGCCCTGTTCCTGTATTTCTATTGCATTTTATTCTATCACATGAATAACCATTTATTGTTGGACATTTTGGTCAGTTACAGTTTTTGGTTATGAATAGTGCACCTCAGAACATTCCTATTTGTGTCTTTCGGTGTACAGATTTTGCACCTGTTCGGTACCTATGTAGGAATGGAATTACTGGGTCATAGAGTAGGAGATTCTCAGCTTTAGTGGACACGTCAGTTTTCCAAAGTGGTTGTAGCAGCTTGCACATCCACCAGCAGCTTCGGAGCATCCTGGTTGCTCCACATGCTCACGACACCTGATACTGTCTTTTCAGACACGCAGGTGGGTTAGTAGGTATCACGTTGTGGCTTTAACTTGCATTTTAAGCTGAACACCTTTTATTATTATTCAATGGCTCAAGATAATCTGTTTTGTGAAATGCCTCTTCAGCTCTTTGTCCATTTTTCTAGTCTGTGTCTTAACTGATTTTTAGTAGTTTCTTATAGAAGTCCTTTGAATATAGATACATGTACTGCAGACATCTTCCCAGGTTTGTGGCATGCTGTTTTTTTTTTTTTTAATACTTTTTAAAAGCTGATTTGTTTGCATAATCTCTACACCCCACGTGGGATTTGAACTCATGACCCCAAGATCAAGAGTCACATGTTCTACCGACTGAGCCAGCCAGGCACCCCTGCCATCCCTTTTCAGATAGTTGAAATTAGTTTTTTTCCTTTTATGATTAGTGCTGGTTTTGGTTCTAAGAAATCTTTGTGTGTCCCAAAGTCATCAAGCCTGTATTTTCTCTTCTGTATTTTTTCCTAAAAGCCTTAAACTTTACCTTGAACATACAGCTCTACATTCCACCTGGAATTTTTATGTCTGATGTGACACAGGCACTGAGGATTATATTTGTTTTTCTATACTGATATCCAGTTGATGTGACACCATTATTGAAAAGACTATTCTTTCCCTACTGCCCTGCAATGTCTTTATGTATGTGGGTCTATTCCTGGACTTCTCTTCCATTGTAAACCACATTGTCTCAACTACTGTAGCTTATGGATAAGTTTCGATATCTAGGCTTGTTGGTCTTTAAGATTGTAATAGCTGTATTTTGACCTTTGTATTCCCATATAATTTTTAAAAAATATTTGAGAGAGAGAGAGAGAGAGAGCACGAGCAGGGGGAGGGTAGAGAGGGAGAGAGAGAATCCCAAGCAGGATCCAGACCCAGCATCGAGCCCGACATGGAATTCGATCCCACAACCCTGAGATCGTGACCAGAGCTGAAATCAAGAGTTGGGCGCTTGACTGAGCCACCCAGGCGCCCTTCCCATATACATTTTAGATGTGCCAGTTTCCACCATAAAACTCTCTGGGATTTTGATTGGTATTTGCAGTGAAACTACAGATCGATTTGGGGAGAATAATCTGTGGGATGTTGAATCTTCCAATCCATGACTATGTTACTCTATTCGTTTAGGTCTTCTCTCAACAATTGTACTTTTCAGTATTTCTTCTTTCATTAGATTTATTTTCTGATATTTGATGTTTTAGGATCCAACTCTAAATGATACAGTTTTCTTTTGTTGTGAGATATATGTTGTACACATACACACACAACTTGACTTTTGTATATGAATCTGTATCCTATCACCTTGACTATAGATCATATTTATCATCTGGATTTTCACGTACACAAATGCCACTTCTGAGTTTTGTTTTTCCTTTCCAGATTCTTAAACTGTTTCCTTTTATTGTTTGACTGGGCTGACTAGGGCCTCCAGCACAAGGTCTTATAGGGTTGTATAAGGCACGTGTATACCTTGTTCTTTATCTCAGAGGCACCCAGTGCTCACCTATAAGCAGGATGGGTTTTTTGCAAACACATCAAGGAAGTTCCTGGTCCTCGGGGCATGGCTTTATTTCTAGTATACCCTATCCCAAGTGTAGACCAAATTTCCCTAATAAACTCCTCAGAGGCATCAGGCTCTTGGGTTAGTCTTTAGTAACCAATGTCATCAAAACAGGGATATTATTGTTCTTAAGACTGATTTATAGAACTTAGGTCTTTTAACTTATTTTTTAAGTAGGCGTCACGCCCAATGTGGGGCTTGAACTCACAACCCTGAGGTCAAGAATCGCATGTTCTACTGACTGAACCAGCCAGGCACCCCTGTTAAGATTATTATTATTTAAAGAAAAAGAGTAGGCAAGAGGGGAAGAGAGAGAGGGAGAGAATCCCAAGAAGGCTCCATGTTCAGCACAGAGTCTGATGTGGGACTTGATCCCATCACCCTGGGTCATGATCTGAGCTGAAATTTAAGAGTCAGATGCTCAACCAACAGATTTATTTGGCCCCCTCTCCTCCACCACCAGTTAAGATTTTTAAATTTGTTTTCAGTCTCTAAAGAGACCTTATTTTCTTGTCAGCTCACAGATTTAGATTTTCTGCCCAGTATTATAAATAGCATTTCTAATTTTTCAAGATATATAGTTTGCCATAATGCCAGAACCGTGTATGTTGCATTTGACTTCCTTTTTAAGGCCAATTTGACAAGTCTTTTCAAGGAGTGTGGTTTGAAATATTTCTACTATGTTTGAATATATTTCTACCATTTTACAATGTGTTTATATCCTGCTTTTTCTATGCTCTCCCCACCCTTATGTTCGGGTTGATCTTTCTCCGAATTACACCCTATTTTCTGGTATCTTTTTAAATTTTTTTTTATATTTTTATTAAAAATATTTTAAATGTTTATTTTAGAGAGCGCAAGCAGGGGAGGGGCAGAGAAAGAGGGAGGGAGACACAGAATCTGAAGCAGGCTCCAGGCTCTGAGCTGTCAGCACAGAGTCTGACACAGGGCTCGAACTCACGGACTATGAGATCATGACCTGAGCCGAAGTCACTCAACCGATTGAGCCACCCAGGTGCCCCTGTAGACTGCTTTTTGAACAGGCTTTGCATGAGGAATGGGGCATGAACTGTGAGATCATGACACGATCATGACAGTGTCCCTGCCCGTCAGGATCATGACATGAGCCAAAATCAAGAGTTGGACGCCTAACCAATCTATCCGGGCATTCCCTTTTGAATTTTTTAACTTACATAATTGGCTTTTTCATACTTTTTTTTTTCTTTTTTAAGTAGGCTCCACACCCAACATAGGGCTTGAACTCACAACCCTGAGATCAAGAGTTGCATGCTCTACCTATTGACTGAGCCAACCAGGCACCCCATATTTTTTTTAAATATACTGCTCAGGACTCAACTGTGCTTCCTGAAGCTGAGTATTTATGTTTATCACCAACTCTGGAATCCCACTGGAAGCTGACTGGAGCTTCTCCTTCAGCTTCCCCTTTTGCTTTATTTTGGTAATTTCATTGTTCTCTGGTTTTCTCTTCATCTAGATCTACTGCTTAAAATTAAAAATGCTGTTTAAACTTTAGTGACATTTCCAGTTGCCCTGTGTCATCCTCTTCTTTTAGTTTGGGGTCTTCCTATCTGCTTAATTAGAGGGTCACAGTGGGTGGGAGTAGGTGGCTGTTGGGGGCTGGCTGCACAAAGGTTTTTGAGTCCTAGAGCAGAGGCAGGACATGGAGCCACACCTGTGCTGGCAAGAGACACAGATGGGGCGGTTGGGTGGCCTTTAACAGGAGCCGGAACAGAGCAGTTCAGGAAAATGCAGTGTGATTGTTGGTGCATCTGCGCTGTGATGAGTCAGTTGTGAAGCGCATTAACCTGGGCCCCTAGAGGCTTCCCGGTGGGCTGCACTCCGGGTGGGAGAGGGAACACTGCCCTGCTCCCTTCCCAGCATATCCAGGAATCACCCCTCAGCTGAAGGTACACCTGGCACTCCACACTTTTGCTGGTTTTTATTTTGTTCACATTGGTTAAATCTTAAGTTGAATATAATTTTTTATACACAAGAAAATACTTCATGTACCTAGGGAATGTGTTGGGAATGTGTCCAGTGCAAACGAATTATTCACACCCATGCAGAGAGTGTCGCCAGAGGATTGTCAGTCATCTCAGCCTCACATGTCACATGTGGGTCACACTAGGAAGGAATGGATTGCCAGGCTCTGCATGGTGGACTTTTGTCCTATTTGTCCTATAAAAATAATCCCAATGGATGGAATGATGGGGCCACCAGCAGTTCACCCCCTTTGACCACGCACAGCAGCCAGGATGGGGCTGTGCTCTCTCAGCTCTATGATTGTGGGATGGCTGGGGGGTAGCCATGATAGCTGGTCCAGCTCCACCCTCAGTAGGGGATGTCGTTCTGATAGTACTGGATCATGTCGTAGGTCCGGCTCCTGGAAGGAGAGTGGAGGGAGAGTGGAGGGAGGCTGTAAGGAGACTGTCTCGGGTCTGGGTCCCTCTCCCCGCTGCGTCCTTCATGTCTGCCTGGAGAGCTGCATTTGGGAAGTGCCCCTTTTCTCCTCTCTGAAGGTGCAAATGCAAAATCGCAGACCCTCTAGCCTCCCTGCCAGCCTCTCTTCTAGGGACACTCCTTTCCCCACCTGTGACAATGACTGTGTGAGCCCCTTTCTGCTGTCTCCTCCTGGGCCTCCTCAGCCAAAAACCACTCTGTCCCACACTCTGGTAGGGGGAGTGTTAGCCAAAGATATTCGTGTCCCCAGACACAGTGAGTGACTCTGCCCCCTGGCCTGGCACGTGGCACGCAAACGACAGCTCATTCTCCTCCTGTCACACCCCGCAACCCACGCCCTTCCTACTCTGCCAACAAAACAATCGAGACCTCCCTCGTCCTGCCTTTTACACCCCTCTTGTCATGTTCCTCATGCTTGCCCTTGAGCTGCCTCCCGTTCCTCTGCTCCTGTTAGGCCCACCCCAGCCGGCTCGCCGTCTTCCTCAGATTCCATGTCTGCACCTCCCAGAGGGGAAGCTTGGCTCCCCGACTGCCCAGGTGCTCAGCCGCTCTGCCTCCAGAACTGGAACCCACCTCTTCTCATGGCTCCACTATCATAATGGCCAATTGGCCTGTCTCCACCCTGGGCCACCTGTCACTGCCCAGGCAGCAGCGTGAGGAAGGTGTGGGGAAGCAGGGGCGGGGCTGAGGCCTCTTCTGCTCCTCAGCCAGCCCACTGGGCTGTGCTCGCCTCCTTGCATGCCCTTTGCACCAGCAGCTTGCTTGGCCTCGCAGGCTGGGTCCCAGGTGGGCATGGTTTCTGGCCTTTAGGCCTCTGTTGGGTGTTCCCCTCAGCATAGCCCTGGCCCCTCTAACCCAGTACCCTGTCACTCCATGAGGGCTCCCTTCAGGACTTGTGGTACAGAGTACCCTGGGACAGCAGCATCTTCGTCACTTTGGCCCAGGCGTGGCCCCACACAAGGTGCCTGGAGAACATTCGTGTGTGGCAGCGGGCTCCGGAGGGGAAAGTAGAAGGGGGAGACTCACCTGTTACTGAGGAAGCAGCTCTGAATGACCTTCATGATGAAGTTCGCAGCCTCTCTCTCGGTCATGTTGGGGCTGAACCTGTGCCTGGGGGGCGAGGGCTGTGTCAGGGCTGTCCCCTGCCACCTGTGGAAACTGCTCCCTCTAGGCTACTCTCCCATGGGATGCGGTCTTGCTAACAGACCACTTAGCATTTGTGGGAATTTGTTCCCTCCTGGGAATAGCTGTAAGGGGGAGGGGCACTGTTCCCAGCTGGCTCTGGAGGACCTGTCCCCTTCCCCAGCAGAGCCTAGGGCTAAGCCGCTGCAGCCTCAGGCTGGAGGTAGGGCCTGGCACTGCATCGTTGAGAAATGAAGGGATACCTGGAACATCCGCAGCCTGGTGCAGTGACAGCGCCTCACCAGGAACCCTGTCTGCTCTGGGGTTCTGAGGAGAGTGCTTGGCCTTGATAATGATCACATTTACCAGCACTTGAGAGGCTCCCACCTTGAGGGGACAACTGCCCCCCAAATGGCCTGCGCATCTGCCCAGGACCTACTTCAAGAGCTTGATTGTCTGGCCACGGAAGCAAGGCAGGCCGGTGTCCAACATGAGAGTGACCAGAGAGACAACTGCATCCATGTAGGGCCTGTGGAGAGACGGAGGGAAGGGGAAGGAGGCTGGCCTGAGCAGGGTGGCCTTACCTGCACTCCTGCAGCCCAGCCACCACCCAACAGCTGCACGTAGCAGCCCACCTCCCTGCAGCTGCCAGGCGGGGGCCGCTCACACATCCTTGAATGGGCTGAGCATCCTGTCCCGGTCTGCCCACCTGAGGCCTCTGGCCATGGTTTCTGTGCCTGGCTGAGGAAGCGCAGGCGTGCAGGGCAAACATACCCTGACCCTCCTTTTCTCGTGGGGCAGGTGCACTGAGTGGGCGTGACGCAGGCTCCAACAGACTCTGGGTTGGAGTCCAGGCTGCTGTGTGGCCTTGGCTCTGTGACACTCTGAAGCCAGGACAGTAAGTCTTCAGGGTGCAGCTGGGAGGTGGCAGATGCTCACACTTGGGTGAAGGGGTGAATGGCGTGCTCACAGTGAGGAGCCCAAGGTGTTGCCAGGCAAGGCCACACCCAGGAGACTACAAAATGTGGTGGGACACTGACACCCGGAGCACTGACACCCAGAACAGAGACACTGGCACAGGTGGGCAGAGTGGTGATGGGAAAGCAAGGCCCAGGCTGCCTGGACCAGTAGGCATCCTCTCGCACCTGCCTTGCTCTCTCTGAACGGCAGTCCCTTGATCCACAAAGGAGCCTGAGACAGCCCCATGGGACCTCTGAGGGATCTTGCAGGACAAGCGGCACCCAGGACTGGTGCCTGACCACCCTCCTCCCCACTGTCTCGGTACCCCCACTGGCCCCTCCCTGGGGCTCACCGCACGGCCAGGTAGCCACGGACACACATCTCCATGAACCATTTGAAGGGCGTGGCCTCCATCTTGCCCCCCATGATCATCACCATCTCATCGGTCAGCTTGATGTCTGGTTCCCAGCCAAGGTTGCCACCCGGTGAGCTTTCAAACATGAAGCCAAAGTCTGCAAAACCCCCAAAGCCATTCGTGACAAGATCAGATGACAGGGCAGAGATACGGGCGTGCTTCAGCCAGGGCTTGGAGCCACAGGCTCCCCATACCCCACGAGCTGGCCACAGGCCATGTTTTCTTGGAGATGGTAGGGGCAGTGGGGCGGGGGGGTGACAGCAGGCAGGAGAGAAAAGAGGTTATGGAGGTGGGGAGCCAAGCTGGAGCGGAGATGAGACTGGCCCTGGGGCTAGATGAGCTGTGCTCTCCCTGGTTCCAGTTTTCAACCCCAGAGTGCCCCATGCACTGTGGTACCACTGCTACTCGCCCCCACAGCCTAGTGGCCAACAGCTCTGGTCTCAAAGCTGGACTTGAACCCTGACTGGCTGGGTGACCCGAGCATGCTTGGCTCCTCTGTGGGATGGGGATTGGTATCCTGCCCTGGGCTCTAGGGGGTGAAGGGAGAGGAGGAGGGTGGCTCTGGGAGCTGGCTGACCGATGTGGATGATGTGGCCCTTCTTGTCCAGCATGATGTTGCCGTTGTGCCTGTCCTTGATCTGCAGCAGGAACAGCAGGAGGCTGTAGGCAGCCATGCTCCGGATAAAGTTGTAGCGAGCCTGTGTGGAGAGGGCCCAGGTGCTCACGGATGGCCCTAAGGCTGTACCTCCCAGGACCTTTGGGCATTTTCCTGCCTTGTTCCTGGGACCCCAGGGCCTACAGGTGTTCTCTGGGCTCTTGTTTCTAGCCTTGGAGGTAGAGCCCAAATCAGCAGGCCAGATCTTGGGAACAGGAGTGACAAGTGACTGCGTCTGGGGGTTTAGGGGTTTAGCCCCTTCCTCCCACACCCACGAATTTGCTTTCTTCTGGGGAGTCCATCTCAAGGTTCCTTTGAATCCCAGAGAAGGTTATGAGGTGCCGTTGTTTTACCCCCAAACGTACAAGGACTCAGAAAAGCAGGGAAAGTGGGAAGCAGGGTGCTGGCCCATAAGCAGTGCTGGGAATGGTGGGATGGAGAGCACAAGCAACCTCTGGTCTGGGGGCTGCCCCGCTGGTCACCTGCTGGAAGGCCAGGGTGGACTCGTCCCCATACTGGCGCGTGAAGTAATCATACATGCCGAAGTCCGTCTGGCGGCCCAGCTGGTCCCGAGAGGTACAGTCGGGGATGCACTCAATCACTCCGCACTGGAGAGGAAGGGCCAGGTGCTGAGGCCTGCAGGCAGGACCTGTCTTGGCCTAAGGCATCGGGAACACCCCCTGGGCTCCTGGGAACTTACCCCAGGGGCGGTGGCCACCACCCGGTATGGGAAGACAAAGAGGTCCAGGCCAACCAGCTGGAAGATGTTCTTGAAAAGGTCAATAATCTGCAGGGCCAGCATATCCTGGAGACCAGGGAAACAAGGGGTGGTCAGCTGGCCGCCTCCTGTGCTCTAGTCCACATGACTGCTAGTAGCCCTGCCAGTGAAGAGGGAGAGAGGGAAGGAGAGAAAAGGGAGGCCATGGCCAAGCAGGAGTCTGGAGCATCTGGCCTCACTGCACACCATGCTGGGCTGGGCTCTGACCACCGGGCACCAGGCTAGACTAAGGCCATGCTGTCTAGTGGGGGATGCAAGTCAGGAGTGCCTGTCCTCCGAGGCAGTTCCCTCTGGGCGGCCAGGGGATGGGCAGTGGGTGGGAGCTGCTGGAGAGACCCCTGGGTTTGGCAGAAAGCCCTGGTTTCCTCTGTGGCACCTCAACCCAATGTGGGAAACAAAGATTGTGGTTCAGCATGTGAGGTGTGACCCCTAAATGCACCCGGAGCCTTGGGAAGAGGGCAGGCCTGGCCCCACTCACTACCTGTCGGCAGTCATCTCCCACTTTGAAGATGGCCGCCTGCCATGAGATCTTTTGGCCATCAGCCTCCTGTGTGCCACACTCGTCCTCAGAGTCTGAGCGGCACCGAAGACCTGTGTGTGGGCGGCGGAGAGGAAGCCAGTTAGCCTGGAGGCAGGGAGAGGCCCTCAGGGCCAGGGCAAGTCCTGCTCACCTGCCTGGAACCCTGGGAATCTTGGGGATTGTCTCTGCAAAGCCCCAAGGAGGCCGAATGAGGCCCAGGAGACAACTGGGGTCAGCAGATGGAGCCACGGGGCCAGGGATCTCTTCTGAAGAATGTTTAGGCTTAGATGGAACTGAAGATAGAGCCCCTTTTTCATTGGAAATGGGGACCCAGGTATGCCTGGGATCAGCAGAGGGCACTATGAACTGGAGGGTAGAGGTGTGTGTCTGTCTGCATCCTGGGGTGCCTGGGAGGACCTGGGGGCCAGAGTGCAGGGAAGGCCATGGAAGGCATGTCCCCATACTGGCAGGGGACCACACCTCCTATTCTAAAATTCATGCCCACTCAAAACTGCAGAATGTGACCTTTTTTGGAAATAGTATCTTTGCATATGTAGTCAAGTTACTGAGGGTTAGGGTGGGCCCTTATCCAATGACTGGTGCCCTTATCAGATCAGGGAAATCTGGACACGGGGACACAGGGAGAAAGCCTTGAGAAGACAGAGGCAGAGGTCGGAATGACGAAGATGCCAAGCATCACCAAACTTGCCAGCAACCACCAGAAGCTGGGAGAAATACACGGAACAGATTCTACCCATCTTCAGAAGGAGCACGGCCTGGCCGACACCCCAATGTGGCACTTCTGGCCTCCAGAACTGTGAGAGAATAAATTTCTGTTGGTGAAGCCACCCAGGCTGTGTCACCTGCACGGCACCCCCCAAAGCTCTGGGCTACTCAGCCTCAGGAAGGTGCCTCCTGGACTCAATGGCTGACCTGGGGCCGGTCTCCAGGTGTCTCTGTCACCGTATATAAGCTCTGTGCCATTCCTAAACAAGGGCTCAGACCCAGCGTGGATGGATGTCATCTTTCACAGGGAGCTGGTAATAAACTAAATATGCCCCCTAAAACTGGCATCATCCAGAGAAAACACTTAGATCCCAAACCGTGTCAGAGTTTCTTCACTGACCTTCTTTTTCGAGTTCACTAACACCACATCGTTTCACTTTAAACTTAGCCAGATACGGGGCTTTTGCAGCACTGCAAAACAACAGAAGGAACATGGGTGCTGGAGCAAATGAGAACTTTGTGCAAGGGAACTGCCTAAAGACAGGCGGCCTCTCACCTCTGCATGGGTGTCCCGGACTTGTAGTCGATGTCCAATACAATGGCCTCGGGGTTGCTGGGCAGGTAGCAGCCTGTGCAGGGACAGAGGGCGAAGTTACAGGGAGCCCCAAAATGACTCCCCGCCCCCAGATGGGGCTTCTAGGTCCTCATCTGAGGCACAGATATTTTATCCTGTGGCCATTACAGGTCCATCCTCCCTGATCTGTGGTCTTTTCCTGGACCCTTCCTGATATCTAACAAAGGAGCTGCCACCTCCCAGGAGACACTTCTCCAGGAGGACACACCAACACTCAGCTTTACAGACTTAGCACACTGCTCCTCGGGGCCCGACTGGCCGACCAGTGCCAGGTGGGGAGCTGCCTGCTCTTACAGGGCATGTGCAGGAGCTTTCTACACTGCCTCCATTTACGTGGAACACCCTCAGTTCTTATACTCACCCACTGGCTGTAGCTCCCCTCTCTCAGCACACATGTCAAGTAGGGAGGACAAGAGAAAGCCTATTCCTGGTCAAGGAACTGGCAGTTCCCCTGGGGGGCTGGGGTGTGCTCCCTGAGACCCAGGAAGCGGGGGAGAGATCCTGGCTAGGGAGTGGGCTTCTAGGAGAGGCCCTGACACAGGAAGTCCTGGGACTCTTGGGAAGCAAAGCAAGGCCTTGCTGTGGGGTCAGGTGGGCTTTGCCACCAGGGGAATGAGGGGCAGAAGGAACATGCTGTTCCCTCAATGCCCTCACACCATCCTTCCCTGGCCAGTTCTGGTCTCTCTCCCAGGAGCACAATCTACTGCTCTGCCCTGGAGTCCTGGCTGGCTCCCCAGTGCCTCCAGGACAAGACCCGGCAGCATGGGCTGCAGGGGTCTGGGAGCCTGCTGACCAGGGAAACTGCAGCCTGTGTGGATGTCGAGCTTCTTTGAGCTGAGCTACTGTTTACACTGGGCAGGGCAGGTGGCTCAACAAGAGTCAAGGAAAGGTCAGCCAGTGTGGGCACCCTCAGCCCAGTACACCTGTGACACTCCCACCCATGCCCACAGTCTGTGCAGCCTGTGTTGCTCCTATTCCACTGGAGTTCAGGAAATTTCTAGAATCATGGCTGCCAAGGACAGTGTCTGGGCTTTAAGAAAAACAGAAAGCAACAAGGAAGATAAAGAGTATCTGCTGAGAAGTAGCTCTCAGCTCACCAGGGGCAGATTATGGAGAGGGACACCAGTGCCCCAGGGCCCAGGCTCATGTGGGCTGGCCGCCTCCCTGATCCCGGTGCCTACCCACACTGCCCACCCACAGGAAGAGGCCCATCTCATCCTGCTCACCAGGCTGCACTTTTACTTCAGACAGAGCCGACAGGCATGCCTTCTTTCTCTCGTCGCCTTTAGGGTAGGGCCTGAGAAACAGGACAGAAATGCTTTGCTTTGTCTCTGCAGGAACTGGCCTCTGGGGCTTCTGGGGGACAGCCCAGAGCCCCTCCTGTCTGATTCTCCTTTCCTCTCCTCCTAGTTTTAGCTACTACTGAAGGCTCTGCTAGACCAGTTCTTCCCAGACCAGGGTGGAGTTTTCTGGCTGTCACTGCCCCTTGCCTGTGTGGGGTGTGTGCATGTTGCTGTCAGAGGCACACAGGGGACACAGTTGGCTCTGGGGTCTATGCTCAAGTGCTGGCTCTGTTGTTTACTTGCAGCATGACCTTGGGCAGGCCCCTTTGTCTTTCTGCATCCCTAGGATGAGGATGACAGGGTAAAGTGGAATCAGGTGCCTGACATGATGCCCAGGAAACACCACCTCCCACTCCTTTATTTTTGCGGGCTAGAAGCTGCTGCATCACCGCTCTACTTAGTACCGGGCCCAGAAAAGGGCCTCAGGGCACACAGCCTAGGTCACTTGGTGACCAAGGGGCCAGGGAACAGCTCACGGAATGAGACACTTGAGAAAACAGGAAGCCAGTGCTCCCCCTGCCAGGGCCTCTCCCAGGCACTTGGCCAGTTGACTCCAGGGCCTCGTCCCACATAAACTGGCAGTGCCACAGATGTCCCAGGATGGCGTCAGCCCTCACAAATGGATGGCCCAGGAGGTAAATCAATAAAACAACATTGGGAGTTACAAATAAGTCTGGTTTTCCTAACACTCTTCAAAACTTGGAGAGAGCAGAGTGGCTTCAAGTTAGGGGACAGTATCTAGAATGAAAGATATGTTTTCTGAAATTTGCATGGCTGTGCATTTTGCTATACTTTCAAGAGACTTGAATTGCCAGGGCAGTGATTCCCAACCCTGGCTGTTCATTAGAACCAGTGCGGGCCCTCCATGCAATTCCCACAGGCCAGGACTGATGCCACTTACTTGATGATAGCAGACACGTTGGTGATCTTGTTAAAGAAATCAAATTCCCGCTGGTAGAAGTCCTTGGCTGGGCCTGACAAGGAGCCTGTGATCTCCTCCACTAACTGCTCCAGGAGGTCGCCGATGTCAGCTGGCAGAGAAACCAAGAGGGTGAGCCTGCAGCCGTGCCACAGAAGGCCCTCAAGGAAACCCCACACATCTGCCAGATGTACAGTCCAGATGTCCAGGTGTCCCCCAGCAGCGAGGTCAGACATCCTGAGTGTGGTCTGCAGATGCCTGGAGGGTCCCTGGGACCCTTCAGCAGGCTCCCACCAGTCAAAACCACATTGACAGGCTGTTTGCCCTCCTTGCGTAGACACCTGCGAGGCTGTGCACAAGCCATTGGCCAAGGTGCTGGTGGTCACTGGATCCTTATGGCTCTGCTCCCACAGTATAAACAAAAGCCAGTGTCACTAAGAATATCCCTGGTGAGGTGATGAGCATTGACTAATCTGACTGAACTCTACCCTGAGTGTATCTTTCTAACATTCTGTGTGTGATGAACTGGACAGTGTCCGGAGCCCCCTGCTGTATGTGAAGCACGCGGATGCTGTGGTCTCAAGGAACAGCATCTTGTGTTGGTGTGACTTTCGGGCTGAACTAATCTCTTTTTTCAGGGAACATCATTTTTTACTTGAAAGAGTGACTGACAGACAAAAATAGAGTTATTTGGACTTAGGTACATGGGAGATATTTTCTTAAAAATCAACAAGTCGAATCTGCCATTTAAGGAAAACTACAAAGTTTTGGAAAACTTGCATCTGTGTCGGTGAGCTTGACAGCTCCCCACCACTTGACAATGTTTCTGTTTGGTAAGGCCAGTGGGGCACAGGCAAATGTGAGTTTGAATGCTGTGAAATCCTGTGGGGGGTGTAGTGAGTGCTGGGTAGACCAATGGGCTTCAAAGAAAGAGCACGAGAAACTCGCTGCCATGATTTCAAATCCACATCACAATTCACCTTTAAGAAAACTATCACTTGTTGTGTTTGGTGCAGTATCAGCAGAGACTACGAGACCACCTATAGTGACCAGAAAGACCACTAAAATGGTCCTCCTTTTTCTAGCCACGTGTCTGTACCAGGCTGAATTCCCCTCATTTACTTCAACCAAACAACAGGGTAAATGCAGAAGCAGAATGAGAGTCCTGTTGTCTTTTACTAAAGATGCTGTGGCATTATTACAGACATTAAAGAGATCTGTAAATCTGTAAAGCAACACCACTCTTCTTCTTTTTGAGTTTGAGAGTCGTTTTTCATAAAAATGTTATTTACGTTAATATGTGATGGGCTTGTATTATTTTTTAAATGTCTTGGTTCTCATGTCTAACATTGGTTAACACTGAGAACCAAAGCCCACATAAACCAAAGGTCTCCGGGGGCCTCACTAGTTTTTAAGGGTGTGATGATGTGAAGATGTGGGCAACCTCTGAGGACTGCCTTGGGTGGTTGCCTTGCCCCCATATGGAGTCACTGGGTCAAGCGCAGGGTGAGGAGAGGCTCGGCCTGACCAGGAGGCTCTCACATGTGCTTGGGGAGCTGCAGGATGGTGCCAGGGTGGGCAGGACGTCTGGAGGGGAGGATAGCAAAGCCTTCACGAAGGAGGAGGATCCTGCTCCCGCTGGGTGTTCAAAGGTGAGAATTCCCACCAAAGGATGGGAAGCAGAGGGAACCATGGGCTGGGACAGCACGGGCCTAGGAGGGTTAAAGTTGGGGGGTGAGGCCTGAGCGAAGATGACAAATACTCACGGTCCTTCTGGTGCCCTTCTTCATCCAGATAGATGTTAGTTTTCATGTTCCAGATAAACTGGTGTGCCAGAAGCTGGGATTTGGATGCTGCCCACAGAATATACTCCCGTACGTAGCCCATCTATAGGAGAACAAGGTCACCATCAGCTCAGGCCTGGGCGCCTCTCCACCACAAGACACTCTTACCCAGTGTAGGAGTAGACTCCTAGCACTTGCAGACCCAGCAAGAAGGCCCAGTGGTTTCCGGCTGTGTGAGCAAGCTTGTCTGGTTATGTGTGAGCCCAGCCTACACAGGCCAAGTTCCAGCTGGCTAGCTGGCCGGTGGGGCAGATGGAGCCCCACGTGATGGTGTCTTCAATATAGGAAGGAGCCGGCTTTTGTTTCCCCTGTGACTTCCCCTAGATTCTAAGAACCATGACTCTCCAACTAATTTCTGCTGTTGTCAAGTATGAGGAATGAGTAGGTTGGGGACTAAAACTCAGTTATAAGCTGGTTGTTTGGAACAATGTTCCACAGTGATGGGCAGGTTCCAAAAAAATTCTAATACACAGATACTTCATGAGTTGACACACGATGGCCACTATCCTAAGGACCTTTCCTCTTTCTTCTTCTTAGTCGTATTCTACTACTCATAACTCCAAGTTTTAATTGCCCTTTTTTTAAAATTAAAAAATTTGCTTGTTTACTTATTTTTGAGAGAGACAGACCACAAGTAAGGGAGGGGCAGAGAGAGGGAGACACATAATCCAAAGTGGTCTCCAGGCTCTGAGTTGTCAGCACAGAGCCCATTGTGGGGCTCAGACTCACAAACCATGAGATCGTGACCTAAGCTGAAGTCAGACACTTAACCGACTGAGCCACCTAGGCATTCCTTAATTACCCTGTCTTAAGGTTTAAAAAGGTGCTGGCCTTTCTGGAAGACTCCTGGAGGAGTGGCTTCTCTCCTCCCACCACAGTAGTCTGTGGCCTCCCATCTGGTAAAGTATTTTGGGGACAGATGTCCTCAACTTGGCTGGGTGGGCTTACCTAGTAGGTTAAACTTCAAATAACTCCTCGCTATGGGTTTCCCACTGCTAACCCAGTAAAAGGATCTAAAGATAAACTATGAATATTCAACTTGTAGTCTGCTTAAAAGTTTGTGGAGTTTCCGAATTGGTGGAGAGGCTGGGAGAGCCAGGCGCCTGAAGAGCGTGGAAACTCCACAGCCTTCCCACATCCCTTGCCCTATACTGCCCTCGCACCTGGCTGTTCGTTGATTATGTCCTTTTATGATGCACCGGTAATCCAGTCAGTTTTGCTGAGACCACAGAAGGGGACTCAGTGCAGTCACGAACAGACTACAACAGGGAAGTGGAAACCGGCAGCCGTCTGAACAAGGAGGAAGTGTCATCAGTCACTGAGGCCCACCGAGGCTTCTAGCTTTGGGAAAGGTTTTAGCATTTTATTCTTGTGTATCCTTTCTTTTTTTCATTTTAAAAAATGTTTATTTATTTTGAGACAGAAAGTGTGAGTGGGGGAAAAGTGCAGAGAGAGAGGAGAAAGAGAAAATCCCAAGCAGGCTCTGCACTGTCAGCACAATATCAAAACCACCTGCTCAGAATTGGAGGGCTTTTGGCAGCTACCTAGCTAAAACAGGACTCAGTGTTTCAAGAGAAGTTGGCTGCAGTTCTAGAAGCACTTTGGTCTATGGACCAAGACAGAGCATCCTGCCAATCTGGGAGGAAGAAGCTAGCCCTGGGATACCCAGCCACAGTGCTCATAGCCACCACAGTGAGACACAGCACTTGCTGCTACTGCAAGGACTCAGCCAGGACACAGGGGAGTCTGGTGTCTTATGCAGTGGGGAACAGAATCAGCAGGAACAGGAAAGGGGCAGATGTTGCTGCTACACTTAGACTCAAGCACAGGTCAGGGGGCCAGTGCTAGGATGAAGCACGGGCAGTGTGGGTTCTGGGTTGTGGTCACCTCCAGAGGGGTTTCTGTGCCAGGCCCTGTGGTTAGGTATCTTATGTACAAGTGCTATATGTGATGGGTTGAACTGTGCCCCCCAATTCATGTGCTGAATTTGTATGCCTTAGTGCCTCAAAATATGATGGTGTCTGGAGATGGGCCTTTAAAGAGGTGATTAAGTTAAAATGAGATCATTAGGGTGACACTTAGTCCAGTGTGGTGTCCTTATAAGAGGAGATTAGGACACATACACACAGAGAGAAGACCATGTGAGGACAGAGGGACAAGGCAGCCATCTGCAAACCAACCCTCAGGAGAAACCAACCCTACAGGCACCTTGATCTCCAACTCTGAGCCTCCAGAACAATGAGAAGTACATTTCCATTGTTTTAACCCCCCACTCTGTGGTTCTCTGCTATAGCAGCCCAAGCACACTAATACCTCCATCATTTTGTTTGAGCCTCCCTGCTTCTGACTGAAGAAACGAGGGAGCTAGATTCAGGGACTGAGGAAGTGGCTAGCAATACTTCTAGGGCCCACCCACCCTGCACAGCAGATGGGGCCTCAGGGTGAGACAGGGTGAGTGGGGCCTCCTGGCCATGAGCACTGGCCACAATCATGGTGGGGGTGTGTGTGAGAGGAGCTCAGAGACCAGGTCACAGCTTGGCAGCCCTGCTTCCAAGGCCCCATCCCTGTTGCTGAGGACCCCCTCCGGACTGCCCAGCACGGCTCTCAGAGGGAAGGACAGCACATGTTGGCACAGCCTTACCTTGTCATACCTGAGGGCCTGCACAATCTGGGGGATGTAGAATAGGATAGCATCCTGCAAAGGAGGAGGACAAGTGATAATGACTTCCAGGAAGGGAAGACAATTCCTTACCTCCAGGAAGGTGATAACAAACTCAACACAGATGGCTGTCCCAGGGCCCCACTCCAACCTGGAACAGCCCTGATGTCACTGAGCCCATGGGATACCATCTCACTGGAGATCACAGAGGACTGAGAACTGCGGAAAGTCCAGACGGTGGCAAAGAAAATGGCCAACGACTTGAAACACATGATGGGTGAGAAAAGGCAAAAGGAACAAGGCTCCTGTGCCTGCGATGACAGGTGAAGTGCCAGCTCATGTATGTTCCCTGCTGGGGGCCTGCTTGGGGACAAGGGCTGAGGTTCTAGCAGACCCCTGTGTTGGGGCCTCCACGAGTCAGCTACCAAATCTGTCACTGTGGCTGTCTCATGGGATCCCCCGACCTCCCAAAAGCCCACTGCTGGAACCAAACTCAAATTCAACTTCCTTCTGTAACTCAAACACCAAATTAAAATTAAAAAACAAGTAATACCAATAAACATATCTGAGTCAGAACTAAATCTGTCTTCTATGACTGCCTGGACAGAAACAGGGTGAAGACATGCTCTAAGATGGACCGATGTTTCATCAGGCCTACATCAAGTGGAGATAAAGCCTGTCCTTACTGTCTCCACCTAAACACTGCCAGATAGTCCCACCGAGGCTGATTCAGGCAGGATGTGGGCTCACCGGAGGGAAGGACCGCAGGACTTTCACCCCGTACTGGGCCGTGAGAGGGTGCGGTGGGTACATGCTGGAGAAGTAGGAGAGGCCTGTGGGAGGGTCTGCGGGTGCCCAGCACAGCACATGGCTGAGCTCAGGGGCGTCGGCATCGATGGTGTGCCAGGTGACCAGAAACTAGGAAGGAAGCAGGGAAATGGTCTGGCACAGGGAGTTCCTGAGGGCCCTCTGGAAATACCCGGCCCCACCCCATATCTCAGGGATGGCCCCAGATGATAATAATAAAGCACTTATAATAATGTGGGGAAATACTTCTCATATATTATGTAAAGTAGCATAATTTCAACTAGGGTAAAGTATGTTCGATATTTTTCTGCTGTAAGCATAATAAGTGCTTTCATTTGAGAAGTGGAAAACACAGGAAATTAGAAACATCATTCTACCACTGAGGCTGCTAGGTTTTCCTAACACTTCTAGGTTCCAGGTGTTTCTGGAGGCAGTTCTGTTTTTGTGCAGTTTGAGCCCAGGCCCCAGCACGTGCTATACTACCTTGATAGCTTCGGGAATGTCACTAACGGCTCCTGGGTCCAACCGAACGAGACGGGTCACTTCGTTGCCGATGGCTTCTGTGTTCTTAAACCTAGGGCACAAAAAGGGTGTGAAGGAGATGGCCTTTCCTGCCTCCATGTAACGGGGTGGAAGAACCCTGAACTGGAGGGATGCAGATTAATGCCAAGTGACCCCTAAACACTCTACACTACTGACATATTGGTAACTCTGAACATGAATGTTTGTAATAAAGAGCACTATGATTGGCTATGACAAAATGCCAGAACTATCTAAAACAGGAATTATCCTATATTCCTCATTCAAAAGACATCCCTTCTATAGTCCTTGCTTTCAGAACGCCCCCTTGCCCTGGCCCCCAAAGCAGCCTGTCCATGGCATGGCGAGGCCACAGGCCAGAAGGTACATCCATAGATGGGAGGGAGGATGCAAGTTTTTAGGGGTCATGACCCCAGGCTAACACAAGGTAGACTTTCCATGAACACTGTCAAGCTGTGGTCCTAATCCAGAGGACTGCATTAGAACCAGAAGAAGGAAGCAGTGAGTAGGCAAGTGTGTGCTCAAGGGAAAGAAATGTCCACTCCTGGACGTGGGGTGGATGCACTCCCCCTGGTGGGATTTAACACAGGGGCCTGGGAGGCCCCTCTCAGCTACTGGTTTTGTCCTTGGCAGAGCTACCAGGGAGAGTTCACAGGACACTCGGTTGCAGGCCACCTCCTGTGAGTAGCCTGCTGAAGACCTCTGGGAACAAAGTCCAAAGGATCCCCAGGCCCGCTTCCCTGTAGTGACAGCCTCCATGTGCTTCCTTTCTTCCTTGAATAGGACTGCAGCCCTGAATGTGCTCTGATGTTTCCTGCTTGGGCTCTGGGATATTAGGACATCCCAGGCAGGAATCCATGCTGTGTAACCAACCACTGCATAGAGAGACTGGGTCAACATCCAGGGCAGAGGACCAGACCACTACGATTGCTTCCCCAACCATCCTTGGCAGTGACCACGTCATGTTCCTTCCCACTCAGGTACCCTTGGACTGGACTCTGGCAAGGCCCTCATCAGGCAGGTAGGACTAGGGCCCACCTGGCTGGCAGCTGCACGGCCAGGTAAGGAGAGATGCTCCAGGCAAGGTTAACATTGTCTTTCCACTGCTTCTCGCTCAGGCTGATATATTTGGACCTCCAGTTGGCCACGCTGTTCTCTCCAGCCTGGTCCAGCTCCAACTCCGGGGCCGACAATGGGTTGTACCATGTGATGAGACGCTCAATCTCAGTGGCCTGGTGAGA
This sequence comes from Panthera leo, assembly GCF_018350215.1. Classification (NCBI taxonomy): domain Eukaryota; kingdom Metazoa; phylum Chordata; class Mammalia; order Carnivora; family Felidae; genus Panthera; species Panthera leo. The sequence continues at coordinate 29,451,185 of NC_056690.1, read as the reverse complement.
TGAGACATCGATATGCCATCTGCGTGCACCCATGTGCCACGCTGCTCCTGTCCTCAGTGCTGTGGGCATATGGCAGGTGTCACCTTACCAGCAGGGACAGCAGCAGCGTCCTGCGCTTCATGTAGTACTTGTGCAGCTGGGAGCCCCGGTTAGTCTTCTTGGACATGCCTGTGGAGAAAAAGAAGGCACAAGTGTGTTCTTCAGAGTTCACTGACCTACCCTTCATTTCTAGAACCTAGAAGAAGCTGTCTTTCAGCATTCTGCCCACTGTCTGAGCTGCCAGGATATGACTCAGACCCAAGGGACCTATCAGCAAACCTTTAACCGACCTGACTTCTTTGAGATGGTGGACATGCCACTGGACAGGGGGTAGGTGTTGATCCAGCCTTGAGTGGCCTGTTGCCGAGAGCCAACCGCTATGTCCAGATTGCTCCGGGTGTCTTGGTTATCTGTGGGCAAACACATTACTGCTTCCAGAATGAGGTGTCTAGACTTTCACCAAGGGCAGGAAGGGAGAGACACGGTGTTGAAGAAATGATTTGCAGAAAAAAAAACAACAGCCAAGATTTTTGGTTTTTTTAATATAAGCTCTACACCCAATGTGGGGCTTGAAGTCATGACCCCAAGATCAAAAGTTGCATGCTCTACTGACCGAGTTAGCCAGGTACTCCTAGGAAGTTTTTAACCATTCAACATGTAAAGCCTACTAAAATGTATTACATTCCTCCTAGGATTCAAAATGGAATAAAACAAATGTGAGTGGTGATACTGATAAATTACAAACAGCTCTCTCATCTCTAGCATCATGTTGCTTTTTAATACGGTGGCAACTTGGGACCCTTGCAGGCAGGCAAGAAGAGATGCTGGCCCTGCTCTATGTGGAGCCAGGAAGTTGACTCCGGAAATCACTGCTTGCTTTTCCCTTTCCTTTTTTCTTTCCCTTTCCCATTTATTGATAGAGAGCGAGCAAGTTGGGGAGAGGGGCAGAGGAAGAGAGAGAATCTTAGGCAAGCTCCATGCTCAGTGTGGAGACTGATGTAGGGCTTAATCCCATGACCTTGGGATCATGACCTGAGCCAAAATCAAGTCAGACGCTCAACTGACTGAGCCCCCCAAGTGCCCCATCCCTTCCTTTTCCTATAGTCAGGTTGTCAGCTGTGGGTCTGTCTGCAGAAACTGTACTCCTCACCCCTAATTTGTGCTGTGTAATCAGCTATGTGCTCAGAGAAACAAGAACATGTTTCTTTGTGGAGGTTTGTGGCTTGCTTACACCTTACCTTTTCTTTAACCTTATCCACCCTAGCTTGCTCCTATTCATCTTTGAAGCTCAGCTGTCACCTCTTCCAAAAAACTGTCCCTATCTCCCCAACTCTGGTGGGCCAAGTGCCTGTCCTTGAGGGGTACTCCCATGATCCCCTCATGCTGACATCACCTGTAGATTTGATTATCTTCTACCAGATGAGAGCAGATGGTGCCTTATTCATCTTGGCATATGGGACTTATCCAAGTATCGGTCTGTCAGATATGCAGGGGGGGGGCTGGTGAACTGGGCTGGTGCTGGGAGAAGTTACATGGAATGGCCTCTGCTCAGGGCCTTCTACACTCATTCATGCTTGTCAGCTAGGGCTGGAGGACAAGTGGTGGCCAGGCAGGCTTTGGGCCTCTGGTGACCATGCAGCATGGCTAAGGCCTGGGCTCAGTGAGACTCTCACTATTCTAACCAGACTCCTTCAGGGCTTCCCACTGCACCCCACTGTCCCGCCTGCACCTATGTGTCCCCACCACCCACGAGCAGCTGTGCTGAGAACAATGCTCACCTGGGGGAACAAGCTGGCTGGCAGTCAGGTACTTCTTATCAGAGAACATGGCTGTCCAAAATTTAATCATAATGCTTATGTCTTCACGTAGCCTCTTTTCTCCTTGAGTGGGGAACTTTGGGGGGCAACTTCAAACAACCACAAGAGGACAAGAGTTGAGTGCCTGGAGTCTGGGACTAGAAGCCACATGTATTATAAAGCGTGTGAGAGGTGACACAAGTGGTCTCTTAATGACCAAAGGTGAGCCCAGAGCTGGTCATCAGCAACAATTATCTCATTAATTCGCAAGGAAAAGCGTGATGATTTTCTGAGCTTTCATAGTTGCCTCCACCACTATCCCCAGCACCGTCGACAGCCCTTGGCTGCATGGTGTGCTTGTGGTGGGTCCTGCAACTGCAGCTGTCTCCATACAACACAACCTACACACTCGCAGAGCCCCGGGCAGCGGGTGATTGCAATTCTTTGAGCAATAACCACTCCTAGGAACTGGAAAGTTAAATGAATGCACAGTTGAGCTGGGGGAAAACATGTGTGCATCTCGTAGAGAGGCTAGCTCTAACTAAGTGCACACATGGAAACATGGCACAGGGCTGAAGATGTTCAAATCCTGGACCACCAGAGTCACAGAACAAGGAGGGCAGTGCATAAATCAGGCAAAACCATTTCTGCCGTGACTTCCTGGGATCTGGGACAACTGGGGGCACTGGGTGCAGTGGGCTGTCACTGCACATGGTGCACAGCACAGCTGGGGGAAGTACCTGAAGTAGTCAAAGGCGGTTGAGTAGATCTTCTCGCGAAGCACGTTGCGAATGGTCGCGTTTGGGACCACATCGGCGTGCAGAAGGGCCAGCCCCAGAGTCAGCAGTCTACAAGAGAACACTGGGGGCTGAGTCAGAGTGTGGAGGGCCCAGGAACGTCCCAGGGTCCCTAGCTCCTGTGCAAACCACTTGGCCCTTGGGCATATCTCTGGATGACAGAGCTCTCAGGTGCCAGGACTGTGGCACCAGCCAAGTTACTGCCATTCAGGTTTATTGTACCAGAAATGTCTCAGGAAAGGTTTTTTAAAACCATCACTTTAATTGGGGGCAAATGAACAAGTTGTGTGTTCATCTACCTTGGCCAGAAGCTCGTCTATCTCCAAACTATATGCAAACTACTTCCTGAGTGCAGTCACCAATAAGTGCTACAAAGGTTAGAACATTTAATTCAAGCTAAAAGAAAAATATATTTACCAAGCACCTGGTTTCTGCCAGGTCAGGGCTACTCAATGGGCATCTACAGATGGTGTTGGTCTGTGATGAGTTAGTACAGAAACTGAGGGGATTACCCGCTCATTTCTATAGCAATTTCACATTGTTATGACAGTCCAGTGTGAATCCTTTCCTAGTAATTCATTCTCATGCATTTTATAAAGGTGCAGGTCTATGATGGGCAGGAAATGAAGGGAACAGAGTACTAGCCCTTCCCTGCAGTAGTCTGAGAAGCATGGTCCCAGAGGGCTGCAGGAACATGGGTCTGGAGCTCAGGGGAGGGGTGGAAAGAACTGGTGTTGGCAGTGGGCAGCAGGAAGGGGTACAGGCAGGAAGAGTGGCATACTTTGAAAGGGGGCCCCTCACCCTTCCTCCAACTGACCACCCAGGCACCTGAAGGCTGTCCCCACACCAGACTGACCCTGCCTGCTGTGTCCATAGCACCTGGCCTGAGCCTGCCCACTAGGCCACGTACCCCATAAAGGGGGTATCCCCTGGTGGGGTTGATATTTTGCATGTCTTGGCAAAAATCGACTTGCTGTAGTCAGCATGATCAGAAGTTTTCCATGAACATTTCAGAGGAGTAAAGTGACTGCCCTAAGTCACTGCCAGCCTCCCAGTCTGAGCTTGTCATACCTGGGTTCTGCTACATCACCTGTTTTTTAATCACCACTATGTTACCAAAATCCTTTTGCTGCTATCCACCCCCAAACAATTTAGAAAGGCTGCCCAACATTTGGTTGCCCAAGGTCCATGAGTGAACCACCTTCTTGAACACTCCCCTGCTGAGGACAGCATGCTGGCTGACTTCCTCAGCCCTGGAAGGGCATGGAAGGCAAAGTCATTCCATTCAGGTCCCCTTCCCAGGAGCCCTGCATGTACTAGGGGCTTGGTCAGTTTCTGGCAAAAAAAAAAAAAAAAAAGACCAAGCATGGGAACCTCCTGTGGACTACAGCACCAACAACTCTGGTAGAAAATTTCACCCACACTGTCCCTGCCACCATCATAGGAGGAGGAGAGGCTCTCACTTGAAGCGAGGCCCGATGGCTGCCACGTGACGGTTCATGCTCCCCTTGGCCCCACCGATGTTCAGGGACATGGAGCGCTGCAGCAGGCTGGAGAAGATCTCCACTTGGTCGGAGCTGCAGTACTTGGCGATCTCGAACCGCTGCACCAGGAACTGAGTGGGAAAGACAACATGTCGCTGCTGGGGCCTGGCCTGCCCACCTACAGGGCCAGCATAGCCAACTGATGTGGGGCTCTGGGCCAACAGAATGGTGGGTATGGGTCTTCGGGCAAGTGCAATGAGTCCAGCAGAGGCCTGGGCAGAAGGCAGGAACAGCCATCCCTCCTCCCCAGGTAAGGCGTCTTAAACCTGGAGTCCCATGCTTACTGGGCCACTGGCCCCAAGGGGAGCCCCTGACCTCCTGCTAGGGTGGGCGGAGCCTGAGGAAGCACTTACGTCAATCCAGATGTAGTGGGGGGTCACTTCGGGGGCACACGGTTTGGGTTGACTGGCTTCCGATGCTGCCAGGGGGTCTGCTTCCTTTATCTCCGCGGAAAACAGGCCGAACTTCTGCTCCACTGTCATCTGCCACGCTCCTGCCATCTCCCGCATAAACTGCAAGCATACAATGACCATTAGTGCCTCTGCGAAGCATAGAAAAGTACTTACTGTTGTTTAATTTTAAAAGGACTATGTGCTTAATGAACAAAATAGAAAACCAAAGAAAGTATGAAATAAAAAATAAAGATCACCTATGATCCAACTTCCCAGCCGTTTTCTACTAAAAAGCCCATTCTCGAAATATCAGTAGGCCAGGTGCTATAGTCCTGCTTTGTGGTGTCAGCACACCTGGGATGTGCCTAATGCCACGTGGACTCTCAACAGGCTCCACCTGGCTGAATCTTCCTAATAATCCTGAAACCATCTATGGTTCCAGAGGTGAGCAGGGCCTCCAAACTAGCAAAGGCAGGACTGGATTTTGCTTCTGGAGCCCAGTTCCTTTTCTTCATCCCACGCAAACCCTGCACATCAGCTTCATGCCACTAATCAGGCCCAGGGAATAACTGCGGGAGCCAAACTGAGTCTGCAACTGCCACCGGGTGGTTCTACAGGGGAGCAGCCTCCCCTTTTGGCCTGACAACACCAGGCAGCAACATGGAGGGCATCCAGACCCGTTGCAGAGAGGCGGCAACTGAGGCTTGGTGCCCAGGGTAAACGCCCTGGCTCCTGCCCAGTATCCATCCCTGCCTTTATTATGGTTTTATTTAGGGAGGCCAAGTAGCTGGTCACCAGTACCCCCACCCAGGCTTCTGCTGGTTAGGGTGGTCAATGGTTCTCATTAGCAATAATCTAGTGCTAGCTGACATCAACAGACATCGACTGAGTCAAGGTCAGGGCAGCTAGCATCCTCTACCCTCCTTCTTGCTTAGAGGCATAGAAGCCATCTGGAGGTCCTGAAGGTGAGGACAGTCCATATGCTAAGGGTGGCAGAGTTGCAAATGTGAGCCAAGCTATCAACGAGCTGCACGTGACACCAGGAGCATAGCCCCTGGTGGTCAAGGCATTGTGTCCAGTTTCTGTTTCCTGCAGCCAAATGTAAGTCTTATGTTAGAGGAAGAAACCGCAGGGCTAACAGGCCTGATGAGCCACAGTCAAGGCTGCACGCCCACTCATTTGTTGAACATGCACATCCTGGTTGCTGCCTCTGGGCCTGGTTGCTTCCCCTCCAGGCTCTGGGAATGGAGCAGTGAATAAGACAAACATCCACCCAGTTTACAGCAGGCTACAGACAGCAAGAGAAGATACAGATATTAGACACTGATCAAAGCTAAGGGGGAAAACAGAGCCATGAAAGGGCTTGGAAGAATGAATGAATCGATGGTTGTGTGTTCTAGAACAGGGCAGGCAGGGGACAGCTAAGACAAACCCTGAAGGAGATGCAGGAGTGAGGAATGCAGCTGCCTGAAAAGAACACTGAAGGAGAGGGAAGAGCTCTCCCAACCTAAAGCAGGAGCACGCCTGGAGGGCAGGGGCAGTAGGGACCCCAGTGTGCCTATAGCAGGTCAAACAAGGGGAGCAGAGGGGCCTTGCAGATTACAGAAACAAGTGTGCCTTCTACTCTGAGTGGGCATGGGCAGCACTGGCAGGTCTGGGGCATAGGGGGGACCTGACACGACCCATATTTTACTGACTTGCTCTGAGCGCATGTGGAGAAGGCAGAGAGGGCCTGGGTAGAAGCAGGGAGGCCAGGGCCTGCCCTAAGTCCAGGGCAAACGAAGGATACTGGGACCAGGGGGCAGGAGTGGGATGCTGGGAAGTGGTCAGCTTCTGGATATACTTTCAAGGTAAAAAGGTAAATCTGACAGGATTTGCTGAGGGTCATTTGTGGTTAGTGCAAAAAGGGGAGTCAGGGATGGCAGTAAGGACTTTGAGCAGCGGGAAGGACTGTCATTCACAGAGATTTGGAGGCAGATGGGTGGAGGTGAGGGGTTAGTTCATTCGTTTTGAGTCATGAATTTGAGCACCATACCAAGGGATCAGCATTCTTTCCAATCTTAGTGAGATAAGGGCCCCAGACTCTCACAAGGAAGATCTTCATGCTGAGATGAGCCCAACAAGTTCATAGCTCTCTCTCTCCCGTGACTGCAGGAGACATCAGGATTCCATCAGTGACTGTCTCTAAAGTTGGAGTTATGAATGATTTTCGTTTTTTTCATTATGCTCATATCTTCCAACTTCTCTATAATGAACACACATTGCTTTCATAATAGAAAAAATTAAAAACCAGAAGCCAACAATACAAAAGACACTGAAACAAAAGTTAAGTCTGTCCAAGATGTTGCTGGGCCTGGACAACAGGTCCTTGCAGAGGTAGAGACAGGGAATGAGAGGAGATAGATGGACTTCAGTCCCAAGTGAACAGCAAGAATGATCTGGAGGATATAAAAACCATGCCTATCTGGACGGCTGAGGAATCGCAGATGAGAAAGCCACAAAGAACTGATTTACAGAGACTTCACCAGGAAGCAGCAAGCTCCAGCAGCTCGTGGGCCAGTGCTGGGTCTGGACACAAGTGAGTGGACAAGGCCTGCCAAAGGCCAAGATACCTGAAGCCAGCAGAGCTCCTGCTGATAGCAGAGGAAATAGATCAGAGTTTAAAAGATCCCAAATGAAACAGCAATTTGCTTGACATAAAATCCTTTCATGACCCCTCTTCTCTCATTTTGATGGGGGAAGGGGGAAAGGGAGGTGAAATTGGGTAAAAGCAAGAAGAATCCATCCTTTTGGCCAAGACTAACCCCTAGGGGTCAGTGACCTTCATTTTAGTCACCTGACATAAGAAAGACCTATATTCTGGGAAAATAAACAGCAGTGCCCCTCAGTCTCCACTGCTTTTCTTTCCTTAAAAAAAATTTTTTTTAACATTTATTTATTTTTGAGAAACAGAGTGAGACAAAGTGTGAGTGGGGGAGGGGCAGAAAGAGAAGGAGGGGCAGAATCTGAAGCAGGCTCCAGGTTCTGAGCAAATGGTCAGCACAGAGCCTGATGAGGGGCTTGAACCCACGAAATGTGAGATCATGACCTGAGCCGAAGTTGGACGCTCAACTGACTGAGCCACCCAGGTGCCCCTCCACTGCTTTTCTATATACAGAGTCCAGAACAAAACAAAAACATTTAAACACTAAAGAAAAAAAAATCAACAGAAACAAACCCACAGATGACCTTGATACTAGAACAAACCAGATAAAAATTTTAAAATAAATATTACAAATATGACCAAATATTTATAGGTAAAGATGAAAAGACTAGGTGAAGACACAGAGAATCTCAGCAGAGAAATACAAACTATAAAAAAGAAACAAAAATTTTATGGGGCACTTGGGTGGCTTAGTTGATTGACTTTGGCTCAGGTCATGACCTCATGGCTTGTGAGTTTGAGCCTTGCATCAGGCTGCTTGCTGCTGTAAGTGTGGAGCCCGCTTCAGATCCTCTGTCCCCCTCTCTCTTTGCCCCTCCCCCTACTTATGCTCTCCCTCTTAAAGTAAGAGAAGAGCACTCCCAGCCAAAAGCAGGAGCTTCTTTTAGTAAAAAAACAAAAAAAAAAACAAAAAAACAACAAAAAAAACCCCACACACATACAAAAATTCTAGACCTGAGAATTACAATATCTGAAATAAAATATATATAAGATGGCTTAACAACAGGAAAAATAAGGTATTAGAAAATAGCACTAAACTGGAAGACAGACCAATTAAAATGAACCAAAATGAAATGAGAGAGAGATAAAAGTAAAAAGCACTGAAGAGAACATTAATGATCAAGGGACAATATGAAGTCACCAACATATGTGTGTGGAATTGAAATCCCAAAATGAGACGAGAGAATGGAGAAATATTTAAAGAAATACTAAAATTTTCCAAGTTTGATGAAAAAATCTAAATCTCTAAATTTAAGAAGCTCAATAAATCGCAAAGGGATAAATACACAGAAAACCACATACCAAAGTCAAACTATTAAAAATTGAAGATAAAAGGAAACATCCTAAAAGTAACCAAAAGGAAAAACAAAAAACAGGGAACAGAAAAAGAAAATACCCCTTTGACCACTTATCTCAATTCATCTTAAGAAACACAGAGAGGCACCTGGGTGGCTCAGTGGGTTAAGCGTCCAGCTTCAGCTCAGGTCATGATCTCAAGGATGATGGGGTTGAGCCCCGTGTCAGGCTCTGTGCTGACAGTTTAGGGCCTGCTTCAGATTCTATGTCTCCCTCTCTCTCTGTCCCTCCCCTGCTTGCGCGCTCTCTCTCTCTCTCTCAAAAATAAACAAACATTAAAAAAAAAACAATAGAAAAAAAGCTGCCAAATTCCCTGTTAGGAAAATTAATGAGATCTGCAAAAAATACAACAGTTCTTAGGTATTCATCCAATCACCTGAAAGGGTGTGTATCACCTTACCTGGGGGCTTCCTCCAGTAGCAACTTCAGATATGGACACCAGGAAGGCTGCCCCTACCAAAGGTAGCAGGCCAAGAGAAATGTCTTTGTGGACAAATACAAATGCTCCCAATTACATCCCATGTGTTCTACTCTCAGAGAAATGGCTCCCTCTACTGAGATTTTGAAAAACAACAACTTCTGGGCACCACTAGGATCCTTTCAACACACACACATATATATATGTATATAGTATATAGTGTGTGTGTGTGTATGTATGCATACATACATGTATGTATGTATGTGTGTGTGTGTGTGTATATATATATATGTATACATATATACATATACATATGGTCACTGTGGTCTCCATGAAGCCTGGTGGTTAGGCATTAATATCACAATCTTACATACAAGGACACTGAGGCCTCAAAGGGTGAGGGGCTTGCCCAGGGTCTCCAAGCTTGTCAGCCAAGCAGCCAGGCCAAGCTCTCTCCATCTCTGATGAGCCCCACCCTCAGGAGCTGAACACAGCCAGTGTCCTACCGGCACTTCCACTCCATTCTTGCCAGCCAGTAGCCACTCCCAGCAGGCCAGGGCAGTCTCCATGCCATGCTCGTTGAACATCCGGAGGGGACCCCAACACAGATGATGGAGGAGCTGTGGGTCACAATCTGCAACCAAACAAATGCTGTTCAGAAGAAGCTTTGAACAAAGGCTGAATCCTATGCTTGCCTCCCCACATCAACAAGACAGAGCACCAGGTGGGCCAGAGATTGTTTACTTCCAACCCTGGGAAACATCACAGAGATCTCTATTGGGGGAGCTCCAGCTCACTAAAGAAGATGAAGGTAAATACTCATTTCTAAATGAGCCCAGAGTTCCCTAGTGCCTCTGTCTGTTACCTTTGCTGCTGATGAGCATTGCTGTCAGCTTGAACATGGCCTGTGTGTAGTGCTGGGGATTACTGAGATCTAATGCTGTATTCAGCTCCTGGACCATCATTTTGTTCAGGTCAGATATCTGGCCAGTGGCATCTGAGAACCGAATCATTCCATACACCTGCAAGAAGCACACTCGTCAAGAGAATCATACATAATCCAGGCATATGGGCAAGGTGTGACTAGAGTCTCACTCTCTCATACTGGAGCTTGTGGGTACAGACAGTGACAGACTTGTTTCAACAATGCTACCACTGCTCACACCTTTCTAGGGAACTTGTCTTTTAGCACTGTGTGTAGGCATTCCCTTCATTCTAGATGGTCCCTGAGGGCAGAGACCTGGTCTTGTCAATTTCACATTTTAGTAGCAAACTCCAGGTCTGAACCATGATAGGGCTGCATGAACGTGGGCTGAATGAATACAATTAGTGACTCAACCAAGAGCATCCTTACTATTTTTAAAGTTGTACATCATCCCCCCCCCAAAAAAAAAGTATGCTGCTCTCTTATTTATAAGACTTGACTATATAGAAAGAATCTGACTCCTTCCAAAAACCAAACCTACCCCCAACGACAGACTTCCCACCACCACCTAGGTTATCAAAACAGGTGGAACAGGCCCTCAGAGCAATTCCCAGCAATGGAGGATGTAGGGTCAGCGTCAGCCTACTGGAGAGAGGGGCCCACCTGCCCAGGGCCCAGGAAGAGGAAGAGCAACTGCTGGAATGAGGGAGTCGCAGAGTAGGGGGGGGAAGACCCCACTCAAGACTAGGCACCAGTGGACTTGCAGGGACCTCTAAATAATGGCGTAGACTAGCGTCTGTGTTTTTATAGATTCAGAAACTGAGGCCCCAAGTGGTGAAGCAACTTGCTAGGCTGGGCTAAAGTGTGGCGTGGTAGACAAAAGCCCTCATAGTGATCAGATGTGGTTCCTGACCTCACTCTGCCTATGCGACTCTGGCAAGTTACTTCATTTTGAGAACTTCAGTTTCATTATCTGTGAAACTGGAATAATAGTCTGTATACCTTACTAACTGCCCCAGTTAGTACACAGCACTCAATGAATGTTTGCTGCCACTTAAAAAAGAAAAGCCAGAAAGGGGCACTTGGGTGGCTCAGTCCGTTAAGCAGTCGACTCTGGTTTTGGCTCAGGTCATGATCTCACAGTTTGTGGGTTCGAGCCCCACAATGCTGTGCTGACAGTGAAGAGCCTGCTTGGGATTTCCTCTCCTTCCTTCTTTCTCTGCCCCTCCTCGACCTGCTCTCTCTCAAAATAAATACATAAACTTAAAAAAAAAAAAAAAAAAAAGAAAGAAAAGCCAGAAAAATAGAAAGCTTCAGCATGGCCAGAGTATATGTACATGAGGTCATCCCTTTGCAGAGGTGGTAGGTGGTAGTCATAAATGCTGCTGACTGGGCTGGTGAGTCCCAGGGCCCCATGGCTTCAAGTCCACATAAAATGAGTAAGTTCCAGAACCTGAGCTCGTTTTCCACTGGGAGGTGACTGGCAGTAGAGTGAGAGGAGACTTTGAAAGCCTGCGTCAGGATACGTACCTCGCCTGCATAGCGGTTGCGTAGATTCAGGGATGCCATGAAATTGGAATAATCTTTCTTCACACAGGCTGGGCGCTCTGTTAGCTGAGTTGCCTACAGAGAAATATCAAGAATTATTTCAGACCATTACCACATGTTTTCTTTGTGTTCACTATGGCTAAGCTTAAGTCCAATTAAGAAGTGAAGTTCAGATCCAGAGGTTATTAAAAATCTTCTATGCTGACAAGCTAATAAAATGAAATACTTTAAAATTTTTTTTTAACATTTATTCATTTTTGAAAGAGAGAGACAGAGCATGAGTGGGGGAAGGACAGAGAAGAGAGGAAGACACAGAATTTGAAGCAGGCTCCAGGCTGTCAGTTTTCAGCACAGAGCCCGACACAGGGCTTGAACCCACGAACCACGAGACCATGACCTGAGCCGAAGTTAGATGCTTATCCAACTTAGCCCACCCAGGCACCTCAAAAAGAAATACTTTAGAACACCTTCCAGTCTGATAAGAACCAAGGAAAAAGAATTTAAAAACATTTTTAGGATGAAAAATTTTCTCTGGAAAGCAGCTTGTGATAGAACTTCACTTTGCCACCCTGACTGCTTTCATCCCAGTGGTGAACAGGTCTTTTGCAAGAGAAATAATCATCAGATCATTATGAAAATCATCATAATCTGCAATGAAAATGCTGTGAAGTTAGTGCTCCCGGACTGTCTCCTCTGTGGGTGCGTGCTGGTGTGACTTGAAGATGGTGAATGGTGAAGTTGAGAGCATAGTGACAGTGAGCAGAAGCCAGCAGGGGCTTGGAGATACCCAATAGCTGCCAACAGTCTAAGAGCAGAAGACAAAAGGGGCGCACTCTGAGTACAATGGCAGCCCACAGGATGGGGAAAATATTTTCAGACCCCCCTTCACTTCCTCTGCTTCAGCTGCACCTCCCACCACTCGGGGTCCTGATGACTGCTCTCTCTTACCCTGGCTGGTCACTGCTACCATGCTCCTCACTGCCCTTCCCAACATCACTGAAGACTAAGAACATGCACTGAAGATGACCTTTCACCCCTTTAGCGCCTTTTACTATAAACCAACAAAACCTATCCACTTCTTGACATTCAGGTCCCACTGGGGAAAATGAATCTCTCAATAGTTGAAGTTTGAGGGATTATTTTTTGGAGGGAGCAGGCAGGTAGGGAGAAAGAGGGTCAAGAAAAGAAAATATGAAATTTGGGAAAACATAAGCAAGAACAAAAATACATGATTTTCTCATAAAATTATTAAGCTGGTCTATTTTGCAAAAGGTCATGTAACACTACTTTACATTTTTTGGAGACAGTGTGGCCTATGGCATCAAGCAGGCCTACACTGGAACCTGGCTCTGCCACCAACCAGCTATGACGCCCTAGGGAGGCCACTTGCTGTCCCTTAGCCTGAATATACTCCCCTGCAAAAATGCGGAAAACAATGGCCTTCTCACCAGGGATTCCGTGATATCTGCGCAGCCCCCAGACAGCAAATGGCCTGCACTGCAGCCTACCTCCCTCCCTGGTAGAACTACTCCAACTGTTTCGGCTCAGACGTCTGGTGCAGTGTGATGGGGAGGGCAGCCCTACAGGAGTTTTCTGACAGTCTCTATGCAGCAAGAGCCACTGGCCTGAGACCATGCTTCTCAAACACCCCCTAGGAGCTGCTCTTCCCTGAATGCTATGGGGAGATGTCACTCTGGTGGCCAGCAGGCTCCTGTGCTTTTCATGGAGCAGGGGCAGGTTGGCCAGGATCTCCATTACAACCAACAATCAGAACACACAATACATATATCCTTTCCTCCTCAGCAATAGAAAAGGGAAAACCACACCTAAATCTCTTTTTCTACAAAAAAAAGATTTAAATCTTTTAGGAAAAACTGACCTCTTACAAGCTAGCCTAGAAGAGGACAAGGAGTTGTCAAAGGCATTCTAAGGCATTCCCACTTCTGGCCTCTGCTTGTGTCCTCAGAGTGGTGGAGACCCAGCTCAGGGAGCTGATCTTACGCCGCTGGGCCTGGCCTGTGAGCACAGGGTGTGCTGGTGACACTGGTATCTTCAGAGAACATGGAGTGACCTCTGTGAGAGCTCTGAGGATGACACGGGCTGTGAGAAGACACTGGCTACCTGTGGCACTGCCCCAGCCTCCACAAGGAGGCTGAGAGCCCCCAGCCCGCCTAATGGGCTCCTCCCTTCCTGCTTAGACTTGTGGCCATGGTGAGAAGTGGCAGCGCCATCCTCCCTCCTCTGCACCCCCACCCTATCATGTCAAAGACATGATAAAAGACAGGCAGCAGCCTCTCCACCTCTCCACCCCGAGAGAGAGAGTTAAGAGGCACAGAGTTAAGAAGCCCATAGCCACACTTGCTTGAGACAGACATCATGGTAGGCCCTAAGGCTGGGAGACACCAACATGCAACACCGCCAGTCAGATCACCTGCTGTCAATCTGCTACTTTGATCCGAAACTCTGATTTAACTAAGAAAGCACTACTTCACGGACGTGCTGCCCTCTAAAGTGATCTTCAGTGGAACAAGACCAAGTTGAAGATGTGTGTGCCAGTATGCTTTGGCACCTGCTGAAACAGGAAAATCCAGCAAATGTTTCCAATCAACATGACTATAAGATAATGCTGACCTTGTCTCAAAGAGATCAGTTTCCTTCCTTGTGGATACACAGAAATCCAAATCTGATATCATTAATGAATCAAGAAACAGTAAGGATGGGGAGCCTGGGTGGCTCAATTGGTTAAGTGTCCGACTTCGGCTCAGGTCATGATCTCATGGTTTGTGGGTTTGAGCCCTGCGTCGGGCTCTGTGCTGACAGCTCAGAGCCTGGTGCCTGCTTCAAATTCTGTGTCTCTGCCCCTCCCCCACTCATGCTCGGTCTGTCTCTCAAAAATAAATAATATTGAAAAAAAAAAGAAAAGAAAGAAAGAAACACAGTAAGGAAATGCCTGTTCTACTAACCTACTCTCTCTGAACCTGAGTATCTTACATGGGATTCCAATCTGCCTACTGCTAGCATGGCCGCATATATCAGAAAAAGCTACATATCAGCTTTGGTCTTGCCCCTCATATTGTGGCTCCCATTGCTGAAGGAGACTCCTGTTCCTCAGGAGGCACACACATACCCCGAGAGTGGTGTTCTGCTTGTTGTAGCCGGCAAAGTGAAGGATGCTTTCGGTGGCCATGGCCAGCCCCGTGTGCTGGGACAGTCCTGACACCCAGTTCTGATGTTTGTTCAGATATTCCTGAAGTCAGAAAAAAAAAAAGGCTGTTTTACTTTAAAGGTAAGAATAATACTTTATAAAATAAAGTGTGAGGTAGTAGAGCAAACATTGGTTCCAATGTTGGGTCCATCCCTTGCTGTGGGACCTTCAATAAATTAAAGCCCCCCCTTCCCCAACTGACTCTTGCTCATGTGTGAACGAGGACGATTTCCCCAGAGTGGCAGGCACACAGTAAATGTGACAGGACTGTTTATTCTTTGGACACATCCTTGCTGAGAATCTGCCACCTGCCAAGTCCTGTGCTAGATACCTGGAAAACAGTTGTAGAGTTCTAGTCCCACTGTCAACACGCAGGCAGTTGTACTGCTTGCCTGAGCAGCCCTGCTGTGAAGGAGCGACCCAACAAACAGCTGGAAGGCAGAGTAAGGGCCAGAATCTGCCTGGCCAACTAGTGGAAGGGGACACCTGGCAGAGCGTGGAGATGTGAGAAGGGCTTCTGCTCTGGGGACCATCAAGGGTCAGGGGTTAGCACTGCAGGAGCAACAAGTACAAGGGCTAGATGGCAGGCAGCCAGCCTGGGCCAGAGATGGGCCAGGCCTGAAAGGCCTTGTGTGCCAGGTGGAGTTTAGAGTGAGGCACAGGACTCCCCTCAGGAAAGTGCATGTGAGCACTGAGTTACAAAACTGTGCCAGTGGTTTTGGAGGGTTTATGGAGCCCCAGAAACCCAACCATGGACCCCGTGGCGATGGGGAGTGGCTAATGAGCAAAGGTAGCAGATTTGCTATTGACACAGGCCCAGCATGGTGGATGACTCAGGACAGGCTACAGTGACGTGTCCAGGCGGGTCGGGGACACTAAGGGTAGGCAGTGAGGGCCTGACAGGAGGTGGGGTAGGGTTCAGACAGACTAGATGTCCAGGGGAAGGGAAACAGAGCCTGGGGCAACACCAAAGGGAGGCCTGGTAGAAGTACCAAGACCAATTCAAGCCTCAAGCTTGTTCATTTTCCACTCCTTTCTTGGGCCATGGTTGAAGAAATAAACAGCTCTCCCAATTAAGGCCTTTTTTTTTTTTTTTTTTTTTCCTTAATGAACCCTTTTAGGAATGAAAGGGGCTTCCCCTGTTTAGAGCTCAGCCTTGGGAGCTGACGCCCCTTTCCTCCATGTGAACCAAAAGAAAAGTCAGTTCCCAAAAAGGAACAGTTTGAAAAAGTACCACAGTCTGAAGAATACTAGTGTATCCACTAGACAGTGACAGCTGTCAAGCTATAGGCATGGCCTAGTTACCAGGCCCATTGCTGTCCAGCTTAGCTGCTGAGTGCCTGACAGAGGCTCCATTTTTTTCATTTCCCCAATTGCTCTAACCTCACCACTCCTACATCTTTGTGGAAGGAAGAACTTTAAGGCAACACAAGGCACCACCCATGGGTTCTTGCAAAATGTGTTTCCAAACAGCCTCCAAGCTGCTCGGTCCTTCCTGGATTCTGAACACAGAAACACTTTAGAACTAGCTTTATCTTAACAAATGTTGCTGAGGTCAACTTCACATGCTCCTCTAGATGCACCTTCTCTTTATTAAGCCAGATTTCTTCTAGTGGGATTTTTCTTCTTTAATCCCTTTTCAGGTGACTTTTTCCTCTCATGAATTGTGGTATTTTTGGTCCATCTCTGCTTGACCAGAATAATGGCTCACTTTGTAGTCATTTGTGTTCACACGTCAGCACTTTGGTCTGCAAAGGCTCATGTGCAACTCCACATACAGCCTGGATAGGGCTCTAATGGGACAGCAGCCTCACTCCAGCTCCGGCATTCGGCAGAGGTGCTGCTACTAGACTGGCAGGCCTCCTCACTCGCGCCCGGCCTGCCACACACCTGGCACCTACCTGGTGTGAGTGGTCAGTTCCCCGGGTCTGCCTGCCCACAGATCCCATCACACCTGCCCCGCTCACCCACAACCAGTACCCTTACCCCACAAGGTGTTCCTAACAAATAGCAGCCTCTGAGGTCTCTGTTATTCCCAGACACTAGGCTAATGTTTTTGGTCTCTGTTTATGCACATTAGCGCTGTTTCTATTTTGAGTTCACAGTCTATGAAAGTTCTCTGGATCACTGGAAGGAGCTTAACAAAATTGCTTTTTGGTGATTTCAAGAAAGTACCTGTAAGTGGGACTTGGTGACCGTAGGTGCCCACTTCATTGCCTCCTGTAGGATCATTCCACAGCGCGCCGCGAAGTCCTTCACGATGCTCTGGAAGAGGGTGTGATCAAGCCGAGGTCAGTGTATCTGGGCTGTCAGAGGATGTCAGCTACAAACTGTATTTAGTTACTTTTGAGGGCTGAAGTCATACCCCTAAAATGCATGTGTTGAAGCCCTAGCCCCCACTACCTCAGAATGTGACTGTATTTGAAGATGGTGCCTTTAAAGAGGTAATTAAGGTAAAATGGTATCATATGAGTGGACCCTAATCCAATCTGACTGTGTCCTCGTAAGAGAAGATTAGGACACAGGCACAGAGGGAAGACATGTGAGGACACAAGAACACGACAACCATCTAAAAGCCAAGGAGAGAGGTGTCTGAAGAAACAACCCCGCCAACACCCTGACCTCAGATCTCCAGCCCCCAGCACTGTGAGAAAATAAATTTCTGTTATTTAAGCCACTCAGTCTGTGGTACGTAATCATGGCAGCCCTAGCGAATGATTAGAGTGACTATGTTCTAACACTGAGCCTTGGGGTATAGGGCACAGACATCCTGGTCTGTGGTCCTGGTGTAAGGCTGGGCGGCAGGGCCTACACTAACAGTGCCTCACACGGCCACTGGGCAACATATGTCCTGAGTCATTAACTGAAGGAGAACGTAGGCCATGGCAGGTAAGAACCAGTGCAGGGGCCTCGTCACCGTGTGGGGAACTCCCTGCCCACAGCTGGAGGCCCAGAGGTTGGGACATGACCTGGCCCTAGGTCTGAGCTGTGGTCTGAGCTGAGCTTCAGTCAGCCACCATGAGGGCTCTGAGTCAGACCTCGCACAGCACAGCCTCCTTATCCGGAGCTACTTACTCCATCTATTTCCCACAGCACCACAAAAGGCGAAGTCGTTCCTCACTACCACAATGACAGGTAGTCTGCACACCTCACAGCAGTGAAGTTCATCTGACAGTCATACTTGCTCAGGCAGCTTTGAGAAGCTATAAACTGACAGGCAGCAGAAAACCTCTTTGGCAGCTGAACTAAGAAAGGGCTTAGAGTCAACACGGCTGTGGGGCAGGAGGAAGCTTAGTAGACAGTCCCAGCTGGGAGTGAGTCAGCACCCCACTCATATTGTGAGACTTTCTCTCCTGCGGGCTGGGAGAGAACGCTCACACCTTAAACTTCTGGGGACTGAATGACACAGTGTGTGCAATGTGCCAGCCCTGACACTAGAGAAGGCAATGAAAATGGCTGTTAATTAGGAGACGGCTGCCACCTACCTCTCGGGCTTCACAGGTGTCTGGAACAGTGATCCGATAGGGGGCGTCAGGAATGTCGTAGTAAGGCTGGTCCTTGTGAATGTCCTGAAAACAACCAAGCTCCCTTTTCCAAACCGCCTTCCCTGGGTGCCTCTGCTCATGCTGGGCAGCGGTGTTTGCCTCCATTCCCCACACCTGTCCGGTCTGTGACAGGCTTCCAAACTTACTGCAGCTCATTGGTAAAGGCCAGGACGGGATCTGGCTTCCCCACCCCCAATTTGGCCACTTGCAGCATAAATCAGGCTCTGGTATATGGCAGGGACACTCACAGCGCTCAATGACAGTGACAGGGTCTGGAGGATGTCCAGCATGGTCTTCAGCACTGTCCCGCTCCAGAGCAAGTGGGGAAACCTGCACAGACAGCCATATCTCAGGGTCCAGGAGACAAATCTTCAAGGAATCTGAGTTCCTTAAAGTGCTGCCTCGAGGGGTGGGGCAGGGTGGGGTAAAAGCCCTACCTCCTGCTGCCCAGCTGGCGGTTGGAGGAGGTCAGGAGGTCTCCCAGGCAGGGCACTCTGTCAGAAACACCCCCTAGGCACTTGCCAGTCCCACTCTTCAGAGCCTAGATGTGGCCTCACGTGACCTGCTCTCAACCTAACACTGATACTGGCTGGGACATGCTCCCTCACTCCCCAAAGTGATCCTCCTTGTTTTTGACCAGGGGTCCCCAATATTTTCACATGATGGCAAAATAGAAAATGGCCATATTTGCATGACACTCTAGCTCAAAGAGAAGAAGCTGCTCCTGGATGTGGTGGCCAGGGTGAGGGGAGCAGACTCTGTATAGCTGTGACTCATCATGGCCCTCTGCTTAGGAGGTCCAGCTCAGACACATGTCATACACGTGCTAGACTTGCTTTCTGGCCCTGCCTAGACCAGGCGCACAGCACCTGCAGCAGGCTCCAGAACTCCTGGACGCTTGCATGGAGCTGAGGGCAGGCCCAGCATGGCTGTTTGCTGCCTCTGGCCTTTACATTGCAGACAGGCTGGTCCAGCCCACCTTTGAGGGTTCTCGTCCATGTGGGGGCATGTCCCTTGAAAGTCTGCTTTGGCTCCCAGCACAGAGAGCCTGGAGTGGAAAAAGGTCTGTGTGGGCTCTCCTTCCTCTCTGAGGAGCCTGGAAGACACTGATTCTACCAGGGACCTCTGGCTGGGCTCTGGGGTAGGAGATATCACTTAGGATGGCTGTGAGCTTCCCAGAGTGAGCCCAGAGAGGCCCTGTGGCAGGGGAGGGTGGGATGCAGAGACACAGAGACATAACACCCCTTGTCAGGAGCTGCACTGTAAGTAACATCAATAGCTCAGAGTAAGTAGAGGTTTCAGGACCAAACTTCAGACCCTGCAGCAAATTCCATGACATTCTGAGGGAGGCCGCATTGCCATTTGAGAGTTTAAATTCTGACTCCAATTTTGCTGCATTGATAATGTAAGGACGGTTCTTCCCTGATTCTAAACCTAGAGGCGCGCGCACACATGAGGGCACACACACACACACACACACACACACACACACACAGCATTAGAAGGAAAATGAGCTTACTTATCCACTAGACCAGACAGATACTTGTCTGCCACCCTCCGTATCCTCTTGTGAATGTGGTTGAAGTTCACCAGGAGAAACTGCGCATGCCGCTCCAGCTCTTCCTCATTTTCCTTGGTCTTAGCCTGGAGATTCAGAAGAGACAGGTACAATAGGCGCCCTCCACATGCTTCCAGCAGACACACGCTCGCGCTCTGACAAGGCTTACTTTATCTGCCATCATGTTTAGGAAGGCATCAAATACTTTGTCTGCGACGGCAATCACACACTGCATCATCCCTGAAATGAGGAGGGAGTTTCCATGGGTCAGAAGCATCAAGAGAAAGAGACCAATCCCGGCTACTTTCAAACATAGTGTTTAGAAATGATTTTGGATTACAGACAAATGGCAGACAGAGCACACAGTTCCCACATACCCTGGACCCAGTTTCTCCTGATATTAGCAGCTCAACTTGTCAAAACTAAGAAGTCGACACTGATATACCGTTAGCTCAACTTCAGGCTTTATTTGGATTTCCTGTTTTCCCACTAATGTCCCTTTTCTGTCCCAGGATCTAATGAAGATGCCATGTGGCATTACCCATCAGGTCTCCTTTGTCTCACACAATCTGTGCTGATTCCTTGGTCTGTTCTTGCCTTTCATGAACCTGACACTTCTGAAGAGCACAGGCATTTTGTAGGATGTCCCTCAATTTAGGTGTGTCTGATGTTTGCCTGTGATTAGACTAAGGTTACAGGCTTTTAGGAAAATCCCACAGAGGTGAAGTGGTTTTGTTGCATAGTAGCAGGAGTGTGTGAAATCAGTATCTCCTACCACTGGGGAGGATGACCTTGATCGCTTGGGTACAGTGGTGTCTGCCAAGTTTCCCCCTGTCCAGTTACTACTTTTCTCTTTCCATGCTCTACTCTTCAGAAGGGAGTCACTGAGTCCAGCCCACACTCAGGGAGGGGAATTAAGCAGCAGCTCCTGAAGAGAATGTAGGCATAAGAAAAACCCCCACAGTAACTGGAAAATACCCTGGGTAAGATACTTAAATGTGTTGATTTTTTTCTTTTTTTGTATTAAGTAGGCTCCACACCCAGTGTGGAGTTCAATGCAGGGCTTGAACTCACAACCCTGAGATCAAGACATGAGCTGAGATCAAGAGTCAGATGCTTAACCGACTGAGCCATCCAGGTGCCCCTGGGGAAGATACTTTGAGGTCATGCAGACATCTCATTTCTCTTCAAGATTTTGCCCACATTTTAGTATCTGTCAGTGGGATGTGCTTGCAGAAGGCACTCTGGCTCTCACTAGGATTTTGTTTTCTTCATTTTTTCTACTTTTAGTAATTGGGATTCTGTAAGGAAGTTCTGTCCCTCTTTCCCCATGTTTGATGTATTCAATCATCTAATCAGTATAGACTCATAGATATTTATTTCAGTCACTGGGTCATAATCCAATACTGTCATTATTTGCTGCCCAAATTGTTCCAGCTTTGGCCATTGAGAACTCTTTCGGGGAGACTCAAGTCCTTGTGACATGCCCACATCCCTTTTCTTTTCTTCTTCCTTTCCCTTTTTTTCCTTTCACAGGACCTTCCTTTCTGGCACTACAAGGTGTCCCAGGCTCATCTTGTATTTTCCCTGCCCCAATTCTCTGTAGAATCAACCTTTTTTTCCTTGGACACTTGGTTCCTTTTAATGCAGAATGGTATTTAGAAAGCAAGATCTGAGCACTGGATGTGCTTGTTGCCACCAGAGTACAAAGCAGATTTTTTTTCAAGTTTATTTATTTTGTGAGAGAGCGAGTGAGTGGGGTAGGGGCAGAGAGAGAGGGAGAGACAGAGAATCCCAAGAAGGCTGCACACTGTCAGTGCACAGAGCCCAGTGAGGGGCTTGAACTCATGAACCGTGAGATCATGACCAGAGCTAAAATCAAGAGTCAGATACTTAACTGACTGATCCACCCAGGCGCCCCTACAAGGCAGATTTTAAAAAGCAACAGTACAGCACAAGCATCACAGTGCTGATGTAATAAAGTGCTGCTTGCCCACCAGTGCTGTCCCACTTATCCAGTGTCCTTTTTTTTTTTTTTAAAGATTTTATTTGGGGGTGGCACAGTTGGTTAAGCATCTGACTCCTGATCTCAGCTCAGGTCATGACCTTACAGTTTGTGAGTTTGAGCCCTCCATTGGGCTCTGCACTGATGGCATGGAGCCTACCTGGGATTTTGTCTCTCTTTCTCTCTGCCCCTCTCACTTGTGCGCACATTCTCTCTCAAAGTAAATAAACTTAAAAAAAGTTTTCTTTAAGATTTTTTAAAAAGTCATCTCTACACCCAATGTGGGGCTTGAACTTACAGACCCTAGATCAAGAGTGGCATGCTCTACCAAGTGCGCCAGCCAGGAGCCCCATCCAGTGCCTTTAGGCTGGCTAAATGACAGAGCTGTAAGGTCAGCAGGGCAGAGAGATAAGGAGGTGCTGCACCTCTGTGCCCCAGGCAAAGCACAGAGCCGGAAACACAAAGATGCATCGCATATGTGTTTTTTATGAGGATAAATGGGCCCCCAAAGCTCTCAGACATGGAAAATGATTAGTGTGACGTGGACAGATGCCCAAACAGGGAGAGGCTACTTTCTCAGAAGTTGGGTTGGTGGATGAAATCTTGTTTGGAGGGGTGTGTTTAGTGTAGTATCTTTTCATATAGCTCTAAGGAAACTGAAACTGTAAGTTTCTAATAAAAAACAATCAGATAGTAGTGGTCAGATGTCAGTCATCAACGCCCAGTAGCCTCTCTGGAGATTTTTACTTAAAAACAGCCACTTTGCTTTTTGCACTTTCCTTTTACACTTTAGCTTGGGACTACCTCGGTCTTAGTCTGCACTGACTGACTAGGCAGCTGGCAGGCTGCATTCCAAGAACACATGGAGGCTGGGCTCACACCTGCACAGAGGAGGTGCCAGCCCTCCCCTTCGCAGGCTGCTAGATGCTTCTTATAACCTCCTTCCTGCTTGGTTCTGAAAACTCATGAGTAACACATCTCCATAGACATGTCCTTCCCACCTCTCATGTTTTAGGAGAGAAAAGGAAGAGGAAAGTACACTCAGTAAATATACATTTATTGGCTTAACCTAAGTGCCATACTCAGAACAAAAACAAATAACCCATTTGGAAATCATGTGGAAGAGTATGGTGTACTGTGAAAATTAAAAAGTGTCCATAAGGTGCACATCAGTTCCCAGTGCAATTATGACAAAGTAACAGAAAAAACAGACCTTAGGAGAGAGAGGATGACATTTAGCTTTAGAAAGGTATCTTATTCTGTCTATAGATACTCTCAATAGGAGGCTGGCAAAATGTGGTAGGTTCTTAGGCCCCTTTGGGCTAGTAATCTCAATTTTTTTGTTGCCTACCTTCCCTCCTAGAGCCAAAGAAGCTCAGGGTGACCCAACTGTCTAGCACAAAACAACTGTTATATAAACAATGGGCATCTGGGTGGCTTGGTCGGTTTGGCCTCTGACTCTTGGTTTTAGCTCAGATCATGACATCACAGTTTGTGAGTTTGAGCCCCATGGAGGACTCTGCACTGGCAGTGTGAAGCCAGCTTGGGATTTTCTGTCTCCTTCTCTTTGTGCCCCTTTCCTGCTTTCTTTCTCAAAAATAAATAAATAAACATTAAAAAACAAAACAATGGGTGGATGGACAAGGGAAACAAATCAATGAACAGCTCAGTCAGTGGTTAACAGTGTCTCTACTATACTCTCAAGTGGTCCTTGGGCATGTGTGTGGGACTCTCTGAATGTGGGGCTTCCTCTTCCTGTGTCTACACCCTGGTGGGAGGGGTTTCCTACCTTACAAAATTGCTTGCCTGCACCTCCCACCATGGCCTCTAAAGAGCTCCTCCTCCTCTAATCCTTCCCCCTACTGCCAGCAGGGGGAGCTTCCAGAACCCATACACTACTTCCTTGCCTACTCCACAAAAATAAATAAACACACCTAATTTCCTGACTGTCATGTAGGAGTGATGTGATAAGGGTTCTATAAAGGACTTACTGGACAAAGGTCTTATATGAAGCAGCACCTCAGAACCTTGGGGTGATTTTATTTTTTATTTTTAAAAGTTTTATTTTTACGTAATCTCTAGACCCAAGGTGAGACCCAAATTCATAACCTGGAGATCAAGAGTTGTACTCTCCACTGACTGAGCTAGCCACGTACCTCCTTGGGGTGATTTTTAAAAGGATTTCTTCAAGGACTGATTTTTCAACAATAGGAAAAATGGCAGAAAAATTATCTGGGGATTAATTCTCTACTGGCAAGAACAAGTTGATAGATTCTTCAGAGTGCCAATGACTTCTGGCATGGAAAGGTCTCCTCTCTACTTAATAATAAATTTATTGATTTTAATAATTGTCAATTAGCAGTCTTTGAAATATTTACCCACACAGTTAATCAATCAGAACTCATGGCCATAATGTACCCAAATATTTAAGCACAATTATAAAACTGATCAAGTTCTTCTAAGCATATAATTAAAACATAGGTCTAACATTTCAGAGTCTCTTATATTTTTAAACACTTTAAAAATCAACACAGAGACCAAAGCAATGATGCTTAAAACCTGTCAGTGTCCTTATACTCAAACTGGTTAAACAGTGCCTATACTATGCATTTAATTTTTTTCTTTGCTATCTTTTTTAAATGTTTATTTTTGAGAGAGAGACACAGAGTGCGAGTGGGGGAGGGACAGAGACAGAGAGGGAGACACAGAATTGGAGGCAGGCTCCAGGCTCTGAGCTGTCAGCACAGAGCCCGACGCAGGGCTCAAATCCACAAAGTGTGAGATAATGACCTCAGCAGAAGTCAGACACCCAACGGAGTCACCCAGGTACCCCTATTTTTTTTTTTTAATGTTTATTTATCTTTGAGAGAGAGACAGAGAGACAGAGAGACAGAGAGAGACAGAGAGAAACAGAGAGACAGAGTGTGAGTGGGGGAAGGGCAGAGAGAGAGGGAGACACAGAATCTGAAGCAGGTTCCAGGCTCTGAGCTGTCAGCACAGAGCCCGATGTGGGCTCGAACTCATGGACCGTGAGATCATGATCTGAGCCGAAGTCGGACGCTTAACTGACTGAGCTACCCAGATGCCCCTGTTATCTCAATTTTAATAGCTCTTCTTATTTTCATTCCTATTCTTATCTTAGGTTTGCCCTACTAGAATTCCAGTAAGTATAATATTTTAGTACCATCAGAGAGTTTCAATTATTTCTCTGTTTTCCCAGGAGTTTGCTTTTAGGACTGGTTGCAGCTGAGACCCTCTGTGCACTCAGGATCTGAGGACATTTGCATCATAGGACTTGCAAGTCTTTGTGTTTCATATAGATTTTCCTATTCTGAAACCTTCCCAGAAATGATGTGGCCCTTAAATCGGATGTTGCCCACAGGTCCTGACCTGCTGCCCTGACATTCTGACCTGGCCTGATGACACCACTGGAAACATTCATGGTCCTGAGCAGGGTCTCCTTATAACCAGCATGAACCATACTGAGGCATGAAGCCCTCGTGGAAGGTCTGGGTATCCTCACAATGAACTCTCTAATAGCTACTCTCAGCTAACAGAGCACTTTTAACTAGCCATTCTGTGGGATGTCTCTGCCTATCACCTGCTGGGCACCCTTTCTACCTGTCAACTCTTGGAGACCAGGCATGACTTTATCGTGGGTGCCATGTCTCTCCTTGAACTGTGTAGCTCTTTGTGTTCCCTCTTTCCTGATTACATAAGAGAAACAACAACCTATCTCTACTTCACAAATACTTAGTGGAAAAAACAAACATTAGATATATATATCCTATGTATTATGTTATCACTACATATTATATCATAACATATATATAATATGTTATGTGTGTTATGTTATATGTGTGTATACACACACACACATTAGCATAACATATATATATATGTTTTTTAGCATAACATATATATATATGTTTTATATATATATATAAAACCTAGTATATTTGGATATACACATCCTAGTATATTTGCCCTTCTTTTAAGCAAAATATGTATTCATGTTCAAATTATGATACTTTGCCCACTGGGAGTCCTTTTATTTTTTAAAATATTTATTTTTGAGAGAGAAAGAGAACGTGCAAGTAGGAGAGGGGCAGAGAGACAGGGGGACAGAGGATCTGAAGTGGGCTCTGCACTGACAGCAGCGAGCCTGATGTGGGGTTTGAACTCATGAACTATGAGATGACCTCAGCCAAAGTCAAACGCTCAATCAACTGAGCCACCCAGGCACCTAGGAGTCCTTTTAAATTGGTTCTTAGTCCTCTTTGCCTGCTCTGGACATTTTTCCTATCTATCTATCTATCTAAACATTTATTTATTGGGGGGGAGGGGCAGAGAGAGGGAGACAGAGGATCCGAAGCAGACTCTGCCCTGTGAATGCAGAGCCCAATGCAAGGCTTGAACCCATGAACCATGAGATCATGGCCTGAGCCAAAATCAAGAGTCAGCTGCTTAACTGATTGAGTTAAGCCACCTAGGTGCCCCTACTCTGGACATTTAAAAAGCATAACTGCTCCCTGGCAACAATAAGATGCTCCAGGTTCATCAATGATTATTTGAGAAGCCCAGGATCCTTTCAGCATGGGATAGTATTAGAGACTGAAATTTGGGGGCTAGAGCATACTCAAGCATTGAGGGTAGGCAAGAGTGATGCTCCTTAAGGCTATATGGTTATGTTATACATTTTTGTTGTTATTTTTAAAAATTTATTTTTTATTTTTTATTTAAAAAAAAATTTTTTTTTAAACGTTTATTTATTTTTGAGACAGAGAAACAGAGCATGAACGGGGGAGGGGCAGAGAGACAGGGAGACACAGAATTGGAAGCAGGCTCCAGGCTCTGAGCTGTCAGCCCAGAGCCCGACGCGGGGCTCGAACTCACAGACTGCGAGATCGTGACCTGAGCTGAAGTCGGACGCTTAACCGACTGAGCCACCTAGGCGCCCCTAAAAAATTTTTAAATATTTTACATTTTGAGAGACAGAGACAGAGCATGAGTGGGGGAAGGGCTGAGAGAGTGAGAAACAGAATCTGAAGCAGGCTCCAGACTCTGAGCTGTCAGCACAGAGCCCAATGTGGGGCCCGGACCCACAAACTGCGAGATCATAACCTGAGCTGAAGTCGAACGCTCAGCCAGGTGAGCCATCCAGGTGTCCCTTGTTTTTTAAAGGCAATAGAAGTTTACTAAATATACTGCAAGAGAGTGGCAGGCAGGACAGCAGAGAAGAGGCATGAGGCAGTGGTGTGGAATATACTGCTAAGGTTCTATGTTTTATACTGACCTTTCCAATGTAGTATGTAACTTCATAAAACTATTTTCTTCACAAAGACAGAAAATTGGTAGTATTCCTTTCTATACTATTAAAGCTCAATTCATCATTAGAGTACCACAATAATCGACTTACCAGATTTGTCTTTCTGAATAGCTTTATCTTCAAAGTAGCAGAACATTACCTGGAAGCGGTCAGGATCTGTTGAACGTAGTACCCTAGCAAGGAGGACAGTTTTGAGTAAATTTTAAAAAATCCAGGCCCTCCCTATCACAGATTTGGTACTGCCCAGAACTGCTGAGGCCATGAGGAACCAAGTGTCATAGACTCACATGGACTTTCTGGAGGACAATATCCACCATCTGTCATAACATTCCCACACTGTTCACCCAGCAACCCACCACTAATGATGCATCTTAAGGGTAATGTGCACAACAGTGCTGGCTGAATGTCCATCAGTAGGAAACTGGTCAGCGACACCAAAGTACACCTATTCAGTGGCACAACATGCAGTCACCAAAATGAAAGATAACTCCAGAAAAACATCGAAGATGCACTATTACATGAGAAAGCAAGGTGTGGAGAAAATGGGTACAGCATAATGTTAGTGACAGGTTTCCGAAAGGCCTCCATGTGCCTTCTGTGTGTAGGATATTTATGTTTGCATTTAAAATTTCTAGAAGGAAAAGTAAAACTATCAACAGCGGGTATCTCTGAATTCAGGGCCTGGGAAGTGAGACTTGTAGTTTTCATCTTTAGCGTCTTCTGTACCATTTCAATATTTTCCTTCTTTTTTTGGTTTATGCATCGTTTTTATTTTCAAAGTAAAAAATATCTTTTACTTTGGGGCAAAGATAGAAAAAGAAATGCATGCACTTGAACCATAGTCCCTGTGAAGGGCCATTCAGAGTTTGGGGGGCTCCACTAAGATAGTGCGGCACATGTGCACACAGGCAAGCACTTGGTGGAGTCTATCTGTGGGCTTCTGCACCAACCTTTTGTGAGTCAAACTGCAGTAGGGCAGGCTGTGTGGCTTTAAGTGCATGCATTCTCAAGTGTTCACGTTCACACAGCTTTTATGTAATTGCTCACATTGTCCACCTCGCTGTTTTAACATTCTCCTAATAACCAGTGGCTGGGAGTCTGAGCCAGGTTCTTGAATAAAGGCTTCAGGGTTGCTTCTCTGTGCTAACAGTGCTCGCAGAGGCCTGGCAGGCAACCTGGAGTGGGAACTGGGTTCTTGGGAGCTGCCTGTGGGCCGTCCCCTTATGGTCCTGCTCTACCAGCCCACTCAACAGCCTGTCGTGAGACCCCATTCGTGGGCACACTTGTGGGGAAGCAGGAGACAGCCCTGCTGGCGGGCACATGAGGCTGAGAGGGTCTGGAGACATCGCTTGTAGCCATTCAACTTAGGAGCAAACAAGGTTTTTGATCTGTGTTGGTTTGCTTGTTTTGTTTTGGTTGGGTTTCTCTTTGAAAATATACTCTTTATAATAAAAAGGATGAGAGAACTACACTAAGATGCTATAGGGAATGGTGGTGAGGTGAGTAGTTTTTCCTCTCCACTTATTTCCAAATTTGTGTGTAATGTTCTACTACTTTTATTAAAAAAAAAAAAAACAAAACTGTAATGAACAAAGAAAAGAAGGCCAAAAGCTCCTTAGCTCTGTGGGACTTTGGGGGAGAATGGTTCACTAGTTTTTAAATTTTGCTCTGTTGTGGCACCCTCAGGCTACCAAGCGGCCGGGAAAGGAGGACAGAGCTGGAAAGTAGGGGCTCACTCCCACTTACCCAAAAGAGCCTTAATCTAGGTTATATGTTGAGCTTCCTAGCAAGAGGTCTTTTACCAGAGGCTTTCATGGCACCAAACAAAGGTTTAAATAGTGGCATTTCCCAAATATTCCCCCTTTTAAGAACTACCAGTTTACTTTTCAAACCATTTGGTAAGGTTTATCCTATAACTTATTACACCTATCATGTGACTTCAACAAACAGATTATGTGTAACCTGACTTTTTTAAGTTTATTTATTTTTGAGAGAGAAAGAGAGAGACAGAGCATGAATGGGGGAGTGGCAGAGAGAGAGGGAGACACAGAATCGGAAGCAGGCTCCAGGCTCTGAGCTATCAGCCCAGAGCCCGACGCGGGGCTTGAACTCACGGACCGCGAGATCGTGACCTGAGCTGAAGTCGGACGCTTAACCGACTGAGCCACCCAGGAGTCCCTAACCTGACCTTTTTTGATGACAGGGATGCATCTTTCTGTAGCTAGTGTATTCAGCTGCAGCCCTATGGTGCCTCAGAGCTTACCATGGTGAGTCTGTACCATCCACATAGGCAGCTGGGCTCTGAGCATTCCAGCTGCTTCCTCCAGTCTTCATTTACAAGAGGCAGCATGGCACAGTGCTTAACAGACTTGGATCTCAATCCAAATCAGGGTTTATTACCTTGGGTAACTTACTTAACTGTTCAGTGTCTCAGTTTCCTCATCTGTAAAATGGGTATGTAATAATGCCTACCCCATAGGCTTGTTGGAGAGCGTGTCAATACAGGCAACTTAGCACAGTGCCTGGTACGGTATAAGTACTCAATCTATGTTAATATTGGTGTTGTTATGATGACAATTATTACAGTTGTTAGGTCTGCTATGGTTACATATGTATCTTGAGCATCTGCTAACTGTGGGACTGTTTTGGGACAGGCCCCTTCCCATTTCCAATATGCTGTTTGTACTCAGCTGTGATCCTGGAAACCAGTTCAATGAATGTCTTAGAACATTTTCAGTGAGGGCTGATCCCTAACAGGGGCTCTTAGTCAAGTGGACAGAGTTTGAAATATCTATCGTGATGGCTCAGAAGCCTATTCCCTATAAGGAGAGGATAAATAAGAGAGTTATAAGATGTGGTGTTTGGTGCTCAGGAGGGAGGAGCACACAAGAAAAGCAGAGGGTGTTTTTGTTTTTTGCCTTTTTTTTTTTTTTTTTTTTTGAGCAGCAGGCAAAAGTTTATTAGAGTATAAGATTAGAAAGTAAGAATAATAGGAAAGCTCTCTTTACAGAGACGGGACATTTGAAAGTGACTGCCTCTGTTTTTTGCTTTTTAAGAAAGCTTACATGTCTTAGGAGGAACTGAAGAGTCCCACCCCCAGAAGGCACAAATATATAAAAATTAGCTCCAGGGGCTGTATTGGGAGGTAAAGGCCTGTATACCTCATATATTCCAGCCGATAAACAGACAGGAGATAGGTGGACATGGCAAAGTCCAGCTTGTTGATGAGGGCGGACACTTCGGGGGCAGGGTCCAGCAGGTTGATGATGGTGCTGCGGAGCTCACTCAGTTCAGCCTAGGAGGAAATAAAAGGCTCAAGGGCTCACACAAGCACCTGGAGGGGAAAGCGGCCCTCCTCCAGGAGAGGTGGATAACATGTGATAACAAGGACAAAGAAAGGATCTGCCCATTGTTCAAGAAAGCTTAGCAAAATCCCTGCCCTGCATCATCTATCCTTGGCAGGGTGAGAATCCTTACAGGGGTGACTGTGTCGTTTTTCATGGCCGAGTTATACTGGAGGACGGAACGCAGTGGTTCTTTGCTGGGAAACGTGAGCAGGGGTGACTTGGTGGCTATTTCACAGACCCCCTCGTACCATTCTTCTGGCCAAAGTCCTGCAAGAGAGTGCCCATGAGTGAGACCACCACCTTGCTCAAGAATCACTACAGAGCAGTTGACAATGACCATTTCTACAGTCGTGGGTCCTTTGCTTGAGCCAATTACCCCAAAATGGGGCACAGAAATGAGTTTGTCTTCTAACTTGGATGTTTTTTTTTCTAAGATTCATGGTATTCTTAGAACCCTAAAATACATCTGGGAAGTATAACATTTGCATACACACTTGTAGGAAGCAGCAGCTGAATTTGAACTAGTTTTGAATGCATACACATTCATAATTAGGTAGAGTCCTACTTCCACCTTTGTTTTCACTCTGCACTCTTGTCTTCCCCAGAAGAGCAAGTATTGCCCTACCTGACCCCTCCACTGCGAATCCCATCAGCACAGAATAGAGCCAGAAGTCCCGGAAGAGCTTCTGCAACCGAGGTTTGGCTTCTTTGATGGGAGGCAACCTTCGGGTGAGCTGATATACCAAGGACAGAGGGAGAAAAGGAAGTTATTTGCTTGTAAGCCCTAAAACCTACAGATGTGAAATCAACCACAGATTCATTCTCCCAGAACCTGTCAGTCATTTTGGGTAGGAAAAGACACACTGAGCAGTGACCAACACCTCTTGATCAGTTCACTGGTAAATACTCACCCATTCGGCAAACATTTATTGAGTAGCTAATGTGCACCAGGCACCATGCCTGGGAGGTGAAAAGCCCCATTCCTACAGAGGACTTGCTGCCTAGTTTGGAGGCAGGTGAGGAAATAATCACAGTGTGGCAGAGATCCTGGAGAAGGTGTCATGGGTCTCAATGTTACTATGCAAGGAACTCTTAGCCAGGCAGAGAAGAGAAAGCAGCCTATCCTGGGTAGGGCATGGAGGGCCTGG
Source organism: Panthera leo (assembly GCF_018350215.1). NCBI lineage: Eukaryota > Metazoa > Chordata > Mammalia > Carnivora > Felidae > Panthera > Panthera leo. Next base: position 29,419,529 of record NC_056690.1, on the reverse strand, counting down.
GGAGGCTGGACCTCAGGTGAACAGTTGTGACTGAAAAGAAAGTGTGATCGTGAGAAATCTCGTGGATCAAGGAGAAGTGGTTTTCAGATCTTTTCTGGCAGCGCAACTTTTCCAAACAATAATCTTGGGCAGAATCCCAAGATGTAAAACAGGTATAGGCAGAGTTGCTTAGGCACAGGAGTGAGAGGCTGAAGTCCCTGCATCCTTGCTCCAGGTGGTGTCCCGCCAAGTATAAAGCAGGCAGTAGCTTGTAGTTATGCAAAAAATGTTAAATTTGCGCACAGCACCTCACCTATTGGACAAACTGGTCCTCACAGAACCCCCAGAGGACGTCAAGCCTCCTACGGTGATAATCAACTTACGATGAGGGGTCTCTGCAACACAAACATTCATGAGTGCCAAGTATGGGCCAGGGTCACGGGGTAGGACACATGATGATACCATTGCTGGCAGGGGTGGGGGATCACAGAGAGAGATGGGCACCTGAACCCATGACTGGTAAGGACTATATAAACTGGTACACTATTTCCTGGAAAGCAATTTGGTAAAATGAATAAAAAATTCTAAATAATCCCATCATTTCACCAAAAATCTCCTCTCTAGCAATGTATCCAAAAAAATCTGAGTTAGGCACAAAAATGTTGTAAGATTTGTTAGAACAGAAAAAAAAAATAAGGGCACCTGGGTAGCTTAGTCAGTTAAGTGTCTAACTCTTGACCTCAGTTCAGGTCATTATTTCACAGTTCTTGGGTTCAAACCCCAAGTTGGGGACTGTCAGCACAGAGCCTGTTTGGATTCTCTCTTTCTCTCCCCCGCCGCATCCCTTCCCCTGTTCATGCTCTCTCTCTCAAAATAGATAAACTTAAAAAAAAAAAAAAAAAAGAGCTGGACGCTTAACTAAGTCACCCAGGCACCCCTGGATCCTGGATTTTAAAAAGCTATCAAAGAAAAATAAATAAATAAAAAGCTATCAAAGAAGTCATGGAGAAATCTGACTGGGATATGGCTGATATAAGAGAGGAGGATTGATTTTCCTAGATGTTAACAGTGGTGCAGAGTAGGGCAGAGACCCTTCCATTTAAGAGACAAAGCTCCAGCGCCCAGGGCTGAAGTGTTATGACTTCCACAACTCCCTTTCAAATACCTCAGGAGATACCCTCAGGGGGTGCACACACAGGGAATTAAGCAGATAAGGCAAAATAGTAACTGTTTTATCTAGGATGTTGGTATATGGATGTCCATTATTCAATTCTTCCAATTGCTCTGTATATTTTTAAATTTCATAATAAAAAGTTGGTGGGGCACCTGAGTGGCTTAGCCAGTTGGTTAAGCATCCAACTCTTGATTTCAGCTCCGGACATGATCTCATGGTTCCTGAGTTTGAGCCCTGCGTTGGGTTCTGTGCTGACAGTGCAGAGCCTGCTTGGGATTCTCTCTCTCCCTCCCTCTCTGCCCCTCCCCTGCTTGCTCTCTTTCTCTCTTTCCCTCTCTCATAATAAATAAACTTAAAAAAAAATTTAACAAAAAAAAGCTGTAAAACATACCTAACCATAAGGCAAGCCTTGTAACTAGAAAGAAAACAATGGAGTATGTGTGGCAGAAGGTACTGATTTACAGTGGGGGCCAAAACTATACACCTCCAATGGGGAACAGATCCAAAACTGTCAGAATTGTCAAGAAGGGCTGTCAACACTCAGTTACATGATCAGAAACCTAGATATGTAAGGGGCAACTGGGTGGCTTAGTCAGTTAAGCATCTGACTTTGGCTCAGATCATGGTCTCATGGTTTGTGGGTTTAAGCCCTGCTTCAAAATTCTCTCTCTCAGCCCCTCACTCACTCACACTATCTCTCTCAAATATAATAAGAATAAGAAAAAGAAATCAAGCTATGTAAGAAACATTATTAGTTTAAAATAATCTAAGCAATATATACTCATAGAAAAGAAATTTCAGCAAAGAAGTACATAGAGTGAAAAAGGAACACTTTCTACCTGCCTTCCGTGTCCAATGTTAAAAGCTGGCTGCATCTCCTTCCAGACCTTTCCTGTGAATAAACTATGTGTGGTGAAAGTGATAATAGCTAACATTTACTGAGCATTTACTGAGTGCCGGGTGCCATTCTCTGTGCTTTCCACACATTATTACCTCATTTAATTTTCACAGCAACCTTATACAGTAGGTATAACTACTGTTTCAGAGAGGAGAACACAGAGGGCAGGAGGTGGGATTCCTGTCAGAGTAGCCAGTTCAGCCTTGGTGAAGCCCAGAGCAGATGGTGTGAACACAGCAGCGATGTGGTGGTCCAGAGAGACAACTTCCATGCAGAAAGAACAGCCAGTGCTAAAGCTCTGGGGGGGGGGGGGGGGGGGGGGCAAGCTTAGTGTGTGAGAACAAGGTAGAGGTGGAGGGAGCTGGCCTGGAGCAGATTATTAGATCCCTGAAGATTCCAGACAGAGGTAATGAACACTCTGAGCCAGCGTAATGGTGCCCACACTGAAGTCCTAGTACTGAGTAGGAACGATGAAGATTCTGAGAAAGCAACGTGTGAGTAAAGCTACTGAGTGCTAACCTAGACCCAAATCCAGCCACTCTTGCCAGGTCTTGAACACAATGGACAGCCCTTTACATGCCAGAAATTTCTCAAAATGAGTAACACACAGACGCCCTGCTATGTATGGGCTCCTTAAGAGCACCTACAGAGTCCCCAGAGAGTTATGTTCTCCCTTTAGAGGGTCTCTGGGTGACAAACACACTCTCAGGTACCAAAATCAGGGAGCAGCACTCTGTGACAAGTTGGTCTTTTAGGCAATCCAGAACATTCCTATAATAACATTTTATTTATTTATTTATTTATTTATTTATTTATTTATTTAGTGAGAGAGACAGAGGGAGAGGGAGAGATGGGGGGAAGGGAGAGATGAGGGAGGGGGGAGAGATGGAGGGAGGGAGGGAGGGAGAGAGAGAGGGAGAGGGAAGGAGGGAGGGAGAGAGGGAGGGAGAGAGGGAGAGAGAGAGGGAGAGAGAGAGGGAGAGAGAGAGGGAGGGAGAGAGAGAGGGAGGGAGAGAGAGAGGGAGGGAGGGAGAGAGAGAGGGAGGGAGAGAGAGAGGGAGGGAGAGAGAGAGGGAGGGAGAGAGAGAGGGAGATAGAGATAGAGATAGAGATAGAGATAGAGAGAGAGAGAGAGAGAGAATCTTAAGCAAGCTCCACACTCAGCATGGAGCGTGACACAGGGCTCAATTCCACAACCCTGGGATCATGACCTGAGCCAAAACCAAGAGTCATATGCTCAACCAATTGAGCCACCCAGGTACTCCAATGATGTTTTAGATTACAGAATTTAAAATTAATTTTATGTATTTATTTATTTACTTATTTATTTTATTTATTTATTTAAAAAAATTTTTTTAACATTTTTATTTATTTTTGAGACAGGGAGAGACAGAGCATGAACAGGGGAGGGTCAGAGAGAGGGAGACACAGGATCAGAATCTGAAACAGGCTCCAGGCCCTGAGCTGTCAGCACAGAGCCCAACGTGGGGCTCGAACTCACAGATCGCGAGCTCATGACCTGAGCCAAAGTCGGCCGCTTAACCGACTGAGCCACCCAGGCGCCCCTAAAACTAATTTTAAAGAGTGATCCTAGCCCCACAGATCCCTGTGAATGCCTAGGACCCGAAGTTTGGGAAGCACTGTTTGGTAATACCCTATCTGTCCTGCAAGCCTGGCACAGAACACAGTGAGTGAACCCTGACTGAAGAAAGTTCAGTGCCAAGGTCTCCTTATGTTATAAATCACTCATCTCATTCCCTTCCTTCACTTTTCACAGAGGGACATGCTAATAGAAGCATGGGGACATGTGCCTAGTAGCCGCATTAGCCCTGGAGACCAGGGCCAGGTCAGACATGGAGATCATCCCAGTGGGAGAATTCAAACAAAGCTAGAGGGCAGGCAGAGGGCCTCTGCTTTCAGGGGAACATTATAGCTACCCCCAATGCAACCAAGCCTCCAGAGCTCTGAAGAGTATGTCAATTATGTGGTGGCTTCAGCAAGGACTGTGTCCACAAGCAAATTGACACAGTGACAAGTCAGGGCTTCAAAACACCAGCTGCACCAGAACTGGGGCAGAGAAGTCAGAAGTCACTCAGCAGAGATCAAAGACACAGCCGAGGGGGTTTGTGCTGACAAAGCTAGTTGAATGGTGTTTGATTTGGGACATATTTACTTTGGAAAATACCCAATACCAGCCCAGCATCAAAGTTCACATTGAAACCCTGCTGGTGACCTTGGCTCATTTCATCTCTGCCACACTTCTCAGAAGCACAGAGGTGAGTTGGGTTTCTGACATTTCTGCTGATTATAAACTCTTATATGCGGTGGTTAGAGATGGGTAACTGGTGCATTTCTCTATCAAACTACAAGTTCAAAAAGCTTTCTACATCATCCTAAAAATGGAAAAATGTTTTTATTTTTTAGTCTGCCTATTGTAACATTCGTCAGTTACATTTTTGAGACAATTGACAAAATTGGAACAGGAACTAGAATAAAGTATTGTGCCTATGTTAGATTATTTTAAGTGGATAACTGTACTATGATGGTGCATGAAAATATCCTTGTCCTTAGGCACTTTTCCCTAAAATATTAGAATTTAAAGTGAGAGGGACGTACAAGTGACCTATTGTCAGAAAGTTCAGAAAAAAAAGAGTACACATGTGTGCCTGTGTGCACACCCACACGCATACACACGGAGAGAGCCATAAAGCAACTGTTCTAAAATACAAAAGCTGGTGAAATCTGGGTGTACAGGGGTTGTTTTTTATGCTGATCTTTCAACTTCTGTAAGTTTGAAGTTATTTTAAAATGAAAGATTTTTTAAAAAAACTTCAGGCAGTTACTTCTCTCCCAACACATCTGCCCTCTTGGGGCCTGAAGACACACCCTGGAGGGACTAGGGTGTCCAGATGTTATGCTCTGATGCGTGATCAAAAAGGTTAAACCTGTTCCATACAATTGGCATGAGAAAGCGCCATATAAAGTTCCCAGAAAAGCAAACTTTTGAATGATTTACCTTTAAAAAATATTGCTTCTCTTCAAAGATAGTCATCTGGATTTAAACACAACTTAGTGATAGTTTTAAAGTGTCTTATATAATTCTTAATAATAAATGGCAAAATGACAGGAAGATGGGCCTTTTAGATCCTTAATTTAAAAAAAAATTTAATACTTATTTACTTCTGAGAGAGAGAGAGGCAGAGACAGAGACAGAATATGAGCCGGGGAGGGGCAGACAGAGAGGGAGACACAAAATCCAAAGCAGGCTCCAGGCTCTGAGCTGTCAGCACAGACGCCGAAGCAGGGCTTGAACCCAGGAACCGTGAGATCATGACCTGAGCTGAAGTTGGACACTTAACCGACTGAGCCACCCAGGTGCCCCTTAGATCCTTAATTTTAATCCACAAACAATATCAAAGAGCTTTTCTCCTTCCTCTAATAAGGGAATAATGAACACTATTTTTGGCTTTTTATCAGATAATGCAGAAACAGGGTATAAGAAGCTTCCAAATATACTACATGAATACATGAAAAAAACATGAATGTCTTCATCTCTGCCTCCTTATCTGGTCTCAGATTCCTTTTCCTGAACTCTTACTCATTCACGTTACTGTTGTTGTTTTCAACCTTGTTTTTATCTGAGAAGGATCCTTTTAAGTGCAGCCTAGAAAGGAGACTTTCATCATGTTGCTCACTTTCTTCTCTTTTTACAGTGTACTGCTATCAATATTCACGCCCAATTCTGTCTGGAAATTGGGCCCAGTTCTACCTGTAGCCAGACACATTAGAAGTTGTTTCCCGCAAGTGGGATAGGTGTGCAGCACGGTAGCCTCAGCTGGGTGCTGGTGGGGTGGGGGGGCGGTGTGGGGCAGGAAAAGACAGCGGACATTTTCGAAGTCAGAAACTGTGATTTGCCTTCTCCAAAATGTGTGATTCAAAAGTCTCTTGGTGGTGATTAGAACAGCATTTGAGCCGACTATTTTCACAGTACCATAGGGGAAGACCCAAGGAGGGAGACTAGGGGGCAGAGAAACCAGTCCTGGTGCTTCCAGGCAAACAGGTGGAGGTTCCACTGCCACGTATAGTGACACAAGGCTCAGTATTCTGGTATGTAAAATGCTGGAAGGATGAAGTTAAGTTGCACAGATGAAGTTCCTTGTATAGCACCTGGCATTCAGCAGACACTCTATCAAGAGCCACTGCTGTCATCAATATCAACAAAACCAAGAGCATCCCAAGTGGAGTATCTGTATAGCTAGCCCCATTTCCAGGCCTAACAAGTCCAAATATTTATTTAACAGGTGCCAGTAACTCTTATCTGGCTTGGACTAGAAGCAGATATTCTGGTGATCAAATATCTACATAACGGGAGATGGTTACACACACACAAACACACACACACACACACACACACACACACACCCGAAACTTTACAAGACACAATTCTTCCATCTGGGCTCTTCAGAAGTGATGCTGGGATCACGTGTGATGGTGTAGCATTAAAAATGCCTGCTGTTGCTGTCCCAGAGAAACACAGAAGCATCAAATGATAGTTCATCTACCCAGGATGTAATTATTACACAGGAAGTAAGCAAGAGAAAGGTAAAGCCATTGGCAGGTAAAACTGATTTGACAAATCAAGGCACATCCTTCCTTGGAACAAGGCAAGGGATGGGTAAATAAAGACAGGCTTACTTACCACAGCATATATATTAAAAATTTATCTGGTTGATTTCAATAAAGGGACTGCCCCTCAGGCCTTTTAGTAAGAGCTGACATTACCCTAACACAGACCTTCTAAGTCTGGTAAGATTATTTCTAACTCAATGCTAGAAGCAGTTAAGTAATAAAGTTTTAGTAGTTCTCCTGCTAGCAGTGGGAGCCAAGTAACAGATGCAAAGAAGACAGCACATCTGCAGTAAGCCATATAACCTCACAGCTTCTGGGGCTCCAGGGGAAAGACGAGCCACCAGTCACCTTTCATTAGGCACCCAGAGGATCACTACATTACAACAAATTCCAAATCTTATGCAAATTACACAACCCCAAAATAATGACACAAATTTCACATTATCTTTAGGATATCTGTTTTCAGAAAAGCCTGGCCCGCATACATTTTGCAACATCTCCACTCAGGCCCCACCTCTTGGTGAAGCTTGGTGAAGCTCTCCTGGCACCCTGCTCCTACCACAGGAAGCAGAGCCGCACCGCAGCTCTGCACCCCTACCTGCTTTGGTAGTGTCCTTATGAGAGCCCCGTGCTGTATTGCACATCTGCTCCCCATCAGGCGGGCAGAACCCTTTGGTGGGGGAGACCTTTGTGCCTCCCGTGCCTAAAATATGTTGTTTGGAAACAGAAGACAAAGTTTAGTGAATGAATGAAAAAGAAACTCCCTGGGAATGCTAAGCCCCCAGGATTCTATATGGTTTTAGTTTTGCAAACCTTAAAGAAGGGATTCTCAAGTAGGGGTCCACAGATCCTTCAGGCAGGTTTATGAAACCACACAAAATATTAGTTACCTGTTTATCTTCACCAGCTTCTCTTAAAGTTCATGATCCTAAAATGGTTAAGCACTCTGACTCCCAGGGCACCTTCCTGGGTCAAAACCCAGATGACTGCTTGTCATCTGAGCAGTGTGGTAGCAGGTCCATGAGGCCACCTCTCACCATGTCATTGGTTTTCTCTCCCAGCTTTAGCTCTGCCAAAATGAAATGCCCATTCCAACCCCTCATCATTTCTCTCATCCTAACGTCTATATGTGGGAGCAACAGCCTGGCTGGTCAGCTTGAGAAAGGAGGGGAAGATTCTATATCCGCAGACCCCCAATGGGGGCAGTTAAATAGCAAAAACCTGAGCATGCCCCTTCTCCCTGCTGACTTCCACAAGGAAAATACGGTCACCAACGACTGGATCCCAGAGGGGGAGGAGGACGAGGACTACCTGGACCTGGAGAAGATATTCAGTGAAGATGATGACTATATTGACATCATCGATGCGGTTTCGCCAACCGATTCAGAGGCTGGCGAAGGGAACATCCTCCAGCTCTTCCAAGGCAAGAGCCGAATCCAGCGTCTCAACATCCTCAATGCAAAGTTCGCTTTCAACCTTTACAGAGCACTGAAGGAGCAGGCGCGTCCTTCCGACAACATCTTTATAGCCCCAGTGGGCATTTCCACCGCCATGGGTATGATTTCCTTTGGCCTGCAGGGGGAGACCTATGAACAAGTGCACTCGATTTTGCATTTTAAAGACTTTGTCAATGCCAGCAGCAAGTATGAGATCATGACCATTCACAATCTCTTCCGTAAGCTGACTCATCGCCTCTTCAGGAGGAATTTTGGGTACACACTGAGGTCAGTCAATGATCTTTATGTCCAAAAGCAATTTCCAATCCTGGATGACTTCAAAAGGAAAGTAAAAGAGTACTACTTTGCGGAGGCCCAGGAGGCTAACTTCTCAGACCCTGCCTTCATATTGAAAACCAATAACCACATTCTGAAGCTCACCAAGGGTCTCATAAAAGACGCTCTGGAGAATATAGACCCAGCTACTCAGATGATGATTCTAAACTGCATCTACTTTAAAGGTAAGAATAGCTGGGGCACCTGGGTGGCTCAGTCGGTTAAGCATCCGACTTTGGCTCAGGTTAGAATCTCATGGTTCGTGGGTTTGAGCCCTACGTTGGGCTCTGTGCTGACAGCTCAGAGCCTGGAGCCTGCTTCCGCATGTGCTCTCTCTCTCAAAAATAAATAAACATTAAAAAAAGAAAAATTTAAGGTAAGAATAGCTTAAGTTTCTCAAAACAAATTCGCAACATACTTTTAGTGCACAGATGGACTGAACATCAAGAACTATATTCTAGAGGCTCCTGGGTGGCTCAGTCAGTGGAGTGTCTGACTTCAGCTCAGATCATGGTCTCATTGTTCGTGGGTTCAAGCCCCACATTGGGCTCCATGCTGACAGCGTGGAGCCTGCTTGGATTCTCTCTCTCTTCCCCCTCTCTGCCCCTCTCACATTCATGCTCGCTCACTCTCTCTCAAAATAAATAAACTATACAAAGTATTTTAAAAAAATGTTCTAGCTCTGATTTATCCAGGAAACCAAGACACAGGTTAGCTCACAGGGAAGACGAGGATGGGGTGATGGTGGAAGCTGACACTGAGCCCTAACTCTGTGCTTTATGCTCACTGAATCTCCACCAAAACCTTGTTATTAGTGTTGCATGTTACAGATGGAGCCGCTAAGGCACAGAGAAGTAAAATGAGGCTCCCAGGGCACACAGTCAATTAAGGGCAGAGCCAAGGTTGTCCCAGGTTGCTTTGTTAAATTGGAAGAAAAAATGAAAAACCTTTTTAGAATTTGGCCAGCCTAGATTTGAGGGTTTTTGGGGTGTTTTTTTTCATCTCCTTCCCCAATTATTGGTAAGCAGGAATATGGACAAGAGGCTGAAGACAGATGTATGAAAACTGTTCAGCTTGACTAACTGACATGAACACCTGCAACTCCTTTTTGGGATACTTATGCACTAATGGGCAGGAGGGGGCAGGGAAATATACTATTATTTCTAGACCAACTGTTCTGTGCCAGGCAAGAAAGGAGGACATTCCCCAACCCCACACCACTATGCACGTAGGACCCCTGGGATCCTAGAAATAAATTGGCAATGGACTTGTAAAACCCAGACCTCTTTCATAGTGCCCTCACTGGGACCTGAACCAGAAGAAACCTCTACCCCACTCTGCAAGCCTAGAGAGCCAGAGGGCAGACACAAGGAATGAGTCTACATCTCAACGACTCATGGTGACACACAATCACTCTCCTCTCTGCCACCAAGAACTGGCAGGCACCAGCTAGAGTCAGTCCCCCAGGCCTGGGAGGCCACGCTTCTTCGCTACTTAGCTCCAGTGCTGGTTATAGCAGCCCAGGGAGGTGAAGGACAGGAGACCTCTCTTGGCTGCTGCTCTGAGGTGGTGGGGCTGCTGAAGGTAAGCCGAGACCTCCTCACAGCTGTGTCAGGTAGGCATTCTGCCAGATGGGCAAAGTAGGGCTGAAGCAGCCAAGACCACAGGAGGGACATGGAGGCTAAGCCAGGTCCCTGGGCTTCCCCCCCAAATGCCAGGCACACCGCTGGCCTTGTGGTGGGTAGATCAAAGGCTGAGGCTCTAGCAGGCTTGTGACAGACACACACACACATAAACTATATATACAGTGAACACATACATATAATTTTTATTACTGGCTGTAAGTATGTCTTTTGGAAGTGAGCAAACTGGAGTGTAAGCCCTGGCCTCACCACTCCCTATTCATGTGGCCTCAGGAAAGTCATTCAATGTCTCTGCGACTCAGTTTCCTCACCTTTATCACAGAGATGACAACATCTACTCTAACAGGGCTGTGTGCAGGACTGCAAGAGACAGTGATACAGTGCTAGCCCAGTATGTGGAATGTGGCAGGAGTTTAATGAACTTGAAGGAGTAAAACTGCAGATGTCAATGTCATATAATATATTAAATAGGTATGATATTGCTAGTGATGTTTACTCTGCTTCTATGGGCAACTAACCTATGTTTAGGAATGGCTTTAGAACAGCCAGTGTAAGTTACTTGGGCAGCATCAAGGCCCTCAGTCTTAATGGTCTGTGGGGCACCCCGGACACGAATGCCTATGCATTAGGGTAGCTGGATGATTAGGAATAGACAGAGAAACACAGCAGCAAGCCACTCGTGCCAGCATGGGCTTCAGAAATAACTAGGACAGTCAGTTTATGACCTCCTGCACACAGTGACCAGTGTAATGCCAAAGGGCAAAAGTGGCAAATATATGTGCGTCCTTTTCCCCTCATGTTGGATAGTCACTTAATTTAGTGTTGGAATCAGAGGGATGAAATGCTAATAGGAGTTAGTCTTTCATTGATGCTTATCAAAAGAAAGGAAGGTCTAGAGGTGTATTTTATTTTATTTTATTTTATTTTATTTTATTTTATTTTGAGAGAAAGAGAGTGTGTGTGTGAGTGGGGGAGGGGCAGAGGGAGAGAGGGAGAGAGAGAATCTTGGGCTCCACATCCAGCTCAGATCTGACACAGGGCTCAAAGTCATGACCGTGAGATCATGACCTGAGCCAAAATCAAGAGTTGGACACTTAACTGACTGAGCCACCCAGACGTCCCTAGAAGTGTAATTTTAATCACCAGCTTCTAAATCTGTTACTAATTTGATTTTTAATTACAAATGTTATAACCACATTGCAAAGCCAATAAAAACAGAGGTTGGGCCTCAGGAGGAAGTCAGAAGAATCCTAGGAGACATGTGACATCCGTGGTTGCAACAACCTGGGGGCAGGGGGAAGCACCCCTGGAATCTCAGGGGCAAAGGTCAAGGATGCTGCTAAACACCCTACAAGGCAGGACAGCCCCCACAACAGAGAACTTCCCAAATGTCAACAGTGCCGAGGCTGAGAAGCCTGGGGCAGAGGCCCGCACAGGGAGAAGGAAACCTAGCTCCCATCACAGGCAGGCTGTTTAAACCTCCTCCTAAAGAACCTCCAGCTTACCTCATCCCAGCAGTTCTAACTACCAACTGGAAACCTAGAACAAGTTACTTAGCCTCTTTGTGCCTCTGCTTCCTTGTCTGTAAAACAGGGCTAATAATAAAAAGCATGCACCTCATATGGTTGCTAGGAGGAAGGAACGAGTGATCCAGGAGAGATGCTTAGGGGAACGCAGGCACACTGCCAGTTCTCCATTGTCAGTCAGCAGTCATTAGTAGCTACCAGCACCTTAGAGCTAAAAGAGAGGCGTGCCTATTCCTGGATACAGTGTTACACCGGAATCTTTTTTTTTTTTTTTTTTTTTTTTTAGTTTAGTTATTTATTTTGAGAGAATAAGAGTGAGAGAGAGTGTGTGTGTGTGCAAACGAGGAAGGGGGGCAGAGAGAGAGAGGGAAACAAAGAATCCCTGGCACGTTCTGTGCTATTAGCATAGAGCCTGACCTGGGGCTTGATCTCACAAACCATGAGATCATGACCTGAATGGAAATCAAGAGTCAGATGCTTAACCGACTGAGCTATGTAGACACCCCACACCCAAATCTGATGTGAAGATCTGATGGCATCATCAGTGTGTGCAGCTAGTCCCTATGGAATCGCAGAGTGGAAAGGATGAAAGCCATCAAACTAGAGCTGTCATGAGAAAAAAGCTACTCTTTTTATAGATCAACAACAAGCAGAGGTCCAGGCATGTTAGGCATCTTGCTAGAGTCAAACAACTAGTTAGTGCCTGCATCTACACCAGAATTCATTCCAGTCTATTTCTCTACCATTATACGCTTCCTACAAGTATGTTAGCATTCTGACCTTCTTGGAATCATTTAGAACAGTGGTCCTCAAAGTGTGGTCTCTGGACCAGGAGCATCAGCATCACCTGGGAACTTGTTAGAAATCCAAGTTCTTGGCTCAAATCAGACCTACAGAACCAGGGACTCTGGGGGTGGGCCCTGTAGCCAGAACAAGTCCTTCGGGTGTTTCTGTTGTACACTTACATGTGTGGACCACTGCTTTAAAATAACATTTTAATAAAAGCCTTGTTCTTGTTGACTTTACAGGATCCTGGGTGAATAAATTCCCAGTAGAAATGACACACAACCACAACTTCCGACTCAATGAACGAGAAGTAGTCAAAGTTTCCATGATGCAGACCAAGGGGAACTTTCTGGCCGCAAATGACCAGGAGCTGGACTGTGATGTCCTGCAGCTGGAGTATGTGGGGGGCATCAGCATGCTAATTGTGGTCCCTCACAAGCTGTCTGGGATGAAGACCCTTGAGACACAGCTGACACCGCAGGTGGTGGAGAGATGGCAGAAAAGCATGACAAACAGGTACTTTAAGCTGAATGTTCTTTTGATCTCTGGGAGGCTGGGAGAGCCCAGGAATACTGGGAACTTTGGTCATTTTAAGAAGGAAGCTGTGTGCACAAAAAAAACAAGAACTGTTACACTGGGCCACTCTTGTTAATTCAGCCCAAATTTCCTGCTCAGTGAGAAGTAATCAGAAAGCATCTGTGAGAAACACATCTGCCTTCCCTATGACAGTTTCAGAAGTGAGGGGCAGGTGACTTTGTGCCAGTATGGAAACAATCCTGGCTCTGCCATCTAGTTGCTCTGTGGCTTTGAGCCCTGGCTTTGTCATCCGTAAAGGTAGCATGATTCCATGATTTCCCAGGGTCACAGAGAGAAATAAATAGAAATGTAATATTGAGCATCCCTCACAGCGCCTGGTGCCTGAGAGGTGTTCAACAAAGATGAGCTTTCCCTTTCCTGAGCAGGAAATCCTGTGGTCCTTGTAGCCTATTAAGGACATGTCACTCATGATTTTCCTCTTACTATTTATTACTCCATAGACAAAACTACAGGTTTTAAATATTTACTATGACTATTAGCGGATCATGGCAGAAAGAATAAAAAAGTTGTTTTTCTGCTTTATTTAATACTGGCTAGGCCCATATTAAGATATGAATTTGGTTCAGATTTCCTTTTGGGACAAGAATACAAAGAAATGAGGGATGCCTGGGTGGCTCAGTCGGTTGAGCATCTGACTCTTGATTTCGGCTCAGGTCATGAAGCCAGGGTCATGGGATTGAGCCCCATGTCGGGCTCTGAGCTCAGCATATGGCCTGCTTGAGATTCTCTTTCTCTCTCTCTCTGTCTCTCTCTCTCTCTCTCAAAAAGAAAACAAAAAAAGTCCCCTCTTGTGCCTGCATCCTTCTTAACCTCACTGCCCATGACCTCCTACCCTGAGCCAGGAAAGCCTAACCAGCCTGTCCATTCCATTCCTCAAGCCACCCCATACTGGCCTCCAAACAGCATTCCCAAAACACCCTCCCACTCCGCCTCCTCTTCTCATAAGCTCTCTGTGGGCTCCCTGCCCATGGGATGTGGCCTAGCTTCTTGGCTAGGCCCACAGACACAGCCCCCATCTAACCTGCTCCAGCCCTCCTCCTCTTTCCTCCCCACCTGCCAAGTGCCCCATTGTACCCCAGCCAGACCACAGCCTTAAGCTCCCTCCAGGCTTTGCTCATACCATCTCTCAAGCTGTGGGCAGCCTCCAGGCCACAGGAATATCCCTCCTCCCCATCCCCTGTTGGATGGCTCCAGTACTTAGATCTATTCTAGTTGTTCAGACATTATCATACCACCTTTACAATTCTGTTGCTCCACACATGTGAGTACTGGCTTGGCAAAAGGAAAGCAAACTCTTGAAAAGGGGGACCATGTCTGATGTCCTCTTTATCTCCTTCATGTGCTGGACTTGGCCCTATGGGCACTAGAGTTGCTGTTTATCCATAAGGACTGAATGTGTTGAGGCAAGGACTGAGAACATTTAGCACTGTCTGGCAAATGAAGGCTTCTTTTTTCAGTACACTAACCAGATATTTAATTGCTTACTTAACGAAATAAGAAATGCCTAAAATCAAGGACCCAAACAAGAGAATTATTTTAGATACCCTCAAACCATAAACCAGTAACCATTCTGCTGCTGGCCAGGAAGGCAGGATGTGAATCCCACAGTATGGAGGAAATGACTGCACAGTACTAACCATACCTCCATTTTAAGGAACTGGAATCATAATGGATGGTCTCTCCCAAATCCTCAACTGACAGTACTAGGATGTGAATTTTAAGAAGTGCTGCATTAATTCTGTGGTAAAAGCAACCTGGGGTTGGTGGGAGAAAGGTAGGTTGTGGACATCTGAGGGAAAGACATGATTCTTGTATAACTTGTGGTTCAATAAAACTGGGCCCCCTTTCCTTCTCTGATCAGAACTCGAGAGGTGCTTCTGCCTAAATTCAAGCTGGAGAAGAACTACAACCTGGTGGTGGCCTTGAAGTCAATGGGAGTCACAGCACTGTTTGACAAAGACAGCAATATGGCAGGAATCTCAGACCACAGGATCACCATCGATCTGGTAATCTCTCCCCTTGTCCACCCTCTGCACCTGACCCCAGGATCTTCCCCCAGCAAAGCCTCCCTCCTGTCTCAGAGATGCTCAGGGGTGCTGGGTCTGCTCTCCCTGGGTCTGTCAGGCACTGAGTGGGCAGGGTAGTCTGTTTTAGGGAGCACCATGGTAGCCCCCATTCCCACTGACAGCAGAAAGAGATGGGGTGTGTGCTCCAATCTGTGAAATACCTACACCCAGCTGAATCATGAAAGGCTCATTAAATACATGCAGAGACACTGCATGACCTGCATGCTGAACTTAACACAACCACAGACACTTCACAAAAAAAGAGAGAATACCAGTCCAAACAACATGCAGATCGAGGCCCAACCCTTCTGGCAATGCACCTAGAGCTGCTCTCTTGCTGGCAGACCACTCATACTGTCACCACTATGAGCGACTGTAATGTTGGAGTTTAAAGATACACACTGTTTAGGGGCGCCTGGGTGGCTCAGTTGGTTAAATGTCTGACTTCGGCTCAGGTCATGATCTCATGGTTTGTGAGTTTGAGCCACGTATCAGGGTCTGTGCTGGCAGCTCAGAGCCTGGAGCCTGCTTCATATTCTGTGTCTCCCTTTCTCTCAGTCCCTCTCCCACTCAAAATTTGTCTCTCTCAATCTCACAAAAATAAACATTAAAAAAAAAAAAAAGATACACAGTTTACACAACACAGGTTCTGAGCACAATTACTGCACCTGGAAGGAGGTGAGCAAGACCTTCAAGGGTCCTTCTGACCAGCTGTGGTTTGGGCCTTGTATGCGGTCTTTCCACCCTGAATGAAAGGAGACTCCACTCTATTCTCTATCCCTCCCTCTGTGTGCCCACTGATGGGATCTGACAACTTTCCTTTCCATTTTCAAACAGTTCAAGCACCAAGGTACCATCATGGTGAACGAAGAGGGCACCCAAGCTGCCGCCGTGACCACTGTGGGGTTCATGCCACTGTCTACCCAAGTCCGTTTCACTGTCGACCGCCCCTTCCTGTTCCTCATCTATGAGCACCGCACCAGCTGCCTACTCTTCATGGGGAGAGTTGCCAACCCCACCAAGTCTTAAAGGTGGAGGTCTGGGCATTTCAAGTGTTTTGGGGCCACTCTGTAATTCTGGTTCCATTCTAACAATGAAAACGGAGATGTTTTGCCATCATGGCTTTCATGGTTTATGCTACCATTCTGAAATCGAGGCCCATAGGAGACAAGAAATTTACAAACGACCAAGAAGCTCACTGGAATCAGTTCAGCACAGTGAATAATGCCAGCAGTTCATAGAAGTTAATGTACCTGTGACATGTCAGCTGTTACCTAGAGGGTGTCAACAACATACAGATGGGTTTACTCCCTCCTCCTCAGTGCAAACCTGTGGAGGTCCTGCCTGCACACCTCCTTCCCCTGCAGTCCCCGTCCTTGAGCATTTGGCTCTATTACTCAAATTACCAGCGCTCCTCATCTGAACACAGAACACAGAAATGAGCTGCAGGACTAATTTTTCACCTCTCCCAAGGCTGGTGCCTAGGACAGACGCAACCTCATGACATTTAAGGGGTGACCTGGGTGTTAGCGCTTCATTCTCTCGAGGTTCAACCTTCCAAACTGATGCTAAATGTCATCTATATTTCTGCTATCACCTCACTGCTGCCCAGAAGACAGCATGTACACATGGCCATGCTTCCTACCTTAGCGATAAATAAATATCGCCACTTTTACTGTGTCTGTTATAATTTTCTATTTTTTCTCTATTGAGGCTCAAATAACTACGAAAAGCCAAATTCAAAACAGCTGACATCCCTAGGAATGACAGAAGTTGACAATAAGCAACTTGAGTTCTTCACAGTGACTTATGTGCTACACATGGGGCATGTTCCTCAGGATCAGGATGTGGTGAGTGAGGGGGCAAAGATGTTGTAGATGGGGCTTTGTGGAAATTCCTGAAATGCTAGTCTTTAAGTGGGGCACATGCTCCAGCTTTATGCCTGGACACAGGGAGACCATCAGACAACTTCCTTTAGTAGGTCTGGTTTGAGAAAACAGGTGGCATCTGAGGAATATGTTTCCAGATCCTTCCTTACTCGGATAAGACGAGTGGAATCCAAAAAGGCTGCTCAGAATTCAAGAGTGGGGGCACCTCTGCAGTCTGGGGATTATGGGCAGTGACAGGGAGAGCATCCCAAGTGCTGTGTGGCTAACTCTGACCCCCACAGGAGAGGTTTTCTCTTCCCTTTTCTGCAGAGGAGGAAGACCAGGGTTTGAGCACAGGTTGGCTTGACTCCAGGGTCACCCGTGGAGTCTTGTCATAGAGGGTTTTAGACTCAGTGAGACCAATTCCAGTTATGGGGCAGCAAAAGCAGAGCACCTCATGCTCCCCATGGTAGGGGGCGCTGTGATGGGTGTGCAGGCAGGTTATCACTGAATCCTCATACCAGCTCTAGGGGTTCAAGCTGTTACCATCTTCTTTTGGCAGCTGAAGAAACAATTAAAGGTCACAGAGGAAACATGATCTGTCCCAGGCCCTCCTGTTAACTCTTAATACACCTCTCTACCTGCTTCCTTCCCAGCTTCCTGCACCAGAGCCTCCACCTCCTGTATTTACTGACCAGTGCAGGACTGAGGCTATGTCTTTCCCTATCACAGTCTCCTGTGCTCTTGGGAAGCCCTGAGCTTGCTGACACCCCACTCCTTGAATTCCTTCTCCAATTCACTTCCACACAGTCCTTTCAGGAAATGCTTGCCCTGCATTTTTTTTTTCTGCTGGTTCCTCGTGCCCCTCCCATTCCTAAATGTGGCTCTCTCAAAAACTCTGCCTGTAGCCCTTTGCCATGCCTGTCCCCTACCCAAAAGGCAGCCGTCTCCCTTCCAATGTGACCTGTCCCACTTCGCTGGAGCCAGCCCTCCTCTGTGACCTGGCCCAGGTCAAGGCCCTCCATCCTCCATGCTTTTCATTCACCTACATCCACTCAGAATGCACTCAGACCCCCTTTTTCAGAAACTAGCTGATCCAGGTTTTAAGGCCATAGAGTATTAATTCAAAGCACAGACTCTGGGCCAGGCTGCCTGGGTCCCAACCCTGGCTCTGACAATTAGCAGCTGTGGGACGCTGAGGCAAGTTCTGTGCCTCAGTTTCCCTACCTATAAAATAGGGATAATAACAGCACCTACTTCGCAGCATTGTTATAAAAATTAAGGGAGTTAATGCTTGGAAGGGGTTTACGTGAGTGTTTGGTGCCTAGCAAGAGTTAGGTAAGGCCTTCTTATTACTATCTTTGGTGAGAAAGTACCTAGCCCAGGGGTTCCTAACTGGGGGTCCCTGGGTGGGTTTCTCCCACTCAGCTTCCTGAGATTAAATGCAAAATCTTGTGAAGAAATGCCTTTCTATGGAAAGAGAGGGCAAGGCTTTCAAAGGAGTCCATGACCTAAACTCTGTCAGTTCACAAACCTAATTTTACAGGCACTGAGAGAATAAATAACCTGCCCAAGGCTACAAAAATGACTAGTGGCACAGGTAAACTAACTCTCAGTGAAGTGCACAAATGTTTTCTGAGCAGGAAGCATATCTTATCAAATCACTGGTTTATGACAGTGGAGCACACAGGACTCTAAGCATTAGATACCTTTCAAGGTGCTTAATTAACACCTTGGCTAGACACCAAGAGAAGCAATTTAATCAGGATATTTCTAAAGAAATACTTTTCACAAACTTGCAGGTCAAAGATCACCAAACCTAAGCTCTGAAGGAGCCTCAGAGATCACGTGACCTGGCCTCCAGTGACTCCCTCCAGACTCTTAAGGTTACTGATAAGTCACTGATAAGCTGCATTTGGACAGACACCCAGGCTTCCTGCCCCAAACCCACTGGTTCTTCCACTGAACTAAGTACTTGGAGACACTCATCAAAAGATGCAAAACAGAGTACCTTTTTCCAAAAGAAAGGAAAGAAAGGAAAAAAAAGAAAGAAAGGCAAACATTCTTTAAAAAACGCTTTGGAAACTAGTTTCTCCCAGAGGGTCCAAGGGGTAAACCAGAAAGCAAATACAAGATCCCATGATCTCTGTGCTCTTTGTTGAGCAATAGAATCAAATATTTGTTTCCTCCCCCGTAATATAACCATTAACTTTTGTTAAGACTACAATACTTATTCTATTCATGTAAAAGGTCACTGCAGTGGAGTAAACAAAGTACTTTAAGTGAGTGTGTGCTTGCCTATCACTGCTAACAGTCATGCCTACACTGACCCAACACTTCAGAGGTTCATCTCCATCTTTTTGAGAAGCTCTGTGAGCAGAGTAAGCATAGAGAAGCTGTGATGCTCACCCAGGATCACACACACAGTACCAGGAGTCCAACCCCAACGGTTGTGATCCTAAACCCTATGTATTCCCAGCCAACCTCATCAGTCATTGCTCCCAGGAAGTGCAGAGTACCCTCTATGAATTTCTTCTATGCATTTATTTAAACTCTAAATGATAACAGCTACACATGCTGTACCCATGTGCCTGGGTCACAGAATTCTGGTGTTCAAACTCACTAGAATTCACTGAATCGAGTGTCACCCCAAACATGCTTCCTGGCTGCCAAAACCTGCTCTCTCATGGAGCCTGCTGCCAGCCCTTCTTGCCTCTAATAGGCCAGAAGAGTGCCATGGACTTTATGCCCCTCACCTTTCCCTCCATCCAAACAAAGGATCCATGTACAGTGGTACTTCTAAAACACAACTGTACACTAGTCAATATCAAGTATAAAGAGAAAATGTTTATGTTTTTAAAAACCAATGGAGATGGTGATGAAAAATACTGTGGCTGAGAGTCTTGGCCATTCTCAAATCCTCAAAGCCTGTGGGAGAGCACCTGATCACAGGTATGAAGGTGGTAAAATTCCCAAGGGGAAGTGAAAAGCCATGATTACAGGGAGGCAGCTACAGGTGCAAGCTACACAAGCAAACTTGTAGGCCCCCTTGTCCCCTCAGGCACATTCAGGAAAAGCAGACTGTCCTGACCCAGATGCAAGCCAAGTCAGCTCCTGCTCCAGAATTGGCCACTTATAGGGTGAGGGAGAAAGGAAAGGACAGGCAGAAGGAAGGTGAATAGAAGCAGAATGCACCACAATGTGCAACCTGTGACATCTTAAAGGTAAATGATAACAAACCAGTCAGTTTGTTATTTTTCACCCACCTTGGCCAGCTAAAATCAGACATCTAAGGTCTCCAGATTCTGAGTGATGATGTAGAATGCAATAAGTACAGAAACTTAGATCAGCAGAGGTGCCTCTCTGTCCACCTGCCTGACCTCTAGGCCCCTGGGTCACCCTGGCAGCTTGGGAGGTCAGCCCCTCTGGCGTTCCATGTGAAGGGACATGCATGTAAGTGCTCAACAGTCAAACTGCTGGGGGTGGGGTGAAGTGGGAAGGAACTGGAAGGCAGAATCAAGGGCTTAACTAGAAGGTAGATTTAGTGGAAGCTAGAGAATCACAGATGAAAACAAATACTAGAACCTGGGGCCCTGACTTAGGACTGGCAGCTGGGAACTGAGAAAGGGGAAAACAATTTCCACAAAGGTCATATGGGAAGAGGTGGCTGTAGGTTAAGACAGGACAAAATGGAGACAGCCTCTCCACCATGGAAGTGCTATGGCAGAGGATGGGGCCTATGTTGGGAGCTGCCTACCATGGCAGTGGGCGGGACTGTACCCCAAAGTATGACCAGCCCGCTGTGTCAACAATGCCCCCACAGAGCGCACTGAGGGCTGCAGCTCCAAGAACCAGGCACCGTGCAGAGGCCCCAGGACTCATCTCACTGGAGGGGACCGAGAGGGGATGGAAGCAGAGCCTGCCCACCGTCAGTCAGAGGCACCAGAACAGGTTGTGAGACACAGGACAAACCCAGAGTCACACCTCAGACTTGGGAGCCACACAAGAGGGAACCACAGTGCGTTTCCTGGTCAACTGGCGAGGCGGCTCAGACAGAGCACGGAGAAAGGGAGTAAGGTGGTATGGCCACAGCAGGCACCTACCAATAGGACAGTCCCAGAACAGCTGGAGGTGGCACATGTACAGAATCACTGTGGCCCCCACGCAGCATTCTGCTAAGGAATTTGTGGTGTACCACTAGGCACCACTGAAAATATGGTCACGGTATCTGAAGTTTAAAACCACTCAGTTGATGGGAGGTGGGAGGGAGGGGAGGGAGGGGAGGGAGGGGAGGGTAGGTGATGGGTATTGAAGAGGGCATCTTTTGGGATGAGCACTGGGTGTTGTATGGAAACCAATTTGACAATAAATTTCATATATCAAAAAAAATAAAAATAAAAAATAAAACCACTCAGTTAATGAATACTCACCACAGCGATTACGGGAATGAGTACACCCAAGTTCCCCGCACTGCTAGAAGCCTAGAAAAGAATGGAATCGAGTCATCGGAAGCATGTATTTCTTTCATTAAAAGAGAAAAAAGACAAACATAGTGTTAATTTCAAAGAAATTATGAGATACATACAAAGCGATATATAAACATGCTCACCCAACATCATTTTAATAGCAAAAAAATGGGAAACATGTTAACCAGAACGATTACATAAATCATGGCCCCTGTGTATAATGAAATACCACACAGCTGTTAAAAAGACCGCTTTTGGGGCACCCAGGTGGCTTAGTCAGTTGAGCATCTGACTCGGTTTCGGCTCGGGTCATGATCTCATGGTTCGTGAGTTCAAGCCCTGCATCCCCTGCTTGGGATCATTTCTCTCCCCCTCTGTCTGCCCCTCCCCCATTCCTTTCTCTGTCTCTCAAAATAAATAAACTCGAAAAAAAAAAGACAACTTTCTGAAAAATATTTACTCATCCTTGGAAAGTCCCCACAGCAAAATCAGGATTTCAGAGTATGCTATAAGTCCCAATTATGTAAAATAAATATATTTGCATAAAAAAATCTAGGAAGGAGAGCACCTGGGTGGCTCTGTCAGTCTCTGTCAGTTAAGTGTCCAACTTTAGCTCAGGTCATAATTTCACAGTTTGTGAGTTTGAGCCCCACTGACAGCTCAGAGCCTGGAGCCTACTTTGGATTCTACAGTTCCTTCTCTGTCTGCTCCTCCCCCACTCATACTTTGTCTCTCTCTCTCTCACACACACAAAAATAAATAAACATTAAAAAATCTAGGAGGAAGTCTTTCAAAATGTCAGTAATGAGTAGAGGGATTATGGGTGCTTTTTACTTTATTAGTTATAGGTTTCTGCATCTTTTCTATAATAAACATATATTCTTTCCAAGTTATGGAAAATGTGGGGGTTACTTAAAAAATAACTAGAAAAAAAAATGAATAACTCTAAAAGGTAGGTTCCCGGAGGCTCCTGGGTGGCTTGGTTGGTAAAGCGTCCGACTTCAGCTCAGGTCATGATCTCACAGTTTGTGAGTTCAAGCTCCATGTCGGGTTTATGCTGACAGCTCAGAGCCCAGAGCCTTTCTCTGCTCCTCCCCGACTCGTGCTATCTCTCTCTCTCTCTCTCTCTCTCAAAAATAAATAAACATTAAAAAAAATGTAAAAAAAGAAAAATAGAAATCAGTCACCCAGATTACTGTCGGAGGAGTCCAGCAGAGGAAGGCTAAATTAGAGTGAAGGGTTTCAGAACCCCATATTGTACCAGCTACTCCCCCTTGGCCAAGATTTTCACACAGAGGGCTCCTTTTCATTTAGTTTCCAACTTAGCTGTCACCTCCTCAGAACCTCACACAGCCCGATCTAAAATGCCCCTCACCTCACTGTCCCATTTTGTTTTTGCTGTCTGCAGGAGAAGGCAATTTGCCTACTCACTTCCATATCCCCAGCACCCACAACAAGGGTCAAGAAACTGTGGCCGATGGCCAAGTATGACCCACCACCTGTTCTTAGAAATAAAGTTTCACAGGAGCACAGCCACCCACCCATTCTTTAACTGGCTTTATGCCACCAGAAGAGAGCTTAGTTGCAGCAGAGACTATATGGCTCACAGAGCCTAAAACAAATATAATCTGGCCCTTTACAGAAAAGGTGAGCTGATCCCTGATCTAGGCACACAGTAGGCAAACAGCAACTGTCTGGGGAAGGGGAAGGGGAAGGGGAAGGGGAAGGGGAAGGGGAAGGGGAAGGGAAAGGAGAGGAGGGGAGGTGGGAGGAAAAGACAAAGGAGGACAAAGGTGGGGAGTCTGGAAGAGAGACTGGTGCCAACATGACATGTCAAAGGGGAGATGATGGGAAAGGAGGCTTAACCCACTTCAACCCCCCTAATCTATTTGGGACCTCGAGACCTGTCGTTTTGTCTGTCCCTGTGGACCTGTCTCCCTGGAGAGCCCAAGATTAGGTCAGATCGGGCCCTTCTCATGTTGTCACTGAGTTCTGATGAAAGCCTCAGCCCCCTGACTTCATGATGACTGAGAGAAGAAAGAGTGGGGTCTGGGGGAATCCACACTAGGTTGCTGTCACTTACCATCCTGGGCTGAAGGAGGTAGCTGCTACTAGCCAGACATGGTCCTACAAAAAAACCACCCTCTCAGGATCCCTGAGAAGGAAGCTTAACCCCTTTGTTCTTGCATTTTACCAGATGCCCCAGGGTGACTGGCCTCCTCCTGCCTACCTTCAGGGCGGGTCCCTTCTCGCTGGCCCGCTCGCTGGCGCGCTTTCCCTCCAGCCCCAGCTGCACAAACAGCTCCAGCAAGTTCATGAGCAGCTCATCCACAAGGTGCTCATCCTGGATGTTGGCTGCAATGTTGGCCAGGGCATTGATCACTGCCAGGGAGCAGTGCCTGGTGGAGAGAGAAATGACAGCTGCCACAACACAAGGGCCTACACTGCAGGGGTGAGGCTGACTAACTCTTGCCTCATCACACCCCTCTCAGTGCCTGTGAACAGAGGAGCCCTCCAGAGGGGATGAACCTCTCTGTGAACACCAGCTCCTAAAGGAAAGTCAGCTGCTATAGAAATGGCTTTAACCTCTCCAGACATGCATTAAGGACCTTGGGGAACTGTTTAGGTTCCAGGAATCCACACCTATGGAACTTGTGAAGGTCTTAGGATACTGTTTTCTGAGTGTCGAGAGCCCATTACATAGCTAAAATCCTGGCTGGACCCTGCTTTCCTTTCAAATTATAGGTACCCTTAATTCACTATTACCATCTATAAAACTTTCCTTTGATGATCAGGTTCTTCCCCACGCTACCTCCAGCCCACAGCATTAGCTCACATCAGACACTTAGGAAGCACTCAGTGGCTCTGGGACAACCTACATCAGGACAGTGCTGGCCCCACGTAACCCCTGGACATGAAGCTGATGATGCCCTCCCCAGCCAGAGACAGCAAACCAGCAAGGCTGGCCTGGCTTCTGAAGGTGCTGGGGGCAGCCAGAGCCTGCCACTTGCATGCTATGTGACCCCAGGTGAGAGGCTCATCTTTGAGTCTCAGTTTCCCCCTGAGTAAAGCAGGAATAAAATAATTCCTTCTTCACAGGGTTTAGGAGGAATGAAACACTATGTGTGAAATACTGAGCACACCATACCGTCTAACCCCTGGAAATCTCTGAGCAAACAGCACCCCCTTCACAGACACGTGAAATCCTGGGAGGTAAGGGAAAATAAATGGCAGTAAAAGCTTTCACTGGTAAGGAAGAGGACAAACCACTTCTAGTGGCAGTATCAGAAAAGGCTTAATGAAAGAGTGAACTGGAGTCAGAAGTTGAAGAGTTGGTAGGCATGGAGAAGGCCAAGTACTGCCCACAGCAGTAAGACAGAGGCAAGGGTCAGAAGGAAAACAGCAGGGGCAAAGACACGGAGGAGAAGATGTGAAGGCCAAGGAGGTATAGGAGTCACTTTCAGGACAAGGAAGCAATGAGGGAAAGAGTTGTTTTGGTCCATGTGTCAGTTTCTTCACAGAGACCAGAATAGATAAAGGGGAGGTGAGCTGACTGCCTCCCTAAACTAGTCCTTAGGCTGTTCTGGTAGCCTAGGCTCTCAATGGAGGCAGTGAGAAGGCAAAGAAATGACAATGCCAAGAGCTTGCATTTATCGAGAGCTTTCCCATATATGATCTCAATTACCCACACAACTAGAGACAGGCATTCATTTGACAGATGAAAATATGGAGGCACAGAGAAGGTGAGATCATTTTTGGAGGTCACACAGCCACACTCCCACCCACTAAATTGACTCAGAGAGAATTTCAGAGCGAGGCCTGCATGTAACGATCAGGAGGGGAGACCATAAATGCCAACAAAAGGGCAACATCTCTTCCTCCCTGCCCCACCTCTCTGTCCCTCTCTTCCCTTGATCTGTCAAACTCTATTGAGATCCTCCATATATGGAAAGATGTGCCCTGCCCTTATGACATTCCCAGTAAGGGCAAGGAATAGACAAGGAAGCATATCTTGGACTTCTGGAAAAACCAGCCAGACTTTACACAAATATCAAACATGTAAAGATGTAAAATGTCTACTCCCTTTGGCCCTCCAAATCCCACCTCTGGGAATCTATCCTGAGGAAAGCATCAGAGACACTCACAGATATGCAGCTATTAGATTGTTCAACGTAGCACTTGCCAGCAGAAAAACTGGAAAATAACATCCAAGCTAGGGACTAGTTAGAAATATCTCAGTGCTGGGGCACTTGGGTGGCTCACTTGGTTGGACGTCTGACTTTGGCTCAGGTCATGATCTCACGGTCTGTGAGTTCAAGCCCCATATTGGGCTCTGTGCTATAGCTCAGAACCTGGAGCCTGCTTCAGACTCTGTGTCTCCCTCTCTGCCCCTTGCCCACTCACGCTCTGTCTCTCTGTTTCAAAAATAAATAGACATTAAAAAAAAAAATCTCCATGCTGCTATATGATGGAACACTACACAGCCATTAAAGATGACAGGCACATGGAGGAACGTTAATGGCATGGCTTATGTGCTGTTACATAAAAAAGTGGGTAAGCTGGGTGGACACTATGAGCCTGTCTGGAGTCACAGAGGGTTTGGGGTAATGACACTGACATGGTCAGCTCCAGATGGCAGTCGCATGGGGTCTTCCCCTCCTGGTTGTGAATGCACTAATTTGAAGCACATAATGCTTTTGTAGGAAGAAAAGTTTATTCAAAAAATAAATCCCCAAACTTCACACTTTCAAAGACGGCTAAAAACTGTCATGATCTAAAGTGACAATGAGGTCTAGAGAGTTACCTATAGCCATGATCCTTGTAATCTTTAGTAGCTGAGTACACGACAGAGCTGGCCTTCACACTAATCTGCTGGAAGAGATTCCACACTTCCTGATAAATGTATTGCTGGAAGAGAGTGAGGGACAGTTAAACCATGTCATGACTTCTCCATGAAAGCACTCCTTGATACATGGAAAAGGCCCCATCATTCAGAGGGAAAGCTTCTGGAATCATGCATGGACCATAATAAGGCCCTGAAAGACCATCAAGGGCATCCATTCCTAAAGTTTTAGGCAAACCTCAAAGGCTAAAAGGGAGATGGTTTCAATGTAAATCCTATTACATGTTATTAACATCAGCATGAAATAAGTTTAAAGAAACCTCTTTTATCCCTAGCTCTTATGGAACCATGATACTATTCTCTTTTACTTGGAAAAAATCTCCCTGTTCAATGTCAAGACAGTTGTGAGCATTTAATTCTACAGGGTAAATTTAATCTATTTTAACATTCCTGATAGTCAAAGGAGTGTAACAAAGCTTGCATAGGGTAGTGGGTTTCACAGCAGGTCCTGCCTTACGTTTCCGGTGATAACCAGGCAGCCTAGCTGGTCGATGATGAGAACGTCAAGGGGGGAAGGGGGCTGGCAGAATTTCTGTTGCAGGATCTGCAGAATTGGTTCCATGACCTTTGGGGTGTCCCTCAGGGCCACCGCAATGTGTCCCAAGGCTCGGATGGTGTGGTCAGGAATCAAGTGAGCGTCTCTATGGGAGGGAAGAACAGAGGCATTCTCAGAACAGTCTTCTGGGAAACGAAACCCAGAAGCTTCACAAGCTACAGCTAACAGGAACAAACGTTACCACAGTCATCTGACAGTGGCAGCCTGGAATTGTTAACTACCAGAAGAAACATAAAGTCCCTGGCACTGGGCAATAAGACAGACATCTTTCTCTGCTCCCAAACAGTGGTCCAGGATTGATACTCTACGGTAGGTTTGAACTTAAATCCTGGGACAGATCTGATGCACAACTCCAGACTGCAAGAAAGAGCACAAACATGCAAGACACCGGGTGGCTCCCCAGGTAGGCCTGCAGGGAACACCTGGCTGCCCCCTCAGGGATGGGACGTACTTGTCACTCTCCTGGGAGATGTAGAGCCGGTTGGAGAGGCTGGCCAGGAAGGCCTCCACGATCACTGGGTCCACAGTCAAGCCAGCTTTCAGGCACCTGGGACATAAGGAAACCCACACAGCACTGGGTATCAGAACAACAGATGAGTGTTTTGTGTTTGCTTTTTCCCCTTTGTCAGGTCTACAGAGTTTAAAGAACTGCTCTGAGCATTTTTCCCCCAGAAATCTGAATGAAAGTCATTACATAGAATGAATTCAAAGAATTGCTGCAGATTTTGCCCACTTGATAAATATCTCAGTCGGAAACAGTAACTTCATTATTTGACCAGAACAGTTTCCTTCAGAATGTTACACTCACCCTAATCCCAATTTAAAATTTCCAGCACTGTTCCTTAACAAAAGTCACAGTAACTAATTCAAGACAGATGGTCCCAGGACAGCTGAGGGAATATTAAATACTATATCAAGGTTTTAATAGTATGGAGAAATGCTTATTTTCTAAAGAAAAGGGGAACTTTTAAAAGCCCGTAAGGACACAAAATCTTTTCAGGCATCTCTCACTCTCTGCATCTGTTTGGCTCTGAGCACACAGGCAGAGAAGAGCATGTGTCTGATAGAAAGGGGCCACCACATTCTCTCAATTGGGCTTCCGACAGCAAGGAGCCAGAATTCAGATGGAAAGATATATTTTCACATAAATCAGAATATGTGTGGTTCCTGAGTTCGGAGAGCAAGAGTTCACATAGCAGGAGCCTGGGCAGCAAGGTCACGTGATCATATAAACCGCATTTCTTATACTAAAAATTACACAGAAGAAAAAAAGAAGAAACGTGACAATCTATTGTTACTCTGGATGGCAGGCTGATGGATAATTCCTTTCCTTCTACTTTTCTATACATTCTATAAATTTTCTGTTTTTAATTACGTTTGTGATCAGGAAAAGAAAAGAAGCTTTATTTTTTAATATGAAATAATCCCTCTTTTTAAATCAGCTATAGGTTTAAATAATCAGAAACAAGCTTGGGGCGCCTGGGTGGCGCAGTCGGTTAAGCGTCCGACTTCAGCCAGGTCACGATCTCGCGGTCCGTGAGTTCGAGCCCGCGTCAGGCTCTGGGCTGATGGCTCGGAGCCTGGAGCCTGTTTCCGATTCTGTGTCTCCCTCTCTCTCTGCCCCTCCCCCGTTCATGCTCTGTCTCTCTCTGTCCCAAAAATAAAAATAAAAAAAAAAAAACGTTGAAAAAAAAAAAATTTAAAAAAAAGAAACAAGCTTTAAAAAATTACAAATCTGGGGCGCCTGGGTGGCGCAGTCGGTTAAGCGTCCGACTTCAGCCAGGTCACGATCTCGCGGTCCGTGAGTTCGAGCCCCGCGTCAGGCTCTGGGCTGATGGCTCGGAGCCTGGAGCCTGTTTCCGATTCTGTGTCTCCCTCTCTCTCTGCCCCTCCCCCGTTCATGCTCTGTCTCTCTCTGTCCCAAAAATAAATAAAAAACGTTGAAAAAAAAAATTAAAAAAAAATTACAAATGTTTCTTATTTTTTAATAACTGTATCTAAAACTTGTTTCCTTCCTCCCCAGGTCACCCTTCCCTCTGGCTGGTCTCCCACCTGCAGATGTTGTCAATGGCAATGTCCCGGAGCTGCTCATACATGGAGGGTTGGCTCTTCTTTCCCGACATGACATTCAGGGTTGACTCAGAATGCTCGTTGGTTACACTGATTTTTATATCATTACCAGCAACTAAATGTAAAAATTCAAGTATGTATCTAGTTAAGCCTGTCATTTCCCATCCCCTTTTCCATAATTCAAAATCAAAATAATATGCTGATGATTTTTAGCTTATAAAAGCAACCCCTCTAAAATGATTTGAACAAACATTTCAGAAACAAAAGTGAGAAGAGAAAGGATGAAACAAACATGTTTAAACAAAGGGAAAAATATTTAAGTTGCAAAGTGATAAATATGTAACACAGCAATTTCTTAAGAAACAGTTCAAAAGTCCTGATGAGCACCCACAGGCACCCAGCCCCAAGGGTGAGACATGCCCTATCACCAAAGGTTATCTAGCTAACGTGCAAAACCGGTAAGGGTAGGGGGTGAGTGTGAGAGCAGGAGCCTTAGAGCCACAGAGACCCCTACTTGTCCCGGGGTCCAGGGAAAAGTCTTTCACCTGCTGAAGACTGGGTTTCTTCATCTGAAGGGAGAGAATAAAGCATCCACCTGCACAGGACTGGGTGGGATAAGCAATACATTAGAGCCCCAGCAGGTGTTAATGAATGCTAATGGTTACAGGTGACCAGATTTGCTCTGAACCTGTGCCATTGTTATAGAAACATGAAAATACACTCACAAGGCAGGGATAGGGACTAGCTGAGATGGAGCATGGACAGTTCCTGGCCCAGTGTCTGGGACACATTGGATTCATGCTTTATACTGCCTCAGTGACAGAGAGAGCTAAAACCCCTCAGTCATAGGAGTATATGCAAGGGGAGGGTGGAGGAAGGAAAGAACTGAAGCCTGGAGGGGGTCATGTAGGGAAAGCCATGAAGAAAGGCGTGAAGAAGGAATGAGCCAAAGTACAGTGCAGGGTTGCAGCCCAGCCACAACCTCTCAGTCACAAAATGATGGTGGGCTTGCACACAAGGTCATGTGGATCTTTTCTTGGAGCCTCAAGAGCACATGGCGCATAGGGACTGGAGAGATAGCTTTGGGTACAGCCATCCATTACCTGTGTGGTATTGACTGTGGCACTTATAGAGCTTCACCAGCACGGGGGATGGAACAACCAGGAAGTCCCGCAGAGATGGCGTCACCGAATGTACCACCACTGGGAACCTCTCACACAGGCGGCCCAGACCCTGTAACACACCATCGACCTGTCACACAACCCAGGTTGTGGCCGGCTGAGCAGGTCCAAGCAGTGAGACGCTGAATGCTTCAGATACACAAGTTTGACCAGAAACTTCCAAGGTCAAATCTCCCAAGGCCACTTTGGCCATGGGGCAAAACAAGACAGAAAAAAAGGAGGGTCTAGACTCTGCTCAGCCTAAAGGGAGATATATTGCTAAAGTGTGTCCATTTCTTTTGGAAACAAATTTAGGGGAGAAAGGGTATACAGTATGATTTTTGAACAACAGCAAATTCAGAGTTACTGGGGTTTGTATTTCAGCAAGATAAGAGAGCAGAGCTGGTACTGTAGACCTCAGGAGATGTCTTCAACACTTCGCCTGCGACCTTGGGAATGGCCCAGTAGATACAGGGCAGCCTCTTCACAAAGAAGTACTCAGTTGTGCCTGGAAATGACAGAAATCCCTGGCACACTGTCAGCAGTGACTCCCACTCATTGGTGAACTGTGTCCATAGCAGGCTCTAGTTCAAGTTCCTAAAGACAACAACAGCTCAAGGGTGCATAGGTGGCTCAATTGGTTAAGCATCTGATTCTTGATTTTGGCTCAGGTCATGATCTCATGGTTTGTGGGACTGAGCCCCATGTTGGGCTCATCACAGCACAGAGCCTGCTTGGGATTCCTCCCTCTCTCTCTGCCCCTCCCCCACTCACCCTCTTTCTCTCAAAATAAACAAATAAACATTAAAAAAAAAAAAAAAAGACAACAGCTCAGACTCTGCTGCTGGTATGCTAATCAGAGCCTGAATGATGTAACAAGAAAGCTTTGTTGATGGGATCGAAGCTTCTCCAGTGTCAGTGAGACTGACCTGCAGACAGCAGATAAGCAAGGGCAAATGGGCAATGATGACTTTGCTGGATGTCTTAGACTGCAGCTTCTCAGACAGCTTGATGCAAAGATTTTCTGCACCTAAATTCAAAATCAGAGGAGGGTGTGGACAATTAGCAAAGGTAAATTTTACAAAATACATGTTCACCAATTAATCACATAACTAAAAGCCCAGAGGCATACTTTGTGCAGGCTTTATTAATAATAAGTGGTTACACCAAGAAGTATTTACAGGCAGGCATCCTTAACTGAAAACTCATCTCTGTTCCTTTTCTGTTGTTGTGAAAACACCATCCTGCATTGTATGTGACTGCTCTCTCCTCTCTGCTGACCTTGAGCCTCTTGTCCTCAGTGCTCTGCGTGTGGCAGCCATCCACAGTCTGCTACGTGCTTCCCATTCTGCTGTTCACCCTAGACAAGCACCTTTTCCTCCAGCACGGAGCTCCCACTTCATATAAAAGCCTCAAAAACCAGCAGGAAGCAGTGGAAAGAACACACAGGCCCTGTGGCCTTGCCCATCACCTCCTCCCATGTCCAGTTTCCTAAACTGTGGGACAAGACACCAGACATCTGGGGCACAGCAGACGCCAATGCTTACCTTGCTCATCCTTCACAGCCCAGACCATGAGGTCCACACAGGCAGCATTTGCCTGGCAACGCAGCTTGAGGGGGCTCAGCTCATTGTGGATCCGGTCTGCATCATGCAGAATCTTCTGAAGCTCCCCCTGGCTCGTGTTGAACTGCTCCAGCACAAAATCATGGATCTCCTTCACAAAGGAGGTTGGGAGGTCTGTGGGAAAGAGAGCAGGCATTGCAGGTGGAAACAAAACCACCAAAATTCAGGCAGCAGCTCTATGGTCCTTCTCTAACAGATACCCAAGAGGAGTAGGTCTGCCACTGGCTCCTTTGGTTTCAAGAGTGCCCAGTGGGAAGAGCTTGAATAGGCTGTGCTGCCTCTTGGCACACATGCCACCTGGCACTCAAAGAAAACGACCATTTCCCAGGGAAGTGAGAGCCATGTTGTGTTTTAAGCAGTCAATATACTAAAACCCATATGTATGAGACACAGAAACTGGCATGTATCATCACAGACACTGGTCCAACTAACAATAAGAAATACTTTGGTGATTTTAAGTTTATTTATTTAATTTTGAGAGACAGAGCAAGTTGGGGAGGGGCAGAGAGAGAGGGAGAGAGTGAATCCCAAGCAGGCTCTGGGCTGTCAGCACAAAGCCCAATGTGGGGCTTGATCTCAGGAACCATGAGATCATGACCCAAGCCGAAACTAAGAGTTGGACACTCAATGACTGAGCCACCCAGGTGCCCCAATTCTTTTTTTTACAAGAAGGTTGTTGGCTATCAGCTAAGTGCAAAAACTGGTTGCAGTCTGAAGAAGAGAATTCCCTGGCTACAGGGCTGGATCTTTGGGGTACCCAGAGTTCACAGCTTCTTCAAACTCTCATCCTTGGGGCCTGAAAAATCAGAAGAACCTCTGTGATGGGCACAAGTCAGAAGAGCCAAGGAAGCTGGCAACATGCAGCTCAGGTGGGGAGAGAAGCCTCGGGGTTCCTGGGGGTCAGGCTGAGCCCAGTCCCCTGCACCCTCATTTGTGAACTTAACATTCGCTGGGGCCCCAGCCAGACTCAATCCCAGGAGCTCTTAAAATTGAATTAGGAAAACAGCTAACTAGATTACAGTACATCTGCTTGACTGAATATTACACACTGATCAAAACTTATGTTGAGGGGTGCCTGGGTGGCTCAGTCAGTTAAGTGCCAGACTTCGGCTCAGGTCATGATCTCAAGGTTCATGAGTTCGAGCCCTGCATTGGGCTCTGCACTGACAGTGTGGAGCCTTCTTGAGATTCTCTTCCTGTCTTTCCCCCTCTTGTGCTCTCTCTCTCAAATAAATAAATTCAAAAAAGAAAAACTTATATTGACAAAAAGTGCTCTGTAACATAAGAGAAGAATGCAGAAAACATGTTTTAAAAATGTACTAAAGGGTAACTGGAAGGAAGGGCTAAACTTGTGTGTGTGCACATGCTAAACTATTAAGACACTTTTTCTCTGAGTTACAAGATTATAAGTGCCTCATTTTCTTATTTTTTAACTTTTTAAGATATCTGAAATAGACACGTTGAATTATATACATATTCAGGTGATCAGGACACTACAATATGGCCATGTCAGGAAAGCTCCTGAGGAAATAAATCCACCAAAGAAGCTGTCATGGATGGTAAAAGGGGCACAGGATTATGAGAGGTTTTTTTTCTTGCTTTTTTCTTCAAATCTCAGTAATGTGACATGTTACCTATGTGTTTTTAAGTGGCCCCAGCAGAAAGGAAGCACAGACCTGCGGCAGTGGCCTGGAGCCTAGTGTCATCATTGTCACACGTGGGCACAAACCACCTTTACCTTTCATGTAGTACAGAGTGTCACGTAGCATCTTGAACATGGCCACGTAGAGAGGGTCGCTGAATGTGGTGTAGTAGAGATCAGCACTAGGATTGGCCTGTGAGGGAGCAGAGGCACATGACCATGCTACAGAAACTCTCCCCTGGACCTCCCTTTGCCTTCCAGGGAGAGGCATGGGTATTATACCCCTGATGTAGCATTAGAGAGACAGAACGACCGTTTATCATGATTCACCACTTGGAACACTTGAATTATTCTCCTCACACTCTCGAGCATCGGCCAGAGGAAAACAATAGATAAACTCAAGCTATCCAGAGATGCCTATGGGGGGCTGCTCCCTGCATCCCAGAAGGGCGAACCACCCTTCTGGGCTGAATGCTCACTATCTTTGGTCGTCTTATGGGAAATGAAGAGAAAGACAATCAAGGGGCCACCAGACCGCTATGAGATGTTCTATTAAAAAGAACCGGCACAGAGCAAGCTCTCGGGTGGCAGCTGCATTGCCATTATGGGGACTAAGCTGGAAACTCACCGACAAGCCTGTCTCTCCAGCCACCCGCCCTATACCCCCCGCCCCCCCCAAAAAAAACACCCTTCCTGTTTTCTCCATGCACAAGTTCATGTCAGGCTGACCTCAGGGTAGCGCCCTCAAAAGGGACGTACCTCTATCACGCTGGCTACAACTGCATCCAAGGACTTGAGAACAGGCTCCTCGACAATCTTCTTCACCTATTAGGGAAATAGGATCGCATGAGGCACCTGATGAACACAGTGAGAGACAGGAATGGCAGCTCCTTCAACTAAAGAACAAATCATGCTGACAGATAAATCCACAGAACGAGCGTGAAAAATGGGATGGAAATGACTGGCCAGCAATATACTCATTATAGCTCCACATCAAACTACACACACAAAATGTCCTTAATTCTGCCATCACTTGGATGTGTTTTCTTGCCCTTGATTGGGAATAACATAAAAACAGGAAAGGAACCAACTCCCTCAAATTTGCTGACATTAGATTTCCATTTCCAGAATGTGAAAGTGTTCAGACTCGGCATCACTAACAATTTACCCAAACCTTCTCCCAGACATCAGGGACACCTTCACAGATGGTCCTCAGCCCTGATGACTCTGCCTCTTCCCACAGGCCTCGTGCACTGGCTCATCTGAAGCTGCCTAGGTACTCAGAGTACAGCATACATTCTAACAGAAGATATTATTTCTACCTGGTCTCTGTACCAGCACTTAGTACAGAAAGGAACCATTCTGTCAACCGCGGAACATCTGGGTAAAAACAGCCTGCCACCCCCACGGTAGTACTTAAAGAAGTTGATTTTTTTTAATGCACAATGATAAACAACATTCCAGGAGAAGAAATGAAAAATTGCCTAGAAGAAAAGCTAACCTTGAGAAGTTAAAATATACTGGAAAAAATAATTTCCTCTATGAAGAGTCTGAAACATGCAGCCTTCAGTTGGGATTTTTGACATGATACTTGAAAGCCACTTGATCATCTGAGAAGGCCACCCAGGCCATGTTCCATTTGGGACATGTAACTAGTAATTCATTGTGGCTCTATCCTCAGTAATTATTGCCAATGCTTTAATGTCCTCCTACATCTTCAGCCTAAAGCCATCCTTTTTGAGTGACTTCTGTTCACACGCCACACTAAAGGAGATGGCTGCTCTCTCTGGCACATGCTTCGTGCTTTCAAAAGTATCGTCCTTGTTCCTTCTCATTCTTTCCAAAACAGAAAATCCCATCTTTAGGGTCTGTCCCTGATAACATCTCCACCCCTACCTACCCACTTGAATCTATTTCGAAGCAACCCAGCTCAATCATAACACCTTCAGAGTCCCTGGATCAAAGACCCATCTATTTTGGGACTGGGACAATGGCACCAATGTCTTCTCTGACTTCACTTCAGCGGTCATTCCTAGGTACCCAAATATGAAAAATTTAGGTTTTGTACTGATCTAAAAAGAGCAGCGCATGGGATGGAGTCAGGTGTAATAGGAACTAGACTGGGGATCAGACTCCCTGGGCTGAGCCCTATCTCTGCCCTTTGCCTATGGTTCCTTGATGTATTTGGCACTGACTGCCTTACCTCTAAAATGTGGATGAATGGCTGCCTCTCCCACACAAGTGCTGCAAGGATTCAGTAACAATATAGCACACAAATGACTCCACGAATACTACTCTCCTTCCTTCCTTAATCGAAAATTTACGACTTCTAACTGGTGTTCTGAAATACTGAAAATCTCCTAGTTTTTCTTAAAAAAAAAAAACAAAAAAAAACACAGGCCAACACCACTAGCAATTTTACTGCTAGATGTACACAGGATCTCTTGTTCCACCAAAGCTTTCCTTACCAAGTTTAAGAGTTCTCGAAGCATTTCTAGTGGAATACTGAATTCCTTATAGGTGATGCCATTGAAAAGAGGAGAAACTGAAAAGCTGGAACTGATGGTGGAGAAGTAGTGATCAGGCTCCAGGGCACTCCCATCAGGTAAGCAAGATACTGGCAGAGGGGAGGAGAACCAGAAAATCAGTCACGTTAACAAACCACCAGAATACTTCCTCAAGCTGATCAAGCTGACTCCTCAATAACCAACAAAAGTGTACAGTTTGCTTTTGTTTATACTCCAATCCTTTGTTTTTTAATTAAGAAGTAAAGGCTGGAGGGCACCCGGGTGGCTCAGTTAGTTAAGCATCTGACTTCAGCTCAGGTCATCTCTCACAGTTCATGAGTTCAAGTCCCACATCAGGTAAGCTTGAGCCCCGCTTCGGGTGAGGCCGCTTCTTTCTCTTTCTCTCCTCCCTAACTCTCTTTCTGCCTTTCGCTCACTTGCACCCTCTCTCTCAAAAAAAAAAAAGGTGGGGGGCGGTAAAGGCCAGATTTCAAACACTTGGAGAGTGATGCCACCCCTCTTGGGGGGGTGTTTCAGGTCAAAGCTCAGATATAATCACATCCTAGTATTTTCAACACAGACAATATAACTTAATGTAGGAAGAAAAAAAATACATCTTTTTAAAGGTTGACAGATGCAAACATTTGAGGTCCACAGGACCCCAACGTATTTTACCACCAAAATTAGGACAAAAATGCATATTATTAGATGTTTCAAAATCAGAAAAATAAAGTCAATCATTGAACACTTATGAATAAAGTGTCCACATGTAAGTGAAATCATGCTGTTTATTTTCTTTTATTTTCTCTCCATGTTTGGCTTATTTGATTTAGCATAATGTCCTCCAGGTTCATCCACGTTGTTACAAACAGCAAAATCTCCTTTCTTAAGGCTGAATAATATTCCATTATAAATGTGTGTAAACCGTAAGATCATGACCTGAGCCGAAGTTGGATACTCGACTGACCAAGCCACCCAGATGCCCCATATACAAGTTTATTTTTTAAATAATAATAATAACAACAACAATAATAATAAATAAGGTAAGAAGTTTGTGATCAGAGGGCATTTCCCATATAGACGCTATGAAATAAGGACTAAGTCCTGTGTGGCTGAGCTAGCCAGTGTGTGGTGGGCAGAGATGGAGGCAGAAGACAGGAACTGCACAGCCAAGGATCAAGGGTTTAGGATTTATGCAAGGGGAGGGGAAGGAGTCATTGAAAGTTTTTAAGCTGGAAATGAAATGATCAGATTGGGGCACCTGGGTGGCTCAGTTGGTTAAGCGTCTGACTTCAGCTCAGGTCATGATCTCACAGTTTGTGAGTTTGGGCTCCATGTTGGGCTCTGCACTGACGGCTCAGAGCCTGGAGCCTGCTTCAGATTCTGTATCTCCCTCTCTCTCTCCCATTCCCCCTCCCCTGCTCATGCTCTCTCTGTCCCTCTCAAAAATAAGCAAATATTAAAAAAAAGAGAGAGAGAGAAAGAGAGAGAGATGATCAGATTTGTGCTTTAAAAAAAATAAAATAAAACAAAACAAAACAAAATAAAATAAATAAATAAATAAAAAGAAATAACTCATAGGGTGCCTGGATGGCTAGACGGTTGGCTCAGTTGGTTAAATGTCCAACTCTTGGTTTCAGCTCAGGTCATAATCTCACAGTTGGTGAGTTTGAGCCTCACGTTGGACTCCCTGCTGACAGTGCCCTGTTTCCCTCTCTCTCTCCCCCTCCCCTACTCACACTGTCTCTGTCTCTCTCAAAATAAATTAATTCATGAAAGAAAGAAAGAAAGAAAGAAAGAAAGAAAGAAAGAAAGAAAGAAAGAAAAAGAAAGAACTCTTTAAAAAAATTCTCACAGCTCTGTGGAGGTGGAAGAGGGCCTGGAAAGAGAAGAGAGACAAAATGTAAGAAAAATCAGAGTCAGGGCACCCTGGCCGGCTCACTCAGTAGAGCATGAGGCTCTTGACCTCAGGGTTGTGAGTTCGAGCCCCACATTGTGTATAGAGATTACTTAAAAATAAAATCTTTAGGGGCGCCTGGGTGGCTCAGTCGGTTAAGCGGCCGACTTCGGCTCAGGTCATGATCTCGCGGTCCGTGAGTTTGAGCCCCGCGTCAGGCTCCGTGCTGACAGCTCAGAGCCTGGAGCCTGTTTCAGATTCTGTGTCTCCCTCTCTCTGACCCTCCCCCGTTCATGCTCTGTCTCTCTCTGTCTCAAAAAATGAATAAACGTTAAAAAAAAAAAAATTTTTTTTTTAAATCTTTAAAAAAAAAAAGAGGGGTGCCTGGGTGGCTCGGTCAGTTAAGCATCCGACTTCGGCTCAGGTCATGATCTCGTGGTCCGTGAGTTCGAGCCCTGTGTCGGGTTCTGTGCTGACAGCTCAGAGCCTGGAGCCTGTTTCAGATTCTGTGTCTCCCTCTCTCTGACCCTCCCCCGTTCATGCTCTGTCTCTGTCTCAAAAATAAATAAATGTTAAAAAATAATAAAAAATAATAAAAAAATAATAATAATAAAAAAAGAAAAAAGAAAAGAAAGAAAGAAAAGAAAAGAAAGATCATAGTCAAACAGAGGCACTCAGGCAGAAAAGGAAGAAGGAGTAGTGTGCTTCCTGCCTGTTTCTTTGACAATGAAGTGCACTTCCAAGAGGAGGAAAATCATCTGTGGAACTCACCACTGAGGCAGAGAGGATGGCACAGAGGCTGGCCTGAGCACCGCTGAGTGCCGGCCTGCATCTGCTGAAGGAGCACAGGAAACTCACACAATCAGCCCACACCTGGGTGCACCCCAATCCTGAGTACTCACTAGAAGTGCTCAAAGGAGGGCAGCCCCAATAGAGAAGGACCCCTGAGTACAGAGAACAGAAGAAGAGCTGTTCACCAGGGAAGAAGAAGCCTCTGAGGGCACATCATGGCTGTCTTCAGATGCCCCCAGGACAGGCAGGTGGCCAAGGGGCTGTTTAAAGCCTAAAGGGATATATTCAACCACAAGTGATTCTCTCTGGGAGTTTGAGTGGGTGAGCTTGGCCCCTTTACATTTTAACATACACACAGACTATAACATAGGGTACATTCTTACACAGCCAAGAGATACTCTATGCAACACTGCCCACATTTATTTGAGTTCAGATTCTCCCCTCATTTTTTTAAAATTCCCTTCACATCTTTCAAGATCCTATTGAGAAATGCTTTTAATAAGTAGCATGATCCAAAGATGGAATAAGTGGCATTGTGAGGCATGGCATTCTGGTTTCCCCACTTCCTACCACTTAACCTGAGTCTTACTTTCCTTGAAGATAAGGTAGAGGTGATTTTACCACATGTCTGACACTGTACAGGGCTGTCATATGAATCAAATTCAGCAAATTATGTGGAAGTGCTTTGTGACCCACAAAGCTCCATAAAAAGTACTACTCATATTATTGTATTTTTAAAAAATATTATTTGCATACTTAATGACCTTCAAACAAAAAAAGAGAAGGACTACCATTACTACTTTCACCTGAAAACCAGCGCTTTCCTAGGATAATTTATTAAAATTCTGATAGCAGGCACATGGGGTCTGTATATTATTTTCTGCACTTTTTTCCATATTTGAAATATTTTAAAATTAAATTTTAATAAGTCTGAACAAAACTAGAAACTAAATGCCTTATAAAAGCTTGACTCTCTAGATGCACAACAGCAGAACACTAGTATTAGCATCTTTAATGTCACAAGAACTCACAGTGAACCTGCCCGCCAAGTTACTAGGTCAATATTCTGGTCAGAAAGGTGAAGCCCACCTTCAAAGTAGTGAAAAGCAGATCCTCCAGGGGAGCTGGGAGGGGGCATCCCACGTTCAGGGCTGACCTGAAACACAAAACCACCTGACATATCAGAAAACGCCAAACCTCAGGCAGTTTTGCCTCAGACAAGGTCTCTGCCAGCCCAACATTTGTACCTCAAGTCCTAGTTCACACCTCACCTCCTCCCCGAAGCCCACCTTAGCTACAGCGTTCTCTACTATATATCATATGCCTAAATTCTTTGTGCCTAGCCATATATTTTATACATCATTACTGAGATGAATTATTCTCAGCATTTGGTGTCTTTATCTTGTGCCCATGAGTCAATTATATACTTCTTAAGGGCACCAACTGTCCCCCACTCAGAATAAAGCTTGGCACCCAACTGCTAGGAAACAAATACTTCATGACTAGGAGATTAAATCACTTCTAAATCTTCAATAGTCAAAAGAAGCCTTTATTTTACAGAGATTTCCAGTGAGAACCTTTTCTCTTTTGTGAGTTTCCTTGAATAGCACGCGAGTGGGGTTTTTTTCCGAGTGAGTACTTCACAAGACCTGACCTCTTTGCCTGCCTCCCAGGAGCACAGCCCCACCTGAGAGATGCTGGACACGCTGCTGGTCTTCCTCTTCAGGGTGCCCTCCTGACACACTGTCAGCAGATTGCTGGGGAGGATGGAGCGGAAGTCATTGAAAGATCGCCTCCGCACACCTTCAAGCTCCTCAGGGACTCGGAGGGAATGAGGAGGGACTTTGGGGAACAGTTTTGACAGGAGAGACTCTTCTGTGTTGCTGTAACGCCCAAATGCTCGTGAGATTCCTATCAGGCATGGGATCGCGTATTTGCAAAGGTATTCTAGAAGACAAAGAGAGAATGTTCCAATACCAGAAAGTTCCCTGGGAGAGAGCTGTGCTGCACCAGCTTGTAACACTGGCTGACATCTCACAACCTCCCCCTACCCCCAAGTAGGGGGTCAGAACAAGTCATAACAACAGGTTAGCCTTAAGGGCTGACATTAACAACTTCAGACTACATCTCCATCACACACAGCTGCTCTTTTTGGGAGGTCTTAATCTGTTCATGGTACACTCAAATCAATAACACAGATAAGTCTTGTTATCAGGTACCTTTACTATACTTAAATCATATATTTCTTCCTCCTGGGATGATATAGGTAGCCTCATACTAGAGGCAGTCAGGCATGTTACAGGTGAGGAAACTGAGGCCCAGAAAGGGTGAGGTGACTTGTCTAAAGTCACCTGGCATTCAGGTAGCAGAGCTGTGCTCATGACCCCCATGTGACCTCTTTAACACACAACAAAGGCAAACTAATATAGGAAGGTTTCATCCATCAAGTACATAAATAGTAAAGAGCAAAAAAAGAAGACTGGGAAAAGCAAGGGAAAAAAATAATCACAAACCATTAAGGAAAAAAAAAAAAGGCTTGGATCTATAATCATACCTTTTTCTTGAATCTCCAAGGCCTGGCACATTCCCAAAAGAACATGCAAAACCTGCAAAAGTGCCTCTAAAATCTGTAACAGCCAAGGAAACAGAAAAGACAAACTTATAAATAAAATCGGATAAGTACCACAAAATTCATTCAGAATTGGAAGGATCTTTAGACAATATCTTGTCCAACCCCATATGTGATACATAAAGCCCCGCATGACAGCTCTGCCAAGTGGCCAATCAGTTGACCTTCTAGAGACAGAAACTTGCCCTCCTGGGTTGGCCAAGAGCGCCTCCTAACTCTGGGCCAATGTTGTCCTCTGGGGCTTGTGACCACTGGCCTTGGAGCTACACCTTCCATATTCGAGAAACAGGTGATAGGACCCCAAATCTCTTTTCATGGCTAAATATCTCTAGTTCTTTTAATCCATTTCTTATGATTACAAGTCCTTCATGATCCTGAGTGCCAGCTTCTGATTTCACAGTAGTCCCATGTGTCAGAAACAGTCTCGAATTGTGGTGCTCAGGAAGATACATTAATATTCCAGGGATGCTGGGACTCCCCCTGAGTAATCATCAAACTCAACAGAGATTCTAGCCTTCCATATACATGACATCAGCTGTTCAGCAGCCACTTCACAATGCTGGCTCAAAGAGCTCACTGATATGTAAAATACTTAAATCTTTTTTGCACATGCTGCCAACTCTACTGATGTTGGTATTTTTCGCCTGTCACTGATGTCTACAAAAACTCAGGGGATTAGCTTTAGCTCATTATACTGGTCTCTGATTCCCAGCTTTGTATCATCTACAAATGAAACAACTTCCCTTCTGAATTTTCATTTATGGCCCTGGCTCCTTTTGCTTCAGTGTATAGGGCAGACCTAGGGAAGACTCCTGCTGGGCCAGCACCCTGTCACCCTCTGGGATGGCCCTTTAGGCAGCTTTGCAAACTTTCCAAATTGTTTTGGCCCTCAGCCCATATTCCAGATTCAGGATGTCAGGAGGAGTGTTTGTCTAAAGCCTGGATGAAGATCAACTAGACTGTATCTACCTTATTTCCCTCTACTACCAGTCTTGGAAATCCCAGACAAAGAAGAGAATAAAATTGGTCTCATACAACGTGTTCCTAATCAAGGCAAATTTCTGACATTTTGCTAATGTTAAATGATGCTGAGTAACATACAAAGACTTGAAAAGCAATGCTTTCTCCACTTTGTGTACTGAAGTTACGCCATCATCTTTAGCATTGACATTTTGATAAATGTTATTTACAGAAAAGCCCTTAATTTCTAGCCTAACTTTTGAAATAATGATACATGATTCTAGTAGATCTAGTTATCTCTTTAGCCAACTTACAAATAAAGAACGTAAACTAAGAAAAAAGAATGGAGAAGAATGTTAATGACAGAAATACTGACAATAGAATTTACACTTTGATATTAAGAGATTTTAGAAATTAAAAAACAGATACAAGGACTCAAAAAGCATAGCTAGCTGGGAATATTTAACATATAGACAAGCAACCAGGCACTCCTTGGCAGGTCCTGAGGATAGCAGCATATACATACTGATTTTTAAAACAAAAAATCTGATGAAGAAAAAGTTTAGATTATGATCGTATTCTTTGTTTAAAAAGGAGGGGAGTATGAAACGCACTTAAGTAACATTTCAACAAAATAAATTCAAACAAAAAAAAATTAGGGCACTTAAAATCTGGGTATAATTTCAACAATCTAGATCATTTCCTTCCATGAATGACTTCAATCTCCAACAGGGATTGTGAGCCATCAGGAAAGTCAGCTGCCTTGGACTTGTGCTGCCTACCTCACAGAATTATGGGGAGGGCTGGATGAAAGAAGACTCAAGTGGTCACTGGGTATTGTTAGTATATATTTAACATTTCTTAGGTGTGTTAGTACAAAATAAATCAACAGAAACAACCAAATCACTTCAAAATTTTATTTACTCTTTTCTGTTACTTTGGGACTCTCTTTGATCATACAGAAATGCACTCCAACTCACCACACACTTACCTCATCCCGAAGTGAGGGGTCCCTATAAGCCACATCAGACAGCAAAGTGACCAAGCAGAAGCTGAAACTCTCTGCAACCGGGAGGGTGGCTGGAAGGTACACAGACACGAGTCAGATCATTACCACTGAGACACTGGGCTACATGTACTGGCCACCTGATTCAGTAAGTTCCCTTTCTCACAGGATCTGCCAAGGGACCAGTTTATAGGGGTGGCTGCCCTCAGTGAGGTGAACCTGAAAAGAACAGATGTGGGCCCAACATGTTTGCTGAGAAATACCTCTAATTTCTTTTAATAGAATGCTTTGGTTCAACAAACTTAAATGTTTCTGAGCCAGTTTATAGTTTGAGATTATACAGCTCTCTCAACATAACAGACTCCATTTTTTAATTCCTGACCTAAATTTCTACCTAGGGTGAGAAACCAATCTTGATAAAGTGTAAGAAATGGTATATGAGGCTACCTGTCAAATACCAATTACCACTACTTTAAACTGAATTGTTTATATTTCTTTTCTGCTTTATTTTGACAGATGGAGAAAATCCTAATAAGAGCTTCCAAAGATTTGCTCTATTCCTAATAGGTTTTTAAGCCCATCTACTACTGAGCCCCCTCATTGGGAGGTTCTCAGGAGCATGGACTCAAGGTTGGGAAGGGATCACTGTACCTAAAAGACCAAAGCTAACCAGTACTTCTATGGTGTGCACCTTAAAAATGTCAGAATCACTGCTGTGTAGATCCAATTGCTATTAAATATTTAATCAATTTTGAGCGTTGAATTTAATCAAGGACAGAGAGCTGCCCACTGTCTTATGGATCTATTCATAGTACATGGCAGAAGACCGTTATGTGTTCACTTCCATACTTATAATTTTAAGATGCAGATCTAGGTCCTTCTCAAACTACAGTGTGATCAGGATCACCTGGAGGCTTCCTTGTCCCAGACTTCTAATTCAGCAGCTCTGATGCAAGACTGAGAATCTGCATTTCTGACAAGTTCTGACACTGAGGCTGCTGATCCAGGAATGCCACTTTGAGAACTACTGCTCTAGAGTTTAAAGGTCTAAATCATACTGCCTTCGTAAAAAATAAAAGATTGAAATGTTACCCAATAATTGGAGATTTATATATCCCTAACAATGCTTCAAATAATGCTAACACTTACATTCTAATAGGAGTCCATGTACATAGAAGCAGTATTTGTTTGGAAAGGAAAGAAAATAGAATCAACTTCTACTGGTATTCTACTTCTCCCCAAGTTAGATAACAATGGTTGACAGAGAGATGTTTGACTTTTTAGCAATGCTTTCTATCTAATCTGTAGGCCTTTAGGGTGGGAGGATGAACGAAATAGGGGAAGGGGATTAAAAGGTACAAACTTTCAGTTCTAAAACAAATAAGACATAGGGATACAATGTACCACATAAGGAATATTGTCAATAATAAGTATCAACTTGGTATGGTGACGAATGGTAGCTAGATTTATCACTGTAATCACTTTGTAATGTATATACACCTCAAATCACTGTTGTATGCCTGGAACTGATATAATATTGTATGTCAACTACATTTCAATTAAAAAAATTGTAGTCCTTTGAATTTGAGGATACATGCATAATCTGGGGTCTGTCAGTTTTAGGCATAGTATGTTACC
The DNA here is from genome assembly GCF_018350215.1 of Panthera leo. Lineage (NCBI taxonomy): Eukaryota > Metazoa > Chordata > Mammalia > Carnivora > Felidae > Panthera > Panthera leo. The sequence goes on along the minus strand of NC_056690.1, from coordinate 29,374,740 downwards.
AGAAATGATGAAACCCAAAGAATGAGAGGACTAAGCTGAGGCAGGATGTTCATGAGATCAGCAAAAGCCACCCTTAGCAGGCTAAGCCCACCCAACAAATTAGGGCCGTGCCACCAACCAAAAGAACAAGGGCTTTCTTTATAGACACCAACCCCTTGCTTTGTCTGAAGGTGGGCCGTGGGTCTCACAGAGGGAGACTATAAGAAAACTTTGGTCTCCAGGGTCGTGATCTCTAAAATGTTGGTGGTGTTCCAAACTGATTTGGGAGTCTTGGGAAATCAATGTATGGGAATATCAGTGTTACAAGTGCTTAGCACAATGCTTGGCACATAGCAGGCTTACTACCATTTTCAAAGGTGCAAAATTTAAAACTCAGCCAACAGCAACAAAATAATAAACTACTTATTATTTATAGCGAACATGGTGTTCAAATCCTGGACATCCATCTCACCCTTCCTTTTTGAGCAGCAGTGATGAAATCTGGAGAACTGGCCTCACTCCAGGAGTGAGCCTATTCATCGAAGGGTAAGAGAGACAGGTTCAGGGATGGGCAGGGGACCCAATTCTGGCAATGAGACATGAGAAAAGGTTCCCGCAGGTCTCCAAGTTCCTGTTCACTCCCAGAGTACAATACAAAGTCAGTTTTCTCAGCCTTGCCTTTGCCCCACCTTCACCATGGACTCTGGACAACAGTGAGTAAGCATAGCCCATGTTGCTGCAGGCAGGCAGCTGCCCCACAGCCAGGAGTGGAACCAGCTAGAAACACTGTACTTGATGCATTAACATGATTAAACATTTGATCTTTACAGACTGTGAGCATACATGTTCTTCCCTGAATTCAGGGAAAATGTTATACAAAATTACCTCTGCCTTTCCGAGCTGTGCTTTCTTCTACCCAATACACTTTCGGAAGACCTTTAAGCAGTCGGAGAAGGTAAGGAACCACGGAATCTTTATGCTTAAAAAAAAAAAAAAAAACCACATTTAATACAAATGTGTGGCTGGTAGCTTTTTAGTACTAAGCCTAAAGCAAAGCATACACATCCAAATCATCTCAAATATGGATGGTCCCATGGCATTGCACCCTTCCTATTTCCATGTGGTGGCAGCAGGGGGCGTCCGAGGTCATCCCATAAGCCTGCACTAGGTGCCTAAGGGAAGGGCTACAACCTGCTCTTCTGCTCTGAATGTCCAGCCTGGTTCTGGCCTCCTCTGGACACTGGGCCCCTACGAGGGCCTCTCCAGAAGGTATGTGTGAGCACACACTCTCAAAACTGCCTCAGTAAGAGTATTCAGAAAGCCCCCAAGCCTTTCAGTGGGCCCCAGGATCAGATTCTCTGGACTGAGGGAAGCTCACAGCCAGCTTTTAAACTTGGTGATACTTCTGTTATTCATGGCCTTTGTCCCCTTTTCTTTTTTTTTCTTAATTTTCTGCTTCATGTTTCCTTTTGCTTCTATCTGAGCATTAGACTTAATAGCCATCGTTAGCCAATACAAAAACTACTTTCTTCTAGTTTCCAAACTAGCCAGTCAACATGTAACTTCACAATCTTCCATGACTGGCTCTTTTGGCTGTTTCCCTACTTATAACGGCTCCAGTTAAGGATTAGGTAAGTGTGCTCCTGAGAAGAGGAATACCATTTGGTTCTGAAATACTGATAAACACATGTGGTGATATTGAAAACATGACTCCACGGGGTTCCTGGGTGGCTCAATTAGTTAAGCATCTGACTTCAGCTTAGGTCATGATCTCACAATTCTTGGGTTCAAGCCCCACATCGAGCTTGCTGCTGTCAGCATGGCGCCTGCTTCGGATCCTCTTTTTCCCTCTCTCTCTGCCCATTCTCTGCTCATACTCTTTCTCTCTCAAAAAAAAAAAAAAAAAAGAAAATAGAAAAAAGAAAAAGAAATGAAAACATGACTCCAAATTCTGTGACACTCCAACTGAAAGGTGGAGTCAAATTCACTTCCTCTAGAAAATGGGCTGCCTTAGTGACTTGCTTCTGGTGTTTTTAGAAAGTACAGCTGATCCTCGAACAACAAGGGCTTGAAGTACACGGGTCCACTTATATATGGCTTTTTTACAGTATTGTAAATGTATTTTCTCTTCCTTATGGTTTTCTTAATAACATTTTCTTTTCTCTAGTTTATTGTTTTCAGTAAGGCTTCTGGTCAATAGTAGGCTATTAATAGTTAAATTTTGGGAGAATCAAAATTATATGTGGATTTTTCAATGGCACAGGGGGTCAGTGCCCCTAAACCCTACATTATTCAAGGGTCAGCTGTGGTACAAATGAGACTGACTTCCTAGGTTACGTTAAAAAAGCAGTGCAGCATCCATCTGCCTTTCTTTCAGGACACATGCCCTTGGGACGCAGACATTATGTTGTGACAGACAGACAGGGGCGCCTGGGTGGCTCAGTCGGTTGAGCATCTGACTTCGGCTCAGGTCATGATCTCGCAGTTTGTGGTTTCGAGCCCCACATCGGGCTCTGTGCTACCAGCTCAGAGCCTGCAGCCTACTTCAGATTCTGTGTCTCCCTCTCTTGCTGCCCTTCCCCTACTCGCACTCTGTCTCTCTCTCAAAAATAAATAAACGTTAAACATTTAAAAAAAAATTTTTAAAAAGGGGCGCCTGGTGGCTCAGTTGGTTGCGCACCCAACTTCAGCTCAGGTAGTGATCTGGGTTCATGAGTTCAAGTCCTACGTCAGGCTCTGTGCTGACAGAGCCTGGAGCTTGGTTTGGATTCTGTGTCTCCCTCTTTCTCTGCCTCTCTGCTGCTCACACACACACTCTCTCTCTCAAAAATAAATTAAAAAAAAAAGTGATATAGCCCAGGCCACACGGAAAGGTCATGTACATAGGGGTGCCCTGGCTAAGAGCCCCAGCTTAGGTCCCAGCAACAGCCAGGATCCACGCCCACACATGTGCATGAACGAGTCTTCTCAGGTGATTCCAGCCTCTAGCTTTCAAGCCCACCATGTGACACTGAATGGAGCAGAGACAAATGACTCTTCTGAGCTCTAATTAAATTGCAGATTCATGAGAAAAAAATAAATAAACAAATCTGTTGTATTAAGCCACCAAGTTTTGGGGTAGTTTGTTACACCATAATAAATAACCATGACAAATAGAGAACTTTCTTTTCCAAATGCAAAACTTTTCCTCTGAATCACATAAAGGAGTTGGTTACATCTGTCCAGGATCCCAGTGTACTAATAAGCACAAAACTCTGAAGGATGTGCACGGCCAGGCTCCCTGCAGAGGAAGTGACCCCAGGTGTTCTCCCCTGTATAACCTGTTATGGCTTTTGTAGCATGTGGTAGTAAACTACTTCTTTTCATTTAAAAAAAAAAATTTTTTTTAATGTTCATTTATTCTTGAGAGAGACAGAGACAGAATGCAAGTAGGTTAGGGGCAGAGAGAGAGGGAGACACAGAATCCAAAACAGGCTCCAGGCTCCGAGCTGTCAGCACAGAGTCCAACGCAGGGCTCGAACTCATAAGCAGTGAGATCATGACCTCAGCCGAAGTCGGACGCTCAACCGACTGAGCCACCCAGGCACCCTGGTAGTAAACTACATCTGCTACTATGGCCACAGCAGCTGCCAGGGTGGCCCACTGACTAGATGTGGAGGCCAGTAGCACAGTCCATCCTGGATGGAGGCAGGGAATATCAACACCAGGTGAACCAAGAGAAAGCTGGTTACTAGGGCTCAGAGGGCTGGCAAAGAGTGCCGGGCTCCTTTCCTAGTGTCCATGAGGCCAACGGGATTCCTGGAAACACTGGCAGACTGTATGGCTCAAGGGACATCAGCTGCCACCCCAAGTCCTGCCAATCCTTACCAGGAACCCAAATTACACCAAAGGTAATTTGTATTCATCTCTTCTATGCCACCCTAAAAAGCCTACTACAAGTATTAGGGTCAATCTATTAAGGTCAATCTTTAGGTCAGTCTATTAAGTAAAGTTTGCCAAAGGTATTTTCAATTAATACACATTTGAACGGCAGTTTCTCATACAAATTATTTTTAAAATCATTTTCCTTGTTTATACTTAAATTTAAATAAATTTAATTTAATTTAAATAGGACTTTGCAAATAGAAAAGTAGAAACGATTTTTTCTTTTCACACTTATAAATAAATAGAAAGAATAATTAAAATGCAGTTTATGTGCATCTAATTTTGGTTTTTCATGGGGCCCTGATCAAATAACCTATTTAATTTTTTAAATATTACTCTAAAATTAAAATGCTTATTTTTTTACAAATGTATAACTATTCTGTCAAAAATATTAATCCTTGTTGAAGTAGAATTCCAGAACACATAAGCATTTTTAGATAAATAAAAATTCAAATATCAGACATCATTTTTTTCCTAGCACAGCATGATTAAACATGGAATTAAAAGTGATTCTTGATAATGATAACAATAAATAAATAAAAGAGTCTGTATTCAGTGATTAATCATTTGCTTTAATTAGCTTTGGGAAGTACTAAAAAAACAAAAAACAAAAAACAAAAAAAATGGCCACATCATTTTCTATTGGAGCCACAACACTGATTTTTAAATTACCTCTAAAGGACACAGTAACATGTACTCTAAAAGTTATATCTATCACAGTTCTTTTTTTTTAAGATTTTTTTTTTAATTTTTAAGTAATTTCTATACCTAATGTGGGGCTCAAACTTACAACCCCAAGATCAAGAATCACATGCTTGACCAACGTAGCCAGCCAGGCGTACCTATACCTATCACAGTTCTGAAAAAGATGGTATTATGTCAAAATTATCTCAAAGAACCCTATCTTTTCACAAGGAAAAAAAATGGTTACTCTGAGTTTGACCGATAAATGTTTGACCTTAGATTAAAAATCAAGTCTACCCTGGAAGGCACACAATTATTTCACAAGCATTTTAACTAACTTTCTGGCAAAACACAACAATCAAAATCCATATATATATATATATATATATACACACATACATACATATATATATATATACACATATATGTGTGTGTATATATACATATATATATATATATATATATATATATATATATATAAACTTAATATATTCACACAATTCAAAAAACAAAATTTCCTAAGAAGGTATACATTAACTAAATTAATTAAATCACACACCTCAACCTGTTCCACCTACTCTGCCTCACTATCACTAACCACCTTTATTAGGTTTGTATGCATTCTTCTAGTACTGCTTCAGGTAAATATAACCAGGTACAAATTTAAATTCTAATTACATTCCCCCTTTTACAGAAACACTTTTAATGTAGTAAAGACGTACCTGAAGATCAGATTCAACGAGAAAAATGCCCAATGCAATCACTGCATCTCTCCGTCGTTCATCCAATTGGAAGATCCCATGGAAATCTACTGGGCACATACAAAGCAGCTTTTGGACCTAGAAAATGAGACCACCACCAACAACAACCAAAAACCCATAGATTAAAAAAAATATAAACCCACATTCAGAATATAAGATATAAACAACAGCATAAACACCAATGAGCCTATATAACCAGTAAGTCATTCTTTTCCAATTCAAAGGTCATAAAAAGATCATTTCCAGCTTCTGAAATGATCACGCACATGCTCCCAAAACATATATGCACTGAGAAGCTTGGACCAAGGGTTAAAATGATGTACACACAGAGGAAGTAAAGCACAAGAGCCAATGTCTGCATTTCAGAGTCAGAATAATCACAGATCTCCACTACTCAGTGGTACTCAAAAGCACTTTACCCAAACCTACCTACAGTCGCAATGCCTCCCATACTGTTCATTAAAAGATTAAATGTGGGGGAGGGGGGAGATGAAATGTGGGTAAAGCACTTAGGACAGTGCATAATACATACTATGCAATTAATAAACAATATCTGTTGTTACTGGATATGCCATAAGAGTGGCTAGCAGAAGCAGATAGGCAGTAAATCAGCAATTTATTGAATATATGGAAAACTTAGAATTATTTTCAAAACAGTAAATACCTGACATAAAGGAACTAAAAATCTGGATTTGTTATGAATAGGAAAATAGGTGATGCCTATTCACCTTGAAAATCCCTGCCATAAGAACGCTTGAGCAGAGCATTCAGACACATCAGGAGGCCTCAACTTTGCTGTTTTGTTATGGAACCAATGAGAAGTCATTCACTGACATTCATACAGTTTCTTGGGATATTCTAACGGCAAAGGAGATCAAGTGCAACGCTTGAGATTTGCTTTGAAAATTATCAATTATCATTGCAAGTTAAAAAAAGAAAGCATAGGGGCGCCTGGGTGGCTTGGTTGGTTGGGCGTCCGACTTCGGCTCAGGTCATGATCTCACGATCTGTGAGTTTGAGCCCCGTGTCGGGCTCTGTGCTGACAGCTCAGAGCCTGGAGCCTGTTTCAGATTCTGTGTCTCCCTCTCTCTCTGCCCCTCCCCTGTTCATGCTCTGTCTCTCTCTGTCTCAAAAATAAACAAACGTTAAAAAAAATTTTTTTTAATTAAAAAAAAAAAAAAGAAAGCATATTTTAAAAGGGCAAATACACAAGCCAGAAAGAGAAGCACCTTCTAACCTGAAGAGAAGTAACGTTCTTTGTCTTAGTAATCTTTCTCTTAGGAATGATTGTAAAGAAATAATTAGAGATCTAAAGCATTCTGGCAGAGGCTGCTGGAGAGACAATACAATGGGAAAGAGAAAGCAGGGATGCCCAGAAGTCCAAGTTCAGGTAGAGACTGGGAGCCTGGCTTGTACTCTAATAGCAATGCAAAGCCAAAGCCAAGGAGACAGTCTCACAACTTCTTTAACTCCAACATCTTAATATCAGTGAATCAACTCCTATTTGTTTTTTAAATATTTTATTTTTAAGTAATCTGTGGGGCTCAAACTTACAACCCCGAGATCAAGAGTTGCACACTCCACCGACTGAACCAGCCAGGTACCTTAAAATAACTCCTATTTAACTACAACTCCCCCTCCCCGCCCCAGTAACTACAATTTCCCCAGGAGTCTCAAACCAAGTAGGAAAGTTTCAGCCCTGACAAAGACACCTGTGACTGCACACAGGCACGGCAAAGACTGAAGCAGGTACCACGTGAAACGAGACCCAGGAATATAAAGTTTAATCTCACAAAATGGTCTTGAAAATATTTCACAGCTCTGTGTAAATAAAAATCAAACTTATTAAATTACTTCATTAACAACAACAACAACAACAAAAATCACACGAAAAATGGAAGGTGAGCTTTTCTTTTCATTGAGCATAATTTCTCTAAAGACATCCAGAATACATGATGCAAGTTCAACTACTTCACTGAGATGATGCTCACTTGGATTTCAGACCTGAAGACCTCTCACAACTCCCAAATGTAAGCAGAATCAGAGATGGAGAGCTGAAAGAAGTTGCACACTCATCTGCCAAGTCTCCCCTTTCAGGCAGATCATGTGTAATCCTATCTTTGTTTAATAGGTTAGGCAACTAGGCCCAGACAGGTTAAGTACAATCTTAGACAATAGGCTCTTAACTAGATCCTCTCTGACTTTTGTCTCTCCCTACTCCAATATAACTACTCCCAGCTCATGCACCTTCAACAGCTTCCCACCCCAGTGAACACTCAATGCACACTCCCAACCTGGCAATGAAGGTCCTTCCCAATTTGCCCCAAACACCCGGGCCCTGAATACCGAGCTCACTTCTCCCTACCTGGCCTTTCCATGGTTTTCACCCATCTGCAACATTTCATTCAACCTGCCTTATCTCCCCTATAAAAATTCTATCCATCCTTCCAAGATCCTGTCTCCCATTTCTCAAAGCTTTCTCAGACCCCAGTAATGTTCTAAGATCTTTCCCATCACACCTCTCAATACCCCACCAAGAATAACGTAATTTTCTTGACATAATTATCTTTTTAAAAGTCTTATTTCAGAGTTACTTGTATACTTATCTTCCATTCACTGCAGACAGGACTGTGTTCGCCTCATCACTGCCCCCCACATCACTGTATCCAATGCACCCTACACGTTCCAGAAACTTAACAACTATTTAGTGGAATTAAAGGGGCTGAAGTCACAGGGATTTAATGAGATAGGAAGGAAAGTAAAAAGAAAGAGGACCACTGGAACCCAGCCATCCTACTGTAGGGCTTAACTATGTGGTGTCATTTGTCATATAACCAGTACTGGGCACAGTGCTGGCATGCAATTGGCACTGAACAAATATTTGCTGCATCATTAAATGAACGGGGGGATGGATGGAAGAATAATCAGGTTAAGTCATGTATAATATGTAGTCACACTCTCACAATCCTTACAATCCAGCCAGAGTTATACAACCAATAAAAAGGCCACAACTAGTGAATAATGCAGGTCAGAAACTAAATGATGAGGGCCCCTAAAAGCCTGGCACCAGGTCTAGGCTCTGATGCAAAATGCCCTTGGACACTGGGACTCTTGTAGGGGGAAAAAAAGTGAGGACTTGAACCCGGGTCCTACAGAAGTCATCACATATCAGACAAGGGAAAATCAGTTCTGCTGGGTGCCAGTCTCCAAATACTAATAGTCAATAGTTATTGAACACTGATCACATGTGAGGTGCTGGTTTGTATTTATCTAATCCTCACAATAGTGCACTATTTATTATCTTCATTCTATGGATGAAGAAACTGAGACACAGAGAGGTCAAAGTTCTAATGCAGAATAAAGCATTAATGCTGCAATTTAAAAGAATGAAAAGAGGGGTGCCTGGGTGGCTCTGTTGGTTAAGTGTCCGACTTCGGCTCAAGTCATGACCTCACAGTTCATGTGTTTGAGCTGTGCTGACAGCTCAGAGCCTGGAGCCTGCTTCGGATTCTGTATCTCCCTCCCTCTCTGCCCCTCCCCTGCTTGCAGTCTGTCTGTCTCTCTCTCAAAAATAAACATTAAATTTTTTCTTAATTTAAAAAATGAAAAGAAAAAACACTGATTTTCTTTCAGAATTTTACAATCAACTAAAAAGTTGGTTGTTTTTAGGGGGTAAAGGGGAGTAGATCCTGCATTATTAAAGGTTGTTAAGCTCAAAATCTGACAGTGGTGGCCATTTACAAAAAGGATCCAAAGGGGCTCTGGGCAACACTTTGAGGAAGTTGATAAGTCAATGGACGACCAGGAGGCAACAAAGGTAACTCACTTAGACTTTGCTAAGAACTCTTGACAATACTTTAACCGAAGGCTATTAAAGGAGAAAGACCACAAGGTGAATTTAGACTGCCAAGGTAAAGAAATGCCAAACCAAGGAGAAAACAAGGTGCCCCCACAAGTCTGAACCACTGGGCAGAGAGAACTGCAGATGAAAAGTCAAAACATAACAGTGGGTGTAGGTAAAATATTTAGGTCAAAATAAACCTACCAATAATAGCATTACATGTTGGATAATTAATGAGTTTTTAAAAGAATACAACTTTTGTTATCTGAAACCTCTGGGAATAGTCTTTATAGAGAAACAAAATTCCCTGAGAACAAGAGATTAAGCTTTAAGTATTAGTGGCAGTGTTTCGTTAAATCTGTTTTTTGTTTTTTTTTTAATTTTTTTTTAAACGTTTATTTATTTTTGAGATAGGGAGAGACAGAGCATGAACGGGGGAGGGTCAGAGAGAGAGGGAGACACAGAATCTGAAACAGGCTCCAGGCTCTGAGCAGTCAGCACAGAGCCCGACGCAGGGCTCGAACTCCCGGACCGCAAGATCGTGACCTGAGCCGAAGTCGGACGCTTAACCGACTGAGCCACCCAGGCGCCCCGGTTAAATCTGTTTTTTAAAAATCACCCCCCACCTTTTTTAGTTTATTTTATTGGAGGAGGAGGGGCAGAGAGAGAGGGAGAGAGAATCTCAAGCAGGCTCCGTGCATGATCCCACAAATCACAAAATCATGACCTGAACAGAGATCAAGAATCAGATGCTTATTTGACTGAGCCACCCAGGTGACCTGTTAAATCCGGGTGTTTTTTTTTAAGTTTATTTATTTATTTTGAAAGAGAGAGAAAGAAAGCAAGCACGAGCAGGGGAGGGGTAGAGAGAGAGGAAGGGAGAGAATCCCAAGCAGGCTCTGTACTGTCAGCACAGAGCCCAATGCAGGGCTCCGACCCATGAACTGCAAGATCATGACCTGAGCCAAAATCAAAAGCCAGACACTTAACTGACTGAGACACTCAGGCACACCTAAATCTGATTTTTAGTTGTCTTTCTCAAATGCACTATCCCCATCTATGGAGAACACTGAACATAAGCTAACATTTCCTAAGTGACTGAGAGCTATCATGATAACAGTGATTATAACAAGATTCACATGGGGCTGCAGATGCATGTGGAACAGCACCTGCTCCTACAAGCAGTCCTGGATGAGGGTTTCATTAAAGATGTTCTGTTGGCTGTGATCAATTAACATGGCTTTCTACAACATCCAACACAAGTAGAACTCCATGAGCCTTTACACACAACGAATGAGTCTCCGTTTCTTGAGCCCAGCTCATGTGCTTGGCAGAGTACAGCACATACAAATGCATGTCTCTGATTCCTGACACATCGTTTCACCAGGCAATGATCAGGGGAGCCGTACGGAGTTGTGATTTTCATTCCAACTCTAGCACTTCTTATCTAAGTGACCCAAGGTAACTGACAAAACCTATCTGAACATTTTGACTTTGTATTTCCTTCTGTAAAAGGTGGACAAAACAGCAAGTGTGTGTATATATATAAATCCACAGAATCTTGCTAATGTCTTAAAATTATGCCAAGGGACGCCTGGGTGGCTTAGTCAGTTGAGCGTCCGACTTTGGCTCAGGTCATGATCTCACAGCTCATGAGTTCGAGCCCCGTCTCGGGCTCTGTGCTGACAGGTTGGAGCCTGGAGCCTGCTTTGGATTCTGTGTCTCCCTCTCTCTCTGCCCCTAACCCACTGGCATCCTATCTCTGTCTCTCTCAAAAATAAATAAACATTAAAAAAATAAAATAAAATAAAATAAAATAATAAAACTATGCCAATATTGATTAAGTCTTCTCCCCCAAGTCTCAGTTTTCTCTAATGTAAAAGGATGAACAGATAGTTTTTTTGCAATGTCTGCTCTAGCAATAAAATCTTGTGATCCAAGAACTTCTGCCTGTAGCCATGAGAGATTAATAGGATCTGGATTTACCTTCCTGCCATAAAACAACTAGGAAAATGGACAAATACATGAAACCACTGATTTCATACACTGGACTATAATACCTGAGAGACAGAGGAAACAAAGTGAGCCCTATGACTGCCTGGTTTTCTGCCAAAAGACATATCTCAGACCACGGAACAGGAAAGGACATCCCAGTCATGCAGGTCTAAGTGGAGGAGATAGAAGTAAGAATACAGGAAGTCTAAAGCAGGTGGAAATTCTGAAGAGGAGAGAGCTAAACAAAAAAATCTCCAGAAATCATAGCAAGAGTTCCCTTGAATTTTTGATGAATACTAACACACACTAGTATAGGTAATATTCCAAGAAGTTGGAAAAGAACAACCAGCGAACTGCGTACTGAATAGTTCTCAGAGTTCATATATAGCTGAGAAGAGTCTGAGTTACTCCCAGCCAGAGTGGAAAGCCCTCAAAGCATTCAGTAGAAACCTCAAAAGGGCCATACCTTAGCAGTGGAGTTAAACTATCCCTGTAGCAAAAGCTAATATAGACCTGCCCTAGCAAAGTTTTAAATTAGCTTTGTAAAATTAGCTTTGTAGCTTTCCTGTTTCTGTGGTCTGAGATATGTCTTTTGGCAGAAAACCAGGCAGTCATGGGGCTCACTTTGTTTCTTCCGTCTCTCAGGTATTATAGTCCTGTGTTCCTTGTCAGTGTATGAAATCAGTGGTTTTATATATTTGTCCATTTTCCTAGTTGTTTTATGGCAGGAAGGTAAATCCAGATCATTACTCGCTCAGAAAAAGCATCTGAAAAAATTCCACACTTCTTCATGATAAAAACACTCAACAAACTAGAAATAGAACTTCCTCAACTTGAAAAAGGGCATCTATAAAACACTCACAGCTAACATCATATTTAATGGTAAAAGGCTGAACGTTGCCCCTGAACAGGAACAAAATAAAGATGTCCACTCTCACCACTTCTATCCAGTATTGTCCTGGGGGTTCTAGCCAGGACAATTAGATACGAAAATGAAATAAAAGGCATTCAGATTGTAAAAAAAAAAAAAAAAAGTAAAACTATATTTGCAGATGACATAATCTTATATAAAGAAAAAACTAAAAACATATTAAAACTAAAAAACAAGTGCAGCAAGGTTGCAGGATACAAGATCAACATACAAAAATCAATTGCAATTAGAGTTTCAGTTTTACAAGATGAAAGAGTTCTGAAGGTGGATGGTGGTGATGGTAGTAAAACATTATGAATGTATTCACAAAAACCATTTACTTTTGCTTCCTGGCACTTGTTAGCGTTTTCAATTGTACTTGTAATTTTTTGTTTAATGCTTGTCTATCTCCATGCCAAACTCCATGACAGAAAAACAATGTCTACTCATTCAATCCCTCTAATAGGTCCCTTCAAGGCCTGGCACACAGCAGGCACTCAAAGACTGAATGAATGAATGAACAAACGAACGAATAAACAAATGTCACCATCGTTTGTTTTTATAACAGTACATATAGCCTTGGCTGGCCTAAATCTAGGCTTCCAGACCAGCTTTACACACAGAAGTATTCAGGAAAAGAGAACAGCTTCAGCAGCAAAGATAGAGCCTCTCAGAACTAAGTGAATAAATGCAAGTGAGATCTGAGGATTTTTGCCTCAACCATGTATTTTATCACATAAACATAAATAGTGTTCTGACTGGCTTGGCAATGTTCACAAAAGGCCTTTTCCCAAAATTCCAAGATACATGAAAGAAGCAAATACAAAAACAAATAAATATATAAATAATGAGGACAATGAAGTGCACAGATAAATTTCAGCAATTTAAATCAAAGATAGGAATAGCTGCTGGTGGAAAGGACTGAAGGCAACCACATCCCCCACTAGGTACAAACTGCAAACACAGCAGAAAAGAAAATCTGCAGTAAGGAGTAAGAAATAGAATATTCTTGCTCTCTTGGGGAGTAAACAACTAGTGACATGTCAATTCCAAGACTCCCTAAGGGCATCAATATAAACAATATGGTCATAATAATCTTCTTAATGCACATTATTCTTGGCCCTGAAATATTGAAGGGCTCTTCCCTGTCTCATCAATTCAATACAAACTCTTGAGTCTGGGACTACATATGAAGCCATCTGCTTTCTTCTCCACTTACATTTCCATTCTCTAAATATACTATATTTCTGGGGCACTGGGTGTCTCAGTTGATTAAGCATGCGACTTCAGCTCAGGTCACAATCTCACAGTTTGTGGGTTCAAGCCCCACATCAGGATCTCTGCTATCAGTGTAGAGCCTGCTTCAGATCCTCTGTCCCCTACTCTCTCTCTCTGCCCCTCCCCTGCTCTTACGCGCTCTCTTTCTCTCAAAAATAAACATTTAACATAAACATTTTAGGGGCGCCTGGGTAGCTCAGTCGGTTAAGCGTCCAACTTCGGCTCAGGTCACCATCTCGCGGATCTGTGAGTTTGAGCCCCGCATCGGGATCTGTGCTGACAGCTCAGAGCCTGGAGCCTGCTTTGGATTCTGCGTCTCCCTCTCTCTCTGCCCCTCCCCCACTCATGCTCTGTCTCTCTGTCAAAAATAAAATAAACATTAAAAAAATTTTTAAATAAACATTTTAAAAAACTAAAAAAAAATACTCTATTTCTTTTTTTTTTTTTTTAACGTTTATTTATTATTGAGACACAGAAAGACACAGAGCATGAGGGGAAGAGCTGAGAGATGGAGAGACACAGAATCTGAAGCAGGCTCCAGGCCCTGAGCTGTCAGCACAGAGCCCGATGTGGGGCTCAAACTCACAAACCACGAGATCATGACCTGACCCAAAGCCAGACGCTTAACCGATTGAGCCACCCAGGTGCCCCCCAAAATACTCTATTTCTACTGAACCCTATTACTGCTGTTCCTCATTTTCTTCTGTGCTTTGCTTTCTTCTATCTGAAATGACCTTCCCTTACCAACTACTCTTGGCATTTACAAACGTCCATTCCCATCACTTCCAGGCCTTCCATATTTAAAATCTCTGCCTAAAGTAACCTCCCAGCAAGTGCCCATGATGCTTTCATTTTCTTAGAGCATGTTTCACTTTTTTGCCTTCTAAATTTCCACATACCTGCCAAGACTCATGGAGAGTTCTTTGGGGGCCTGAAGAAAAAATTATCTGTACTTCCCATTCCCATGCCAACAAAGTGCAAAACAGCTAAATATCTTCACAGAGGAGTTTTATTGAAAAGCCATATGGTCCATCATCAGCTCCTTTCTGGACAACTGGCCAGCCCCCACCTATCACTACTTCTACTTGTTATAAATTATTTGAGGGTTAGGATTGTGTGCACACCTAGACCCAACTGTCAAAAGAAAAAAGATACCCAGAGCAGGCACAGCTAGAAGTCAGTACCCAAGCAACAATACCCTGAATTCAAGTTTCCACATAGCAGAAAACAAGAGCACAATGTCACACCATCATTTCTGTTTCATGGGTTTTTTGGTTAATTTGTAAAATATCACTATCTTAGAATCAAAAGAATAATGTCCCCTTTTATGCTTGCAGAGTTAGCAGGAAAAAGTAAATAAAATCCAACAACAGTGAAACTATAAACATGCACAAGGTCTCTTGCTAATGCTATCTACCATAACTAAGTATAATCCTTTGAAAAAAGCTGGGCAGTAAACATCAAGACCTATCCACATTTAACACAAGAATGTAATTCAAAATTAGACAAAATTCTAAGTGTATAAACGCACAATTTTACAAGGGAAAAACTAGACAGCCTAAACAGAGAAATCCTTAATTTTGATCTGTCAATAGAAAATATGACATGCAGCCATTAAAATAATAAATATGGGCTATTTTTGAAAAAAGCAATAAAGTGGAGTGCCTGTGTGGCTCAGATGTTTAAGCGTCTGGCTCAGCTTATGATTTCACAGTTCTTGAGTTCGAGCCCCGCTTCAGGCTCTGTGTCTCCCTCTCTCTCTGCCCCTCCCCTGCTCATGCTCTGTCTCTCTCTCAAAAATAAATATTAAAAAAAATTAAAAGAAAAAAAGAAAAAAGCGGGGCACCTGGGTGGCTCAGTCGGTTAAGCGTCCGACTTCGGCTCAGATCATGATCTTGTGGTTTGTGAGTTCAAGCTCCACATTGGGCTCTGTGCTGACAGCTCAGAGCCTGCAGCCTGCTTCGAATTCTGTGTCTCCCTTTCTCTCTGCCCCTCCCCTGCTCATTCTCTGCCTCTGTCTCTCAAAAATAAATGTTAAAAAAATTTTTTTTAAATCAAAAAGCAATAAAATGAATATAGCTAAAGACTAAAAAGGAGGCCTAAGAAATTAAAAAGCTAAAGGGTTAGTGTTATGGGCTGAATTATGTCCCCCTAAAATTCATATACTGAAGTCCTCATCTCAGGCACCTCAAAATGTGACTGTTAATTTGGAACTAGGGTCTTTATTAACACAAGGTGATTAGGGTGGGCCACTCCTATCAATCTGGCTGGTGTTCTTATAAAAAGAGATTAGGATACAGACAGGTACAAGGGAAGACTATGCGAAGACACCAAAAGACAGCCACCTACATGCCAAAAAGAAAGGCTTCAAAAGAAACCTTCATCTTGGATGTCTAGCCTCCAGAACAGTGAGAAAATAAATTTCAGTTGTTTAAATCAATGTGGTACTATGTTATGGCAGCCCTAGCAAACTAGTATAGTTAATGTGGCATGATTACAGGTAAAGACTTTTTCTTCTTCCAATTTCTTCTTAAAATATTTTACAGCTGGTTTAACAATAGTTCTAACATCATGAATTCCCTCTACTGATGCTAATTTTCTCTTCTCTTATCCTATACATGGTTGTTTTGAACATAACTTCACAAAAGAAAGGGAGCGAGGATAGAAATTTTCAGCCTCATGATGCTGAAAAAATGCCAATACCATGATTTTTACTCCATGGCAAACCACTCTAAAGGAGTGGGTAACTATGAACTCCAGAAAGCCCAGTGTCCTGAGCATCAGGACATACATTCCTCCAAACAGAGATAAGAATTAACCAGCTCATCTTCTGGAGCACAACTGTCCACCAGGGAGGGGTCTGGCCTGTCCCTAATGCTGCAGTGCTATTTAAACACCACACTGAGTTAGCTAAGACACCTCCAGATTCTGGCAGTCTAACTGAAGAAAAGAGAGGCTATTTTAGGACATGGAAAAAGATTCTGATCAAAGCCTCCTGAGGGTGGGAAGAGAGATGGAAGGGCAAGGAATGCTGCCTACTTTTCAGCTCTGCTGGGAACTCTCCATGTCCCAGGGTTCGGGTCCATTAGTATGATACAGGCCAGGTAAGAAAAGGCAGGAACAGGGGCGCCTGGGTGGCGCAGTCGGTTAAGCGTCCGACTTCAGCCAGGTCACGATCTCGCGGTCTGTGAGTTCAAGCCCCGCGTCAGGCTCTGGGCTGATGGCTCGGAGCCTGTTTCCGATTCTGTGTCTCCCTCTCTTTCTGCCCCTCCCCCGTTCATGCTCTGTCTCTCTCTGTCCCAAAAATAAATAAAAAGCGTTGAAAAAAAAATTTAAAAAAAAAAAAAAAAAGAAAAGGCAGGAACAGCTCACCCATATCCTGGATACGAGGAGTACAACCAGGCAGATCCAGGCAGAAGCTTCTTGGCAGGGGTGGCTTAATAACATTCTTAAGACAGATGAGAAAGAGGAAAGCAGAGCAAGACTAGCAGGCAAAAAGAAATCAGAGAGAGGGAGACTGGAAGCCAACCATACATGGAGAGTCCAGTGTAGACAAGACTCTCTTCTTGTCTATTTTGTTCCTCCACCTTTCTCCCAAAGGGAGATGGCTGAGGACTGCATGGGACGTGATCCCTCTAGGACACAGATGGTGTCCTCAGAGGCAACCTGCAATCCTGAGAGTGGGCCTCAGGGCTATGGCTCTAGTCTTAGGCGCAGCCTAGCAGCAAAAGGTCAAAGCTTAGATATGGATAAGAGAATAGACACCCAGGAGTCTTGGGTTTGACTATCTGAATATGGCAGGAGTCTGGTCACCAGACCTGCGTTACAACAGTAGTTAGGGGGACTTGCAGCAAGTCTGACTTGATGCTGATCACCTGGGCAACCTCATTAAAACTGTTTCTTATTGGGGCACCTGGGTGGCTCAGTCAGTTGAGCGTCTGACTTCAGCTCAGGTCATGATCTTGCAGTTTGTGGATTCGAGCCCCACGTTGGGCTCTGTGCTGACAGCTCAGAGCCTGGAGCCTACTTTGGATTCTGTATCACCGCCTCTCTCACTCTCTGCCCCTCCCTTGCTTGCTCTCTGTATCTCCCCAAAATAAAATAAAAACATTAAAAAAAAACAACAAAACCTGTTTCTTATTGACCTGGCCTACAGGTCAATATTAATTAGCAGTAGATGCTCAACAAATGCTTTCTGAATGAAACAGTGAATTAAATAATTAAAAGAGAAGTAAAATCTACTTAGTAGCAATAGGCTAGGTTTCACAGCCTAGACTTGATGTAGGTGAGTGGGGTGAATAAACACCACTGTGGCATGTAGATAGACAAAGATAAGGAAAGTTATGTCATTAATGTGCCCCAAGTGCCATAAAACTATGTCAGGGCTGCCTGAATTACCAATGTCTAAAGTGAGATGTCAGGTCTAACTCATAAAACTTAGCCTTCCTCAGCTCAACCCTATCTGGACCAAGACCCATTAAGTCCTCTGCCTTCTCTTGGGTGGGGGGGAGGAAGAGAAAAAAAACAGAAACAAAAAAATGAGAGAGGTTTTTCAACATTCATCTCCCCACTTAAGTCCCCACCTTCATTATCCTGGTGGGTACTGAGAAATTCCTTTACTCTTAAGAACCTCAAGAAGATTTCCCTAGGAACACTGAAGGCTTATTGTCCATCGGTTTAAAGTCGTGGAATGTAGTAAGCAGCCATATGTTATAGGACTAAATAGTAACAACGACCCTCAGCATAATCAAGTCTTAAGATCCCAGATAAGAAAAGAAGAATCTACATATATGTGACGGAATCAGCCACCTACAGAAGCCTTCTCTAGGAAAGAAGTTATTTCAAGGTCCCCAAGACCACTCACACATATATAATCATACTCGTAGCTAAATTTTATTACAGTAAATTATATTACAGTGAATTTATCAGCAAGAGAAAAGGGCAGGTGGAATCTGGAGAAAACTGTGCATGGGCTTCTTCATGTTCTCTCCTTCCTGTAAAGGTATACACTAAGCATGCTCCCTTCTACAGCAGCAAACAATGTAGTGACCTGTGTGCTACATCTGTACCTAGGGAAGTCTAACAGAGACACAGCAGCCAAGGTTTTTATTGATAGACACAAGCACTGTCTGCCTAGCAACCATTAAAATCCCTAATTCCAAGAAAGAAAGAAGGTGTTCAATATAAATCACATTAATTATACGAAGAGTCTAGGCACAGTGAACCACTCTTATCAATTAGGAAATGGAGGGAACAGTTCAAGTGCTAAGTTCCCAGATGTGAACCCAGGACTGACCTTGCAAGCAATCCCTTCTGCAGCCTCAGGCTTGCTCAGTTAACTCTTTTCAGATTTGTAAATGTTGCCAATGAGAATGAAGTATCTCCCAAACTAAGAGATGGTATTGGGGAGCTGACAATCTAAAAACTGCATTTTTTTTAAATGTTTATTTATTTATTTGGGGGGGGAGGGGAGCACATGGGAGGAGCAGGAGAGAGGAAAGACAGAATTCCAAGCAGATCCCATGATGTCAGTACAGAATCCAATGCAAGGCTTGAACCCATGAACCTGATCCAAACCAACCCATGAACCTGAGATCATGACCTGAGCCAAAACCAAGAGTCAGACACTTAACCAACTGAGCTTCCCAGGCATCCCTAAAAGCTGTATTAATTAGTTATAAAATATATTGTAATTTTGATGACTGAAGCAGTTACTATAAAATACAAAGCTAACAGCGTTGTAATTACAGAATGTTCTTGTAATTATCCAAAAAGGCCGAAGAAGGCCAGTTGAGCTTAAGGTGCATTTCTCAGAATTACTGAGTGGGAATAGGTCCCCTGCTAGAACTGCAGGACTGGGCTTTTTGTTTTTTTGGTTTTTTTGATTCTTATGTTTATTTCTTTTTGAGAGAGAGAGAGAGAGAGAGAGAGAGAGAATCCAGAGCAGGATTCACGCTGCCAGTGCAAAGCCCAATGTGGGGCTCGAACCCATGAGCCATAAGATCATAACCTGAACAGGTCGGACGCTCAACTCATGAGCCACCCAGGCGCCCCTGCAGGACTGTCTTCTTAAAGATCACCCACTCCCCTGCAATCTCTTCTCTCTTCTTCAAGTCCAGCAAGCAAACTTCTGATAGGATTTTTGGTCCTCCTACCAAGAAGAGAATGTGCTGACTAGCTGGCATGAATTTTATTTGATAAGCCAGCACCGTGGTCCATCAGTCAGGCTCATCCAATGATAACAGTTCTTAATCATTAGGTATCCATGTGCCTGCCTTTATTTGTGTCATTTTGTTGATCCTCATAATACTCTTAACTAATACTGTCCTTATATTTTGAAGAGAAACCAAAGGATCATACTGGGGAACTGACCTACCCAGAGTCACACTCATGTAAGCAAACGATACAGGATTTAAGTCAGGTAGTCCTATCTCTAGAACTCATATTCTTTCCATTTTATTGAATTCCTCCTTCAGTCAGAAGTCAGGTTGGCATCAGTCTCCCAGGACCTGCTCACCCTGCGGTAAGTGAGAAATCAGGTTTAAGAACCCACAAAGCCAAGGAAGGAGTAGGTCACTATGACAGAGTGCCTAACACAGCATTTCAACTTCACCACTCACCAGAGCCACAAAATGACCCTGAACTGCTAGCAGCAGGCAGGTCTCCAGTCTCCCTACTCTTAGACAACAGATCTCTTTCCATCTGCCAGGAAGATGTGTGAAAAAAGAATCCCATCCCTTCAGTGCTAATACACTTTAATGAGTCTCATCACACCATGGGGGGCGGAAAGAAAGCTGACATTTACTGTTCACCTATTCTGCCCAGGCACTTTATGCTTTGAACTCATTTACTCCTCAAGAACCACTTCATTTCACACATAAGGAAACAGGCTCTGAGAATTGAAGTAACTAGCCCAAGAGGACAAACAGTGACAGTGCGGGGACCAAACAGGTCTGACTCTGATATCTCTGTTCCTTCCAACATCTGAGCCACACCTTTGAGTCGCCTTTCACCTTTCTCCCAAGGAAAAGATACCCCCAGCATAAGTTGTCCTTTCTCCTCTGAAGGAATCCTGGGTTGTTCTCTGCCTATGACAGTTCATTACCCCTTCCTGGCCACTGTCCCTTCTTCACACACCATCTTTTACCCAGTCTAACGCTCCCTCTAGACTTCACGGAAAAACAATGCGCGGATTTGCATTTTAGAAAGCACTTTCAGATTTAGAAAGCACTTTCAGATTTACCATTCCACTTGCCCTTCACAATGATGTGAAGTGGGGAAAGCAGGTGAAAGCAACTCCATTTTATGAGAAAGAAATCTCTCCAAGGTCACGGAATAAAAAGCAGAGGAAGTCGGGAGCAGAGCCCCAGGTTTTGACCCTGGTCGTTTGCTCTTCTCACTGCTTCTCACTGCCTGCCTCCCCTGCCCCTGCGATGTCACAAGGTGCCCCCTCGGCTCAAACCCCAAACCCTGGCCAGTAGCTCAAGTCCCTCGTCCGCCACCCACCCGCAACGTCCCTACCTGCCCAAGTCCCTCCAATCTTCTCTCTTCACCAGCGCTCTTCACCAGGCCCATGGGCCTCCTCACCCCGCCGGCTCCCTCCCATCACATATCCCCTCTAGTCACAGGAAGCTCGAGACCCTCTCTCGATCTCCCATAGACCCTCGCCCCGCCTCCTCGCTTCGCCACCCTAGACCGCTTCTCCTGTCAGCTCGCGGCCCAGGCGGCCAAGGCTACCTTCTCCAACGATGCCGGTCTCTGCACGGCCAGGGAGCGGGCCAATGATAGGACCGTATTGAAATAGAAGCCCCGTGAAGCGCCGGAGCCGGAGCCAGAGCTGCTGCCGCCGCCGCCGCCGCCGCCGCCGCCGCCGCCGCCGCCGCCGCCTCCCCCTCCTCCCCGGGCCACGGCCGCCGCCATCATCGCGCGCGCGGCGGCGCTGCCGGCTGGCCTCCCGCACCCGCCTGCGAGCGACAGAACTCACGGCGCAGGCGCGGCGGCATCCGGCTTCCCCGCCACGTGACCTCTGTTGTCGACACTGGGTGGGGCGTGGCCGTGGGGCGATCCCACCGCTGGAGGGGAGAGACAAACCGAGGGGTAGGCTGAGGTCGCGTACACAGGGCGTGGTCCCCCCCAAGCCGCCGGGCAAGATGGTCAGCTCCGGAGGCGGGGCCTCCCTCGCAAGGCCGGCGGAAGGAGCTCGCTCCGCTACCGGGGGGTGGAGGGGCGTAGAACTTCTCTGGACGTCGGGCCGCGGAGACTAGGGGCTGCAGAGCGGTGGGTGCTTCCCGAGGGCCTCGGGAGGGCGGCCTGGACCCCTGCGGGCCTGCAAAAGCCGTTCCTCGCCTTGGCCACGCACCTCCCTTTCCTGCCCAGACCGAGACGAGCGGCGGCACCATGTCGGCCTACCCCAAAAGCTACAACCCATTCGACGACGACGCAGAGGATGAGGGCTCCCGGCCGGCCCCGTGGAAGGACGACCATGACCTCCCCGATGGACTCGGCGCGCCCACGGACAGGCAGCAGTACCTGCGGCAGGAGGTGATGCGCAGGGCCGAAGCCACGGCCGCCAGCACCAACAGGTCCCTGTCCCTCATGTACGAGTCCGAGAGGATAGGCGTCGCCTCTTCCGAGGTGAGTCTTTGGCAGGGCTGGGCGGCCCTACCAGTCTGAATTGTCACACGGGGTCAAGAAACGTTCACTTTGCAAAGAGATGTGTATCTTGAGTGCTTGAAAGAGGCAGTTTGCCCCCAGTAATCTTCCATAGTTATTAGCAGAGCTCGGGTTAAGGAAATGGATTTTCTGTTTCTTTTATATAATTTCCTGCCCTTCAGCCATCCCTGAATGGCTGAAGTGACCCATGAGACCCTGAGTGACCCAGAATGGGTGAAGATTGTGCGTGGTGTGTGAAGCGTCAGCAAATGGGACTTGAGTTCTTTCCTGTCACTGACCACTTCTCCACTTCGCCAGTAGAGATGATGAGGTCTGTCTGGACAATTGCTGAGTAAGCCATAATCCAAGTTTGGTCGAGTCTAGGGCCTTGCCTTTACTTCCCAAATCCAGATGAAGATGCCCTAGGTAGTGTATGGTTTGTGACAGTCCATTGCTCAATTCACCTTTGTCAATTCTTCTTTCCACCCATGGAAGATTTCAGGGACCCTAAGTGAGAATGGTTCTTCCTTAGGTTCCACATTTTCTCCTTAGCCTACTAATGAAATGGTTTTGTTGGAGCATTTGGGTTTTTGTTTTGTTTTGTTTGTTTTGTTTTTTTAAGTTCTTAAAAATGTAATAGTAAATCACTGGTATATGAGCTGAGATTAATTTTAAGCATTTGTAGTTGTTGTTTGTTTTTTTTTTCCCATGACCTGAGCCAAAATCAAGAGTCAGTCATTCAACCAACTGAGCCACCCAAGCACCCCATTAAGCACTTGTAGCTTTGAAACTTAGTGCTGGAAGCTAAAATGTTGTCTTCCTCTGTGGGTCTCTGTGACTCTTTTCTCTGGCAAAGTTTATTCTGACCTGATTACTTATAGTGTTGGGCAGTTTGAGGTATGTTGATTAATTTCTCAAATAGTCATCTGGGTCATTTCTCCATTGCCACTTTGTTGGTTGTTTTCCTTCCCTGCTTCTCCCTATTACAGTATCTCTCATTGGCCCATCTTCCTGTCTTTGGTCTCCTTAAGGAAATTTAGGTGTAGTTTTTATATCTCATATCTACTAGATTCCTGTGTTTAAGTTTAAATGGAAAATGTTGACTAAGATTTGGGAAGATTGCCTAAGTCTTAGGGCCCTACTAGAGGAATTACTTAATTGCGGGTCCCAGGTCCAAGGAAGCCAAATGAGAACTGTGTGAAGGGACATCTCTGGAAACGGTGAGAACAAATGAAATAGAAAATCAGAATGATAACAAATCATGGCAAAGGATAAACTTGAATCTGGTATTTAAGGCTACGATTTAGACAGGAGTGAGGAGGGGGAGAAAGAAGAGCAAGAGGGATGTTCCTAGGGCAGAGAGGAGCAATGCAGAGGCACCAGCCCACCACCAAAGCTCCTGGGCTCCAGTAGGGAAGTGATGCACAGGTTACATTCAAGGAAAGAGCCCAGAGGAGGCAGCCTAGGAGCCTTCATGGTCAGAGGAAAGTCTTTTCTTCAGAGGGAAGGAGAATCACGAACATAATAGAGATGAGTGGTTTCACATGGATCGTGGTGACACCGCCCCCTGCCCCATGCTGCCCCTAAAGGTCCTTCTCTTTGTGTAAAGGGGACTGTGAGAACAGAGGCAGAGTGGCACCTCAGGCTTGTGAGGCTTGGACTGAGCCAAGTTGGCATTGCTCTGAGAGGTACATTATGATCATGACTGGGTAGGTGACAGACAGGCACTGTCATCAGTATAGTGACACTGAATTTTTCCAGGGTTGAGTCAGTTCTTAATTATCAGAGGCCTTGGGAGGCTGGAATGGTCAGCTCCCCCCTCCCCACCCCACTCTGTACTCTCCAGACTGCCTTTGAATCACTCTTTGATTCCAGTCAGAATGGGAATGGGGCTGGGGCTGGTAAGCTCTTCCTGCCACTGAGTGTACATTGTGGCTCCCAGCCGACCCAAGTCACCTGCTAACCTCCCAACATAGAGCCCCTGTGCTGAGCCATGCCAAAACATGATAGGTTCTTATAGAGGATTAAGAGTTTGCAAATATTAGGTTGGGAAGACATCATCCCAGGTTGGCTGAAGTAGGAAAATTACTGAGTCTGGTCAGCTCTAGAGAAGGAGAGCTGTCCTCCTCCTGTGAAACCTGACAAGGTTTGTTTCTCACAAGGAGTCTAGCCACAGGTCATGACCACCAGGGGCCAGAATTAGTCAGAGCAGAGCAGGTTGTACTCAACTGGCCTGGTAGGCACAGTCCAGAACCATAGAGAGACTCGTAGGCCACTCAGCAATTCTTCTGTGTTGCAGGCATGATTTATTTATTCTTTTCTTTATCTATGGTTTAGCTATTATGAAGCAATATCCAGTCACATAGTTTAAAATTTAGAACACACAGAAGACTGAAGTTTCCTCCCACTCCTCTGCCCCCACAGCCACCAGTTACTATCAATTCCTTCAGTGTCCTTGTGGAGGTATTCTATCTATAGAGACATATCTATAGTCCTTTCCATTTATTTATTTATTTATTTATTTATTTATTTATTAATTATTTACTTTGAGAGAGATGTGGGAGGGGCAGAGAGAGAGAGGGAGAGAGAGAGAGAATCCAAGGCAGGCTCCACACTGTCAGCACAGAGCCCGATGTAAGGCTCGAATTCACCAACTGTGAGATCATGACCTGAACCAAAACCAAAAGTCAG
The DNA here is from genome assembly GCF_018350215.1 of Panthera leo. Lineage (NCBI taxonomy): Eukaryota > Metazoa > Chordata > Mammalia > Carnivora > Felidae > Panthera > Panthera leo. Next base: position 29,350,025 of record NC_056690.1, on the reverse strand, counting down.
ATGCTCAACCGACTAAGCCACCCAGGCACCCCACTTTTTTTTTTTTTTTTTTTTTTTTTAATAATTTTGACTTAAGCAGACACATTCTGTATATTTTAGTCTGTGTGTTTCTTAATAGGTTTGGAGGTTATTCCCCAGCTATCTATAATGCACTGCTCTTTTTTTTTTCAAATAGCTGTTTCATATTCTATTGAATGAATGACTTGTATTTATGTAGCCAGTCCCGTAGTGATAGCCATTTTGGTTGTTTGCACCTTTGGGCAAGCCTGTGGAGACATGCCTGCCCGGGGTGTTCCTTGTTCCCTCTGGCAGCTGAGCATGCTCCTGTGTAGTTTTGTGAAACCTGGGATCTCATTTCAGGGGAGTCCAGCAATAAATGTTAGACCAGAGCCTGAAGGCTGGTGCAGTAACATCAATGGAATGGAAGTGGTGTTTGGTAGGCCATCACACAACCATGTAGGCATGGCTGACCACTTGCCTGACTGGCAGACCTTAGTGTTCAACCCCTCCAGAGGTCAAGCATGTGGCTGAAAGCCCCCATCATAAATCACATTGTTAGCATAAACTATTTGGCCTACCCTAAGGACTCAGGTAAATAAAGATACTTTTATCGGGGCAGTCTAAGGGCAGGGAGCCAGGCAAGGCCTTTCTTTAGAACATGCAGGGTGTAGACAGCGCAGGCCTGCTGAGTTAGTCCTTTAGTGTGGGCCCCCAGTCAGCCTGCACACATGCGGTGAGGAGCACCAGCGTCTCCACCTTTGCCCTTGGATTTTCATACAATCTAAGACTAGGTTTGTGTTTTCATATCCACTCTATAGTACTGCAGTAAGACGGGGCCCCACTTTGAGCATGTTCCATGCTCATGTGTCCCCACCAGCACTTGTGTATGTGTGTGTTCCACTGGAAAGGAAGTGACATAATGGAGATGAATTTCAAGTTTCTAGATTCAGCTTACTGATTCCAGATTGATTTCCACCTACTTATCATTCAATACCTGAGTTTATTTTTTTCTTTTTTTAATGTTTATTTATTTTCAAGGTGGGGGAGGGGCAGAGAGAGGGGGACGGAGTAGCCAAAGTGGGCTTTGTGCTGACAGCAGAGAGCCTGGTGTGGGGCTCAATCTCATGAACTGCAAGATCATGACCTGAGCTGAAGTTGGATGCTCAACTGACTGAGCCACCGAGGTGCCCCCTGAGTTGTTGTTTTGTTTTGTTTTGTTTTTTTTTAAGTTTATTTATTTATTTTGAGAGAGAGGTGAGGGAGGGGCAGAGAGAGAGAATTCCAAGCAGGCTCTGCACTGTCAGCACAGAACCCAATGCAGGGCTCAGTCTCATGAACCATGAGATCGTGATCTGAGCCAAAATGAAGAGTTGGACATTCAACCAACTAAGCTACCCAGCTGCCCCTCGATACCAGAGTTTAATTACAAGTTCAATACAAGGACCTTAGTACTGATATTTTCCCTCAGAACCTCAGGACCTGACCTGGTCAGGAGGACAACTAGACCCAACTGACCTTATGAGATGCATCAGCTGTGAATTGCAGTTGGGATCTAGTAGTCACTGCTGCCCTCTGTGATGCCTGCTGGGTCCTGCCTGGCATTCTTCCTACTCCCTCACCTCATGCTCACATTTCTCCTCCTCTCTCAGCTCCCCCACCTGGCCCTGCTGCTCTGGGCTTCCCCCACTGCCCAGAATCTCTTGCCACATCCCAACCCTTTGCCTCCCTAACTTCAACTTTCAGTTTCCCCTTCAATGTCGCTTCATCAGGGAGCCTCCCTAACCACCCACCCCACCTTAAGTCAGGCAAGGAGTCACTGTGAGGGGCCTACCCTGACAGAGCAGCCATCGTGTGTGTGTAGGATAGCTTTCTTTCTGCCTACCCCGAGAGACTGTAAGCTTGCTTTCTCTGGATTCTCAGCACTGCAGTGTCGTCAACCAATGAAAAGTCAAATTGAACTTGACTCTTTGTGCCCTCCACCAAGACTGTAAGCTCTGTCAGGGCAGAGATCTGGGGCTGATTAGTTCACCCCTGAATCCCTAGCACCTGGAACTGTGGCTGGCAGAGAGTAATATCTGTTGGTGGATATCTTGCAGGACCCCTGTCTGTGTGTGTTTTCTATCAGCAAGGATTGTGTGACGTGTTCACACCCTCACAGCTGGGACATAACCCATCTGGCAAGAAGTTGCCTCATATAGGACAGAGTATGCCCTCACAGGGTCTTCAGCTATCTTTTGCTTCCTCTTGCTGTATCAGGAATCCCTGTTTGACAAGAGCCACAAACCAAAGGGAAAATTGAGACATCCCCTGTCTGTGTGCTGTCCCTCAGCATAGTACCATTGGCCCAACCAGATCTTTTCTCTGACCATTTTCTTTTTCTAGTTTAACTTTAGAAAACTCCTTTTGGTTGGGAATGCAAACTGGTGCAGCCACTCTGGAAAAACAGTACGGAAGTTCCTCAAAAAATTAAAAATAGAACTACCCTACGATCCAGCAATTGCACTACTAGGTATTTATTTAAGGGATACAGGTGTGCTGTTTCAAAGGGGCACACTCACCCCAATGTTTATAGCAGTGCTGCTGACAATAGCCAAAATATGGAAAGAGCCCAACTGTCCATCGATGGATGAATGGTTAAAGAAGATGTGGTATATATATACAATGGAGTATTACTCAGCAATCAAAAAGAATGAAATCTTGCCATTTGCAACTACATGGATGGAACTGGAGAATATTATGCTAAGCGAAATTAGTCAGAGAAAGACAAGTATCATATGACTTCACTCATATGAGGAATTTAAGATACAAAACAGATGAACATAAGGGAAGGGAAACAAAAATAATATAAAAACAGGGAGGATGACAAAACATAAGAGACTCTTAAATACAGAAAACAAACTGAGGGTTGCTGGAGGGGTTCTGGGAAGAGGAATGGGTTAAATGGGTAAGGGACATTAAGGAAGACACTTGTTGGGATGAGCACTGGGTATTTTGCATAGGGGATGAATCATTGGAATCTACTTCTGAAATCATTGTTGCACTATATGCTAACCAACTTGGATATAAATTTAAAAATAAATTAATAAAAAAAAGAAAACTCCTATTGGAGCTCAGGGCTGGGGAGGAGGGTGGATCGCCTGTAATGCTGACATCTGAGCTTTGCATGCATACCCTTTACACTGAGTCCATTCTCTTAAGCTCCGCCCCCTCCCCCCATAGCCACCCTTGTCTCTCGATGACCTCCATTCTCAAAGGCAGCAATGATGATAGGACATGGCCCCCCTTTTAGGGGATAGGAGGATGTCTGGAGACTGGAGTGTTTGAGGCCTGCCTTCATAATGGCTGGTGCGGGGTCTACCTAGCTCATCCTTTCTGTCCTGGCATTCCTGATATTGCTCTGCCAAGCCCTTCTTTCTCTTTAGTTAGAACTAGGTCATAAGCACTTGGAGCCTGCTCCTTTCCTCGGCCTCAGGAGGAGTTTAGCAGAAGTTCCTCCTCTCCTGGCCTCCTGATCAGGAGATCACCTTTGGTGAACACCAGCTTCCAGTTCACAGACACTTCCAGAGACCAGAATAGCTCTCACTTCACTGGCCTTCCAGCCTCACAGCAAGACAGGCCACCTCATGGATTTCTCTTCACTTCGATCATAACATCTAAGTAAGACATTTGGTTTCCCTACCAAGTCAGCACAGTGGCACAGACTCGGAGTTTTTGAGAGACTGTGTCAGTTGTGAACAGAAGAAAATAAGGTCTCACTGTGAACTGGGGAAGATTTTGTCAGCTATTGGTCACTGCTGCCACTCTCCAAATTGAGGTCGGGAGGCTGAGGCGAGAGGGCAAGTGGTTGGTGAGATGAGCCACCACAAGAGACCTCACTGTCAGGGAGGCCAAGGACCTGCCTCCTAGTACAACAGAGTCCTGACCAGCACTCCCACCCCCAGTTGCCAGGCCACCTCCTGGCACATGCTTTATCTTCTGCAGTGGGAAAAATAGGCTAGTGGGACTGGACTATAAGCAATACATCAATTCAAAAAACCTGTGAATGCTGGAGAAAACCATTTCGATCCTAATTTACATCTCTGCCTTATTCCAGAAAAGACTTACCTTAGAATGGACAGAAGTTGGGGCACCTGGGTGGTAGTCAAGTATCTGATACTTGGTTTTGGCTCAGGTCAGGATCTCACATGAATTTGAGCCCCACATTGGACTCTGTGCTGATGGCTCAGAGCCTGCTTGGGATTCTCTCTCTCCTTCTCTCTGCCCCCCTGCTCACTCTCTCCCCACCCCCTCCCCGCTCACTCTCTCCCCCCCCCCTCCCGCTCACTCTCTCCCTCTCTCAAGGTAAATAAAAAAATAAAAAGAACGGACAGAAGCTAACAATACTGAGGTGTTGGAAGGAGAGACTCTAGATAAATTAGCTGCTCTGGGGGTTTTTTGTTTTTTGTTGTTTTTTATTCTTTCTAAAAATGAGCCCTCATAAGATTTGACCACAGTCCAGAAAAGAGTTTTCCTTTTGCTTAAAAAAAAAAATCTGATGGTTTCTTCAGACATGTTTCATGAGCTGGTGAAAAATAAATGTTCAAAGCTGTAAAGCTTAGAAGTTATAAGTTTATTTCCAACAAGAGTTCAGTTCCAACTGCCTAAAGCTTAGAAGTTATATGTTTATTTCCAACAGGAGTTCAGTTCCCACTGCCTGCGTGGCTCAGTCGGTTAAGCGTCCAACTTTGGCTCAGTTCATGATCTCATGGTTCATGGGTTTGAGCCCTGCATTGGGTTCTGTGCTGACAGCTGAGAGCCTGCAGCCTGCTTTGGATTCTGTGTCTCCCTCTCTCTCTGCCCCTCTCCCACTCCCCACTCTGTCTATCAAAAATGAATAAATGTTAAAAAAAAAATTTGCTCAGGACTCTGTTTTTAGGTATTAAGAGAGAAATCTCTTAGGATTACCTGCCATAGCTAATATAACTGCTGAACCACAGCAGATGCAGGGTTAAAAGAGGGCAGGGGCTGCCTCAGGAAGTAAAACAGGGGAAGTTTGAGAGTCTTCTGGCTGGAAAGGCAGATCACAGAGAAAACATGGCTGGAATGGCCTGAAATAGAGGCCAAAGCAAGTTTGGCACAAAGAAAGGAAGGTGTTAGTGTTGCTGAGGTGGTGAGTTCACATCCACCACCAGAATCATATCAGCTCTTGAGGAATATGGTCCAGGCTCTCCCTGTGGCCACAGAGTGTCATTCACTTATCCATTTGGCAGTCCTGCAGCAAGCTGCTGCTCTGGGTGAGACATTGGGGACCTAGTGAAAAAGTGGGTCCCTGTCTCATGGAGCTTGCATGCTGTAAAGAAAACTAAGGTAGGTTGAGGGTGTAGAGAGGTGGGTTGAGGATAGAAGTTCTACTTTAAAATTTTTTTTTTTTAATGTTTTTATTTATTTTTGAAGGACAGAGAGACAGAGCATGAGCAGGGGAGGAGCAGAGAGAGAAGGAGACACAGAATCCAAAGCAGGCCCCAGGCTCTAAGCTGTCAGCACAGAGCCCGATGCAGGGCTCGAACCCACAAACTGTGAGATCATGACCTAAGCCGAAGCCAGACGCTCAACCGACTGAGCCACCCAGGCGCCCCTAGAAGTTCTACTTTAGAGAAGATGTTCAGGGAAACTTCTCTGAGGAATGGCCTCTGAGCAGAGACCTGAATTAAATGAATAGAGCCATACCAGTATCTGGATGAAGACCATTACAGGGAAAGAAAGTAGCATGTAAAAGGCCTTGGGACAGAGTCACATTTGTTTCAAGTTTTGAAGCTGAAACTATGGATGAGTTGGAATCAGATAATAACAGGGCCCAGAAAGGACCCAGAACCTAGCCTGTGAAATAATTTTAAGACATGGCCAGGGCCAGGTGACTCCAGTGTCCCAGTAGATATCCCATATGTGAAAAGGGGGAGTATAAGAGCCATAGGCCAATGGCAGGGCCAGGTCAAAGCCTGTAAAGTTACAGGGTTATGGGGGCCAGGAAAGGGGGAGGGCTAGAAAGTGTGCTACCCGTCCAGGCCCTGCACTCTGGCCCCTGCCGGCACCCTTCATCCATCTTAACGTGGTCCTGTGAGCCAGCATTATATGGGCAGGAGGGAAAAAGAACTCAGGAGCAAATATGAAAGAAAGCAGGTAGAGGCAGGACAGGGAAGGGCAGAAAAAGGAATGTGTTGTCGGAAAGGATAACGTGCTCTTCTCAGATGACCACGTCTGTGCCTATATGTGCTCACTGAGGGTTTGTGACAAACCTGCTGTGTATGGTCCTCTGCAGAGAGGAGAAAATTACAAAATGGTATAATATAATGCCATCACCTCTTGTTTTCCCCAGGAGCTCGTCCGTCAGCGAGGCGTCTTAGAACGCACAGAGAAGATGGTGGACAAGATGGATCAAGATTTGAAGACCAGCCAGAAGCACATTAACAGCATTAAGAGCATGTTTGGGGGGCTTGTCAATTACTTCAAATCCAAACCAACAGAGACACCACCAGAGCAGAATGGACCCCTCACCCCCCAGGCCAGTAGCAGGTGAGTGGATCTTTAGCCATCCCGATATGAAGCAGCTGAAAGTGGGGTTTAGTGCAAATAGTCAAGATTTCCAAGCCACTTCTAGTGCCTTAAAGGGATCCAAGGTCTTTGTAAGTTGCCAATTGTGAGGGATTTGTCTTCACACGTTTTGAATTTTTTTAAGTTTATTTCTTTTTGAGAGAGAAAGAGCACAAGCAGGGGAGGAGCAGAGAGAGAAGAAGACACAGAATCTGAAGCAGGCTCCAGGCTCTGAGCTGTGAGCACAGATCCCAAAGCAGGGCTCAAACTCATGGACTGTGAGAACATGACCCAAGCCGAAGTTGGCTGCTTAACCAACTGAGCCACTCAGGTGCCCCTTTCTTCACACATTTTGAAACAAACATTTCTCTAGGGCTTCTGATTATGTTCATTTGATTGACATCCAGTCTGCATAAATTGGGTCTCCAATAAAATTAAATTTCTGCTCCAGTAATTATAAGTTGAAAGAATGTTCACCTCAAAAAGCTTAATCAGTATAAGTGTGATTCATTTCACAGAATTTTTTAAATTCTTTATAAAGTGTTTTTTTTTTTTTTTTTTTAAGTAGGCTCCATACCTATCATGGGGCTTAAACTCAGTATCCTGAGATCAAGAGCCACATGTCTACCGACTCAGCCAGGCACTCCAGAATTTTTGTTTTAAGATTTTATTTTTAAGTAATCTCTATCCCCAACATGGGGCTTGAACTCAAAACCCCGAGATCAAGAGTCACATGCTCTTTCGACTAAGCCAGCCAGGTGTACCTTAAAAAGTCTTTAGAGGCGCCTGGGTGGCTCAGTTGGTTAAGCATCTGACTCGATTTCAGCTCAGGTCATGATCTCACAGATTGTGAGATCAAACCCCACATTGGGCTTGGTGCTGACAATACAGTGCCTGCTTAGGATTTTGTCTCTCCCTCTGCCCCTCTCTGTCTCTCTCTCTCAAAATAAAAAAAGTCTTTATATTTAACATTTCCATATCTAATTCAGTCTGGCCATTAATTTTTGTTTTATTTTATTTTATTTTATTTCATTTTATTTTATTTTTTAATGTTTATTTTAAGAGACCGAGTGCGAGCAGGGGAGGGGCAGGGAGAGAGAGAGAGACACAGACAGACAGACAGACAGACACAGGATCTGAAGCAGGCTCCAGGCTCTAGGCTATCAGTGCAGAGCCCAATGCAGGGCTTGAACTCATGAACAGTGAGATCATGACCTGAGCCAAACTTGGTGCTTGACTGACTGTGCCACCCGGGCACCCCACCATTAATTTTTATTTTAAAATTAGAAATTATTTTTCTCAAAATTTTCAGTTAGAGGTATAATAAATCATACATAAGATTTTGGCAGGTATTTAAATATCACACGTATGAAGTTGAGAGTCAAGTTTCTATTGACATAGATTACTACTGTTCATTTCTCAGACCATTGTATCTACTTTTTATTATGGAACAATATAGTCATTATAGAAAAATCTGTACCTTACCTGCTATAGCATGAAACCCCAAAACTTTGTTTTTCCCTTCTTCAGTGTTTTCATAGTGGCAATGACAGTGTTCATTTGGTTGTGTACCCTATTTCCATTTAACCCAGAGAAACGTTTGATGTAACATTAATGTACAGGTTTCATAGCCATGTCTCTCTGTTTATCTTTCAAATCTGGAATACAGGAGTGCCTGGGTGGCTCAGTCAGTTGAGTGTCCTACTCTTGATTTCAGCTCAGGTCATGATCCCAGGGTCACGGGATCGAGCCCCATGTCAGGGTCAGTACTGAACGTGGAGCCTACTTAAGATTCTCTCTCCCTCTGCCCCCTTCTCAGCTCTGGCACTCTCTCTAAAATAAAAAAAAAAATTTTTAAATCTGGAATACAGAGCGATTTTTTAAGATAAGTTTTTTTTAAGTTTATTTGTTTTGAGAGAGAGAGAAGGAGAGTGCAATCAGGGGAGAAGCAGAGAGAGAGGCAGAGAGAATCCCAAGCAGTCTCCACACTGTCAGCGCAGAGCCCAGTGCAGGGCTTGAACTTAATGAACTGCGAGATCATTACCTGAGCCGAAGTCAAGAGTTGTCCAACTCTTACTTAAGAGTAAGTTGGATGGCTTAGCTGGTTAAGCATCTGACTTAGGCTCAGATCATGATCTGGCAATTCATGAGTTCAAACCCCACGTCAGGCTCTGCACTGACCGTGGGGAACCTACTTAGGATTCTCTCTCTCTCTGTCTCTCTCTCTCTGTTTCTCTGTCTCTCTCTGTCTCTCTCCCTCCCTCCCCCTCTTCCTCCATCCCTCCTCCTCCCCCACTTGCACTGTCTCTCAAAATAATAAACTTTAAAAAAAAAATGCATACTTGCGGCACCTAGGTGACTCAGTCAGTTTAGTGTCTGACTTCAGCTCAGGTCATGATCTCGAGGTTTGTGAGTTCGATCCCCACATCTGACTCTGCTGTCAGCTCAGAGCCTGCTTTGGATAATTTGTCTCCCTCTCTCTCTGTCCCTCCCCTGCTCATTCTCTCCTTCTCTCTCCCTCTCTCAAAAATAAAATGTTTTAAAAAACGTATACCTGATGTACAGTACAATACACACATCTTAAGTGTGTTTACACTTCCACTAAACAGGTCACTGTTTACCTGTATGTATATCTATGTAACCACCACCCAGATTAGGACATAGGGTATGGTAGAGAAGAAATTAGGAAACTATTTCCAGCTCACAGTAGCGCTGGGGAGAAACAAATGCGGGTGAAGGAATAGGTGTGGGGGTTGTAGCAGAAAGACCAGGCAGGCGAGTTGTTGGGACTTATGGAGAAGGTGATTGGTGGGGGCCCCAGAGGCTGTTTCCTGTGGATACACTAGCCAAGGTCATGAGGGTTTGTTTGTGGTTCAGTTATAATCCCCACCCATCCCCAATTTTCCAGGTTGACCGTAATTTCAAATCTCTGTCACTTTTTTTCCACCAACTGGCATAGTTTCTGGCGTTTTTTTATTTTTTTATTTTTAATTTTTTTTTAATGGGGTTTTTTTTGGTTTTGGTTTGGTTTGGTTTGCAGTACACAAATCAGAACGATGTTTTGTGCCCTCCTTTTTGAGTTTCTGTGTTACGTAGGAAGTTTAAATGTCTGTTTGCTTTGGACTAAGACCTCTGTACCTCACATGAGCTCAGCAGCAGAGCCAGCCCTGGGAGAAGTGGGAAGCTGACAGGTTTGTGATTGGTGCTTTCCTGTGTCCCACATGCCACTTCCCAAAGGCTTCTTAGGGCTTGTGCCCCACTCCCCCATCCACCCACCCGGCCCTAGTCACGCCATAAGAGCCTTTAAAGTCCTGGGGCTCCTAAGACAACTTAACTTTTGCGGGGAGCGTCTTGAAAACTGGAGGCCTTCCTGACAGAGATGTCCCAGTAGTGAAGCAGCCAGAGTTACTTCAGGGAGGTGAGCCTCTGAGTGCCTGATGTCACCTGCCACATCTGGCCTTCTGTCCAGAGATCAGCCCTAGTCAACTGTTGCGTTCTTGCCATTCTTTAGTAAATGCAGGAAAGGAAATCTCTTAAATGAAGCAACTGACTCTAGTTCACCTGCTCCCCAAATGTGCATTGAAGGTATCCATGCAGCTTTGTTGGAGAGGCTGATCCAGTGGCCTTACACGGGTTCCTTCCTTCATGGGTGCCAAGCACTCATGCTTTGCAGGCCAGTGCCTGTCCTAGAAGACAAAGCTGCAGGAGAGAGGTCAGTCTGTTGGAAGGTGCAGAGGAGGCAGGTGATCAGTGATGCAGCGGAGGCCCACAGGAGGGGGGCTTGGCCCTGGGAACTGAGGCACCAACCTTTTACATGGACTCAGGATTGCACGGGAGCCTGCCAGTTAAAGGAGGGGAAAGTGGCAGACACATGACAGTCTAAGCACAAGAGAAGCTGGGATGAGGGAAGATATTGGCTGTTTCTAGAGCGGGAGCCCAGCAGGCTCTTGACATTGAAGCCTGGGCTGCAAAGGTGTCCGTGAGCTCCTACACCCCTAACTTTGCAAAAATCACTATAATGTGTAATTGTTTCTATAAAATAAGTTGAATCTGTGATTCTGTCAAAAAAACCCTATTCCATAAATGCAGGGATATTCTCATATGAAAGCTTTCAAAAGAACTTTCTTCTCTTCAGACTTCTGTCAAGTCACTTGTTTTCCTGTGTATATCCTTATCACCCAAACCCTTTGGTTTCTAAGTTGTATTTGTTTTTCGTTAAGCCATTTTTGTTCTTGCTGATAAAGCTTCATAAGCTACTGCTTCCCATTTCCATTTAAAGCTTCTGGGGAGGTCCGTTCAGATCATAGATTTAACCACTCCCTAAATGTAAAACTCTAGCTTATTTAAGACTTGGTTTCTAACCAAGAGCCACCACTCTTTTTAGACTTCTTTCTTCTCTTCCTTACCATTTCTGTCACTATCCCTAGAATTGGCTTTTGTGCGAGGAGCCATTTTTCACAAAGAAGCCAAGTTTTGATCATTTAAGTGTTACTACCATGTATATATGAGTACATAGGAAAGAAGTCAGCTTTGCGGTATATAGGCTGGCAGTAGCCAGGTGGGCTCAGCTGCAAACACCTCCCACTTGCACTGGCCTGGCCATACATGGGGCTCACAGTTGTGGTCATAGAAACCAGCTGTGTGTTCTAGACCTCCAGTCACTGCTTCTGAGTAATGAAATCCTCAGATTTCAGGAGGCTCTGCTCTGTTCTGTACATTGCTGAAGCACTGGGCACCTACAGAGCCTTTTGCCCGATGAGGTCCAGGCTTGCTCTGGTGGGGAGCCATTAAAGACTTTCACCAGAGAGGTTCATGCAGGCTATGTCAGAAAGATGCCCGGCATCTTTGGATAAGGATTGGAAAGGTGGGAGGCTCATCCATATAAGGATAAAGAGACAAGCCAGAAGGAGGGGCCAGATTTGGGGGATCTCTAGGGGATCGAGAAGATGTTTGTATGGCTTGCTGGGAGTGGAGCTGTACAGAGAAAGGGCCTACGTGGAGAATGGTTGGTTCCCAGCACGGCTGATGAAGTGGCCAGGCTGCCGGTCAGCAGGGTAGAGAAGAGCAGACTATGCAGGAGGCTCAGGTTTAGGGGAGGGAGAGTCCCTGTCATGCCTGCAGGGTTTCAGCAGGGTGTCAGGCACAGTGTGAGGATCTCCAACATACCGAGAGAAGTCCCTATCTGTAGCAGGAGTCGGTAGACTGAGCTTTGCGGGCCAGGAAGCAAAATCAAAGATATTTTGTAGGGATTTATATAACAAAAAAAATTTTTTTAGTGACAGAATTCAAAAAATGAAAATAATAATTGAGTACGATTCTTTGTAACAGATCTAATGGGGAGAATGAAATTATTGATGGAGGTTCAAAGTTAGTGTTCTCTGTCGTATAATCCATTGCCAGTGGTCATCTATAAGGGCTGCTCTCTGCCAGTGGCTGTACAAAAACAGGTGGTGGGCCAGATTTGGCCCATGGGTCACGGTTTGCTGACCCCTGGTCGGAAGATATCCATTTGGTCTTTTCGTGTGCTTTTCTTCCCCCTGGTCCTGGGATTCTCATTTTCCTGAGTGAGGGCCACCTAACCAGATGCCGTTCTTCTAAAGCAGGTGTCTCAGAAGCTCGCTGTGCTGCTGGCAGGACTGCCAGGAGCTGCTGATGAATATCCCTGCTTTGGTCAGAGGTGACATTTGCTTTTTGCCCACAGGCATTGCTTGAAAAGACTAACTACACTGTCATAGGTATTTTCTCTAAGTTTTCTCTTTTCTTGACTTTTATCCAAAGATTGAAAGAAGCCATAAGTACCAGTAAGGAACAGGAGGCACAGTACCAGGCCAGCCACCCAAACCTCAGGAAGCTGAATGATTCAGGTCAGTGGGGACCTGTGCTTGGCCACACTTGGATTCTGTGGGGAGACCTCTGGATTTAGTGTTGGTCCTGGTGGATTGGGGGCAGCAGAAATCCCAGCTGCTGTCATGGGTAAAGGTTGTTAGGGACCCAGTGCCACTCCCAGGGGGCTGGAAGTGTATGTTAGGCATGGCTCATCCTTCACTCTGTGGAGGGTGAAATAAGGAAGTAGGGGCCTGTGTCCCTTGAAAATGAGCCTGCCCACCATTAGTTCCTACCCTGTGTAGCTCCAAGCTCTTCCAGCACAGAAAAGAAAACTGTAGGAAAGCCCCTGTGGTAAGGGGAATAGCCCCCCAAAGATGCCCATGTCCCAGTCTCCACACCCAATGAATATATCTGGTTATATGACAAAAAATGAATTACAGTTGCTAATCAACTGATCTTGAGACAGGAAATTATTCCTGAGTTAACTGGCTGGGCCCAGTGTAATCACAAAGGCCCTTTATAAGTGGAAAGGGAGGCAGAGGAGAGACTGTCAAAAACTGGAAGATGCTTGGCTGCTAGCTCAGAAAATGCAGGGAGGGACCAGCTACTAATGATGCAGGTAACCTCTAGAAGCTGGAAAAGGCTAGGAATCACATTTTCCCCAAGAGCTTCCAGGAGGAGCACAAATCTGTTGACACCTCAGTTATAGCCCAGTGTGACCCATTACTGGACTTCTGACTCCCAGAACTGAAGGATAAGTCTGTGGTAGTTGTTGCTCAACACAGGGAGACTCGTGTAGCTTCTAGGCCCAAGTGGGTGGAGAAGCAGCAGCATGAACAGGCGTGCAAGGTCGATTGTATTTGATGTCCTAGTGCCTTGTTATCACATGATAGTCCCAGAAACATAATACCCCTTATCTGGAAAGGAATTTAGGCCTCCTGGGAGTCCCTGTGGACCCTTAGAAGTCCAGGCACATTGGAGCATGCTAGAAACCAGATGCTTCCTGTGCTGCCTTCAAGGAAAGCAGGGCTCATGGTGGACACTCCGGAACCCACTACTCTTGGTTGACACAGCTAAGAAGAAGCCTGATGAAAGCAGAGCTTGGGGGTCAGGAAAGATGGACATCAACACAGTTCAGTGTGGAAAGGCAAAAGCCATGGGAGACATGAGAGAAAAAAAAAACTAAAATGTGTAAGGCCCATGGAAAGTCCAAGCTTAATATACCCTGAAGAAGTAGAAAAGGAACCCTGCACCCAAAAGATACAATTTTAAGGCATTAAAGGGAGTTTTAATTTGTATTGTGTGTAGTAACCTAAGAGTCAAAAAGAAAAAAAGGATACCATGCATATCCGTAGATTGTGCTAGAGGAAATACACTAAGTCTAGAAAGAGAAGTTTCCCCAGAAGATATAAACTGGGATAATAGGGCTTTTCTGTGTGCATTCAGAAACTGCAGTTCAAGGAAGATTTGGGGCAAATGTGCATTATTGACATTTCTTTTTGCTTGTTTTATTTGAAGTGAAAAGACAGCGTAGAAATACATTTCAGGAAGAGAAGTCATCCACAATCCCATTTCTACAACATAGCTATTTTGATTTTTTTAATTAAAGTTTTTTTTTTTAAGTTTTTATTTATTTATTTATTTTGATAGAGAAAGGGTGTGTGCACAAGCAGGGAAGGGCTAGAGAGAGGGGGTTATGGAGGATCTGAAGTGGGCTCTGTGCATACAGCAGAGAGCCCGATGTGGGGCTCGAACTCATGAACCATGAGATCATGACCTGAGCTGTGAAGGCTGACACTTAACCGACTGAACCACCCAGGCACCCCGCTGTTTTGAGTTTTAAACCTCGTCGTGTAGACCTTGTTCACAACCCCAAGTAGTTTTGCATTGTTGTAGTTCTACTGATGTCTCATTACTTGTATGAGTCTCTGTTCCTTTCCCCGGCTCGTGTCCAGGGTCTGTCTAACCAGGTAACTGTAGGTTGAGGGTCTTTGATCTCCAAAAGGGCTGCCCCCCGCCAGGCTCCTCTCCCTGCCCCACAAGCCTGCCCAGTGCTCCTCCCTCATGCACTTTATCCATCCCCACACTCACCTCTTTGGGTGACCTCATCCCTTCGGCCTGTTTTCCAGATTAAGATTAATTTTGTGGGGCTCCTGGGTGGCGCAGTCAGTTATGCATCCGATTCTTGATCTCGGCTCAAGTCATCATCTCACAGTTCATGAGTTCAAGCCCCACATTGTGTTTTACGTGGATGGCGCGGAATCTACTTGGGATTCTGTCTCTCCTCTCTGCCCCTCCCCCACTTGTTCTCGCATGCTCTCTCGCTCTCTCAAATAATCTTAAAAAAAAAAAGATTAATTTTGTGAAGCAGTATTTCAAGACATGTTAGTTAACCATTCTCCTGGTGTTTCTTTCCAAACTCAGACTCCATCCCTGGAGGGGCTGGTCCTGCTGCGAGTACTGAGGCTTACCCAAAGAACCCACACCTTCGAGCCTATCACCAGAAGATAGACAGTAATCTAGGTAAGACCGGAAGGCTAGCTACACCAGCCTCCTCAGGTCACTTATTAAGAACACTTGTCTTCCAGACAGCTTGTGCTGGGCCCAGCCAGTACACCAGTAACCACCAGTTTCTCAGGACCAAAATGTGGTGTCTGCCACTTCTTCCCTACATGTCAAATCCAATATGAGATGTGAGTCATAGCTATCTCCTCTCTCTCTCTCTCTCTCTCTCTCTCTCTCTCCCCCCTCCCTCCCTCCCTCCCTCCCTCCCTCTCCCTCTCCCTCTCCCTCTCCCTCTCTCCCTCCCCCTCACACTCTCTTCTCTCTCTCTCTCTCTCTCTCTCTCTCTCTCTCTCTCCCTCTCTCCTTCGCCTTCTCTCTCTCTCTCTCTCTCTCTCTCTCTCTTTCTCTCTCTCTCTCCCCTTCGCCTTCTCTCTCTCTCTCTCTCTCTCTCTTTTTCTGGAGTCAGTCTACTTCTGTCCATCCTTACCTCTCATCTGGGCTATGACAGCCACAGGGACTAGGAGTCCCTGGGAGGCCACACAGTGCAGCATTGAGAATACCCCATCACCATCATCTCCCCTGTGCACCAGGCACAGGAACAGAACCTGTCTCTGAGGATTGGGGAGAGGGTTAGATGAGCAATACCATAAATCCCATAGGGAACTGCCTGGTCTGTAAGAGTTGGCCACTCATGTGGCCACTGCAGCAGACACTGGCCACACAGCCAGGCTCCTTGAATTCTGTGTCCTTTGCCCAGCCTCTTGCCCCATCTGCCTCTCCACCCCTCCTGCCCTTGTCACTTGTGGCTCCAAGTGCCTTCCTGCCTCTGCCTGGAGTGTCCTTCTTCCCCGCTGTTTGCAGGCTGGCTCCTTCTCATGCTGTGGGCCTGGCTTTAATGTGCTGTGCCTTGTCTTAGTTCTATATCTGCTGGCTCGTCTGGTGTCTTCCCAACCACACTGTAAATTCCATGGAACACAGGACTATTTCTATATTGTCATCACTTTACCCTGGCCTAGTAGGCAAGCACTTGATGATTCATTTTTGAATGAAGGGAGAGAAGCCAGTTACTTAAAGTTCAAGTGGAGGAGTGTGTGTGGGCAGTAGGAGCAGGCGTGTGAGCGGTTCCATGAGTTCATTCTACGTGGTGTCTCAGATGTGCTGCCCCTCTAACCTTCACCCCCTGAACAGGAACCTCCCCCATGGCTACCTGGGTCTCCATCAGTCTCCCACCCCTGTTGGGAGATGACAAAGTGGGTGAGATCCAAAGTAAAATCTCCCCCTACCTTAAAGGTATCGAGTAGGAGACAAAACTGAGACCCCTGGTGATGCACATTGGGCATCTGTGCCTAGGCTTCCTCTTCCTCTCCCCCCACCCGCCCCACCACAGGAGGGACACTGAGGGCCCCTTCCCTTATTTACTCAGAGCAGTGCCCATTCCAGAGCCCTGAGCAAATAGCATTACAGCATGTTAGACAAATCCATATACTTCCTTGTCAACATTTAGCCTTTGTTTCTGAGTATTTAGATTCGTTGTAGAAAATTATGAAGTTAGAGAAAAAAAAAATTATGAAGTTAGGTAAATGCCATGAGGAAATAAACACTTAGAAGCCTATTGTCCAGCGGTAGCCACTGATTTGGTATCATCTACTTTGGATGTACATGTGTACACATGTGTGTATTCAACGTCACAGTACTGGGGGTTATTTAGTATTACATCCTGCCTTTTTTGTTTACGTGTTGAACCCTAAAATTTTTTTCTTGAAATTTTTTTGACAAGCCCCACTTCACCAGTCCCATCCCCTCCTTTTGGACGCTTAGGTTATTTCCATCCTTCTCTACTGTATATGATCCTTTTGGGAGCAAATCATTATAATCCTATAAGTAAATCTTTGGCTGCATTTGTAGCTGGATTGCTAGAATGGAATTACACAGGGAAAAGAAGTCTCCTCCTGAGCATTAAAAGAAATCTTCATGGAAATAAGATGTCAATTGTAGAAAATAGACATAAGCAGGAACAATAAAAGAACTACTTCGCCCACCCACAGCTCACAGTTTCCCTCGGTGTGAATGTCAGCACTAAACCTGCCCGCCGGTAGCAGGGGAGAGGGCCCATCTCCACACTACACACCCAGGCAGGCTTCCATCCCAAACTCCACCTGCCCTTTGCCTTCAGAGCCTAGGAAAGCCCCAGGCAGCCAGCTCTTTATTGGGTCCTCTGGACTCTGCCCTCCAGAGCCAAAGGCCTCAGCCAGAAGGTGCATCTGCTGGGATGTGACCACTCCAGAGCCACACAAAGGGACTTGAAGCCCTCAGTCTTCCACATTGAAGGTTTCCCCACCCAAATGGTGTCACTGGTGCCAACTGAAGAGAGGAGGAGGAGGGAGACCTATGGAAGGGTACAGAGGTTAGGGAGTGAGGCAGGAAGAAGGGGTAAGTACAGCCCATCCCTGGAGGCTAAGGGGGTACGATTGGCATGATCTTTGTAATCTGGGCAGGCATGTGTGGCATGCCGAGAAGGGCTAGGGTGGCACTCAGGAGCCATTGGGCCCACTGACACAGGCTGTGCCTGGCTGCCCTTCACAGGTTTGCTCCTTCCTTCCTACCACACCCCCTGGCCCCTGCCTTTATCTCAGGGACTAGTGCAAGTTCCCTTCTGGCAGCAGCTCCCTTGTTGGGTGGCTTTACTTTATCACATACCTTTTTTTTTTTAATCTCGGTATACTTATTGCTTGTCCTTTGCTGTCCCAACAACCAGCAAACTCCCTGACGCTTGGGGTGACCTCATAGGTTTCACTCTCCATGGAATACAAGATCAAAGGTTTCAATAAATTCAAGAAGCATAGAGTTAAGGACAATTTTAAAAACAAATTTGATTCTGCTTAGATTTGTGGTGCTAGGGCCAAGTATTTGCGTAACCTGACTTTTCTTTGTTTAATGTTTTATCTTTAATTCAGCCGTAAGAAGGCTTATGAAGCACCTCTTCTTCTCTCTTCCCTCTAGTTCTTTCTTGGCCTGCTGTTGCTAGTAAAAGGACAGAGGGCAGCTCTGGGCATGCCCCCCATTTCCACTCTGTGCATTGCACACATACGTACATACACACACGCGCACACGTATACACACACAGCCGTGAATCCCGGGAAGAGGCCATACTACCTAAGTCCACTCTGGCAGAATATTGAAGTCAAGGCTCACCTCTGCAGTTGGCTCAGCCCCATCAGGGGACCCCACAGTGCCTCCAGCATCTCCCTTCAGTTCGCATTGATCCTAGTTCACCTTTATGTCACCTCTGCCCAATACTCCCTTCATATACTGTTAAGTCCAACCACGGCTTTACAGATGTTATCCATCTTAAAAACAGATGTGGTAGTGATTTTTTACAATTATTTGAAACAAAGGGAAAATATTCATCACAGGACAGCATATGGAAGGAAATAGAATGAGTTCAGAAGGAACCTGACACCAGAGTGGCTAGTTGTGGCAGAGCCACTCCCTGGGGACCTGCCTCTCAAAGGAGATTCCCCTCAGCTATGATCTGAGTCCTGGGAAGGCCAGAGCACAGATTAGGAAAGGGGTCAGAATTTGAACTCAGACCCAGTGGGACTGACCTGGGTTTCTCCCCATACTGCACTTGCCCTGCTTAGAAGTGGGACGTTGACCCCTTGTGTTTGGACTTGAACTTCAGCAGTAGTGATGTAACCTATTGCTAGTGCTGAACCTTTGCCAAAACTTGTGTGCTTCATAGTCCCCTTGGGTCTTGCCCCAGTTGGCATATCTGAAGGGACCTTCAGCTCTTTGTTCCTTTTGACATGGGGACCCTGGACTGCAGGGATCTCTGCAGAGATCCCTCTGCTTGTGCAGAGTCCACTGTCTTCTTTCTGGCCGCAGAGTAAGCAAAGGAAATGGTGCCAGCCAGATTCAGGTTATGTCATACCCACAGGACATATACAGCATCGATGTGTTTGTGGATCTGAGCAGTGGTAGCTGAGAATGAACTAATGTGGGAAAATGTGAATTTTCGTAACAGAGGTGACAGGACCTCACAGCATTCAGGTGCAGTGGAAACATTTGCACTTCATGGGTTTTTTGGGAGAGTACCCCAGGTGGCAAGGCAGGGATAACACCCCTATTTCTCCTGCCACCTGCAGAGTGGAAGGGGCGGTGGGATACAGCCTTCTCTGAGGGGATCCTAGGACAGGAGCAACCCGGGTGCAGGGGCTCCCTTTGGACAGGGGCTTCCCAGGTCCATCTCTCAGATGTGTTTCAAAACAGGAATCCTCATACCTGCTAATCCAGAACTGTGCTTTCATCGAGCTTTAGAGAGCTGGAGATGGAAGGAAGGAAAGCTGGCAATGTTGAGTTTACCCACCAACATGGGGCTTTTGCTCCTGAAGAACAAGCCAGTGGGTCTGGCTATTAGTTACCTACATACTTCTCACAGATACTCATCATGGGGTCTGGGAAGGGAATGTGTTTTCCAGACCCCTCTGTACTTCTCTTTTCCTTGGGTACTAACTGATCTTGCAATGTGCTGCAACCTACTAGAACATTCAGAGGCAGCTGAAACATTCAGAGGCAGCATTTTTTTAAAGCACAAAAAGATAAACAGCATTGTACAAACAGTGGTTATCTTAGGCTGACACCTGGGGGAGGAGTGGCTTCAACATTAAGCGCAAATTGCTTTATATGGAGTAAGCAGGTTTTCTTTTTACTTGCATGTGTTTTGGAAAATGTAACCAAAGCCCTAGAGTTTTATCTATCTTATGAGAAGGAGGACTCTGTAAGTGTAAGTATTGCTGAGCACCTGCCATGGACCACACAGCAGCCGCAATGCTGTGACTTTGCTCAGCCCCGTGTCCTTTCCCTCTCCCACAGATGAGCTGTCCATGGGACTAGGCCGGCTGAAGGACATAGCCCTGGGGATGCAGACGGAAATTGAGGAGCAAGATGACATTCTTGACCGCCTCACAACCAAAGTGGACAAATTAGATGTCAATATAAAAAGCACAGAAAGAAAAGTTAGGCAACTTTAAAGACAGAGAAGGAGTTCCACTCCATTGTGACGAAAAGAGCCGAAAGATCTTTTAAACTTCCCAAAATTTCATTTATGTTGTTTTAGTATGTAATGTACCATGTGTTTGCAAATGTTATAATTATAGAGTGGGTCCTAGGAGATGTTGTTAGGAGAAGTGTCTGTCCCACTTTTTTTAGAGCCATCATCTCTTGATTCTCTGAACTGAATGCTCAGAGCTGTAGTCTGAGCACAGTAGCATGGCCCTGAGTACCTTGGGCCTTTGGTTACCATGCCAGAATGAGAACAAAAAAGTTGCATTTCTCAATTTAACAAGCATATGGAAAGATGTGGGCAGAATTTCAGTCTTGGAACCACCAACCTCTGTTCCTGTTTGCTGTATTTCTCATTTCTTGGCCTTACGGTGAGTCAGAGCACTGAGAGACTGTGTAAGCCAGTTGTTTGTGGGGGATGGTCCTTCCCACACCTTGGCTTACCATTCACGATCCTCCCACTCCCACACACACACACTGAGCACATTGCGATTCTCTCAACACACCCTCTCACCACCCCCCGGAAAGGATCAGTGTTAGGTTCACATTGTGATCCTCTCAACACCCTAAAAGAATTAGTGTTCAGAAATGGAAAGTATCAGCATTTGCTGTTTGGTTGACAAATGTCACCTTTCCCTCCTGGCCTCCATCCTTGGCATGCCTTTTAATAGGAGGTGTTCAGATCCTCCTGCTCTCTGTGATGCCTGGAAATATGCAGGGAATCGGTTCAGCCCTGCTTCCCTGTGCACTCTCACTTCTAAGTCGCTGTCTGAGGTTAGGGACAGATGCAGCACTGCCTCAAGTCTATCCAGCTAGCCGATTGGGGGCCCTCTACAGTTTGTGGGAATGGAGCATCATACAGACCATGCCTCCACTGTGTGCTCCTCCCCTCTGGGAGCATCTTGACCCAGCCTTGGGGATGGCAGTGTTTATTCAGTGCCTGGGATCCCCTGACCTGTCTAAGATTCCTATCCATTCTTCTTCTTGCAAGATGACTTGACTCATCACTTGGTTCTTTGCCACCCAGTTTGAGGACTGATACTCCACATACGATGCTGACTTGCATAGAATGACTAAGCTTTAAAAAAAAAAAAAGCCCAGACATTATCATTTTAAGTGGCCCAGCTTGTTCTACACAAAGACATTAATCTGATTACAGAAATAAATTTTAATTAATGCTTTTAAGTGATTCTTTTTTTTGTAAAGTGACATTAATTAAAATTGACTTCTGTAATTAGATTACTGTCTCGGTGTTGGTGTCTCCAACAGAATAATTGAAGCTATAAGACCCTTGTCTTTTTAAAAAGCAAATTAATTAAACTTTTAAAAGATGGTGAAAGGGGCTGATTTTAATAAGATCAGTTAGGTCAGAAACTTTATAATAGTGTGCTTCACCTTGACACATGGCACTGTCTGTGTGACCGTCACCAGTTTGGTTCTGGAGCCTATAAACAAAGTCCCTTAAAGCAAAGGAAATCTCTGAAGTGCTACAGCAAAGTATTTATGTAGCAGTTCATTTGTAGAAGTTCCATCCCTGCATGATATTCCTAAAAACACAGCTTCCATTGGCAGATAGAACTTTGTCATGTTCCAGCCACCTCATGGAGTCTGAGCAACATCATTATGAATATCTCAGCACATGAGAACACAGAGGTGGTCAAATTAGATGTTTATCAGATGAGCTGATCACTCTCTTGATCAGTGGTAAAGGAAAAATTTTAAACATATACCTAGCCCAGATAAAATGAGTTCAGAGAACTTTCAGCAAAAAGGCTGCTGACAAGCATGAGGCCAGAATGCAGAGCAGCCTGTGTGTATATTTCCACTCCTAATTGTTTCCGATTTTTTTCTAACACCTTCCATGTATGTCATCATAGATGTTTCTGTTCATCAGGCAGAGACTCATGGAGATTAGTCATTATACCTCAGGCCTAAACTTAATTTTTCAAATAAATACATGTAAAGGCCACAAACATTCTCTTCCACAGTCTTACATTTGTATGATGAGATTAGTGATTTCAGTGACCTGAGGCGAAGTGGCACCAAATATTTTGCCCCTTCCCTGTCTTTTGTTAGATAATTGAAGCCAGTTGCCCCCCCCCCACTCTTTCTTTACCCACCCCCAAGCATATGAAAGGAAAGCACCGTCACTTTTCTAGAAATTGTCTTCTGACACATTAGACGTATATTTAATCCACTCTTGTTTAGACCCTTTTATTCTAAGGCCCTGGCCAAGGGACTCTCCAAGCTAGATGCTGGCCACCAGCTTCTTTCTGCTGGGTCTTCACTCCTGCTCACATGCCCATGAAGGACCAGTTGCCGATTCTACTTTATTAAGCAATGTTGTTTGCATTTTCAGAGAACAAAGGGAAACATGGAGCCTCCAGAATCTTTGCACATGATGATTATGATCAAAAAGAACATTCTACCCTCTAGACTAGACGACATACCTATCTCATGGAGGCACTCCAAGGTGCCCAGGCTGGAGTTGGCTGTGGGTGAGCTTTGTTACCACAGACAAGAGCAGTGAACTCACCCTTCTTACCAGGTAGGGTCTATAGGACAGGTTCTTACTTCCACAGTCAAGCTGGAAACAAACTGTGCCTTCAAAAAAGTGGCTTTTCTAACTTTAGGTTGGTTATATGTTAAGTGTGCTACTAACTTAAAAATAAGTGCATTCTCTTCAGAGGAAACAGTTTCTAACATCTAGTGATCTGTAACAACACCAGTGGAGCTGCCTTGTCTTTTCTGTATTCTGTAGGAAAGGAGACCTGAATTTAACTCAGGTGGCAAGAAGAAAATTCATAAGTGCATTTTTATTTCTCTTTCTCTAACTTCTGTTTGTGAATATGTCATTTTAAGGGTACACTACACCAATTTAGTAAAAAAAAAAACGCTTACATTTTTGCCTCTATAGGCCTTTTCTCAGAATTTGTAAAGTTACCACTGTTGTTAGCATCTTCAGCTCTGATGATGAAATGTCTTGTATAGAGAATGATAAGCCAGTCATTCAAAGTGCTTGAGGGGCGGAGGGGAGGCTCTTTGTTCAGAGTCTATCAGAACAGCCCCTAAGCTCCATGCCTTCGACTCAACAAATGACCATATTCTGGAAAATAAAATGTGAAGTTTTTAAAATCAGATTGTCTCTTACATAGTCATTTTCAAAGAGTGGGTGGAGGGACTCCTTCATGTTGAGTCTTCATATATTTGGTCCTTGCTGCCTTATGAACAAGCTTCCTTCTTGAAACCTTCTCCTTTCATCTTTCAGAGTATTCTTCTGATCTGTCTCCTACCTCCCTGACCACATTGCAGTACTGTCTAGATATGGGCTCGGCAAAGTGCTAAAGGGCCAGAGAGTAAATGTTTTAGGCTCACAGGCCAAACAATCTGTCATAACTACTCAGCTCTTACATCATGGCACAATAGCAGCCAAAGACAATACATAAATAAAAGAGAATGACCGTGTTCCAATAAAGCTTTATTTATGGACACAGATTTTTTTAAGGAAATTTAAATTTCATATATTTTCACATGTCACAATATCCAATTATTTTCCTTTTTTTTTTTTTTCAATCAACTTAAAAACATAAAAACCACTTAGTTCATGGGAGGTACAAAACATGGTGGACTGCCCTTGGCCCACAGGCATAATAGTTGGCCATACCATTTAGACTGCCACTAGGTACTCCTAGGAATGGGAGAATGAAGGATGACTGGGCACTCTATTCTACAAGTGGGTCCTGTCAGGACTCCTGGCCCCTCTAAACATCATAGTTCACCAAAGAAAGAGCAGGCCAGCCTAACCTTGACTCCACTGTCCTGCTTCCACCTTCACATCTCACCACAGGTGCAGGAATCACTTCAAGATTTGAAAGTTCTGAGTAGGCACCTGGAGGCTGGACTGGACCATCTTGAAAATCTTAACCTGTCAGTGGACTGGCTACCTGTGTCCCAAAGACCACTCTGGTTTTATTGGATATCATCTTTGGGCATCATTATAGATAAGGAATGATGAGAATCTGAACATGGGCAGCAGACTGTTGTGGGAATACAAGGGAGAGATGTTACACAGAAAGAAGCAAAAGCAAAAAAAAATCAAGGTGGCTCACATTTGGGCAAGTAAAGGAAAAGCTGGAGTTTGGGTTGTGGGTGGGAGAGGACATGAGGAAGGTAGGCAGGTCCCAAATGCAAGGCCTTATGGGCCTTATCAAGGAGTCAGAGTACACTGACCTTCCTTGACAGGGAGGCACTGACAGATTCTAAGCAAGAGAGTGACATGACCAGATTTGCATTTTGAAAGGACGATATAGATACATCACTGCATTGTTTATAAGAGCAAAAAAGCCTGGAAACAACCTAAGGAAATGATAGAATAAATTGTGGCTCACCCCCAGCTGCAGTAGACAGTTGCAGTTATGAAAAGTTTTCAGAGCATATAGAATAATGCAAAATTTACATTATGGGGAAAAAATGGACATAAAATTCATTACTATGGTCCCAATTTTGTGGAAAAGCAAACCAATATGTATACTGCAGGGAGGGGGGAAATCACCCTATGTCAGTGAGAAGAACAAGATGGGAACAGGCTAAAGAGAAGCACTTTGTAATGTTCCAGGCAGGAACTGGAGAGAGGACCCACACTAGAGCGTGGCAGGGAGGGAAGTGGGTGAGTGGGCCCCAGAGAGACTTAGGCAGAGCAGACTTTAGTGATGGATTTTCCAGTGAGGGAGGTGTTGAAGAGAACACTCAAGTTTCTGGTCACAGGAACTAGTAGCAGACAGTTTCATTTCACTAAAGGAATACAAAAACACAAGCAAGTCTGGGGTTATGGTCAGAGGAACATGTTGAATTTAAGAGCTTTGGGACATCCAGACAGATTGTAGGTGCTGAGCCAATGGTTATGCACAAAACAGGCCAGGATCCCTATTCTCAGGGAACTTACATTCTCATGGGAGAGAAGATGATCCACAAATAGGAAAACAATTAGTATGCTAGAATTCACCATGCAGGTCTGGGGCTTGGGGGAGAAGTGGGAAAGATTCGGGGAATTTTCAGATTATAGGTGGTGATTAAAGCTGAGTAGGTGAAGGAGTGCCCCAGGAAGAGTGAGAGGGAGCTGCACCTGAATCCTGGAAATACAGACACTGGAGGCCAGAAGCCTTGAGAAGAACCCAGCTCAAGGGGCACCTGGGTGGCTCAGTTGGTTAAACCACCGACCTTTGATTTCGACTCAGATCATGATCTCAGGATCGTGAGGTCCCTACTGACAGTGTGGAGCGTGCTTGGAATTCTCTCTCTCTGCCTCTATCTCTGCCCCTCCCCAGCTCACATGCGCGCTCTCTCTCTCTCTCTCTCTCTCTTTCAATAAATAAATAAGCATTTTTTTAAAGGTGGAAAGAGAAAAGTGATCAGAAAGCAAAGGCAGATGGAGCACCTGGGTGGCTCAGATGGTTAAGCGTCCAACTCTTGGTTTCAGCTCAGGTCATAATCTCACAGTTCATGAGTTTGAGCCTCACATCGGGGTCTGTGGTGATGGTGCACAGTCTGCTTGGGATTTTCTCCCTGTCCCTCTCTGCCCCTCCCACATCTCTCTCTCGCTCTCTCAAATAAAAAATAAAACTTTAAAAAAAAAGAAAGCAGAGGCAGAGTTCCAAGGAGGAAGTGATCAGCATGCTCAAATACTAGACAGGAAGAAATAGTAAGTCAGAAGTGTTTCAGTGGAGTGGCTTGGGTGGAACCCAGATTATAAGGGCTACAAAATGAATAGGCGGCAAAGGGGGAGATTACTCTCTTAAACATGGCCGTGAAGGAGAAAGACGGGGTGGTAAACTAGGAAGGCGGTAGAAGACAGGATCATGGGAGAGTATGGACCTTATGTGAAGGCTAAGAAGAAAGAGGTGAGGAGAGACGGGAAAGGTCAACCACAGACCCGAGAAGAGACACCTCTTCCCAGAAAAAGAAATAAAGAAACAATGTAGACATACACACTGGTGTTGTGCCCAGGTAGCCATAACCAAGTACCACAAACTGGTGACTTAAGCAACAGAAATGTATTGTCTCAGTTCTGGAAGCTAGAAGTTCAAAATCAAGGTGTTGACAGCATTGGTTCCATCAGGGTGGTGAGGGAAAGCTCCACCCCAGGCCTCTCTCCTTCACATTTAGGTGGCCATTTCATGTTCATATGACATTCCCCCTGTATCTACACATCATCTTTCCTCTGTCCACCACTTTGTGTCCAAATTAACCCTTTTTTGAAGGACACCAGTTGTTATTAGATTAAGGCCCACCCTAATGATCTCTGTAAAGGCCCTATCTCCAAATAATGTCACATTCTGAGTCACTGTGGGTTGGAACTTCAGTGTGTTAATTGACATGTAGACACAGTCCCACACAGCTGGGAAGGAGCTGACCTCTGACAACCTTAATTTTCTGTGTGAAGCTGAAATAGGTGGGAGCTAAGATAGAGGATGGAAGCAGTAGATTATCAAGGGAAGGACTGTAAATGACCCAGCTAAGACAGGGGACTCAGAAGGACCCTGGCAATGAACACATTTCACAGATCTTAAAAAATAAAAACAGAATAGTGGGGTTTCTAGCCCTGCAGCTCCCTATAGGTTTTAAGGCTGCTTGGCAGCAGATAAGAGAGACTCCTTACAATGTCACCAGAGTTCCAGAGCAGGCCTCTGTTCTGGGACAGAGGTAAATTAGAAATCAGAATTCTGGCCTATGGCCTAAGGCAATGGTCTGGTTCCTTGACCAGAGTCACAAGGCAGAAGTCTGGGTGCTAGAATGGGCTCAGATCAGAGGAAGACTGGAAGCAAAACTGACTTGACATTGATTTTTCCACTTAAAACTCTACCAGAAGAATGACCTGAAGTCTAGGCAGGACTCAACTTAAAAGTAGGCTAAGAGCAGGGAGTGAAGCAAGTCATTACAAATGTACAGGAAACTGCTTACCCCACAGAGGCAGCATTTAAAGGGGTTACAGTGCCCACTAAGGCCAGAGATAAACCTTTGAGACCCAACAGCACCTGCAGGCCAGTTAGAAATTAACTTAAAATCAAGTTCTGCTGTGGGTTGATTCGACTTTTTTTTTTTTTTTTTTAATGTGTTTTGTTTTCAAGTTTCTGTTTTCTGAGACAGGCTAATGCTGGTCATGTCATTCCACCACTTAAAACCCTTTGTTGGCTCCCATTGTGGCTATGACAGAAGTGTCATTTAGGGAAGCCAGTTGGCCAGCTGAGGCAGCACATGACAAACCTCTGTTGCACCAAATATGGTGGCGCCTGAGTCCCCAGACCCAGAGGTGGCTAGTTTCCTGCGGATGCTAACCAAAATCACAAAGAATTTTAAAATGAGAAGGAAATCCAGGGGTGCTTGGCTGGCTCCATTGGAGGAGCATGTGACTCTTGATCTTGAGGTCATGAGTTCGAGCCCCTCATTGGGTGTGGAGATTACTTAAATAAAAACTTTTAAAAAATGAGAAAGAAGTTCCTAAGTATTCATTTACAACAAGAAATACAAGAAATATAATTGTCAAACAATTTGAACTGGGATGTAAGCTCT
The DNA here is from genome assembly GCF_018350215.1 of Panthera leo. NCBI lineage: Eukaryota > Metazoa > Chordata > Mammalia > Carnivora > Felidae > Panthera > Panthera leo. The sequence continues at coordinate 29,322,500 of NC_056690.1, read as the reverse complement.
GTAAAGATGGGAACTCTAGAGTGTTGTGCCTGGCACAGAATAGACAGTAGGTTTTTGTTGAGTGGATGGTTAAAAAACAAAACAAAACAAAACAAAAACGAAGGAGGGGACAGAGAACAAGAAAGTGAAATTCTTGGCCAACAAGTAGTGAAAAAGTACTCAACAGGGGTGTCCCGTTGGCTCAGTCGAAAAGAGCATGTGACTCTTGATCTCAGGGTTGTGAGTTTGAGCTACAGGTTCAAGAGCCACAGGTTGGGTGTAGAGATTACTTAAAAATAAAGAATAAAATCTTAATAATAATAACAAAACTTTAAAAAGAGTACTCAAGGGGTGCCTGGATAGCTCAGTCAGTTAAGCGTCCCACTTCTGCTCAGGTCATGATCTCGTGGTTTGTAAATTCGAGCCCCAAGTCAGGCCCTGTGCTGACAGCTCAGAGCCTGGAGCCTGCTTCGGATTCTGTGTCCCCTTCTCTCTCTACCCCTCCCTCGCTTATGATGTCTCTCTCTCTCTCTCTCAAAAATAAATAAACGTTTAAAAAAAAAAAAAGAGTACTCTGGGGCGCCTGGGTGGCTCAGTCGGTTAAGCGTCTGACTTTGGCTCAGGTCATGACCTCGCACTCCGTGAGTTCAAACCTCACGCCAGGCTCTGTGCTGACAGCTCAGAGCCTGGAGCCTGCTTCAAATTCTGTGTCTCCATTTCTCTCTGCCCCTCCCCCACTCACACTCTGTCTCTGTCTCTCTCTCTCTCTCTCTCTCTCTCTCAAAAATTAACTTGAAAAAATAAATAATAAAGAAGAGTACTCAATATCACTTAACAGGGAAATGCAAATCAAAACCACAATGAGGTAGATATCAACTCATGCCTGTTAGGGTGGCAATTATAAAAAGACAAGAAAAAGCAAATGTTGGCGAGGATGTGGAGAAAAAGGAACCTTTCTACACTGTTGGTGGGAATGTAAATTGGTATAGTCACCATGGAAAACAGTATGGAGGTTCCCTAAAAAATTAAAAATAGAATGGGGGGATGCCTGGGTGGCTCAGTCAGTTAAGCGTCCGACTCTTAATTTCAGCTCAGGTCATGATCTCATGATTCTTGAAATTGAGCACTATCGGGCTCTGCACTATAAGCATGAAATATGCTTGGGATTCTCTCTCTCACCCTTTCAGCCCCTCCCCTGCTCACATGCTGTCTCTCAAAAAAAAAAAAAAAAAAATACAATCTTTACCAAAAAAATGATAAAAATAGAACTACCATGTGATCTAGTAAATTCACTTCTGGGTATTTATCCAAAGGAAACAAAATCACTGTCTCAAAAAGGTATCTGCACCTGCACCTGCCATGTTCATAGCATTATTTACAACAGTCAAGACATGGAAAGAACCTAAGTGTCCATCAATGGATGAATGGATAAAGAAAATGTGATACACACACACACACACACACACACACACACACACACACACACACACTGGAATAGCATTCAACCAGAAAAAAGGAAATTCTGCCATTTGTAACAACATGGATGGGCATTGAGGGCATTATGTGAAGTGAAACAAATCACAGAAAGATAAATATCATATGACCTCACTTATGCATGGAATCTAAAAAAATAAACACAGACACAGAGAAGTTTGGGGGTTGCCAGAGGCAGGGGTGGGGAATGGGTGAAATGAGTGAAGGTGGTCAAAAGATATAATAAACTTCTACTCATAGAATAAATAAGTTCTGGGGATGTCATGGATAGAATGGTGACTCCAGGGGCAGCTGGGTAACTCAGCTGAGCGTCCGACTTCAGCTCAGGTCATGATCTTGTGGTTCATGAGTTCGAACCCCACATTGGGCTCACTGCTGTCAGCTTGTCAGCACAGAGCCCACTTCAAATCCTCTGTCCCCCCTCTCTCTGCCCCTCCCCCACTTGCACTCCCCCCAAAAATAAATATTAGAATGATGACTACAGTTATTAATACTATATTGTATATTTGAAAGTAAATCTTAAAAGTTCTCACAAGAAAAACATAACTCCATGAGGTGATGGATGTTAACTGTGGTTAACCATTTCCTGATATATACATGTATGTAATCATGTTGTACACCTAAAGCTAATACAATGTTATATGTCAATTATATCTCAATAAAACTCAGGGAGAAATGTGAAATTCTCATTGTAACTGAAAACCCCATTCTCTCTCTGTAGGAATGCTATTGAGCCAGGTTAAAATCTGATGATAGCTTAGTTCTTATTCCTTCCTTAGGCTGAGCCTCACCACACACGGCCATGCACATCATGTGTGCTGAGTTTATTCATCATGTAAATGTCCATTATCTCAGGATCTTGTAAAGGGCTGCTTTTTCTGAATTCCAGTAAGGAGAGGTTTTAGTCCACATTTGCTTGAATGGCTACCTAGACATTTTTTCTTCTTCCCAATGACAAAGCCACAGTCACGTTTGGTCTAAGTCAGGCACGGCTCTCCTATTCTTCCTGGTGCTTGCTTTAGGAGTGGACATGTGACCCAGTGGGGTGGGGATGGGAAGGGGAATCTCTTGAAAGTCTTCTGGAGGAAGTGCTCTTTGCTCGTAAAAAGGAACACAAGGTTCACCTAGGTGGCTCCATTGGTGGAGCTTCAGACTCTTGATCTCAAGGTTGTGAGTTCAAGTTCACCCACGTTGGGTGTGGAGCTTACTAAAAAAAAAAAAAAAAAGTCCTTCTTCCACTGGCACTGTCATGACTGGATGTGAGGCCTGGGGTGCTTGCAGACATCTGGACACCAGCCAGAAAAGAAGCCAAAATCTGAAGGTGGTTAGAACCAAGAAAATCACAGAGAAGCAGACCTAGGGTCTGGATATCCTGCATCTGGAGCTGCCCTACTACAGACTTTGTGTTGTGGAAAATGACAAATACCCTTACTGCTTAAATTATTTTCAATCAGGGTTCCTAATTATTACAGCACAAAGCTTGCCTGGCTACGATGGTTATGCCATGAATCCTTGATAAGTAAATTTTTGTAAGATCCCTGAGTCACTCTAGTATTGCAGGTATGGACTGATCAATTGGATTGCCTAACCCCAGGAGGTGTAGACTGCTTTTTTTTTTTAATTTTTAAATATTTACTTATTTTTGAGAGACAGACAGAGGGTGATTGGGGAAGGGGCAGAGAGAGAGGGAGACACAGAATCTGAAGCAGGCTCCACGCTCTGAGCCGGCAGCACAGAGCCTGACACAGGGCTCGAACTCACAGACTATGAGATCATGACCTGAGCCAAAGTCGGACACTCAACCGATTGAGCCACCCAGGTACCCCTGTGGATGGCTTTTTGAACAGACTTTGCATGAGGAATGGAGTGGGATAATCCTAGGTGATCTGGGGGTTTAAACAAACACAAAGTCTTCTTTTTCAGAAGCAAAGATGGCCAGGGGAGCCACTATTATAATGGGTAGGAAATAAAAATGTGGAAACGGGGACCTACGTTGAAAAGAAGTGTTCATGATTTTATAGCAGCTTTTGAGATTTTAGTCTTGTTTTAGGGAAGGGGAATTTGGGATTGAAGTCTCCTGTCTTCTGTCTACATCATTCACAGGAGATTTTATCCTTACAGAGATGAGAGTACAGTGAAGAGCAGTTACAAGGTACTTCCTCAAATAAAGATGGTTGACACAAGACTCCTCACATGTAAGCACTGAGTCTGTATTTACGCAAAGATTTCTAGTTCTCACTCTGACTGTTACAGAATAACCATATACCTCCTATGATGGTATGGCTATATGGCATGAATGCTATGGTTATGAATTGAAAGTTATTTTATAATGAGAATCAAACTATCAGTATTACTAAAAAGGTGGGATCTCAGCTATAGGTCAAGTTCTCACAGGGTCAGTCACCACTGTCCTATGAATCACGGAGGGGAAAAGATATTTCTCTCAGATGAAAAATTGAAACTGAGAAGGAAAGCCCCAGGAGGTGCAAGTCTGATTGTACATTAGGATTAGCTGGAGTTTTAAAAACTACTGAAGGTGGTCCTTAAACATATGTGAAGTTGCTCAATCTCATTCCTAATATGAAAAAGGTAAAATAAAACTACTCTGAACATTTTTTTCACATATAAGTTGCAAGGATCTAGAGTCAGATATATACCATTGACTGATGAATGGATAAAGAAGAGGTAGGATAGGGGCGCCTGGGTGGCTCAGTCGGTTAAGCGTCCGACTTCAGCTCAGGTCACGATCTCGCGGTCCGTGAGTTCGAGCCCCGTGTCGGGCTCTGGGCTGATGGCTCGGAGCCTGGAGCCTGCTTCCGATTCTGTGTCTCCCTCTCTCTCTGCCCCTCCCCCGCTCATGCTCTGTCTCTCTCTGTCTCAAAAATAAATAAAATGTTAAAAAAAAATTAAAAAAAAAGAGGTAGGATATATATACCATGGAATATTACTCAGCCATCAAAAAGAATGAAAGCTTGCCATTTGCAACAACATGGGTGGAGCTATGTCTTATGCTAAGCAAAATAAGTCAATCAGGGAAAGATAAATACCATACAATTTCACTCACATGTGGAATTTAAGAAACAAAACAGATGAACATATGAGGGGGCAGGGGAAGAGGAGGGAGGGAAACAAACCACAAGAGGCTTTTTAAAAAATATTTATTTATTTATGTATTTATTTATTTATATGTTTATTTTTTTTTGAGAGAGAGAGAGAGTTCTTGTGCAAGTGGGGGAGGGGCAGAGAGTGAGGGGGACAGAGGATCTGAAGTTTGCTCTGTGCTGACAGCAGGGCTCAAACTCATGAACTGCAAGATCATGACCTGAGCTGAAGTTGGGCGCTTATCCGACTGAGCCACCCAGGCACCCCTATTTATTTTTGAGACAGAGGGAGAGAAAGCAGGGGAGGGCAGAGAATCCCAAGCAGCCTCCACACTATCAGTGCAGAGCCCAACGTGGGGTTCAAACTCATGAACCATGAGATCATGACCTGAACCCAAAGCAAGAGTCAGATGCTTAAATGACTGTATGTTAAAACTAAATTTTAGGGGCACCTGGGTGCTCAGTTGGTTAAGCATTCGACTTCGGCTCAGGTCATGATCTCATGGTTTGTGAGTTCGAGCCCTGCGTTGGGCTCTGTTAACAGCTCAGAGCCTGAATCCTGCTTCACTTCTCTCTCTGCCCCTCCCCTGCTCATGCTCTGTCTCTGTCTCTCCCTGTCTTTCTCTCAAAAATAAACATTAAAAAAATAAAACTAAATTTTAAATAATTTTTTAATAAAGTTTTAAAAATTGGACATACAATTTCACCAATATTCTCTTCTACTTCTCCTCTACTTCTGAGGATATGGGGATTCAATTCCCTGGTCCCCTTTCATTGAGGCTTGGCATGTGACTCATTCTGATTCATAATTCTGCAAACAGAATTAACATACATCCTCTGGGCTGAAGCATTTAATAGCTGGTGTTCTTAAATGAAAGAGACTCTCCAGTTCTAAAATTCAACTACCGAGGGAGAAGGTCAAGTGTTTGTTCCACTTGGTGTACCTTCAGGATGGTGGAGCTTCCACCAGCCTGGATTGCTGAGTTGCTGCACAGAGGAACACTGCCCTGTCTGCTTATAAGTAAGAAATAAACCTTTATTGTGTTAAGTCACTACATGAGTCCGGGCTAGTCTAACACACTGTCAATGAGGCTGTGGGGAGAGAGGCATTCTTCTATGTTACTGCTGAAGGACAAAATGGTATGATGTTCAAGAAAGGAAATTTGACCATATGTACCATTTATCCTTTAATCTTTTAGGAATTCATTCTACAGAAATACCTACTATTGCAGATTGAATGTTTAATGCCCCCCAAAATACATATACTGAAATCTAATCCTTAATGTGATGGTATTAGGAAGTGGGCTTATGAGAGGTGACTAGGTCATGAAGGTGGAGCCCTTATGAATGGAATTAGTGCCTTTATCAAAAAGACCCCAGAGAGTTCCCTCACCCTTTCCTTCTGCCATGTGAGGACACAGGAACTAGGAAGTGGGCTCTCACCAGACACTGGATCTGTGGATGTCTTGATCTTGGACCTCCCAGCCACCAGAACTGTGAGAAATAATTTTTTACATATAAGCCATTCAGTCTTTGGTAGTTTATTATGGCAGCCCAAACTAAAACACCTGCATACTTATGAAATTATATGCATACAAAGTTATACACTGAGGTACTGTTTATAACAATAAGAACTTGGGAATAATTTGAATATCCATCTACAGAGATAGGTTAAATAATCTATGGTATATCTTCAGAGTGGAATATTATGCAAATGTAAAAACAAACAACAAAGAACACCTCTACACACTGATAATGGAAATGTTTCCAAGATATATTATTAAATTTTTTAAAAGCCAGATGCAGAAGCATGGATATAATGTTTCCTTTACTTGCATAATGAATCACTTGTGTAATACACAAAAGGCAAATAAAAGTAGTAAACTATAGGGGCCTCCAAGATAGATGGTATAGGTATCTAATTTTTTTTTTTCATTTGAACCATATGGATGCATTACCTGTTTGTTTGTCTTTTTAAATATAACTCAGGTCTGTCCAGGTCAATTAAATGAGTCTCTTGAGATGGGGCCTGAGTGTTGTGTTTTTTTGTTTTTTGCTTGTTTGTTTTTATGCTGCCCAGGTGAACAAATGTTCAGCAAGATTTAAGAATCACTGCTTTACATCCGTCTCAGTCTCAGAGAGGCACAGTTTACCCTTGAACAATGTGGGAGTTAGTTAAAAATCCTGTGCAGGCAAAAATCCACATGTAACTTTTGACTCCCTGAAAACTTAACTACTAATAGCTACTGTTGACCAGAAGCCTTATAGTCACATAATTAACATGTATTTTGTATGTTATATGTATTATATACTGTATTCTCGCAACAAAGGAAGCTAAAGAAAATGTTATTAAGAAATATTAAGGAAGAGGGGCACCTGGGTGGCTCAGTCGGTTGAGCGTCCGACCTTGGCTCAGGTCATGATCTCACAGCTTATGCGTTCGAGCCCCACATCGGGCTCTGTGCTGACAGCTTAGACCCTGGAGCCTGCTTTGGATTCTGTGTCTCCCTCTCGTTCTGCTCTTCTCCCACTCACACTCTGTCTCTGTCTCTCAAAAATAAATAAATGAAAAAAGAATTGTTTAAGAAATATTAAGGAAGAGAAAATGCATTTTCTGTAGTACTGTACTGTATTTTTTGACAAAGATCCATGTGTGTATAAGCAGACCTCTGCAGTTCAAACCTATGTTGGTCAAGGGTCAACTGCAGCTTTTGTGTTGTGGGTGTGGGTAGTTTTTGGTCTTTTCTCTATGTCCTAGAACCTAACTAGTGGCTCAAAACCCCGTTATGGGTGGAATACTGTCCCTAAATGAAGGAACTCCATCTGGATAAATGTTGACAGTGCTGTGGGATGTAACCATGGATCATGTACCAGGTTGTCTAGGGCTGAATGCTATGAAACAGGGCACTGGCCAGACGTAGAGATAGAGTAAGATGCAAACAAACACTGACTCTATTTATCATGGGTGTGAGGTTGTAATGAGGGGCCTTTCTCAGGGGAGAGTAGGCCTATAGAAGTTGTGGCAGGGATTCTAAAAAATCCTGGGTCCCACTGGGAACAGGACAAAGACACACACGTTCAATATGGAAGATGGCAAACAATGTCCAATGGGCTGAATGTAGACCACTGGCTTTTTGTATGGCCTTTGGCCAAAGAATAGTTTTACATCTTTAAATGGTGGCAGGGAGGGGATCAAAAGAAGGATATTTCATGACACATGAAACTTAGGTGAAATTGAAATCTCAGGGTCCATAAAGTTTTATTGAAATAAATCTATACTCATACCCATTGGGATAAACCCACATGTTGTTTATGGCTGCTTTCCTACTACAATGGCAGAGTTGAATTGTTGGGATAGAGATTAAATGGCACTGTTATCTCTTTGCACTCTGCTCAGCTCTGTGCCCTACAAATTGCCATGATACAATTATAGCTCAACAGTTCCAAATGCCATGTGTTGACATTGTAGCACAGCATTTTATGTTTTTACTGCTTGTGCATATCCATTGTGAAAAGAAGAAAGGCAAATTCTGAATATCACATTTCTAGGGCAAAGTGGACGGTAGATTTTTGTTAATGAATTACATGGCAACACACTGGGTTTATTATACAGTGATGCTCTATCTGTGCTAACGTATATCACCTTACACTAAGTGGTCATCACAGTGTCCCCAACTCACAGGAAAACAACAGTCAGAAAATTTGAGAGTTTTCTCATCAGAATTTCTTCACAAAAACAAATGAAAATGAAGTTGCAAGCAAAGTAGGTTTCCAAGTGGCTCATTGGTTAGCCAAAGAAAGCTGCTTACTAATGCTAATTAAATTGTGTTTCATTGTAGCAGGCAAAGAAATATGTCCAGAGAAAATACACTCATTTTAGACTCTTAGTCATTCAGTGAGAACAGTTGCTCAAAAATTAGAAGACACTGGGAGTATCATCAATAGTCAACTAAAAACAAGACAGGTTCTGGTTCAAGATGGTGGTACAGGAAGATCCTGAACTCGCCTCCTCCCACAGACTTACTGAGTCTACAGCAACATATGGAACGATTTCCTCTTTAAAAAACCTAAAGGCTGGTTGAATGGCAACTACACTTGAGGCAAATGAGAAGAAAACACTGAAGCAGGTAGGAGAAGCTGAGAAACAATTTTGCCATAAACCCCACTCCTGTGCAGCAAGCCACAACTAGGAGAAAACTCAAATCCCACAGCTTTTCCCTGAGGAGCCTCATGTCAGGTACCTCAACTTTTAGGACCTGCACCTGAGAGACAAGCCCCCAAAATACCTAACTTTGAAAAACAGTGTAGCTCACATCCCCAGACTCAAGATTGTAGCGATCTGAGAGATAGCCCCTAAAGGGCCTGTGGGGTTGGACCTACCTACCCCAGTTCCCGGCTCAGAGGCAGCCCATGCAGCCAATATTTAAAGTGAAAGACGCTCGGGTGCCCTGAGTGGCTCAGTTGGTTAAGGATCCAACCCTTGATTTTGGCTCATGATCTTATGGTTCATGAGTCTAAACCCCACATGGGGCTCTGCACTGACAGCACAGAGGCTGCTTGGGATCTTCGCTCTCTGCCCCTTCCCCACTCACGATCTCTCTCTCAAAATAAATAAATAAGCATTTAAAAAAATAAATAAATAAAATAAAGTAAAAACAGCTCACCTGCTTATTTTGAAGTGTAGGCCTGAGGGGCAGGCTTTTGTACCTAACCATCATCAGGTCTATGAAGTTTTGTCAAAGATAGAAGCTGAATATCCTGACTTGCCCTACTACACAGCATTTTGATGGCTTAGCAGTGGTAACATTTTACTGCAATTTTTTTTCAGCTTAGAGCCTAGATTGAAATTTTTCAGAACAGAGAACTATTCCAAACCATCATTACTGAAGAATTGGAAATTAGCTTTTGCTACAGGCTTGATAGTGTTTCTCAATGAATTCAACCTAAAATTACAAAGCAAAGCAGTGCTTATATGTGAAATGTGTACTGTAACAAAGTCATTTTGACAATAATGTTTTGAATCACAAATAATGTAAAACAGCTTTATATACTTCCTGTAATGTCAAAAATTAGAAGAAGCAATATCGCCAGACCTTGATGTCAAGTGCAGTGGAAATTTCCATATTTCAAAATCCATTTCATTGTGCAACAGAGGAGCTTCCACCTAACCTTCAAATGGAAATGACTAATCTGTAACTAACAAGAAGCTAAACGACAAACATCAGAAGAATCTAACAGAATCCTATATATGTCTTCCAACAATAAATATGCTCAATTAAAATCATGCTCATGGACCAACACCAGTACTGGCAGTACCATCTGGATGGAGACATTTTCAAAGATGAAACATGTACTATCATTACAAATCAGCATTTATAGCTGAATATTTGATGATAGGGAACACTAAATTTGAGCCTAATTAAGCAAAATATTATCCCAAACAAAAGAATTCCATTCTTCTCATTAGCATACCTGGAGTATAAAGAAGTTATACTCAATTGCTATCATATTTTGAATTTCACTTAAAACATTTGTGGGAAATTTTTTTCCTCTTGTTACACAAGTACCTACATAATATTGCCTTTCCTCTTCGCCTGCAAAGCCTAAAATATTTACTATCTGACCATTCATGGAAAAATTTGGTGACATACCCCCAGTGTAAAGAATTGAGTACAATTGGTTTCTTTGAGCTAAGTGTGAAAGGGAATCAGTGCCCTCTAGTGAAAGGATCATCCTGCTCAGAATTTTACTAATGGCATTCCAGAATGCTCTAAAATCCAGGGGAAACAAGAAAATTTGCCTTCCAGCCCACAAATGGCTAAATGACAAGAAGGTGGACTTATATAAGAGAGGTGACACAGCAATTATAACTATGTTAGAAAATGGCAAGGAGAACATGACCACACTTGCAAGCACTAGAAAACGGCACCTGGCTGGCTCAGTCAGAAGAGCGTGTGACCCTTGATCTAAGGTTATGAGTTCGAGCCCCATGCTGGGTGTAGAGATTACAAAAAAAAAAAAAAGAAAGAAAAGGAAAAGAAAACTTAAAAAAATAAAAACCACACTAGAATAAGGTCAGGCCAGTGCTTTCTATAGTGGCCAATAGAGCTTCTGGATATGGCAACTAAGTCTAGTTCAAAGATACCACCCCGTGAAAGAAGTGATTATTACGTTGATATTTTAAATAGCTTGGTATGGAAAATTGTGAGGGGGATATGAACATTATTAGTATTGTAGTAGGAAAGTAATAGGAGGGGGAAAAAAGCAAATCATTAATAAGCTCCTTTTTTTGTTTTAGGGAGATAAACTTAGAAATACATGTAGGGCTGCCTGGGTGGCTCGGTCAGTTGAGTGTCCAACTCTTGATTTTGGCTCAAGTCATGATCCCAGGGTCATGGGATTGAGCCCTGTTGGGCTTCATGCTGAGTGTGGAGCCTGCTTAAGATTCTCTCTCTCTCTCTCTCTCTCTCTCTCCCTCTCCCTCTCCCTCTCCCTCTCCCTCTCCCTCTCCCTCTCCCTCTCCCTCTCCCTCTCCCTCTCCCTCTCCCCCTCTGCCCTTCTCCCCTACTTGTGCTGTCTCTCAAAAAAAAAAAAATATATATATATATATATACACACATACATATGTATATATATATACATGTAAAACATGGGGGAATAGTGACTGAGAACAACTGATAAGAGAAAATTTATTGCATAGGAGGAAAATATCTCAAAAAATTAGGTTAAGAAATGCAGTAGATATTCAACAGGTCAACCAATCCTTGTGGAGAAAGCATCTGAGAACTGCTGACCTTATCAAGTCAGTGAAGTAAATATATCAAGTATGCATACCTACATGGTCAAGCTTCTTCTTCTCTCAGAATCATTGATAGAAAAGAATCAAGGGCAGGAGAAGGGACAGACCCTTGCTCTTCTCATGTCCTCAGTAAGGCAGGAACATAGGAAGACTACCTGGCTTTAACCATCATCAGGATTGGACCTGCCCAGATAGGGGAGAACAAAGTCAACAGTAGGTTGTCCCAAGATTGTGCCCTTTGCACAGAGGCAGCCTCAGGGCTAGGAAGTAAGGGATCTGGACAAGGTACTTGAAAAGCTTTGTCAGTCCTTTGAGACTAGATTGTAATTATCTTAGAAGAAAAATCTAAGTATAATGCCATCTGGAAACCCTGGGAATGAGCAAGCTCAGGCAGAATCACAAATCTTTATGTTACAGCAACCTCTCCCTTTTTTTTCTTAATGCTTCCTTGTTGCTTCTCCATTCACTTCCATTTTGTTATATCTTAGCATCTAGAAACATTTTTTGGAATTAAAAAAATTTTTTTTATGTTTTCATTTTGTTTTTGAGAGAGAGAGAGAGAGAGACAAAGCATGAGCAGGGGAGGGGCAGAGAGAGAGGGAGACACAAAATCTGAAGCAGGCTCCAGGCTCTGAGCTGTCAGCACAGAGCCCAACACGGGGCTCCGAACCCACAAACCACGAGATCATGACCTGAGCTGAAGTCAGACACTCAACCGACTGAGCCACCCAGGTGCCCCTGGAATTTGTTTTAAAGCTTGTCTCAGCTGTACTAAGGGAAAGTAAAGCACTTTTAAAAATGTATTATGAAAAATTCCAAACGTATAAAAAAATAGAATATACTATAATTCACCCTTCCCATCCTGCCCCAAACACACGTCTTGTTACCTAGCTTCAACAGTTACCAACACAAGGGCACTCTTATTTCTACCTTTATCCGGTCCATACTCCATCCCCCAGGGGACTATTTTGAAGCAAAAGGAGAGGCATTTTGATCCATCTGTAATATAAATTTTTCAAGAGGGGATCATGGCACTTTGGCAGCTGAATGATGGTACTATCTGAAATCCAAAAAGAGGGACAAGTCCAACCACTCCTCTGTATTATAAGATTAATATTCCTTCCTGGTGTTAAAATTTACATTGGAAGACCTCAGTTTCCTGATCAGCAAAACAAAGAAAATGGACTAAATTATAGGCAGTTGTGTAACAATAAAGTGAGACTGACTCTGAGTCAGGAGACCTGGCTCAGGAGTGCCAGCTCTGCCTCTTGCAAATTATATAATTTATAATAACTTATGTCAGCAAGTCACTTAACCTCTCTGAGCTTCTGGATCATCTATAAAAAAGGATTTCATGGGACTTTGGTTGGAGTGAGTAAAACAATGTATTATGCAAAGTTTTGTGAATTGGAAAACACTATATAAATTAGGTATTTTTGAGTTATTTAGTTAAGTACAAAATGACTCAGATTTGAGTCTGCACATTAGGAAAACACTGATGGCTATTGACAGAAAAGGGGAAGCTGAGAGGCACAATTTAATCCAAACAGAAGATAAAACATAAGGGTAGATATAGGGTTAAATAAACCTCAGGTCCAAAGACCTATTTTAAATACATTTATTATGTTAATTAACAGGAAATAGTGACAAAAATCACCTTACCTTTACTACAATAAATCTTCTTTGCTCTGGCTTCTTCTCATCGTTATCCACCTACATTCAAAAACCATTTATTTTAAGTATATATTATGTGCTGGGCACTGTGTTGGGCACTGGGAATACAAAAAATAATAGTAAAGGAGGCCTTCAAGACATTCTGATTAGGACCAGAGAGATGTTTATAAACAATCACAACGGAAAGTGATAAGAATTTAGGCTGTGATCATAGAGTTTGCATAGAAATTACAGGGTGTGGTCAGATTCTGTTCTACTTTTAGAATATACATGCTTCCGTGTCACCAATAAACAGGTGATTCCTAAAGCCTTCATTATTAGCCTACCAAAGGAGAGGCTGTAGAGCGATTAAGCACTGAGCTTCTACACACAGAGGCTGGAGACAAAAGTGCTATCAAAAAAGACCAAGAGGGGCACGTGAGTGGCTCAGTAGGTTAAGTATCTGACTCTTGATCTCAGCTCGGGTCTTGATCTCAGGGTTCTGAGTTAAAAAAACAAAACAAAAAACAAACAAGTATATTAAAGAGAAAGAAAAATTGTATTAGTGGCTCAGAAGCTTAAAAAAAATAAAATTTAAAAAAAAGGGATTCTTTCCACAGATTTTCAGTATAGACACATAGGGCCAGGTAGATCAAAGAAAATGCTAGGTTCAGTGGAGATCAGTGATGATTTCCAAAGGTCAGTTTCAAAGTAAGGGTAGAATCCAAATAAAGGCTGGGCAAAGAGTGGCTGATGATGAAGTGGTAAAATCTGGTAAGAAAAGGTAGCTAGAAAATCAAACGGAGAGTTTTCTCCCTACCCTCATTCACCCATTGAAAGATCTGCACACCTTTAGGCTATGGAGGCAGAAGCCCAGATAGAGGCTGAATAGTAATAATTAAAAGCTCTTATATGATGTTTAATATGTGCCAGGCACTATTCTAAGCACTTTACATGTATTAGCTTGTTAAATATATGAGGCATAGAATGATTAAGTAATTGGTCCAGGGTCACCCAGCTAGTCAATGGAGCAAGATTTGAATCCCAACAGTCATCTTCAAATTTTGTGCTATTCAAATTGTACCTGAGTCATGACAGTTTTTGGAAGATGAAAACCTGCTTATGCTATGTCACAAAAGGCACTAGACCTTGACATTTCCCCTTTAGCTTACTCTAAGATAGATATCACCTATCACCCTAGAATCCAGTATATGATCAACTTGGATGCAAACAGCCAAAATGAAATTCCATTGACAAAGGGATCTAAGTATGGGTTTGTGTTGCCTGCGTCTCCCTTTTTGGACATGCTTTCTTGTCTGTCCAGTTCCAGGGATGGTGCTACCAATAAATCAGGCACCAGTAACCTGGTGGTTTTTCTGAACAGTCATTCATTCAATAAATATTTGAGCATCAGTTCAGGTCCAGACATTGTGCTAGGTCCATAAGTGAACAAGACATACAAGATCCCTGTTCTCTTAAAATTTCATTCTAGGGCGGGCGGGGAAACAGGCTAGGAGGTCCTGGCGGGAGTAGGGTCAGCCAAGGACTGGGAGATTCAGAGAAGCTGCAGAATCCAGAGCAGATGAGGTCTTCAGGCCACGCCCGGAGGCGTTTGCGTTTCACTTGTATCAATCAAGCGCTAATTAATGATGGCCAGACTGCACCAGACTGTGGACTTCCTAGACCGTTTACTCCTTTCGATATAACCTCCACAACCCCCCAATGCTGCCTGTCGAGTCTCCTGGCCACTCTGGGTCCCTTAACCTATCGGGCCACTTCGGGTCGAGGCCACCTCGTCCCTGTCTGCTGGTCACCTCAGCCCCCGCGGTCATCTCCTTCCAGAACCACTTCGACCCATTGGGCCTGTCCGCCCATCGGTATCCCTCAGGGCGGGTCCCCCTGAGCCCCTAGGCCGGCCAGGTCACCTCAGTGCCACGCCTCCATGGCCAGAGATTCGGCGTGTACGTTAATGCTTTGTTCCCAGAGCAGGTTTTCGAAATGCCGCTCCCTCTAGTCTCCAGCTGTTTTCCTGCCAGCGCGGGGAGAGCCGGCCGCGGCAGCGCCCCCGGCGGCGCACCGCAGCCCAGGAAGAAGGGAGTGGCCGCCACCACCACCGCCTCCCCCACCTCCCCCGCCTCCCCCGCCTCCACCCGGAACGCGGGAGCGGCCGCGAGTGGCGCACGCCCCGACCGTCACGACCGTGTTCCTGATTGGTGGAGCCGGGCGACGACAAGGGGAGGGCCCAGGCGGCAGCTGGGAGCCGGAGCCCGCGCGTGCGCAGAGAGAGTGCGCTGAGCTGAGGGGGAGGTGGCCGGCCGCTTGTCCTGCGTCCGCCATTTTGTTGCTGTGGCTCTTGGGAACGGGCTCGGCAAAGCCGCCCCGGAGGCGCGACGCTTTTAGGAGTCCGGTTCTTTGCGTGGCGGCGGGTTTCGGTGCAGAGTCGTGGGGGGGCGCGGAGTCGGCGCGTTCCAGGCCAGGAGTGATTGGAGGCACCCCGGTACTCCGGGCAGCCCGAGAACCCCGGGGCGGCCTCCGCTGCGGCTCGGCTTCGCCCGCCCCGACCTCGGGCTCTGCTCCGCATTCCCCGGGCCGGCTCCCTCCGTAAGGCGGCCCCGGAGCAGGCGGGCGGCGGCGGAGGATGCTGCGGGCCCGGAGCCGAGAGGAAGGTGGCTCGGCCCTCTAAGCGCGCCTCGAGGTGTGCCAAGAGGCCCTTCCTTGGCCGCAAAGCCGTCTGTCGGGCAGAGGCGTCCAGAACAGAAGAGAGCAGCCGCCGCCCCGACTCGCCGCAGAGCCCCGGCTCGACACCATGTCCTCCGCCAGGTTCGACTCCTCAGACCGCTCCGCCTGGTACATGGGGCCGGTGTCTCGCCAGGAGGCGCAGACCCGGCTCCAGGGCCAGCGCCACGGTATGTTCCTAGTTCGCGACTCCTCCACCTGCCCTGGGGATTATGTGCTGTCCGTGTCCGAGAACTCGCGGGTCTCCCACTACATCATCAACTCTCTGCCCAACCGCCGTTTTAAGATTGGGGACCAGGAATTTGACCACTTGCCGGCCCTGCTGGAGTTCTACAAGATCCACTACCTGGACACCACCACCCTAATCGAGCCCGCGCCCAGGTATGCGAGCGCCCGCGTCCTCGGGCGCACAGCCCACTCCGACCGCGGAGGAGAGTCGAGAATGGCAGGGGCTTGTCCGCTTGGGATCTATCGAAGAGTTGGGGGAGGGGGGTGCGGCGAGGGGCGATTGAACCCGTTTCACCCCATTCTGAACCCAATTATTTTCCAGAAGGCATTCTGAACGGAAGGCTAGTGTCAGGATCTGGGTCACTGAATGCGGGGATGCGTTTTAAACATGTTTAACGGTGGTTTGCATAGTTAAAATGCACGCTTTTTTTTGCCCTTTGTCATATTATCTATTGGCTTATTCTACTACAGCAGAATGTTTTATTGTTGTTTTTAAACCTTTTTTGGACCACAGACTTATTTGAGAATCTCAAAGTAGTCGTGACTTTCCCCCCTCCCTAAAAATGTCCGTACACTCAATTTTGCACACTACTCAAGGTTCTTGCAACTCCCTGCTCCAGTTTTAGAACTCTTGGACTGCAGCCTTTGGAACAATCGACAAATGAAAATGCTTGAGCGTTCAGAAACAAAACCTTTAACTGTGAAACATCAGAACTATATATTGATAACTTGGTGCCAGGTTTGAATTAATGCCAGACACCTTTTGTTTTATAATTACAGAAATTTTAAAATAAGGTGTATTGGCTTCATCTAAGACATATTTTTAAGTTTTTATTTTATAGTTTACTCCCAAGCTGGATCATTAATAGGTCAGAAATCAATCTGGTTAAATTCTAAGGAGGGATATGGTTATAATGTTACTTACTAAAGGACAAATTTAGAGCAACACTTTCTTAATTCTATGCAAGTTTAGTTTCAGATATGCTTTTTGGATATTTCTGAGTCTAATGATTTAATATTAAAGTTAAGCACCCAAGGGCTCCTGGCTGGCTCAGTTTTTAAGCCACCAACTTCAGCTTTAGGTCATGATCTCACGGTTTGTGAGTTCAAGCCCTGCATCGGGTTCTGCTCTCACAGCACCCAGCCTGCTAAGGATCTGCTCTCCCTCTCTCTCTGCCTCTCCCCTGCCCCCCCAAAATAAATAAATAAAGTTAGGCCTCCAAAGTGACTCCGAGCATCAAGCATCCTCCTTTTCAAGTAAAGTGCATTGTTTTATTTGATTACTTGCTTTAATTTGTCTTTAGTATTTTCTCACTTTTATTTAAATTATGCCAAATTTGAACTGAAGAAATTGCCTAGAATTTTTATTTTAATAAAAGGTATTTTACTGCCCATTTTGCTTTTTGAACATCTGTTTAAAAGGGATAGGGTGCTAATACTGGTTTTTTTGGAATGAAATGTTTCTGATTTTATAGATTCGCTGGCAAGATGTTGCTCTGAGCTTTAACCATTAAAAGCTATAATAATTAAGGAACCCCCACTGCATGCGTAAGTGTTGCTTCTGTGGAATAAGATAGAGAAGAAACAAAGCCATGACGGTATCATGACTGTAAGATTAACTGCTGAACCAAATGGACTTTAAAAACTGGGAGAAAGTGATTATAAATCAAATAGTGTATAATAAAAACCTAGGCACCAAGAATCTGATTAGTGAAATCTCCAGGTCCCCAAAGATGCTGGCAATTAGAGTCAACTTTGAGCATAGTATAATTCTGATCTAAGGGGTTGGAGAGAATATTAGAACCAACTGTAATGAGATTTTTAATATGTTTAAGTGAATTCTCCAACTCATGGAGGTGAATTATGTCATTAATTTCAGGCATTTATTAAGCCGTGTTATGTGAAAGGCACTGTGCTTGCTTTGAGGTGACAGATACTATTAATACAGCTGTTTGAGAAAGTGTGAGTAAATGGTTGAATTCCCTCCTAGAGAGAAAAGGGAGTATGCTGCAGTGGCTTCCCATTACCAACAAAAACAACTCCGCATTTTTCATACATGTGTCTTCCCAGATACCAGACATAACTTTATGTTTTTGTTGCCTGTCCTCCTCCCTCTCCCCTACCCGTTCTTCCTTTAGTGCAGCCCCACTAGCCAACTGGGGCTATTGGCTCTTCCCTTGATTGCCTAACCCCCACTCCTCGCGTATTGAAATCTTAACTGCTGTTCTAGGCCCCTCAAATAATAAGCCCTCCCGCTTACACTGCAGCTTTAATTGTTTTTCCCTTCTCCCTCTTTTTGCTCTCTGCCCCAGGCATGTTGCTGTAATTTAGTTTCTTGTTTTTCATTGTGATCAGAGGGTGATCACAATGCTGGTTGGATTAGATCCTGACTGGATTTACTTTCTTAATCTTTGGACTGTCCTTCAAGCTTGAAATTCGCCGATTTGGTTTAATATGTTTTCAACCTTCAGAAAAAACTAGAGGTATCCTGTAAAGCCTTGACCAAAAGCAAGTCAGTTTAATGCCTCTTCACACCCAGGGCCGCCCAGGTGGTTCATTCAGATGGTTGAGCATCTGACTTCGGCTCAGGTCATGATCTTGTGGTTAGTGGGTTCGAGCCCTGTCGTCAGCATGGAGCCTGCTTCGGATCCTGTGTCCCCCTGTCTGTGGCCCTGACCCACGCGTGAGCCTTCTCTCTCTTTCTCTTTAAAAAGTAAACATTTTTTAAAAATGCCTCTTCACATCCAAACAAGATAAATTAAGTGGTTTAGTTATTTAGGCGTCAGAATTGAGCTTTTAAGGCCAAAGTTTCATGCCCCTTACCTTTTTAATTTTGCTTAGTGAAAAATTATAACAGTATGACTTCCTCAGAATTTGAGGACTGGTGCTTGTTTCCTAGTCTGATCTTTTTTATTGGAATGTTCCTTAACATTTAGTTTTGTATTTTCAAATGTTTATGAGCATTATATGTCAGTGATAGAAGTTGAGAACAATGGATGGCAGACATACTTTTTCCATAATAGAACTTATATTTTAGTGGAAGAGACCAACTAAAAATTAGGAAAATAAATAAAATACAAGATTAATAAATGCTATGAAGGAAATGCAGCTGGGCAGAGAGAATATAATAGAAGAGACCTACCTGATGTAGTGTGGTCAGAGAAACACGATGTTAACTAAGGGTAGAGAAGAGGCAAGCCTTGGGAAGGCTTGGATTAAGAGAAGGGGAAGAACCTTTCAGTCATAGGGAAGAGCTTACACAAAGTCCAGAGGTGAAAAAGATAGTAGGTTGGTAGTGGTGAGAGTTTTGTTGTTTTGTTTTATTTTGTTTTAGAGAGCTCAAACTGGGGAGAGGAACTGAGGGGGAGAGAGAGAATCTTAGGCAGACTCCATGCTGAGCCCGACACAGGGCTCCATCCCACGACCCTAGGATCATGATGTTAGCCAAAATCCAAGAGGGACTCTCAAAACTGACTGAGCCACCCAGGCGCCCCGGGAGTATGGTGCTTAAATAAGGGGGTCCAATAAGAGTTATGAGATATAATGATCAAGATAAGGAAATTGGATTTTAATTAAAGCACAGTGGGTCCCGTGGAAGGAATTTGAAGCAGGGGAGTCCTCTGGGGTTGTCACTGCTATTGAGGTGCAAAATGTTCATGGCTGATAACATATATGTGTCATAGTTCATACAGACTGACTTGAGCTATGGCTTGGAGGTGCCTGTTTTGGAGTTAAGATTGAGTTGCTGATGGGAGGGGAGTGGGGAATGATGAGGAAAGAGAAAGAAGAAACCAAAATGACTTGATACATTAGTAACTTTGTATCTTCTCAGTTTATCTTATTAATTCCTTTTTGTATTTGTGGGTATTCCTGTGGTGGGTTTTAAATTAAATTTTGTTTTTAATTTAAGAAAAAAACCTCCAAAAGGTGTTATGTCTTGTCAGATGGCTTTTGTTGATTTTGAGTGACCTTAAAGGATTCTCTTTCAGCATGTGAGTGTACTTTTTATATTACAGTTGGTGAACAAAACCTTTGGTGGTTTTCACCTCCAACTTATTTGAGTATAAACATTTTTAAGATTCTGTTCATTAAGTTATAGTTAGTATTCAGGTAAGTGCTAGTGCTTCTTAATTTAATGGAGGTGATTTCCAGTTTAACAACAGAATGTTTCAGAAGATTCCTGAGTGGATTGTTTAGATATGAAATATGTTTTCCTGTGGTTTAGAAACTGTGCTTTGTATAGCTTACTTTGCTTATAAAATCTCCAGTTCTTAGCTTATATAGCTATATGAAGGCTAGGAGAAAAATCATGAAAAGTAAAGTTTTTTAATTGAGGCAAGTTGACCCTTAGAGAAAATATTTGATTTTCTCAACAGACATTGCATGTTACATGTATTTGGTAACATAGAACTAACATTGAATCAAAATAATCCCTGTCAAATTCTTGAGAAGATTACTGGTACTGGGATTTTTTAAAGGCAATTTCCATGCTATCTAATATGATAGAGTAGCTGGAAAAGGATGCCCAGCCTAGTCTGAGTGCCCAGAGGAGGGCCCTCCCACCTGTGAAACAGAAGCCAAGCCTTGCATGGACCAGAGGATGCCATGGGCATCATGGTCACACCTCCTCCCACATCCCCTGTTCCAAATATTTGAGGGATCTAAAATCTGGACTTTTATAATTAGGATTGGGGGAGAAAGATTACCAGTAATTTTGATTAGCATAGAATTTGGCACCATGAATAAACCTTTGGTTTTCTTCTTACCGGTAGTTAACTCCTCTAAATTTGATTCAGATGAGATACAAGAACATTGTCATTATGCTGGGAATGGAAGTTTGCCCGGTTAAGAGTTGTGACATGTAAAGTACTGGTAGGCATTTGATTTGTGATTTTTTTCTCTTACTTAAGACTCAAATACAGAGATTTGTTTTTTTAACCTAAGATAGAATTTTTCTTTTGACTTGAAGAGTTGGACTAGATTATTTCTAGGTTTCCTTCAGGCTAAAATATTTTAGTTTTTCCTGATAAGTAAAAGGGGACAGTGCTAATTAGTGGGAGTTCAGATTATTTTAGAGTCTGAGCTAAGATCATACCACATAAGGTGGAGCCACTAGGCATGTGGCAACTAGTCTGGAATGACGTCTGAGAGCATGAGTGGAACAGTGGTGAACTGAAGAGGCTTGGAGAGCAAACCAAGTGGCATACAGGATTTCTTTGTATAACAGAATTAAACCAGATATAGGGAATTGGAGTGCTGAAGTTTTTGTGTTTTCAGAAAGAAAAAAAAAAAGAATAGGGACAGTAATGGGAAATGCTTCTCTATGTCTTTGGCATTTTATTTTTATTAGCAGGAATTTCACTGTATTGAAGCCTACTCTATACCAAAACCCACTACTAGACTCAAGGCATATAATGGGAGTAAATCATGGTTTTAGCCCTTAAGAAGCTCAATATATTGAACAAGTTAAAATAGAATACCATGGGAACTTAAAAGCAAGGATGATCAACTGGGGGGTCAGAGAAGGCTTGAAAGAAGAGGTGAGAAGAAGAGAAGAGGTGGTGGCTGTGCCTGCTAGGGAAAGGCACAGTTGTAATTAATATGAGTGATGGGCAGTGAGATAGGAAGGAAGAATAAATACTAAATTATAAAAGGCCTCCTATGCTTTGTGAATAAATTTAACAGTGGGAGCTATCTAAAGTTTTTGATGGCTGGGTGACTCAGTAGAGCATCCGACTCTCAATCTCAAGGTCATGAGTTCAATCCCCACACTGGCATGGAGCCTACTTAAAAAATAAAATAAAGTTGTTTTGGGTTTTTTGTTTTTAATGTTTGTTTATTCTTGAGAGAGAGAGAGAGAGCACACAAGCATGAGCGGGGGAGGTGCAGAGAGAAGAGAATTGCCATGGCCAGTTTTACTTTTTAGAAACTGCTCTGGTGTGAGACTGGGTAGGGAGAGAGTCTAGGATGTGGAACTAATGAAGGCCTGTTACAGGAGAAGGGATTGTGAAAAGCTGAACTCTAAGACCTTTGGGACTATAAAGTGGAAACTAACAGTTGTTGCTGGGCAATTGCATGTAGAAGGTGAGGGAAGAGGTATGACTTCAAGAATGATTCAGTGGTGTCTTTAATTGAGAGAATAGAAGAGAATTGATCAGGGTGAGGGGGGATGATTGTTTTCAGCAGGGAGAATCTTTTTGAGATGTGTACTGGAAGCCAGGTTTAGCAATCTGATGGGCTTGTTATTGAGAAGAGAATTGGGGGCTAAATGTAGATTTGGGAGTCTAAACTTAGGGAATCCACAGAGTGAACAGAAGAGGAGCTGTGGAAGGGAGTGGAGAGGCAGCCACAGGCATAGAGAGCTATAAATGATGCTGTGAATGTCTAGGGGTGGAAGGGTGAGGTTCTCAGTATTCAGTGCTTGTTTCGCTAGAGACGTTCTTAGCCAGTCTTCTTAGAATTGTTTTTCTTACCTATTTTGTTTTGTTTTCCAACTTTTTACTATGAAATATTTCTGTACATAAAAGAGAATACGTACATGTATATAGTAAGAAAAATCTTCAAAACCCATTTGATTGACTTCTTTAATATTTTTTTAACGTTTATTTTTTTGAGAGACAGAGTGTGAGCGGGGAGGGGCAGAGAGAGGGGGAGACACAGAATCCGAAGCAGCCCCAGGCTCTGAGCTGTCAGCACAGAGCTCATTGTGGGGCTTGAAATCTGAGACTGAGATTGTGACCTGAGCCAAAGTCAGATGCTTTACCAACTGAGCCACCCAGGCGCCCCCGTGTGACTCCTTTAAAAAACTAGATTACCAGTACCTTTGAAACTCTCCTCCTAGAAGTTGTATTGCTTTTGCATGAAGAAAGAAATTTTAACCTTAGAAGTTATTAACACTCAGGCTTAAAAAAAATGTTTTATCTGTGCTTTATACATGAAGCTGAGATGCTTTTAATCTAAAGGAGAGGGGGTTCGTTGACATTAGATAAGAAGAGGCAATTTCCAGTTAGTCATCCAGGGCCGCCTTATTCAATAAGCTATAGGCTATATAAGTTAGGGAGAAGCATGGGTCTAAGTGTGTTTGAATGGGATTGGGAAACTCTTTACATATAAAATTTAAAGAAGAGTTGACAGCTGCTCTTTTACAGTTTTGATCAAGGAATAAATCAAAATGATTGAGAAACAGTGAATTGTTCCAATTTTACGTTATGTTTAGGCTGTGGGGCCTAATAGAAAGGGCAAGATAAGCTGTCCTGTCATCATGGTTTCATGTCTACAGTGGAACTAATGTGTAATTTGCAGGAAATTTTGATGAATATATGAGTTTGAGGATGTGGGGTGGAAGACTTTGAATTTATGTCAGGCACATGGCTGGGAGATTGATTTGGTGTCTAATTTAAGATCTGTGCATGTGCTGAATCAGGAGACGAGCCCCATGGTCACTATAGCGATAATAATGGTGGAGAAAGTAGAAACTATCTTCCATCTCTGTCAGATTTGCATGTATCCCCCTCGCCAGAGAAGTATTAAAAGATGAAAACACTCTCTGCTCTTTTAACCAAGTAATCTAGACAAAGAATCAGCAAACTTTAAGGGGCCAGATAGTAAATATTTTAAGCTTTTTAATTTTTATTTTAATGTTTATGTTTTTATTATTTAAAAAAAAATTTTTTTTAATGTTTATTTTCGAGACAGAGAGAGACAGAGCATGAACAGGGGAGGGGCAGAGAGAGAGGGAGACACAGAATCTGAAATGGGCTCCAGGCTCTGAGCTGTCAGCACAGAGCCCGACGTGGGGCTCGAACTCACGGACTGTGAGATCATGACCTGAGCCGAAGTCGGATGCTTAACCGACTGAGCCACCCAGGCGCCCCTAATGTTTATTTTTTGAGAGAGAGATTGACAGAGTGTGAGCAGGGGAGGGGCAGAGAGAGAGAGGAAGACACAGAATCCGAAGCAGGCTCCAGGCTCTGAGCTGTCAGCACAGAGCCCAACGCAGGGCTCGAACCCACAAACCGTGAGATCATGACCTGAGCTGAAGTTGGGTGCTCAACCGACTGAGCCACCCACGCACCCAAAATATTTTAAGCTTTGTAGGCCATATAGTTTCTGTCACAGTTTCTCAACTATGCCCTTAGAGCAGAAAAGTAGTCATACACAATACTTAAAAGAATGAGTTTGTCTCATTTATTTTAAAAAAATACAGTAAACTGAATGGCACAGAGGCCATAGTTTGTAGGTCCCTAGGCCAGACTCAGTTTTTGTATAGTGTACTGAAGCTAAGAATGGTTATTGTATTTTCCAAAAGTTGTATTAAAAAAGAATATACGACATAGGCCATATGTATAGCCTGCAAAGCCTTAAACATGTACCAACGGTTTACAGAAATTCCTCAACGTCAAGGGCCTTGCCAGCAAAGCTCCTGGGCTGTACTTAAAGGAATGAGCAGCGTGCCCCGTGAGGTGTGGAGAGGCTGGGGAAGGGAGTGTTTGAACTCTTGGGCCTCTAGTCTTTTTCTGATACAGAACCAAAATATGTAAGCCTGTCTTCAACAAAATCTTTCAACTTCAAAGGGAACTAGTCTTCAGCTTTTATTCGTTCATCAACTCCTTGCTTGTTCTGCCCCCTAACAGAACTCACTCTTTCCTTTGAATACTCCTTGACCCTATCAACTACTGTCATGACCCACAGTAATCACACGTTGTGCTTTGGTTGCCTTCTAGTCTCTGCCTATATTAAATTGGCAGTCTTTTAAGAGCAAGAACTTGGTTTTAATACATTGTTTGTCTCTCAAGTTCTTAGTACATAGTAAGTCCAGTGGATACCTACGTAGATGAATTTGATTAATGTTAATCCCCACTGAAGCTATACTAGTGTCCTCACAATTTGTGTTGTAGAACTAACTGCTTTTAACTTTTAAGTACACAGACAATGAAAATACCCTTGGAGGGGGTCTGATTTGGAACTGATTGTGTTTTTAGTAAAGGTATATGAGATTTATGTAGTACCACCCAGACTTCACAGATTGTCTGTGGCCTGTGAAATAGGAGCAGGGTGTACCTTAAAGAGGGTGGGGGTGGGGAGCTAATTGGATGCTCAGTAACAGCCAGGAACTGTCGTGCATGTTTCACATACAATCTGACATTGATTCCCATACACTCAAAAGATGCAGGGTTTGTTCCTGAGGCTGACTAGCTTAGAGGTTATGAGTGAGGACTCTAGAACAAGACTGCCTGAGTACAAATCTAACCCTGAGTTGGCATTGGCTTCCTCATCTGTAAAATGGGGATACTCACAGAATTGATGAGAGGATTAAATAATTTAAAGTTTATATAGACTGCAGATAGTGCCTGGCATAGGTAATAAATGTCAGCTCTATTACTGTTGCTGCTCCTGCAGCTACTCCTGCTGTCTCCTAATCACCGTTGTGTAGTATATTGATTACTGTTAATTCAGTAGTCCACATACTATATTAAGCAAGTCATTTACGTTAAAAAAGAAACAAGTTTGGGGGGCGCCCGGGTGGCTCAGTCTGTTGAGTGTCCAACTTTTGGTTTCGACTCAGGTCATAATCTCACAGTTTGTGAGTTCAAGCCCTGAGTAGGACTCTGGGCTGAAAGTATGGAGCCTGTTTCAGATTCTCTCTCCCTCTCTGCCCCTCCTTGGCTTGCTCTCTCTCAATAAATAAATAAATGAACATAAAAAATGTAAGTTTTGCCAAATTATGAAGACTGCCTTTTGAAAAGTAGTGTGGCAGTGTGTACCAAGGGCCATGAAAATGCCCATGTTTTTTAATCGGAAATCTAGGCTTTACAACAATCTAGTATGGAAAAAATAGTTCAAAAGACTTCATGATGTTGGTGATCAGATAGGGAGAAAGAAAAACTAAGTATCCAAAAACATGGGGATGCTAAGTTGTTGCAAGCTCACAGAATGAAATGGTGCCCTGCCATAAAAGTAATCCTGTAGATCAGTGATATGGCAAACACCTGTAGTGTGATATTAGGCAGAAAAACTGCCACGGGCATACACAAGACTCTTTTAAGAAATAAACTTGGCCAGTGGGAGGGGGTAAAAAGAAAAGGAGAATTGTACCTATCATAATAGGGCAGGAACTGTGGGATTTTTAAAAATTTATTATTTTTTAAGTTTATTTATTTTGAGAAAGAAAGGGAGCATGCAAGGGGGAGAGGGGCAGAGAGAGAGGGAGAGAGAGAATCCCAAGCAAGCTCCCCCCTGTCAATGTGGAGTCTGAACTCACTAACTGAGATCACAACCTGAGCTGAAACCAGGAGTTGGATGCATGCAGTTGACATGTGATTTAACAAGATGTATTGAGGATGCTAAACTTCTGTTGCAATACAAACTACAGAACATAGGGGCGCCTGGGTGGCTCAGTCGGTTGAGCGGCCAACTTCGGCTCAGGTCATGATCTTGTGGCTCACGAGTTCCAGCCCCGCGTCTGGCTCTGTGCTGACAGCTCGGAGCCTGGAGCCTGTTTCGGATTCTGTGTGTGTCTCTCTCTCTGCCCCCCTAACCTACTCGCATTCTGTCTTTGTCTCTCTCAAAAATAAATAAACATTAAAAAAGAAATAAAAAAAAAAAACTGCAGAACATAAAACAGTGTGATAAAATTTCTTAACTAAGAATATAGCAAGGAAAAAATTCATCATAGAGGAGAATGATTTATTTAAAAGTTTAACAAACACTGGTATAGAGTAATATCTTTCCCTTAAGAGTAATGTTCTTTCTCTCTTAAGGTATCCGAGCCCACCAATGGGATCTGTATCAGCACCCAACCTGCCTACAGCAGAAGAAAATCTGGAATACGTACGGACTCTCTATGATTTTCCTGGGAATGATGCCGAAGACCTGCCCTTTAAAAAGGGTGAGATCCTGGTGATAATAGAGAAGCCTGAAGAACAGTGGTGGAGTGCCCGGAACAAGGATGGCCGAATTGGGATGATTCCTGTCCCTTATGTTGAAAAGCTTGTGAGGTCCTCACCACATGGAAAGCACGGGAATAGGAATTCCAACAGTTATGGAATCCCAGAACCTGCTCATGCATATGCTCAACCTCAGACCACAACTCCTCTACCTGCAGTTTCCAGTACTCCTGGAGCAGCGATCAACCCTTTGCCATCCACACAGAATGGACCTGTCTTTGCAAAAGCCATCCAGAAAAGAGTACCCTGTGCTTATGACAAGACCGCCTTGGCATTAGAGGTAAAATTTACAAGGCTGTTTTTTTGGGTCTTTTAACAGTTCGGTTTTCATTTTCAGTTGTAATTTCATTTCTGCAAAGTAATGACTGCTGATTTAAGGTTCTGTTCAGGGGAATAAGAGAACTGGGTGATTTTGGAAGATCCACTATGAGTGTCCCATGTGACTCTTTTGTCCTTTCCCATTCTTTGTTTCTCCCAAGGTGTAGTCTCTCCTAGGTTTAGTTTCACGGTAGTTGGTGTTCTTTCCAATAAGGAAAGATGATGGTTTAATAAACACTCATGACCTAGAGACAAAATCAGCATACAGATAGATCTGTAGCTACTTGTACAGTTCTATATTTCTCTAACATTGTGACCGACTGAGGAAAATATGATAAATGTCTTAGAATTCCTCTTCAGCTAGGCAGAGAAATGTTTACAATAGCTCAGATCTTACTTAGTAGAGATTTTGTAAATTACAATAGCATGAAATAAAGCTTGAACTTTTTTTTCGTTCCTTTTTTTTTTTTTTTTTTTTTAGTAGTCTCCTTGCCCAATGTGGGGCTTGAATTCATGACCCTGATTAAGAGTCACATGCTATACTGACTGAGCCAGCCAGGTGCCCCAGAACTTGAACAATTGCCAAGTCATATTCTTTAAACCAAACGTTAACTGCCTTAAAAAAAAAAAAAAAAAAAAAGCTTTGGGGTTCCTAGGTGGCTTAATAGGTTAGGCATCCAACTCTGGTTCAGGTCATGATCTTGTAGTTCATGGGTTCAGGCCCCACATTGGGCTCTGCACTGACAGTGTGGAGAGCCTGCTTGGAATTCTCTATCTTTTCCTTTCTCTCTGCCCCTTCCCCACCCACTCTTTGTCTCTCTCAAAAATAAACTTTGGGGGGGTGGGGAGGGGTGGTGTGTGTGCCTGGGTGGCTCATTCAGTTAAGCATCCAACTCTGGTTTGAGCCCTGCATCAGACTCTGTGCTGGCAGTGTGGGGCCTGCTTGGGATTCTCTCCCTCTCTTTCTGCCTCTCCCCTGCTCATGATTTCTTTCTCTCTCTCAAAATAAATAAACTTGAAAAAAATTTAAAAACAGACTCTTCAATGCTTAGCAAAAAGTCTTGAAGACCGTTGTTGATAAGCCAGTTGAGGGTATAAAACTACGTATTACAGGAGGTAGAAGTTTAATGAGACATTTGATACACCTGGAGTGACCACAAATGAGCACAAACCCCAGGGGAAGAACAGAAGGATTTGAAAAATAGGAATTTTTAAAAATTCCTATTTTTAGAGCAGTCCTGTATATTTTTCGTGTCATTTTTCACTGAGGTATAAAATGCACATAGCAAGATGGGCCCTAAATGTTAACATACCAGAACATGGAATTTGGTGCCACAAATCCTAGCTCTTTTATTTATTGATAAGTTATGAAAATGCTTTATGAGCCACAAACTATAAGGTAATCATTATAATATGATTAAATACTCTTTCTTAGTATTATCAAATGCATATATGTTTGAGAAACTAGAATTAAGCTAGTGATTGTTCTTTGTGTGTTCACCCCAAGGTCAGAGTAGAGCAGGGTTGGGGGACAGCCCAGGTGCATGACAGAAGGATGAAGTAATGGAGCCTGTTGATTCAAAAAAGCAGAACTTAACCCACAGAACAGCCTGCTCACAGATAAAAGCTAGCATTGATTTGTTCTGTGATTTTTTTCCGTTGGTAATCCTCAGTTTCTCTGGACCAGCAGTAATGTCTGACTGAACTACACCTAAAGGTTTGTTTCAGAGTCTGATGACTTCTCCCTCGTGTTGGGTTTTAAGAAGGAGTGAGCATCTGAGGCTTGTGGCAGGGACCAGGTCTGGGGAGGACCCACATGCTTTCATGCTTCCTGGTAGAGGAACAGGAAAGAAACCAGACTGAATCCTGGCTGAGTAGGCCTTCCAGCTTTCTCATCCCCACACAGACCTGCCCCTGCACAGGTACACGCCTCTGGCCTAGTTCACACGTCAGCACCCTAAAATTATGTAGGGTGTTCTGGGCTCTAAACGCTTTCCAGTTTGCACAGTGATTTCTGCCTTTTGAGGCATTTTCACATCTGTTGTCTCATCATAGGAGTAGAGAGCTAGAATTCAGAGAGTTGGTGTGACTCGCATGTGTTAGACACATTGGGGTTGAGGCACCCAGTCAGAATTCCAAGAGCTCCATAGAGGAAATCAAGAATTGGGCTCTTAACCTGAGCTAGGGTTTAAAGCCTCACTCCATTTAGGCCACCTCCCTGTTGACCTTTAGCTCTAAGATGTACATGCATTTTAGAAGCCCATACCTCCTGTGTATTATTGCCTGGAGTGTGCATAGGGGGCTTGTAGAATGCAAGACCAGGTACTACAATGGGGATCATTTAGAACTTAGTGAGCGGATACCAGGGTAGGTGCCTTAGACCAGGATGAGGTGACAGAGCCTAGTTAATGATGTGTATTTTAAGATAGCCCACATACTTGGCCATTATGCAGCTCTTCTTGTCTCTCAGACCCCAAAGAGAGGTCTCTACACCTGAGCTGCCTCGTGACACTACCCCAGCTGTGTAAGCCTCATCAAAGGCTTGCTTTGGTGCTTCACTGAGAGAGTGTAAGGGGGACCTGAGAAATAAACCTTTGCTAAATTCCATTTAATTATATTTCTCATTCTATATATTTAAATGAGACTTTTGGCTATAGCATAAGTAAATAGTTCTTTGAGTTACGTTATCTTCTAAAACTTAGTGCTTGTCTGATCTTGTTAAAAACAACTCTCTTGAGACTTTTGCAATTAGGTTACCAGGAAAAGTATTAAAATAAGAAAGGTGAGACAAGTAGGACAAAATGTGCCAGTAACTGAAGCTTCTTCATTTCCCTTGATAGTATTACCGAGAACAGTGAGGGCTTAGGTGAACTTTATTTGGTGAATTATTTCATGTGTTTTTTCATAAAACTTGATTTTCAAAAGAACATTCATGCAAGTAAAGAGATATTTTAAAACAGGTTTGTGTTTATCCATTTTTGTCTCTTGCTGACCTCTTTTCAAGAAGTGAGTTATTCCTTGGGGTTTAATTTTAAAAGGAATACTTGGTACTTGTGTGAGGTGATTAAGGTGGGTCACCCCACTCCTTGAAAACAGCAGAACTCTCCCATGCTCTTGGTGTAGTAGAGCTGGAAAGGGCTCCTGAGAAGCAGATCAACCCTACAAGAACATTCTCAGGTCAAGGGAAGTGATACAGCCCTTTCCAGAAGTACACCATTGATCAATAGCAAGGGTGCCGTTGTCATTATGTATATATTTTTTAATGTTTATTTATTTTAGAGAGGGAGACACAGAATCTGAAGCAGGCTCCAGGCTCCGAGCCATCAGCACAGAGCCTGATGATCATGACCTGAGACAAAGTTGGACGTTTAACCGACCGAGCCACCCAGACACCCCATTATAAAATACCTGTAGTCACAGTTATCTGATACAGTAAAAAACAAGATGGTTAGGGAAAGATCATGTACCTGCATTCAAGTCCTGGCTTTTCATGGTGTGATCTTGGGCAAGTTACTTAAGTTCTTTTGAGTCTAAAAGACACCTTCCTTCTGAGAGTTGGATAAATTATCCATTCATGCAACTAACCTGTGAGGGATATCTTGTAGGATCCTACCACCCAGGTCCTTACCACCTAGTGAGAAAATAGAGACAGAAACCAGCAGTGTGATAAGTGCTCTAACAGCACAGAGTAGAGGGAGAGTGGAGAAGGGAGTAGGAGATGGGAGTGTGGGTGAGTATTGGTCTGGGAAGCCTTTCTGGAGGGGGTGACCCTCAAACTGAGTTTTGAAGGATGAACAGAAGTTAGCTGGGTGAAGTGTAGGGAGACATTTTTGGCAGAGGGAAGAGCTTACTTGAACAAGACTTAATACCACTGAGTAGCTGCAGGTTGGTGAGAGCACAGGATATGTTGGGCAGAGGGCAAAAGTGAACAAAAGACAAAGTTGAGGAAGTTGTTGCCATATCATCAAAGGGCTAGGCTGAGGAGATAAACAGTTTTCTTCTGTTGCCTTCACTGAGGCACAGAATAGCCAGTTTCTCACAACTGATGGAGGTTCCAAAGTTTGCAGGGAATTTACATTTTTAATGATTTTTAGGTAGTATAGAGCAGATGTTTGGGTCTCCCTATAATAGTATTATTCTCACACACTTGTATTCCAGTACACTTTCCTGACTAGAAAAGAAAGGGAAGAACTTTCTTAGCATTGAACTTAATTCTGGGGCTGCACACCCATGAATATTTGCTGTATGAAAATTTGTGTCCAAGCATCTAACTGGAACCTTGGTGGAGCATTCCCCTGTGGTATGGGTTTAAAACAAACAAACAAACAAAAAAAAACCACCCCACAATTGGTGACAGTAGGGATCTATGGGAATCAAAGTCAGTGGCACAGATTCTGTGGAGGAAGAATAACATTTTCTCCAACTGCAAGTGAGGCTTAAAGTGACTCAGGATAATAATAATATCCTGATATATATTAATAATATATTAATATTATTATTAATATATAATATATTATTAATATATATTAATAATAAATCAATAATAATGATAATAGATCATTTAGTGTGCCCATCTTCCTAATGCTTTAAGCTTTCTGCAGCGTCTAAATTCATTGGCCCTCTGGTCTCAACTTGGCACTTCCAAAAACACTCACCCCTTCCAGCAGAAAGTTTACTGAGTAGTTACTATGTGGCAGGCCTTGTTAAGGAGTTTGGAGTTCAGCAGTGAAAAATACAAAGGTCTCTGTCCTCGTGGAAGTTCTAGAACAGAGTCTCATAAGCGGTTCCTTCTAGCTCTCTATCAGGGAAAGACAAATCACTATGAGTCCCCTTCCTGTATTTGCTTAGCCCGATGTTTGGCCTTTATTATGTGGCCCTATAGTTACCCCTCTTGTTTTTTTTGCGGGGGGGGGGGGGGGGGCGGGCGGTGAATACATTTCTGTATATTTTTTGTTTTTGTCATACACCGTCTGTACAGTTACCTGAATCTTTTAAAATCCTGATGATGTCATCTATTATATTGATCATCCCCCTCAGTTTCATGTTAACTGCAGATTTCATAAAAGCACCATCCAGATCTTTGTACGAAAGTCCTCCTCTGCAGCCTCCTCTGATCTAGGCCACTTGTCTAAAAAAAGACAATGAGGTTGGTCTGGCATGACTTGTTCTTGGTTGAGCCCATACTGCCTTCCAATCATCTGTTTGCTAATTGCATTTAGAATTTTGTCCAGGTTTGATTTCATGCTCACCTTTTACATTTAATAGAATGTGCCATCGTCCCTGTTTTAACAAAACCAAGAATCCTGACCCTTCATATGTCTGCCAGTGTCCTGTGTTGTAATGCTCTATGGCAGGTGACCAGATCTGGACTCTCATTCCTGCTTGCCAGTGTGTTTGGTCAGTACTTAGATGTCTGTCTTATCGGTATAAGGACACCCTTTCATCTTTGGCACATACTTTTTTATGATGCTCAGAGTTCTTTGTGTGAACTCACCAGCATTCTCAGGATACTTGCTGTTTACTCCCATTGTGATTGTGTTCATACTGCTTTTTGGTTTGTCTTCTCCAATTTTGAAACCCCTAGTCATGGGATTACATCTGGCTTCTGAATTTTCTGAATCTTCCTAAGACCAATGGCACCACTTCTTTCAATGGCCTGGAATTCTCAGGTTTCTACTTTGGTTCTGCTTCATTGGTTAGAATTAAATTCACATTAGCAGTTTCTTCATCTATCTTTCTGACTGAGATCAAGTTGTCTGCAAAGTAAATGAAGGTTTTAGTAGTACTAGTTTTATTTTTCAACCTCTCGGATCATTTGTGAGTTCCTCTGGCTGGGTCACCTGTAGAGTATATCCACAGTGATGGCACGTCTGTGCATGGTCATCATCAAACATCTGACTCAGCTCTGGAGATCTGTTCAGGGTCCTAGCCTCGTAACATAACAGGGACACTCTGTCTTACCTCCTGTCACATTCCAGCAATGGAACCTTCTCACCAAGGTTTGTCAGATGCCCACGAGCTCACATTCATCTTTTAATAATCTCAGAGCTTTTCATCAGGCCTGATGGGCTCTTCCTCTATCCTTCTGTCATTGATGTTTGTTGGTTATGCATCTAGTTTTAGGAATTTGATTTACTTCTTCTGTACCAAAACTTTTTTTTGTTTTTCCTTAATCACAGTACTTTATCAGAAGTAGGAATCTTTAGGGGCACCTGGGTGGCTCAGTCGGTTAAGCATCCAACTCTTAATTTCAGTTCAGGTTGTGATCTCATGGTCGTGAGGTCAAGCCCCATGTCAGGCTCTGCACTAGGCATGTGGAGCCTGGCTTAAGATTCTTTTTCTCCTTCCTCTGCCCCTTCCCCCACTTGTGCATGTGTGTCTTCTCTCTCTCTCTCTCAAAATAAAAATAAGTAATAAAAGTAAATTTAAAAATGAAAAAAGTAGGAATCTTTAGAAAGTCCCTTAGAATTTTAGAAAGGTCTTGTTTGTATGTATGTATGTATGTATGTATGTATGTATGTATGTATGTATTTTAAGTAGAATCCACGCCCAGACACTTAACTGACTGAGCCACCCAGGAGTCCTGAAAGTCCTTGTATTTTTAATAACATTTTTTTTCTTCTAACTTACCATGATGTCATTGGGTTGTGCATTAGAGAAGATTATCTTTAAAAGGTTTTTATTTCTCTTCCTTAATGTGTAAATTGGGTGAGAATACCATGAAATTGAGGCCCTGGTATGGTTCAGACAAGGCCTGCCCCAGCCTAGTCATTATGCTGACCTTAGTTTTCTGTATGTAGTAATAGCTATTGAATAAAAAGAATCTTCAGCTAGGGGCTTCACAGAGTATTTTAGTTAGTCCTTGTGGCTGCCTTATGTGGCTGCTATTATGTAAAATAGGACACTAGTCCTATTTTACACACTTAGGACTTGAGGTTGATGTCATCTGTTCCCACTTTCACAAGTGGTATATGGCAGAGCTAGGACTCAGCCCACAGTCTTATTTTTGAATAGGTTTATTGAGGTGTAATTCACACATTATACAGTTTACCCACTTAAACCATACAACTCAGTGGTCTTGATTGTGGCTCTTTTTTTTTTAATTGTAGAATACGTATAACAATTTAAGTGTACAGTTCAGTGGTGTTACAGTCATAATGTTGTGCAACTGTCACCACTATTTCCAAAACTTTTTCATCACCCTGAGCAGAAACCCTGTAACCATTAACCAGAAACTCCCCTCTCCTGAGGCCCTGGTGAACTCTAATCTACCTTTCCCATATGTATGAATTTCCTATTCTAGATCTCATGTAAATGCAATCCTACAATATTTATCCTTTGAGTCTGGCTTGTTTCAACTTAGCATAATGTTTTAATGTTCATCCATATGGTAGCATGTATCTTTTATTCTTTTTATGGCCAAATGATATTCTATTGTATCAATATATGCTACATCTTGTTTATACATTCTTTAGTTGATGGACATCAGAGTTATCTTCACTTTTCAGTTATTATTTTTTATTATTATTATTTTAACATTTATTTATTTTTGAGAGACAGAGCACAAGCCGGGGAGGGGCAGAGATAGGAGACACACAATCCAAAGCAAGCTCTAGGCTCTGAGCTGTCAACACAGAGCTGGATGCGGGGCTTGAACTCACAAACCATGAGATCATGACCTGAGCCACCCAGTCGCCCCTGTTTTCAGTTCTTTGGGATATATAGCTAACAGAGTTGCTGGGTCATATGGTAACTCTATGTTGAACTTCTTGAGGAACTGCCAAACTGTTGTGTACAGTGGATGTCTCACCAGCAGTGCACAAGGTTTTCTACATCCTCACCAACGCTTATTACTTTCCAGTTTGATTTGTATTTCTGTAATTACTAATGATGTTGAACATCTCATATGCTTCTTGGACATTCCTTATATCTTCTTTGGAAAAAATGATCAAGTCCTTTGCTCATGCTTTAATTGGGTTGTTTGGTTTTTGTTGTTGAGCATTAGGAGCTCTTTATATATTCTGGATATTCAACTTTTTTTTTTTTTTTTTAATTTACATCCAAATTAGTTAGCATATAGTGCAACAGTGATTTCAAGAGTAGATTCCTTAGTGACCCTTACCCATTTAGCTCATCCCCCCTCCCACAACCCCTCCAGGAACCCTCAGTTTATTCTCCATATGTATGAGTCTCTTCTGTTTTGTCCCCCTCCCTGTTTTTATATTATTTTTGTTTCCCGTCCCTTATGTTCATCTGTTTTATCTCTTAAAGCCCTCATATGAGTGAAGTCATATGATTTTTGTCTTTCTCTAATTTCACTTAGCATAGTACCCTCCAGTTCCATCCACGTAGTTGCAAATGGCAAGATTTCATTCTTTTTCATTGCTGAGTAAAACTTCATTGTATATATATACCACATTTTCTTTATCCATCCATCCATCCATGGACATTTGGGCTCTTTCCATACTTTGGCTATTGTTGATAGTGCTGCTATAATGTGTCCCTTCGAAACAGCATACCTGTATCCCGTGGATAAATGCCTAGTAGTGCAATTGCTGGGTCGTAGGGTAGTTCTATTTTTAGTTTTTTGAGGAACCTCCATACTGTTTTCCAGAGTGGCTGCACTAGCTTGCATTCCCATGGGTATTCAACTCTTATCAGATGTATGCTTTCTAAATGTTTTTTCCCCTTCTGTAGTTTTTCTTTTCACTTTCTTGGTAGTGTGCTTTGGTGCACATTCTTTTTTTTTTTTTTTTTTTTTTTAATGTTATTTTTGAGAGTGTGTGGGCACAAGTGGGGGTGGGTGGGCAGAGAGGGTGAAAGAGGATCTATCTGAAGCAGGCTCTGCACTAACAGCAGAGAACCTAATGTGGGGTTTGAACTCATGAACCATGAGCCAAAGTCCGACACTTAACTGACTAAGCCAGCCAGGTGCCCCAATGCAAATTCTTAATTTTGATGAAATCCAACTTACCTAGTTTTTCTTTTGCTTGCTCATGCTTTTAATGTCATATGTAAGAATCCTTTACCAAATTCAAGGTCATGAAGATTTACCCCAGTGTTTTCTAAGAGTTTAATGGTTATAGCTCTTATATGTAAGTTGTTTATAAACCATTTTGTTAGTTTGTGTATACGGTTTGATGTAGGGGTCCAAATTCTTCCTTTTGCATATGGAAATCCAGTAATACCGGCATCATTTGTTGAAGAGATTGTTCTTTCCTTATTTGAATGAACTTGACACTCTTGTCAAAAATCATTACCAAAGATGTATGTGTTTATTTCTGTTCCATTGGTCTGTATGTCTATCTGTATGCCAATACCACACTGTTTTGATTACTGTGGAGTAGCTTTGTGGAGGAGTTTTGAAGTCCAAAAGTATGAGTCTCACAACTTTGTTCTTCTTTTTTCAAGATTGTTTTAGCTCTTCAGGGTGTCTTGCAATTCCATGTGATTTTGAAGATCAGCTTTTCCATTTCTGCAAAACTGTTAGAATTTTGATAGGGATTGTGTTGAATTTGTAGATCCTTGGGTAGTGTTGACATCTTGATAGTACCGAGACTTCCTATCCATGAACACAAGATATTTTGCCATTTCCTTAAGCCTTTTATTTTTTTCAGCAACGTTTTGTAGTGTTCAGTGTATAAGTGCTTCATTTGGTTAAATTTATTCCCAGTTACTTTGTTCTCTTAGATGGCACTGTAGGGGTGCCTGGGTAGTTCAGTCGGTTAAGCATCCGACTCATTTCAGCTCAGGTCATGATTTCATGGTTCTGCAGATTGAGCCCCATGTCAGGCTGCACACTGACAACACAGAACCTGTTGGGGATTCTCTCTCCCTTTTTCTGTGCCCCTCTCCCACTCATTCTCTCTCTCTCTCTCTCTCTCTCTCAAAAATAAATAAACTTAAAGGTTAAAAAAAATTTTTTTTAAGATGCCACTAGAGTGCCTGGGTGGCTCAGTCACTCAAGTTGGTTGAGCATCCGACTTAACTCAGTTCGTGACCTCATGGTTTGTGAGTTCAAGCCCCGCATCAGGCTCACTGCTGTCAGCTTGGAGCCCACTTTGAATTCTCTCTCTCTCTCTCTCTCTCTCTCTCTCTCTCTCTCTCCCCCCCCTCCCTCCCCCCCGCCCCCCCTTCCCCTGCTTGAGCTCTCACTCTCAAAAATAAATAAACCTTAAAAGAAAAATGCCACTGTATATGGAATTCCGCGGGTTTTTTTAGTTGTTTTTTTTTTTGTTGTTGTTTTTTGTTTTTAAATAATCTTTACACCCAACATGGGGCTCAAACACACAACCCTGAGACCAAGACCCGTATGCTCTACCAACTGAGCCAGCCAGGCATCCCTAAGTGAAATTGCATTCTTAATTGTTCATTACTGATTTATAGAAACACAAGTGATATTTGTGTGTTGATCTTGTACCCTGCAACTTTGCTGAATTTTATTAGCTCTAATAGCTTTCTTGTGGAATCTTTGGAATTTTCTATATATAGGACTTTCTCATCTACAAAAGGAGATAGTTTTACTTCTTCCTCTCCATAGCCCACATTCTCTTGCATCACAGGATACTGGCCTGTGATACCTTTAACCCTTGGCCCATCTTAAAATAAATCCCTATGTTTGCATAAGAAGTGTTAACTGGTAAGCAGCCCTCCTAAATCAAGATGCTGCCCTGAAGGATAATGGGAATTTCAAAGAAGAAAATAAGTCTTCAGTATTAAAAACCAGTAAATATCATCAGTTGTAGGAGAGAATACATACGACTACTTGACTGCTACTCAGGGTACATGGACAAAGAGGGTTGCAGCCCTTAAAAGCCTCTCCAGTTCTGGTAGCTTTGATTCAGGTACTGGTGCACAGAGAACATAAAGGTAGCTGTTAATACAGGTGAAGACCCCAGGCAGCTCCATGAGGGCAGGCCTGTTGTCTGCTTTGTTCTCCGTTGTATTCCTGGCACAATAATAATCACTAGTTGTTGAACAAGTAAATGAATGCAAGCCACAACTAGCGGGATTAAAACTGCCTGGTGGTTGTAGGATGTGGGTTTTTGTTGTGTTTTATACCTTTTTTGGGTTATAGACCCCTTTTAGAATCTGATGAAAGCTTTCTCCAGGAAAACTGTACATTAATGCACTTACATACAATTCCACATATACTTTCAGGATGTTTTTTGATATCTGAGACACATTCGTGTCACCCAAGTTAGAACTTCTGATTCCATCGTAACCCATTGTGCTTCTGATCTTACTTATTTGTAACCTGAGTGTACAGTCTGAAAATAACTGAACTGAGGAAGCAGAAAGCTGCTGTGGTAGCCAGTCCTTGGGCCCTCCAGCTCTTTGGCTACTCTTGGAATCAAGTGCGAGAAGTCAGGCATTAGAGTTATTTCCAGAGCCCTTCTGTTCATGCTCTGGACAAGTAGACCTATAGGAAACTATTTCCAGCACCAGGAAGTGTCCTCTTGCCTTCTTGCATGGTCCTCACCAGACACAAAGAATGGGACTAAATAGTGTCCTTCCGATGTGTGGCAGTTCTAATAATTATTAGGATTGTCATAGGTGACATTCCTAGTAAGGTTGATGCATAAGGTATGTGTGTCTTCTTGATCTATTGATAGAGTTAGCCACATCTTCAAGTACAGTTCTCCTTGAACTGAGTTGATACCACCAACTTCGAGATTGATCTCTCTGAAGTGAGCGGTTCTTTGGACTCAGTCTTTCTGCTGTGAAGCCAAAAGAAGGGCATTGTACCAGAATCAGGAGTGATGAGAGCAGCAGCAAGATGGCATATTAGGATCTGAGCCCAGTCTTCAGTGGAGCCATGAAGAAGCTGGTCCATAGCCAGGCCTGTAATTGTGGGCAGCAGGCAGCATAACATAGCCAGGGCATCTTTTCTATATTGGTGTTCTGGGGCTTGTTCCCCTTGTGAAGGGCCTCGGACTGAGCTAGAACCAGCATGAGAAATGACATGCTGTTTTTTGACATGTGAGAGCTCCTGCAAGGCCAGAATGACACATTAATGGTCAGGTGGCCATCAGATGTCCCTCACCCATTCTCTCTTCCTAACCTGAACCTTGACTTCTCTCTATTGGTCAAGGTTCCCTGGGTCAAAACAACAGATCCTCCTATTCTCCGCAGCATGGACTCAGTGCAGTTTTTCTTCCACTTGTTGCTTTTTTTTCCTTTCTCTTTCCTTTTTTCTTTTTCTTTTTCTTTTTTTTCCTTAGAGTGTGTGTGTGAGAGAGAGAGAGAGTGTGTGTGAGAGGGGAGGGGAGGGGAGGGAGAATGAATCTTAGGCACAATCCACACTCTGGGTGGAGCCCAACACGGCTCAATCCCACGACCATGAGATCATGACCTGAGCTGAAATCAAGAGTCAGATGCTCAACCGACTGAACCATCCAGGCACCCACACCACCACTTGCTGTTTTTTATACTGTTTATTCTCTAACAAACATTCATTGAGCATCTACCATATCTGGACAGTAGATTATTTATTTTCTATACCACAGTGAAGACAGAGGTTCCTTGAGGATGGGAACTGAGCTACAATAGATCTGTAGTAAATCTTATTAAATTGATGATGTAGAATGGTTTGGTAAGTATTCTGTAAAGACTTGTCAAAATCACAAGTTAATTAGAAAGCATGAGGTTTCAATGTTCTTGGCAGTTTTGAGTACTTGACTCACCTTCACCTTCTCCTTCCCATTGTCTTCTTCAGCTGCTTGGTGTCCATCACAGTAACCTATTAGACCCCCACTTTTCAGGCCTGCCCCTCATCTTCTCTCATTCTGATATGGCATCTTTCCCATCCCATCATCAGTTTTGGGAGGACCCTTGTTACTAACAAGGTTGAAAACCCACCTTAATACAGTTCTTCTCCATACTGATTCCAGTTCTTCCCAGAGTGCTTCCAGCTGGGAACATGAGCATAAGTGTGGGGGTTGGATTCTATTCTGGAATCCCCACTCTGATAACTGCTACCATTTACTTAGCTGAGTGGCCTGGTTAACAATTCCCCTATAGTACTTCCTCTGATTATTACAAGAACCTGTCAAAGTCAGAAGGAAACTGAGACTTGGACAGCTTGAG
Source organism: Panthera leo (assembly GCF_018350215.1). Taxonomy (NCBI): domain Eukaryota; kingdom Metazoa; phylum Chordata; class Mammalia; order Carnivora; family Felidae; genus Panthera; species Panthera leo. Next base: position 29,282,157 of record NC_056690.1, on the reverse strand, counting down.
CATTCTGCTACAGACATATAGACACTGGAAGTGGCAGATGCAGTGCATCAGTCCAGTTCTGCCCTATTCCCAAGTACATAGCATAAGCCACCACAGTGCTACTTTGTACCTGTTTTAGGCATTCAAGGTATTGCTTACATCCTGTTATTGTTGATCTTAGACCTTAGTTTTAGGTAGGTCTAATAAATTCAAGTTGCATCATATGTATCCTGAATACACAATATAGAACCTAGCCCAGTTCTCTGAGCAGAATAAATGCTCCATCTACAGTGGCCTAGAGAGACTTCCTGCTCTCATTGTCTGCGTGTGCAGCTCTATAAGGTAGTTATGAGGGGACTTGGATTGTCCTTGGGATTTGATTTTGATCAGGGTTGCTTACGTGTCTTCAAACTGGAAGAAGAGAGGAAGTCCAAGGTTTCTTAGGACCAGCTTGGCAATAGCATCTTAAGATGTGCAGTTGTAGAATTGCATTTACATCATGTCCTTGCATCTGTCCTACAGTCAATATCTGAGGAAGAGCTTGGCAAGTTTGAGAAACTGAAAGAAAGCCACTGTGGTTGGTCCGGGGGAGGGTGGAGGCAGTGCAGAAAGCCATGGAACAAGGTCAGAGATGGGAAGAGTCAAGCCAGATTAAGCAGAGCCTCGAAGACTGGAGTATGGATGTTGCTCTTGTGCAGAGAAAAGGTGTTGGGGGTTTAAAAGGCAGAGCAGTGACCCACTTATCTTTATATTTTTTAAAGGTCTGTCTTCTGCCCTTAGGCCCTTGTGCCTGTTACTCCAGCACCTTGCTTCTCTGCTTGGCCATGTATCCCCAGCAGGTGGGGGACATCATCCAATAATTTTCTCTTCTCTCTTTAACCTTGATTCTGCAGACTTCTCCAGAAAGTAGTTTACAAGAGACTTGTGACTTGGAGTGCAAAATGAGCAAAACAAGTTTCCTCCTTCAGAAAGTGCCATGTGGTGTGTGTTAGGGGTGAGGAGGTGACTGTGGAAGCCTCCTTGGGCAAGTCTGCCAGAAACCTGGAAAACAAGGCACCTGACCCGACCTGACAGAGCCTTGCTTTCCACAAATGCCAGATGGGAAGTACCCACCTGATAGTGGGGTTATTTTATAGAATACCACAGAAAAGGAGGGCTAAGCAGCAGGAAGTGAGAAGGGTGGGTGAAGTCTCCCACTTCAGGTGCCATAGAGCATCAGAGGTAACACCTGAACTTGTGCTATTGACTTTGGACTGTCAGGTGTTCCTTGGTAAAATGGTGGGAGCAGTAGTCATTGTCGTAGGTAGGGCCTGGTTGTAGAAGAGCAGGGTGATTGGGAGTTGGGCTGATTGGGCTGGGGTGACATGAGATGACAAGCCAGATCAGGGCAGGATGGCTACACTGGTAGAGCCAGGTAGTGAGAGGCTGGGGGAACCAGGGAGGGGGCCTTAGCTGGAGGGATGGACTCACCCAAGATGTGAGAGAGGGCTGCCCCAGGCCAGGTTTTCAGGAAGGTGAGACCTCGTTTCCTTTCACATTTATCAAATATCAGCTAAGGCAGGCTAAGATTACAAACTTCAGGCAAAATGTAAGCTCTCTGGGCATCTGGAGTGCAGTTGAAGATAGGGAAGACATAGATAAAATAACAAAATTCCAGAGTATTTTTTGCAGGACGTCAAATGAGTGGAGCAAATAACTTCAGTCACAGGGCCCAACCTCTGCCAACAGCCTTTAGCCCCATACTGTAACTTTGTTTCTTTCCAGTTTCAGCTCATTCTTGCCTTACTTAGCCTTTTTTTTTTTCTTTTAACATCTTGGCAGAGTCGGATCTGGCTCTGCCAGCCTACTTACAGACTGCCCAGGTGCCCTAGGGCCATCGTCCCTTTGTACAGCAGAGTCCACCTGGGTGTTTCTTCACCTGGTCCCCATCCCTTTCTTCACCAAATCCTCTCTACAGGTATATACCCACACATCCTCTTACTTGTCCTTGCCTTTCTGTGTATTTATTTTAATACATTCATTATATTTTTTGTTTGTGGTAATTAATAACTAGAAGTTCATTTAGAATGATGTCTGGGGCACCTGGGTGGCCCAGTCAGTTAAGCGTCCGACTTCAGTTCAGGCCATGATCTCGCAGTTCATGGGTTCAAGCCCTGCATCAGGCTCTGTGCTGACAGCTCAGAGCCTGGAGCCTGCTTCATATTCTGTGTCTCCTTCTCTCTCTGCCCCTCCCCCATTTATGCTCTATCTCTGTTGCTCTCTCTTTAAAAAGTAAACATTAAAAGAATTTTTTTTTTTTTGATGATGTCAATAGTTTTCTATCCGTGAGTTTTCATTTCTTTCCTATTTCATTATTTGAAAAATAGATCTGTTTTCTTAGGTGAAAAGGAGATAAGGGAAGAATGTTGTGTGTGAGTGAGAAAGGCCAGGCGGTGAAGCTCCTCATCTCGTTGGCCTCATTGTGCTCCAGACATGAGACAGCAGGTTCCTGTACTGAAAGGCTCAAAGAGGGCAAGGTTCTAGAGCAGGTGCAGTACAAGTTTGAGGAAATTGGGAAATGTGGTCTGTTGGTAGGGGTCTAGATTTGTAGCATCTTAGTAGCTCCTGCCTTTAGAAGGGTTCTCTCTGCTTACCTAGACCTGATTTTAATTTGCGGGTTCACTTTCATTATTGTATGTTTGTGCTTAAACATTATAATTTTTTAATGGAGTAAGATGGTAAGATTGAACATAAACCATTTTTCCAGATTTCCATCAACTTCAGCTTCCACCTACATGATTTCTGTAACGTCTCTACTATATATAACTCAAGGTTCTCATTCACATTAGAACTTACTTATACACAGATCTGAAGATTTTCATTATTAGAAATAATCATAATTAGGGTTTTCCCTTTTCATGACCTCTGTATGGTAGGAGAAGGGTATACAAATTATAAAACTAAATCCTTGGTCCACTTCATAGAATATGAAATTTTTCATAATTATCAGAAACATTTGGGGCACCTGGGTAGCTCAGTCAGTTGAGCGTCCAACTTCAGGTCATGATCTCTCAGTCTGTCAGTTCAAGCCCCATGTCAGGCTCTGTGCTGACAGCTCAGAGCCTGGAGCCTGTTTCGGATTCTGTGTCTCCCTCTCTCTCTGCCCCTCCCCAACTCATGCTCTGTCTCTCTGTCAAAAATAAATAAATAAACATTTAAAAAAATTTAAAAAAATAACCATTTGTATGATTATCCTAGCTATGAATAAAAATGACATTTCTCAGAGCTCCTGGGTGCTCAGTTGGTTAGGTGTCTGACTCTTGTTCTGCTCAGGTCATGATCTCATGGTTCATGGGATCACACCCCACACTGGGCTCTGTACTGCATGGAACCTCTTGGAATTCTCTCTGTCTCTCCCTTTACCCCTCTACCCCTCTCCCCCGCTCACATGCTCTCTCTCTCTTTCAAAATAAACATTAAAAATTTTTTCTGTTATCCATAAATTAAAATAGTACGACTTGGAGAAAGTAATTTTGGACTCCAAGCACTAATCATAAAACAGTCTATATATTCAGAAGTCTTTAGTATGTCTCAAATATTTTAAAACTTAATTTTTATTATTAAATCAATTTACTCTCCTTCAAATTATTTCCTTTTAAGGCAAAACCAAATAAAACCAGTCTTTTCAGTTGTAACTTTTTTCCACTATTTTAAAACTTAATTTTTTTTTTTTTTTAAATTAGGCCCCACACCCAATGAGGGGCTTGAATTCATGACCCTGAGATCAAGAGTCACATGCTCTACCAACAGAGCCTGGCAGGCAGGCGCGCGTGCATGTGCGCGTGCACACACACACACGCACACACACCCTCACCCTCACCCCTCACAATTTAATTGAAAAAAATTTTTCTCTTAATGTTTTTGTTTGTTTGTTTGAGAGAGAGCACACACATGCAAGGGAGGAGGGGTGGGACGAATAGGATCTGAGTCCGACTCTCTACTGTGACAGCAGAGAGCTCAATATGGGGCTCACAAACCATGAAATCATGACCTGAGCCGAAGTCGGATGCTTAACCGACTGAACCACTCAGTGCCCCTACAACTCAGTTTTTAATGCAGATCTCAAAAATAGAATTCTCAGTTGTTATCTTCAGATTTTAATTGTTCAACGAGCTGAATTGTTTCTGTTGAGCTCATGACATGAATTTGAAAATAATTATAATAATCTATAAATATATGCAATTGGCTTTTTACACCATTTTTCTCATATACATACCTACTACTGAATACTGAAGTACATTTTTTTTTTTTGTCTTAGAACTTTTATCATATAAAATCTAATTCTTGGATGCCTTTGATGGCTCAGTTGGGTGGAACATGCAACTCTTGGTCATAGGTTGTGAGTTCAAACTCTACATTGGGCCTGGAGCATACTTAAAAAAATAAAATTAAAAAAAAAATTAATTCTTCATTACCAGGTTAACTCTTTGTAAGCCATCCTACCATTGAGTTGAATTAGTGGTTTTCCTGAATAAAGGGTTTTGAGTCAGAATTTAGACAGGGAACTTAGAGCAGTGTTTTTTTGTTTTTTGTTTTTTCATTTACTGATTTTCTACTGTGTTCTAATCCGGGAGCCTCATGGGATAAAGTTCTTTTTTCCGTTTTCATTTTGTCGAGTACTCAAAATAAGTTGGTTTCCATAAGGCAAGAGGCTTCATTTGGTAATAATGCTGTTTTCCGTGTAAATGTAGTGACTTCATTGTTATTTCTCAGTAGGTTTGAGGAATTACAAGTAGAATAGTAAAAGCAAAAAAATGGAGGATGAGGAGGTAGAAAACTCCAGTCTGCGTTCACAGAAAGAGATTGTGAGGATACACCATTAAGAGTAATGGGTGTCTTGGTGAGAAGAACTTGAGAGGGGGAGGTTGAGTGGTCCTGGGCCCAGGTGGGCCATGCTGCCTTTGCACTGTGCAAGATGGCAGGGACACAAATGGCCAGGACTGGATGCTGACTGGCTTTTACCCCTGCTTCATGGTGAACCAGCCTGTGACCTTGTAAACATTATTATTATTATTATTATTATTATTATTATTATTATTATTTTGGTGTTTCTGTTTGGTCCTAGTCTTTTTTGTTGAGGGAGAGAGAGAATCTTAAGCAAGCTCCACACTCAGCGTGGAGCCCAGTGAGGGGCCTAGGATCCCCTGGGATCATGAGCTGAGCTGAAATCAAGAGTCAGACGCTGAACTAACTGATTGAGCCACCCAGGTGCCTAGTCATCTTAGAAACTAATTCAAGTGGGGCGCCTGGGTGGCGCAGTCGGTTAAGCGTCCGACTTCAGCCAGGTCACGATCTCGCGGTCCGTGAGTTCGAGCCCCGCGTCAGGCTCTGGGCTGATGGCTCGGAGCCTGGAGCCTGTTTCCGATTCTGTGTCTCCCACTCTCTCTGCCCCTCCCCCGCTCATGCTCTGTCTCTCTCTCTGTCCCAAAAATAATAAAAAAAAAAGTTGAAAAAAAAATTAAAAAAAAAAAAAAAGAAAGAAACTAACTCAAGTGACTGTTTCAAAGACTACCTTCCTCCTCTGGATTTGCTTCAGAAAACATAACCTCCTTTTCTTCAGAGGGTAGTGACCCACCTTGTAACCCAAGAGAGGTAGTTGTGGCTCCACCCAAAGCCTCTGAGCTCCAGGGCTTTGGAGAAGGGACCAGGGGTAGGAGGAGGTCTGCCTTCACACTTATGGAGGCAGCCTTAATGGCCCAGATCTGTGTGCACGTGAACTACTAAAGCTGCCTTGTCATCCCTGTGATCTTTGATCATTCCAGGCCAGCAGTCAGCTTGCTGGACCAGTAACTTTAGCAGAAGAACCTTTTTTTCCAAACGAAATACTGCATGGAACCCCACTATATGTCAGATATAAAAGTTTTTATGTAAGTATAATTTTTTTTTTTAAGTTGAGATTTATAAGAATTAGCTAAAAAGGCATTTGGGACAGTGGACTATTACAATGGGCAGAAAAAAAACATGAAATAACATGGAAATAACATGAATGACCAGTGCCGTCTGATCCATCTTAGCATTCTGTTTATTTCTGAATGTGTTTTGTTGCAAGTCGTGATAGGTGTCTTGTAGCTTTTACCTTGCCATTTGGGGGAGTCTTCAATCAGACACAAAGCAAAAGAAGCTTCATTCCAAGGAAGGTCTGCATGAAAAGCAGCTAGCAGGGCAGCACAGGTTAATTTGGCAGTGGCACATTTCAGTGTACTTTTTCCTACTATAATTTTATAAAATACAATTTTAAAAAGTTGAAATCCCAATCAGACATTTGTTGAGCCCTTAAAACACCTCCCTAGAGCTTTGTGGGTCTCCAGAACAATTTGAAAACCATTTCCAAAACAAAATTGCTGCATTCCCCTTGATGAGTAGAGCTGCCCCTAATTGGTGCCTGTCCTTTGATAGTAGATAGAATTCCTACCACCCTGCAGTTTAAAATAGGCCTTAAGCGGCTCCTGGGTGGCTCAGTCGGTTAAGTGTCCAATTTTGGCTCAGGTCATGATCTCATGGTTCGTGGGTTCGAGGCCTGCATCAGGTTCTGTGCTGACAGTTCAGAGCCTGGAACGTGCTTCAGATTCTGTGTGTGTGTCTCTCTCTGCCTAACCCTGCTCACACTCTGTTTCTCTCTCTCAAAAATGAATAAAACATTTTTTTTTTTTAATTTAAAATAGGCCTTAAAAGATGCTCAAAGCTGAGCTTCCTTCCCTCTGTGACTGCCCCACAGAGGGGAGGGGAGCCAGGAATGGACAACTCAGGGAGACATTATTGCTGCTTGGGGAAAGCAGCATGGTTACTGAGGTTTTGGTGACAGCAGTTCCACCCCATGTAAATTAAGGCGGAGACACATTTTGTGTGTGTGTGGGGGTGTGTGTGTGTGTGTGTGTGTGTGTGTGACTTCACTGTAACCATTCTCAGAGAGTTAAGTGTTCATTTCTGTCCTGTTGGAGTTTTAGTAAACAGGATGGGGAGAAAAAAGGGTGCTTTTATGCTCAGAAGCTGCTTCACTTACTATATAATCTTGGCACCTGAAGAGAAGTGCAGTGAGCTTATTGGTAGGTTCCTTTGGATAAAACAGTGTGTATTATTTAAAATAAACTTTCGGGGTGCCTGGGTGGCTCGGTCAGTTAAGCGTCTGACTTCGGCTCAGGTCATGATCTCGCGGTTTGTGAGTTCGGACCCCGTGTTGGGCTCTGTGCTGACAGCTCAGAGCCTGGAGCTTGCTTCAGATTCTGTGTCTCCCTCTCCCCCTCCCCTGCTCACACTCTGACTCTTTGTATTTCAATAATAAATAAACGTTTAAAAAAAAAAAAGTAAACTTTCTTGGGGTACCTGGGTGGCTCAGTCAGTTAAGCGTCCGACTTCGGCTCAGGTCATGATCTCACAGTTCGTGGGTTCGACCCCCATGTCAGGCTGTATTCTAAAAGCCCAGAGCCTGAAGCCTGCTTCAAATTGTGTGTCTCCCTCTCTATCTGCCCCTCCCCCACTCTGTCTCTGTGTCTCTCAAAAATAAATAAACATTAAAAACAAAAACAAAATAATAAAGTAAACTTTGGGGTGCCTGGGTGGCTCAGTCAGTTAAGCTTCTGACTTTGGCTCAGGTCATGATCTCACAGCTCCTGAGTTCGAACCCTGTGTTGGACTCTGTGCTGACAGCTCAGAGCCTGGAGCTTGCTTCAGATTCTGTCTCCCTCTCTCTCTGCCCTCTCCACGCTTGTGAATGTGCACACGCTCTTGCTCTCGTGCTCGTTCGCTCTCTCTCTCTCTCTCTCTCTCAAATATAAATAAATGTTAAAAAAATTATTTTCTTTTAATTTTTTTAAACGTTTATTTATTTTTGAGACAGAGAGAGACAGAACATGAACAGGGGAGGGGCAGAGAGAGAGGGAGACACAGAATCTGAAACAGGCTCCAGGCTCTGAGCGGTCAGCACAGCGCCCAACGCGGGGCTCGAACTCACAGACCGTGAGATCATGACCTGTGCCGAAGTCAGACGCTTAACTGACCGAGCCACCCAGGCGCCCCCCCCCAAAAAATTATTTTTAAATAAAGTAAACTTTCTTTGGGGGGCGCCTGGGTGGCTCAATCAGTTGAGCATCCATCTTTGATTTCGGCTCAGGTCATGATCTCGTAGTTCATGGGATCGAGCCATCTCTGCACTGACAGTAGGAAGCTTGCTTGGGATTCTCTGTTCCCTCTCTCTGCCCCTCCCCTGCTTGCACTTACTTGCTTGCTCTCAAAAAATAAATATTCAAAAATAAATAAATAAACTTTATTTTTCTCCTGTTTGCAGAGAAAATGCTGACTTTGTCTTCTTTCTCCATCCTTACAGGTTGGTGACATTGTGAAAGTCACAAGAATGAATATAAATGGCCAGTGGGAAGGCGAAGTGAATGGGCGCAAAGGGCTTTTCCCCTTTACACATGTCAAAATCATTGACCCTCAAAACCCTGATGAAAACGAGTGATTGCTGTTGCCTGTTTCCTGCTGCTTCGTTGTTCTGCCTGTCATAGTCTTCTTTGAAGTGGGAAAGCATTCTCTCTCATAGGCAAGTTACACTGCATTGCCGATGTCCAGCTTTCTGCAGAGTGGCGGTCTCTCACACCCATTTGGAATGCACACAGTGGCTGCCTCGGCATTTGTATCATAGTCGTGTTGTCAAGAGTAGCCGATTTTAGAGTTCTTTTGGATCATAAACTGGAAGTACTGGTGGAAGCACACAAGTGGAGAGAAGTTGACGAGGAAAGGGTCTGTCTTCTCATCACTGCCCTGTTTGTACTTGTGACTGATTCTATCATGTTCATCAGATGGAGCTTGAGGCCGTGATGAGACATTGCACGTTGCTGTTCCACAGAGCAGTGGCTCAGTTGCCATTTTGTTTTTCGTTTGAAGAACAGAGCAAATGAACCTTACAGAAGAGGGAATTCTGTCCTTAACTCCCCAAATCTGGCTCTTCTTTTTTCCTTTTGGTTTGGTTTTGGAAGACTTAATTAGATTTGTGTGTTCTGAACAGGTTTTTAACTAGAGGGTTGGATTTTTGTGGTATTGTAAGGAATGACTCGTGCCTCTGAGCTTCCAAACTGAAGCTGCTGTAACTAAAGGAAAAAACAGCCCTGAAGCAGAGGCCTTTATTGTCTTGGTTGCCAATTGTACCTTGTTTTGCCATATTGCAAACAGCCCACAAAAGATCAGTCATAGTGTGCCAAGCTGTGTGCATGGCCTCTTGGATTACATTGTCCCCAAAAGCATCAGAGTGAGGGGTGATTTGGGGAAACCTTTGCTTACCTTGTTTGCCAGTGACAGGAGCAATGTGGGGGGCGCACTTAGCCAATTTTCTGTCTACTGTTTCAGTGAATACACCCCTTTAAGGTATAGGAATTAAGTTTCTTTAAAAAATGAAGTTGTTCATAGAATCATTGAAATAATTAATGAATCTTTAAATTCTACTCACTGAGGCTCACTCCTCGCCACCACAGCCCAAGTTCACAAGGCTGCCAGAGAAAGATGGTGCTGCTAATACTGGTTCCCCAGTCTGTATGTCTCTGATGCCCTCAGGCAAAGAAAATGTAAGCTCTGCAAATTGGTTAATGCATTTAATGTCTAAGATTTTAGTCACTAGGGAGAACCATTAACCATTTAGCAATTTGATGTTATTGTTTCCTTGTTAGCTAAAAAAAGGGCTGTTCATATAAGCCCGCTTGATACAAATGTGTGGCTGATCCCTCGACTGGTGCACATAGCAGATTAGGATTCTGGAACCTTCATGCAGTTCAGTCTGCTCTCCCTTCTGGAAACTGGTGAAGACAGGCCTCAGCTCAGAATGAATACAGAAGACCTAGAAATGTAGCAGCCACCTAATGAGTAACTGCATCATTTGCTGAGCGTCTGCTGTAGCCATGGCCCTGTGTCCCAAGGGTCTTAGGTTTGGAGGGCTAGAGCGATATATTCTGATGACGGAACCAGCAAAACAACCATTTTTTCAGTCTGTCTTTAAATCCATATTTCATTTGGCTGGTATCTGCCATATGGAAGAATCTTGAAAGTGTTCTTGTGATAAAGTTAATGATCAGTTGGGGAAAAAATCACTGGCTGCCTGTCTGTGGTCTTCCCAGAAAAAAATGCAATCTGCTCTCCCTAGTCAGGGAGAACTGTGGCCACTTCTTGCTCTGAAGGTGCCTCTCCGTTGTAGTTGCCTCATACTCATTTCAGGCCCAGCCTAGCTCCCACAGTAAGTGGTACGTGTGTGGCAGCATTCCTGCTCTCTGCCTGGACGCAGCACTTGCCTTGCAACCAGTGACCCAGTACTAAGGGGGTTGTGAGCATTATATGTGCCTTGTTTAAAGAAGGCACAAACCTTAAGACTTTTTTTAGCCAAATTTAGCTGAGGGGCTTGGTTCAGAGTATAAGAAGTATATGGCCATTTTGGAAAGCAGGGTTTCCTTTCAGCTATGTCTGCTGGCCCATGGCAAGACCCACCTCGTGTAGAGCACTTCAGAATCAGAACACCCCACAAACCTACTTTGGCTTCATAATAAGTCTGCTTGTCACTTCAGCCCACGTACATGTCTCCAGGGCTGCCCAAGAGATTGGGAGCCTGAAATATGGTGAACCTTGAGTTCTGAACTCTCAAGATACGTGCCAAAAGTAGTACCTTTTTGACTTAGGACCTTATTAGTTTTCTCATCAGGCAGGGAAATTCTCTTCATCACACTAAATATACAGAAGACCGCATCCTTGCCTCAGCTTCATGCCTGGGTTCCCCAGTGATTGGGAAAGACTTCCTGTTTCAGAAAGCAATGCGAATCTTCCAGAGGAGCTGCCTTCCCTCCTTGGTTGGTCTCCTTTTAAGATTGTTCATTATTGCTACTTGGCTCTGCTCTACTGTGTGTCACCTAAGAAGATATTTGGATATTAAATTAACTCGGGAACTGAACAAATTATGAAGGGCATTGACAGTTTGATTCAAAACTTGTTTATCCTGAAAAGGACCTCCCATGCAGGAGTTGTTCTTGTCATTTCTTCATGGTGTGTTACCACCTGATGGCATGGTTAGAGAGGAGCACGCGTTGACTAGCTGCCATTTGACAACTTTGGTCACCCAGACAAGACACCTTCTGTGCTCGTGTTGGAAAACTGAAAGGGGGGGAAAGACAGCTGCTCCCTCCTTGGAGCTGAAGGATCCCTGGCTCCATGCTAACTTTCTTTTACAGCTGTTTACAGACAAGACAGGCCGAGGCAGACGGCCACTGCTCTTGTAATGTTTGCTCAGAGGAATATGACCATTTTATTTTTGAAAAGGGACGATATGTTTTTTTGCCAGGTGTTTATAATTTAATCCTTTAATATTATGTTCATTAACCTCTTAAAATGAGTGACTTTTGATTGTTTTAACACAGTACCTAAGACTAATGCTTTCTGTGGACACCACTGAGCTCTGCCTCAAACTCCACCCTCTGGGACCAGAGACCTAACTCTGGTTAACTGATATCAGTGTGGTAACTGAGCTGGTTGTATATTCTAAAAGAGTAGAAGGACAGTTCCCTGACACAGGGTTGTTGTCTCTGCAGGAGGAACAGTGGCCTTGCTTCTAGACGGTCTTCACTGTGTGTTTTAAAATGACAACAACAACAACAACACAAAACTTTTGACCTGTAACTTAAAGATCATAAACTTCAGGCAATAATATTTTCTGTGTAAGCTTTTAAAATTATTTTTGGGGATCATAGCTTGTTTTATTTTGTGCTATAAAATTAACAGTATTAAATGACTTATATTCTTAGAACATTGAGTGTCTTTTCTTAACAGATTAGTGCCTTTTTATTTTTGTATTCATTTTACGTTACTGATCCCGGCATCAGAACCCTTGTTTCCATGGCCTGTTTGTACATTGTCTCAATAAAACTTGCATCAGCCGGTGGTGGCAGCAGCGGCTTTGGTGTTTCGGTGTCTCCTCAGTGCTGCCTGGAGGCTCTCAGCCCATATCAACCTCCCAGTCAGTTTAGCACCTGATGAATGCCTGTGAAACACAGAAACAACTGGTGCCTCTCCTAGGGTGCGTCTTGCATTGGCCCTTCCCCACACTTGGAGCCCCCTACAAAAGAGAAACAGCTGGTTCCCAATGTGTGAGCACAGTAGGTGCTGTAGGGGGCTGGTGCTCAGTCTTGGCCTTCTGAAGAAGAAGCAATAGTTGCCACAGTTTACACCACCAAGGTCCCTTCTAGGCACCTGTATCTGAAGACGTCTGTTAAATATTTGTTCAGCACAAGCTACCCAGGGTTGAATGGTTTCAAGTGGAACTAAGTCCTAAAAAACAAGCAGCCTCTTCTGTTTCTGTCTATATATAGCCTTCCTGATAAACTCCAGGGACCTTCAGGTAGACAGCTGGAGATGGGGGTAGGGATGACACTTTCCTGACACATCCCCTGAGTCAGAGCCCTGTTCTCACACATAATTTGTGTATGTATTGAGAGGTCCACATTTCTTTGTAGTAAAACCTCCAAAAGTGAGTTTCAGGAAGTGATACCAGTCCATATTTATGCTTAAATGTACTCCCTAGCTTCTACTTTCAGGGTAGTGCAGAATTTGAAAGAAAAGTTTGCCTTGAATGGGAATACAAAACTGTTAAGTCATTCTGGAAGACACAGTGCCCTAGAGACACCTTTGAAGAATACTTGGTTTGAAAAGGTGTATTTTGAGCAGCAGTACTGAGCTGGGTACCTCTGTGGCAGGAAAAACCCTTGGAAATGGGACCAGGTGAGGGTGGCTGTCCGTCCACCTTCCTCTGCTGAGTTAGCCTCAGTGCACACCAGCAGAGGCCAGTGCCCAGATCTTGAAACCTCACTCCACAGTAAAAACTGTGACATTGCTGCGCTTTTCACATGGTCTCCTCCTCGGTCCTTGTTCTGGGAGGCTCTTCTCTTGCCTAGGCATGGGCCCTCTTCCCCAGCCCTTTCTCGGGATCTGACCTTGATCTTGAAGTCTCCGTGCACACCTTGGTTCCCCAAGTCTTCGCAACCTAAGCTGGAGGGAATCCCTGTCCCCGCCCTAGAGAGCTCATAGTGCAGACGGGGTGAAGGTGGCTCGAGACAGTGGGAGCTGCTGTGGAGCCCTCGGTGGGTTCAGGATGGCTTCTTGGCTGCTTAGGGGAAGAGAAATCAACGAAATCCGGGTGGAGGGAACAGCTCAGGGCTGGAGAGTGCCTGGCTTTGTCATAGTCCCTGGAGACCTCAGGTGACCTGCCCTTCCTCGATCCCTTTTTTAAGTTCTCCAGAGGTGTATGCAGCCAAGTTTGAGAACTACTTGTGCCACTGAAGCCCCTCACTCCTGCGCCTCCAGCTCTCCGAAGTCTTGGGCCAAGGGGCTGTGGTCTATGTTCTGCCTGTGCTAGGAGAGCAAGACTGGAGTCCGCCGGGGCGAGAACCCAAGCCCAACCCCACGGGAAGACTGCCAGTTGGGATTGCCAGTTGCCGTCCCGCCTTTAAGCGAAAGACCCCGAGGGTAGAAGACCCGGACGCCTTCGGACAGCAGTGCGCAGGCGCGGCCCACACACACCTGGTACTCCCAGGAGTCCTGGGCTCGAAGCCCGGCTGCAGCACGTACTCCGGCGCGGCTGCGTCACCTAGACTCCGGTTCTCCGCTTTTCGGACCGGCTCTGGGGACCACCACCACCGCGTCCTCCAGACCCCTTCCACCCGACCCCGCCACTGCCCACGCCTAGATGCGGCCGTCGGTCCCGGGGGCAGCCGCCGCTGAGTCGGGGGCAGGAGGACAATCACCCGGAGGGATGGAGAGGAGGACCCCGGGAGGGGTGAGGGTAGAGAACACAGTGCACTGGGGCCGCAGGAGGCTCCCTCCCCGCCCTCAGGTCCCAGAAAGGGTTTGCCCTTTTCCGGACGTTGTCCAGAGCGCATGGCTCTCGGGTGAGGTCCCCGGCGGCTGGAGAGATCGCGGGCTGTGGGGTCTGGCTACCCTGGGCTTCCTGGTGGCAGGGCCGAGGGCCAGGTAGGGTGGCAAACAGAAGGTGGGGAGACCGAAGCGGGGCCCGGTGGCCGTCAGCGCTACCCTTTTCCGGACGGCTTCCCGGGGCCAACGAATTTGCCCTCGCAGGGCTCCTGGGCTCGGGGCCCTACGAAACCTGGGTCCTGGAGGCTCCGGAGGGCAGGGCTGGTGTGTCTCAGCTTTGCCTTCTCTGAAATGGAGGCGGGCACAGGTGAAGGAGGGGCTGGGGGCGTGGCTAAGGCGGCGCGCTTTGAGGGCAACCTACACCCACCCGCCCGAGAGCCCCGCGGAATGTGCTGTGCAGGCTGAATCTGAGGCAGCGGCTGGGTGGGGGCGGGGGGCGGGGATGTCCTCTGAGTGGGCTCCAGGAGCTGCCCACCAGCCGAGTCCTGGAAAGAGGGAGTGAGTGAGTTACTGGGAGTCTGCCCCGTAACTGCGTCCAGGACGGGCACCAAGAGGAAGAGAGACCTGGGCAGGGGCTGTGCCAGGCCCAGTGACCAGAGGAAAAGGACCCAAGCCCCAGTGCCAGCCATTCGCGAATAGTGGTTTGAAGCCCACTTGAGCTCCCCCAAAACAACTCTGAGGAGTTTGGGGGATTTGACTTTGGCTTCAGCGTTGGAGGAAAAACATCCATAGGATGCAGCATTCAAAATACGGGTATCTGAAGAAGCACATCCCTTCCACTGTCCATTCCACTCCCCAGGATCTCCCTGTTTCTAGTTTATTATGTATTATATATTTGATAATATATTAATATAATTATGTATATTTCCAGAATTTTTCTATAACATACAAGCAAATATACCTCTGTAAATATCCTTTCTAAATGTTTTCTGTTCAGAAAGGTAGCATAGATTACTTACTTACTGTTCTGTACCTTGCTTTATTTCCCCAGTCTGTTTTAAAGATTACTGTCTTTGTTCTTTTTCACCACTGTATAGTACCACATGATATAGATGTACGGTTACTCATTCAACAATCCACTATTGATGGACATGTATGTCCTTTCCAAGGAGGTCAGGTGCATTAAAATGAGCTGCTCCAAGTGGGATTGCTGGATCAAAGGCTCTGGGTATTTGCAGTTTTTAGAGGTGTTGCCAAATTGCCCTCTGTAGGGTAACTTACACTTTCACCAGAGATGTATAAGAAAATATTTACAACATTTTCCCAAACCCATTGTAGACCCGTTTTATGGTTGAACAGTATTCCTCCACGTGGCTGAGGTAGCTTAAACCAGGACATTTGTCATTGAGGGTGTGGAAGTTGTTGCCAATCCTTCTGATGATAGAAAATCTTCAGGTCTAAGTAAGGGCCACAAGGGCATGGCCCACCTTCCAGCCCTCAAGCTGACTGTGGCTCAATCCTCGCCCCAGGTGCCTCCTGACCTTCTTGTCCCTCTGCCCCATTCCAACCCAGTGCCAGTCCTACTTGTTGGTGTGTTTTTTTACTGAAGACACATGGGGTGAAAACCCCTCACCCAGCTGCTCTTGGGCCCTGTAACATACCTCCATGCTATGCTCCTGCCCAGAACTCAGCACCCAAGCCAGTCTGGGCTGGCACATTTTGAATTCCCCAGAATTTGCCATCATACCTCCTTGCCTTTCCCTGGACATTCCTTCTGCCTGGATGCCCATCTCCTCTCTGTTGAACTCCTAAGGGCCTGTCTGTCCTCAGTCCTTGCCACCCCCTAGTAAAACCCTTCTGGCCTTCCTCTCCCTCCAGGAGGACTAGAATTAGGACTGGGTACCCCATAACCTGGAAACAGGACAGTCCTGGCAGCAAGCCAGCAGCTTGGGGAGGGCCATGGTGGGGCTGAAGAGGTCAATAGGAGCTGGAGCTGGCCTCCACAGTCAGAGAACCCAGAACGGTGTTCACACTGTGTAGACCAACCGGGCTGGGAGGAGGATAGGCTTCAGTAGCTACAGCAAGTCAGGGATGAGCCTGGGATATGGGGTTTGTCTCAGGCTCCCCGAACTGGAGATCCCCTAACTTCTGTTTCTATATGAATGAATCACCCTGTAGCTGTGGGCACAGCTGGCCTTAACTCAAGCGTTGGCTGTGCTGTATCAGCCCCCAAGATTTCATGGGAGTCAGTTAGATAAACTTAGGTCTCTGTATCTGGAAATCCACCTAAGTCTGGCAGGGAAGAGGCTGGCTGCCCTCAGAACCCCAAAGCTCAGGTAGGCCCTGCTGACCCTCAGACTTGCCTCCAGGGGGCGCCAGTGTCAATCCCAATGTTCAACATTGCCTCTATCTCATGTTCCAAAGGATCTCCCTACACACCTTGGCGTCCAGCCCTAGTCTGAGGGGAACCGGGAACAGGAGAAACTGACAGGAGCTGGTAGATGGAAGGAGAACAGAGACAGGCTTGGACAGGGATCACCTACACACACCCGCTTCTCAAACCTTGGCAACCCCCTCCCTGCCTTTGGGGTGTCTGCTAGGTCTAGGGGTCTCTCAGCCACTTCAGGTCACCTTACTACATCTCAGCCTGGGGTTCCATTTCCCTCTTTGCTAACATCCCATTGGATATTTTCCAAGCCAGATGTTATGGTCTTGCCCTGCCACATTTCTCCTCCAGGCCTCAGCCCCTCACCCACCTGCATAAGTGTGACCCATGCAGGCTCTGGTCCTGCCCCTGGGTGAGACTTAGCCTTCTGAATTCCCCCATCTGTAAAATGAGGGAGAGTGTTGCTTGTCCCCCTGGGCAGGGTGGGACATAAATAAAGGACGTTCTCTGAAGGCTGTATCTGCCTGGCATAGGTGACTGTTACTGCTGTTGTTTTTGTCATCCTTACAGGAAAGCAAAGTCCAAAAAGGGGAGAGGTGGCAAAAAAAAAAAAAAAAAAAAGAGAACCCAACACGAGCCACTAAAGGAGCACTAATAAGACACAGAGTTGATGGGCCCTGATGTGTTTAATGATAGATGTGACATCACTTCCCCAGAAAGTATCATTCATTCATTTCCCACATAGTCACTGAGTTCCAGTTTGCGGGAGGTACAAGCTCAACCTGAACACAATGCGAAGATCAGGACAGTCAGGACAGTGAAACAGGAGGTAACCAGGAGCCAGGATATCAGGGCCTGATCAAGTTCCAGTCTGGGGAGGCTGGTCAGGGAGGGCTTCCTGGAAGAGGGGACATACCGTCAGGGGGCATTATGATTTATAGGAATCCAGGAAGTTCTCCTGATATAATGACAGATGGGAAAAAGAAAATGTAATAAAATATAATTTAAAATAGACCGTATTAAGTGTAGGGAGAAGGCAGACCAAAGAGACTGAGCCTCCTAAGGTAGTCAGGTTACCTATGGGGTAGTGGGAAATGATTTGGATTTTCCTTCTTGGGGAGCTTACTCCGGGTGATTCAACTCCCACTCCCCACGTCACTCCGCCGCCGACGATTCGAAGACTTAGGAAAGAAAGAAAAGAAGCAAGAATCAGATCCGGTGCGCTGCCCAGCTATGCGCCCCTCTAAGGTCCAGAGGATCCCTGGGAACCCAAACCCCGCCGGCGGCGTCCATGGCCAGAAGGGCCCCCGAATGCCTCCCCATACCCCGCGACCCTTTGTGAGGACTCTGAAGCCACCGGCCTGACCCCTGACCTGGAACCGACCCCCAACTACCAGCAGGGACCCGGCGGGGCGGTGCTGGGCGCCGCGGGCTTCCCGGACGCAGTGTCGCCGCAGCGCCGGCCCCGCCCCCGCCCGCTCCTCCCCCCCCCCTCCCCCTCCCCCCCAGGCGGCCGCGGCCCCGAGCGGCTCCAGAACGGAGGCCGGCGCCGAACCCAGGTGAGCGCCCGCCCCGGGGACCCCAGGCCCCAGACCTCTGTCCCCGCCATCCCGGTTCGGCTGCCGGGTCTCGGCTCCACAGTCCCCGCGACCCGGGCTAGCTCGCGCGCGCTCTCAGATCTTGGACCCCGGGCCGGCGCGTTGGGGGCTGAGGTCGGCAGTCGGGGAGAAGAGACATGCTGGAGGCTGGAGCGCCTCTGTTCCTTCTCTCCTCCCCCGCCAGGCCCTTCCTCGCTTGCCGCGGGGCCCTGCGGTGTACCCGTCCCCCTTCCTGGGCCGTCCGGTTTGGTGAGGGCACCTGGACCAGCGGGAAGGCTGCAGGAAAGATCTTCCCAGATAGAGGGAACTGCACGTGCAAAGGCAGGGAGAGTGCACGGGAGTTTTGCGCCTGAGCCCGGCAGGGGAGCAGGTGAGGGCAAACTTGAATTCCATCCCAAGGAACGCTAGAAGGCACTGAGGGCCCCAACTGGACAGCAACCTCCCCACTGCTGTTTCTGTCTAGCCTGCACTGGCTTAGGGGAGGGTGGTGTCCCTGTGAACCAGGACACAGGCTCCTGGTGGATAGTTAGCACTTGGGCACTGTTACAACTTTTCAGCATTGGGTAGTTTGTAGGCAAGGGACAGCACTCCACAAAATCTTGGCGGGGGGGGGGGGGGGGGGGGGGGGGGGGAGGTGTAGGGCCCCCTCCTGCTGCAAGAACCTTTGCCCTTGAGGCAGCAGGGCTCCAAGCCAGCCTGCACAAGGTAGGCCTGCGGAAGGTTCAGTCCCCAGCAAGTCTGTTTCCAGGGCCAAGGCCCTGGAGGGTCTGAGATACCTGGGCACCTGGGAAGGGAGAAACAGCCTAGACAGGTAACTGGCAGCAAGTGAAAGTTCCACCTTTTCTGACATCTGTGGCCCAGCAGATGAAGCCTAGGCCAGGCAGGAAGGAGGTAGGTATGGCTGAGCCAGAGGAGAAGCCAGGATCTGGGGAGGGGCCCCCTTGTGCCCAGGAAGGGGACAGGTGGGGCAGGTGGTAGCCAAATCTTACAGACCTGCCTTGGTGATGAGAGGGTTAAAGGGCATCGGTATGCCCAGGTGGCCTTTAAGTACCACCACCTCCTGAATTATAATGGGTGCCTCTAGTGCAGGTTACATCAGATGCCAGGCAGTAGATTGTCCTTCCCAACTTTTCCTCCTGTCTTCTTGGCCCCCTTGCTCTCAGGCACCCACTCAAAGCCCTTGCAGGGATCTGGGCAAGACCAAATAGGTGCCAGCCCCACCTCCAGTTAGACTTCAGGAAGAACTTCCAGGGAAAACAGAAAGGATGACAGTTGGATGGACTGGGGGAAGATCATTTGTAAACAGGGCAGCTTTGTCCCAGGCCTTCCAAAGTCCAGTCTGTAAGCTGAATCTTCCAGAAGGCCCACCCTGTGGCCTTGAGGACTTTGGCTGCAGGGATCTCTTTGCTGACCAGGTGACCTCTCCCCATGGCTTTGTGGCTTGCAGGGTGATATGGGGGCTTCCTGGGTCCCCTCCTATCTTGAAACTAACCAAGGTGGGAGGGAAGTGGGAGGCCACCTGGATGGCCCTGCCTGCTGCCTGACCTTGGCAAGCCCTTGGCCCCTCAGTTTCCTCATCTGCTGTTGGATGTGATCTCTGCACCGTAGGCCTGGAGGACATTTGTGAAGGGGGGAGGTGCACAGGGTGGGAGCTCATGACTGCTGGGCCTGGGCTGTGTGCCTGGCCTCCCTTTCCCCCAACCCCATCAGGCCTGGGCTGGCCGCCCACTTCTATTCACCATGGAGCTGGGTTTCCCTGGGGACAAGTAGCCTGGCCCACCCCACCCCCACCCCACCCCCTGACGCGCGCCCCCAGTCTCTCCTGGCCTAACTCACACTAGGAGGAGGAGTAGAGGCTGGGCAGCCTCTTGGACCCCTGCCCCACCCCACGCCCTGCCTTCCAGGGCCGGTCCACCTCTGGGCTGGGCCAGGAGGAAGAAGCTGTGGCTGTCCCTGGAGGAGGTGGGTATCCAGGGGCTGCCAGCCGGGTGGGGGCCAGGGCCTGGGAAAACTAAACATCACCCCCACTGCAGGAAGGAGAAACCCCTGGACCAGGAAGGCCAAGGTACCCTGGGGTTTGACCCCAGGCATTGTGGCCTCCCTAGCTGCTGGATTTTGAGTGGGTTGCAGAAATCAGGATTTACTGGACAAGGCAGCTACACCTAAAAGAATGGCTGAGGTTGGAGCAGAGGGGCTCCCCAGGCAGTAGGCACAGCAAAGATGGGAGGGGAGAGTGAGGCCTCAAAGGGGAGGTGCCACCAAGGTCCCCTACATGGTTCCTAGCTCAAATGTGCTTGTCCTCCAGAAGCCCCTCCCCTAGTCTGTCTCTATCTCTCTGTATCTCTACTCACATTCCCCATCAAAGCCCTGGTCCCTACAGATGCCTCTGTCTCCCCTGCAGGTCCTGGAGGCAGCTCCTGCTGGGATGGCGGCTCCAGCATCTTTAAGGGCCACAGGGGGTCCAGCCCCACCGGGGGCACCCTAGGACTCCCACAGCCATCTGTGCACCTGCCCCCCACTCATCTGTGGGCCACTCGCCATGGGTGGGTGCTTCTCCAAGCCCAAGCCAGGTACCTCCTCTCTTCTTGCCTCATTCTCCCCTCCCTCCTCCTCCCTCTTCCCTCCTCCGGCCACATCCTTCCTCCTCCCCCTCCCCCCTCTGCCTCTGAAGTAGGTCAGGCCGGGCGGCAGCCGGCTCCGAATGTTAATTCCCTGAAGGCTGGAGGGAGTGGGGGCTTGGAGCCATTCTCTTGGATCCCCTCCAATGGGTCCCCCTCTTTATTTGGGGATTTGGGTGTTTGTGGTGGGAATAGCAGCTGAATCTTTATTGAAAAGTAGAAATTACCCGTTCCTCCTGCCCTGGGGGAGGGGAGGGGGACAGTGTCCCCTAGGGTTGGGGAAGAGGGACTCTGAGGACACCCTCAGCCACTATGTGACCCAGGGCATGCAAGTTACCTCTCTGAGCCTCAGTTTCACTCTCTACAAAATGAGCCTGATCTCTCAAAGTTGCCATGAGGGTGGAGTGTTCACCTCTTCTGATGTCCTGTGTGACCTTGGGCCGAATTTCCCCATTTGTGCATGAAATCCTGCCCTGCCTGGCCCAAGAAGTTCTGGCCAGAGGTGGGGGCCTCACAGATGCTAAGGGAGACCCAGGTCTGCTCTCCATGGAGACCCCTGTCTGTTGGGCTCTCTCTCCAGCCCCTATCTTCCCTCTTCTCTCTTCACAACACTCAGGAAGGCAAAAGAATGGAGGCATGTTACTGGCCTCTCTAGTGCCTATTCAGTGCCCCCGCCCACCTGCCACCCAGGCCACCCTGCCCCAACCAGCTCGCCCCAGCTCCCCTTACCTGATACCCATCAGCTCCATTACCTTGGAACACATGAGCCTATTCTCTCTTTCCTGGGTCTGAGGGAGAACTTGGGGCAAGAAGAGACCTTTGATGCCCTGCCAGGCAGAGGAACACCCCCTTCACCTGCCTCAGGAGCCAGCTCTTCCTCCCCCCATGCCTATGCTGTGGGTACCCAGCCCTGGGCCTGATCCTACCACCCTTCCTGCTTCCATGTATGACTTGGGCAAATGATGTCCACTGTCTTGACCTCAGCCTTCCTCCATCCGAAGTGGGCAGAAAAATGCTAGCTGGTCCCAAATCTGGCTCCTGTAGGACTACTGGGCTGGCAGGAAGCCAAGAGCAGAGGGTGCCATCTGCAGTTTCTTGTAAAGGGCCTCAATAGGCTGGCCTGCCTGAGGCCCCTGGCCCCAAGCTCCCAGTTCAGGAGCTGGCCATTCTCACCACCCTAGAGGCAGTGGTAAGAACTTGCATTCTTGAGCCTAAATTCAGCCCTGCCCCTTCCTGGCTGTGTGGCCTTGGGCAGGTGACTTCACCTCTCTGTGCTGCTGTGTTCTCATGTGTAAGTGGGGCTAACCGTTTTGCTCCCCACCTCCACCCCCTCATGCAGACTATTGTGCTTAGCACAGGGCCTGGCACACAGGAGGCTGTGCAGAATGTTACTATCCCCTCTTTTAGGAGCTAGGTTCCCTGCTTCCAGGACTCCCCTGTGGAGCTATGGCAGAAGGGCAAGATTTTAGACCCCAGGCACTCAACACTGGGCAGGTCAGGGGTGAGGCTCAGGAAATTTCAGGTTGTGGGAGTGAGAGCATTTGGGCCATAGAAGTTCAGCTGGGGTCAGCAGGGGCTATAGGGAGACCACAACAAGCCCAAGGTCTTTGTGCAAATTCTTCACCTTCTATCTTGCTTGACTCTGACTTGGAGCACATCAGCACACATTTCCTGAGCTCACTCTGTATTCCTTGTGTTCCATTGGCTCTGTGTTCCTGATAGGAAGTATTCCAGGCCAGACCCACACTAAGCTCAGAACTAGGAGGAAGTGCAGCTCTCTTGGCATCTGGTCACTTGCCTTTTAATAGGACACAAGTGCTACCTAACAGCTTTCCCTTTTTGCCATGGCTGTCAGGAAGCTCAGAGCTCACCAATAAAATGCTACTACCCAGCTTTATCTGTTGAGCTTCTGCTCTGGGTTACATATATTAAATCCTTCAGCATTGACTATCACCAAAGAGGTAGGCACTGTTCTCTGTTTTATAATGAAGGCGTCTGCAGTCCAAAGGGGCTAAGGCAGGAGCCCATGGTCACATGGGCACCTGGGAATCATTTGCTAGGGTTGATCTGGCTCTATGGGTGAGCAGAGACACCCTCTCCATCCACCTTCACACTACTGTTCCTGACTTAATGGCTTCCCATTAGACTGCGTCAGCGAGCTCCTTGGAGCCTTCTGGAAGGAGGTGGAGGATGAAAACAGCCTGGCTTGGTTGTTATCTGGGCCCCTGCCAGGCTGTTCCTGTGAGCTCCCTCTCTACGTTCACATAGCTGGTGTCAGCTGAGTCCAGGAGTATTTTCCTTTTTAATTCTTCTCAAAACATTCTAACATTATTACATAAAGTATGGAAATGGAGGCAAAGAACCTACCCCACCCTAAACCCGCACCCCTCCCCCTTCTCCCACCTGATACAACAGCTTCAGCTTGGTGGTGTGCTCCCTTCCTGCCCAGCTGGAATCATGGAGGAACCTCAACCACCCCCCTTCCCCTTCCCTCCCCTCCCACGCCTGGGCCAGGCTAGGGGCTGAGACTTGAGGATAAGGAGGGGGAGGGGTTCTACCTTCCCAGGCTTCAAGCCAGTGGGGGATTAGCTCTGCAAGAGAGGAGGGACACGCAGGGAGTGGGCAGCCAGAGGAGGCATCACCTGAGCTGTTCAAGTGGATGGGCAGCAGTGAGCCAGGGCAGGGAAGAATGGCAACCCAGACCAAGGAACTGCCTAGGCAAAGGCCCAGAGGTGTGACTCTGTGTTTATTTCTGGAGTGTCAGGTCTGGAGTGGAGGGGAGAAGAGGTGAAAAGGGGAGAGGGCTGGAGGCTCTGGTGCCTTGGGACTTGGGACTCCTTGGACTCCTGCTTCCTCATTAGGCCCATGCTGTGCCAGGGGCTTAGCTTCCATCACTCAGCCCAGGAGGCCAGATTATTGCTGCTAAAAATTCTGTTTATTGTTTCCTTCTAATTAGAAAAATACCCCAGGCACATTGTAGGGAATTTAGAAAATGCAGAGAAATATACAGAAGAAAATGACAGTCTCTGGCTAACTGACTGCTTAGAGTAGTCGCCACGGGCACTCTGGGGAAGCATCTGCACCACAGAAGCTTCAAGGTGGGCCCCATGCCCCTCTGTACAGTCCCTGTGCACCCATCCCTTTGGGTACAGTTCACCTCCAAGGCCCCACACCCTTGCACATGAAGGTGTTGAAAAACCAGTGCTTGGCAAATGATGGATTCTTAAACTGGTGAGCATAGCTATTTTAAGAAGTTGAAAATACTGTGTGTACACTTTTTTTTTAATTAAAAAAAAATCTCAAACCTATGGGAACATTGCAAACAGAACAACAAAGCCTTGGTTTCCCATTACCGAGATTCACTGGCCGGGAAATGAGCCATACCCAGGTTTGAACGCCCTGTTCTCCCTGGAGTCAGACCCTAAACGTGCCCCTGATCCTTCAGGGATGTCCTTCTCCATCAGGGACTGTGCAGTTGGAATCAGAGCAGGATTCAGGCCACCAGGGTTCTTCCCCCCCACATAAATTCTTAGAGAAAAGGCAATTTCAGGGTCAAAGGAGCTCCATTTGTGGGCCCCTCACTAATTTGTTACTGAAAAAGAAAACATGCAGGAATGAAATCAAGCCAACCCAGCTCACCTCCTGCTGTCTCTGTTCTGCTTCTAGCTTGTTTTTTTTTTAATGAAAAAAAAAATTTTTAAGTTTATTTATTTAGAGAGAGAGAGAGAGAGTGCAGTGCAGGCGTGCACACATGATTGTGCTTGCTCCTGAGCGGGGGAGGGTCAGAGAGAGGGAGGGAGAGAGAGAGAATCCCAAGCAAGCTCAGCACTTATGAACTGTGAGTGTGGGCTCGAACTCATGAACTGTGAGATCATGACCTGAGCCGAGATTAAGAGTCGGGTAATTAACCAACTAAGCCACCCAGGTGCCCCTGCTTCTTGCCTGTTTTAAGGCTCTTTGCTGATGTTGCAGATGGCTTTCTGGAGAGGTGGAGGCACAGGAGAGAACTCAAACTCAAAGGGACCAGCCTGCCCAGAGCCTATGGGGTGGGCAAGGAGGTGGGCAGGGCTGGAAACTCACAGTGCTGCCCTGTCTACCCTACAGTGGAGCTCAAGATCGAGGTGGTGCTGCCTGAGAAGGAGCGGGGCAAGGAGGAGCTGTCAGCCAGCGGGAAGGGCAGTCCCCGGGCCTACCAGGGCAATGGCACAGCCCGCCACTTCCACACTGAGGAGCGCCTGCCCGCCCCTCACCCATACCCTGGTGCTCAGGACTGTGTGGAGGCCGCCATCTGCCATGTCAAGGACCTCGAGAATGGCCAGTGGGTGCTGGGTCTAGTGGGGCAGGGAGCAGTCAGAGGGCCCAAGATGGGAAGGCATGGTGCAGGCCATGGATGGGGTGGGCTGGGAGGCCTGGAGGGAGCCCTTGACGAGCACCTGCGCCAGCCACCACCAGTGTGGCTTCTCCTGGTCTGGGCCTGCTCCCCAGAAAGCTAGACTCTGGGAAGAGGTGCCCACCAGAGGTGGTACCTGGTGTCTGGCCTGATGTCTGAGTGCAGCCCCTCCCCAGGATGCGGGAAGTAGAGCTGGGCTGGGGGAAAGTGTTGCTGGTGAAGGACAACGGGGAGTTCCACGCTCTGGGCCACAAGTGTCCACACTATGGTGCACCCCTGGTGAAAGGTGAGCTGTCCCAGTACACACAGGAGGTGGGGTGGGACCTCCCTGAAGGGTGGTTGGCCACTGCACCATCACAGGCTGGCTTGGCTCTTCCCTGGACCTCCAGGGTCTCATCTATTAGTGGGGGTCTCCTGAGCTGTGGGGAGGGGCGAGCAGCTGCTGGAACACAGGGGAGGGGAGCTGTTGCCTGTGGCCCCAGCCCAGCACTGCTTCCTTTAGGTGTGCTGTCCCGTGGCCGGGTGCGCTGCCCCTGGCATGGTGCCTGCTTCAACATCGGCACCGGTGACCTAGAGGATTTCCCTGGCCTGGACAGTCTGCACAAATTCCAGGTGGGGCCAGGGGGGCAGTAGGGTGGGAGCCTGGGGGTGCAGGGCAGGGGATGGAGCCCCCCAAAACCTGGTCCTGAGCAACACAGCCCTTGCAGGTGAAGATTGAGAAGGAGAAGGTGTACGTCCGAGCCAGTAAGCAGGTGAGGGCGTGGCTTGGGCTCAGGCAAAAAGGAGAAGTGAGGAGGGCATCTTGGCCCAGGGATCAGCATGTGCAAAGGCCCTGTGGCTGGGGGCAGAGTGAAAACTGTGCAGTGGGGATGAGGCTGGACTGCAGCAGCAGGACCTGGCCTGCTGGGATGATGGCATAGGGAGGATGCCATTCCATGACTCCAGCTCCCAGCTGCCTCTTGCTCTCTGGACATCCCCAGGCCTTGCAGCTACAGCGAAGAACCAAAGTGATGGCCAAGTGTATCTCTCCAAGTGCTGGCCACAGCAGCAGCACCAACGTGCTCATTGTAGGCGCAGGTTGGTGGTGAGGTTATGAGGGGTAGGGCAGGGTGGGGGAGAGGTGGTCCCTTAACCCACAGCACCATCCCCTCAGGTGCAGCTGGCTTGGTATGTGCAGAGACATTGCGGCAGGAGGGGTTCTCAGACAGGATCGTCTTGTGCACACTGGACCGGCACCTCCCCTATGACCGGCCTAAGCTCAGCAAGGTGGGAGGAGGGGCAAATGGGAGCCCAGGCAGGCCCCAGACCCCTAGCTCTCTGGGCACAGTCAGGCCCTCTCAGCGCCTTGCTTGTCACCCCTTGGGGGTCTGACCAGCTGCCTCTCTGCTCAGACCAGGCCTGTTTGTGGTACCCTATAAAGATGTGGGTTTGGTGAATTCCATTCTGCAGCCCCTTTGTGACCTGGGCCCAGCTAGGCATTGGGTCCTCCATTGCAAAATGGAACACTGGCCACCTGGCCTTATCTCAAGATAGCTATCTCCTGCAGTCCCTGGATGCACAGCCTGAGC
The DNA here is from genome assembly GCF_018350215.1 of Panthera leo. Taxonomy (NCBI): domain Eukaryota; kingdom Metazoa; phylum Chordata; class Mammalia; order Carnivora; family Felidae; genus Panthera; species Panthera leo. The sequence goes on along the minus strand of NC_056690.1, from coordinate 29,255,749 downwards.
AGCTGGCCCTGAGGCCCAAGGAGTTCTTCCGAGCCTATGGCATCGAGGTGCTCACCGAGGCCCAGGTATGGGGCCAAGACTAAGAAACAAGTCTGGGGAAGGCTTAGTGAGAACCACAAATGATGTGAGGCCATGCAGGCCCCTGGAGGTGTGTGTGGTGGGGGGAGGTGTTCTGCCGTCTTGGCCCTGATGTCTAGGCCCTCCCGGGGGTGCTCCAGGCCTGGAAGGCAGCACTGGATATTCTTCCAGTCAGGATTGTGGGCACATGCAGAAATCTGTTCAGATCTGGGGCCGGAGAGCATAAGGATGGCTTTGAGGGGAAGGTGATGTCAGAACCTTAAACAGTAAGGAGAAGCCAGGTGAGGGAAAGAGGACCATCCAAGTGGCAGGAACAGTGCCTGTGGAACCTCCTGTTCAGAGGGTCTGGCAGGAGCTCGGAGGGGCAGCCAGGCCCAAGTCCACGGCCAGGCCCACACTCTGCCCGGCGGGGGTTGCAGGTGGTTACGGTGGACGTGAGAAACAAGAAGGTTGTGTTCAAGGATGGCTTCAAGCTGGAGTACAGCAAGCTGCTTCTCGCACCAGGGAGCAGGTAGGAGGGTGTCTCCCCCTTGTACCCTGTTGGCACTTGGCAGGGCACCAGCCAGCATGCGAGGGATTGGGTGCCGGGAGCCCCTCACTGATGCTGGCCACATCTCAGCCCTAAGATGCTGAGCTGCAAAGGCAAAGAGGTGGAGAACGTGTTCACTATCCGGACACCTGAAGATGCCAATCGTGTGGTGAGGCTAGCCCGGGGCCGCAACGCAGTGGTCGTGGGAGCTGGCTTCCTGGGTGAGCAGCCGGGGCTGGTGGGGGCAGTGGTCAGGCTGTCATGGCTGGTCCCAGGGTGCAGGGTGCTAGACTACCATGTACCACCCCTTAGGGATGGAGGTGGCTGCTTATCTGACTGAAAAGGCCCACTCAGTGTCCGTGGTGGAGCTGGAGGAGACACCCTTCAGGAGATTTTTGGGGGAACGTGTCGGTCGTGCCCTCATGAAAGTAAGCCCACTCTGACTCTCGACACCTGGGCTGTCAGAACTCCAGGCACCCAGCCCAGCCCCTGGCTATGCTCTCATCCATGGCCTTCTTGCCCACCTTCCCTGACAGATGTTTGAGAACAACCGGGTCAAGTTCTACATGCAGACAGAGGTGTCTGAGCTACGGGCCCAGGAGGGAAAGGTGGGCCCTTCTTCCTGCCCCTTCTCCCCTGTTCCCAGGAGCTGGGCCTACCTGCTAACCCGCCCCCTCCCCACAGCTGAAGGAGGTCGTGCTGAAGAGCAGCAAGGTTGTGCGGGCTGACGTCTGTGTTGTGGGCATTGGTGAGTGGGTGGGCAGGCAGGTGCAAATGAGCACCTGCACATGCTCCAGAATGGCCTTGGGCCAGTCTCTTCCCCTCCCTGGGCCTTGGTTTTCACATCTGTAAAATGGGTACCCCAACCATACCCACTTCACCAGGCTATCAGGGAATGGGTGTTCCACATTTAGCCAGGGCTTGGCATGGAGGATGCTCCCAGTGACTGCTGCCCACAAATATTCGACTCCACAGCCTGCCCCATGTGGGCTGCAGAACACAAACAAGCCTCAAACTGCTCCAGCTGAGGTGCCAGTTTGGGAAAGGACAGAGCTGGGAGGTGGCAGCCTAGGGGCTGGGAAGGTATGGCATGCTGACCCTACCAGGGGCTTCATGGAATTTCTCAGAGGAGGTGATACATGAGGCCGCATGGGAGGTACAGGGTCTGTGAGGGTCCAGGCAGAGGGGACAGGATGCATGAAGGCTGCAGGATGGGCAGCCCATTGGATGAATGGTCTGGGGCTGAATTGTGGTGAGTGAAGGGTATGGGTCATGGAGGACAATGAGGTGGGAGAAGGGAGGGACCAGGGAATGGACATGGTGGCCCCTGTCTTGTCAGGTGCGGTGCCTGCCACGGGCTTCCTGAGGCAGAGCAGCATCAATCTGGATTCCCGAGGCTTCATCCCTGTCAACAAGGTGGGGCTGGGGGGTGGTGGTGGCGGGGGCAGGCAGGGTGCTGGGCCGGGGGTAGTGGCATGTCCAAGTCAAGGCCACTGTGCCACCCACAGAGCCCTGGGCCCTCTCCCCACAGATGATGCAGACCAACGTTCCGGGCGTGTTTGCAGCTGGCGATGCTGTCACTTTCCCCCTCGCCTGGAGAAACAATCGGAAAGTGAACATCCCACATTGGCAGATGGCTCATGCCCAGGGTATGGCCAGCCCTGCGGCAGGATAGGGGATGGGAGGCTGTCCCAGGGTCTCAGCTTCCCCCAGGCCCACTCCTCAGTTGCTGGCCTTGGATCCCGGTCTCTGGGTTAGACATTCAAGGCTTTGTGGTGGCCTGTCTGGGAGCCTCCTCCAGGTGATCAAGCCAGCTGACAGGGCGCCTGGGTGACTCAGTCAGTTAAGCATCTGACTCTTGATTTCAGCTCAGGTCTTGATCTCAGGGTGTTGATCTCAGGGTTGTGAGTTCAAGCATCATGTTAAGCTCCTCACTGGGCATGAAGCTGACTTAAAAAAAAAAAAAAAAAGCTGACAGAGCAAGCCCTGTGGCCCATCCACAGACGCCCCTCCAGTGCCCTCAGGACACCCCACCCAACTAGCCACAGTGTCCCACCCCATCCTTCCACCAGCCCCTCCTTTCCTTTCATCCTCACCAACCTGTACAGTCACCCAGGGAGAGAGAAAGGGATTTAGTAAGACACGGGCCACCTTCCCACTCAGTGCTTCTGTCTCCCTTGGGCCACTCGACTGGCTCTGTGAACACAGTTGTTTCATGCAGGCCCCTGGGAGGCAGCCATTTGGGCCTGGAAACTTGGGCTCAGTGGAGAACTGTTGTGCTCTATGACGAATAGCTCCCCCACCACACACACACACACACTTGGTGGTCACCATGCCCCTGAAGCCTCATTTACTGTGAACACCTGGTCTGAGTCCCTAAGATGTAGGTACAAGCAAGTTAGCTGCCTCGTGGGGAGGACCACCTGACTCCCTGCGCTCACCTCTCCTCTCTCACTTCACATTATCTGAGCATCTGCTGCCTGAAATCCCACTCCTGGTACCAATATCTGCTCAGGTTCAAGGTCTAAAGTTGGTGCTGGTTTTAAGGAACCAAAGACCACTCATCAGTCAAGTACAATTAAGGTTTAACTGGGAGGGTCTAGGAGGCTCTCATAGCCCTCCAACTACAGGGTCCAGTGGGGCCTGGGAATATGAACTGGGAAGCCACCCACGCTATTCTCTGGGGCCCTGGGTGTGGCTGTCATCCCTACTTCCCTGGGCACTTGTGCCCCATTCTTCAGACCTGATGTGTCCGATTATTGTCTGGGTGCACACCTGAAATGGAGGCAGCCCAACAACGCCAGGAAACAGACCTTCTAGATGTGGGGCACTTCATTCAAATTCTCTAGAGAAGCAATCTAAGTGACTGGCTTTGAGCCAGGTGTCTCCTCTGCAATTGAGTGTGGGCAATGGGCTGAGCAATGATGCACCTGTTCACCTCTGGGAAAGCAAGGAGGAGTAGCTCCACGTGTCAGAGGTCCCCAGAGAGCCCCGGCAGGCAGTGTAGGGGTGGCCGGGGCTAGGGTCGGGGATCTCATGACCCTGAGTCTTACAGGGCGCGTGGCGGCCCAGAATATGCTGGCGCAGGAGGCGGAGATCAGCACCGTGCCCTACCTGTGGACAGCCATGTTTGGCAGGAGCCTGCGCTACGCTGGTAACAGAAGGCCCGGGCAGGGGCGGGGCCAAGTGCGTTTAGGGGTGTGGCTAAGGTGTGTGCGGAGCGCAGAGGTGGAGCTTGGAAGTTCGGGCGGGGCTATGAGCATCCTAGGGGCGGGGCCGCGTCAGCTGTAGGAAGAGCGAAAACTGATTAGGGGTGGACTAAAAGGACCACCTAAAAGGACAAAGGGAGCAAGGCCTGGTGGGGTATTCAGGGGGGATTTAGGAGGCCACAGGACGCTGACCCGGGGGAGCCCCATCCCCTCCTGTACGGCCCACAGGGTACGGAGAAGGCTTCGACGACGTCATCATCCAGGGGGATCTGGAAGAGCTCAAGTTCGTGGCTTTTTACACCAAGTGAGAGCAACTGGGTGGAACGTGGCAGCCGCTGAAGCAGCGGGAGCTCGGTCGGGAAGGGGAACTCATCCCAGAGGAGCTCTGCTCCAGAGGAGGGGACTTACCTGAAAGATGGACCAAGTGGCCAAGGGAGGCAGCTAGGCAGGAGACCCACCAAGGGAATGTGAGGAGGTGGGGCAGTAATAACTCCAGCAGCCACGCACTGAGACAGGACATTTTATCTTCAGGACAGCAATTTGAGGTGGGTGTTGACTCCTGCTTTGACGCTGAGGAAAATCACACAGGTAGAGAGAGAGAGAGTGGTGATCCCAGGAGTGGAGCCAGCTCTGAACTCCACTGAGGAGAAAGACTGGAACCTCAGTGGGCCTCTGGCAGGATCCTAAAGCCCATGCTGGGCCAAGCAAAGCAGGGAGGGCTGGGTGCTCAGAATATTTCTGTTGTCCTGGGTAAGATCACTCCCTGGGCCCCAGTTGAAGAGGAGTACATCAGGGTCTCTAAGAAGAGAGGCCACTGCTGGGCAGTCCTCAGGCTCAGTTACTCTGTCCCTGCAGAGGCGATGAGGTGATTGCTGTGGCCAGCATGAATTACGATCCAATCGTGTCCAAGGTGGCTGAGGTGCTAGCCTCGGGCCGTGCCATCCGGAAGCGGGAGGTGGAGTGAGTGTGGGCTTCAGAGATATGGGGGTGGGGGAGGGGGAGGAGGTCCCCTAAGGGACTGGTCCTTGGTAGCCAGCCACCCCCATAGCCCTACAGAGCCTTCCCCCTATTCTTGGTCCACATCAGTCTATGGAACATCAGGACTATGGGGTGGTTGGGACAAGGGTTGTGCTTTGTGAATGGGCTGGTTATTTGTGTTCTTGGGGGATAGAAGGGGAAAAAGCTGTTGTCCCAGGGCAGGCCCAGTGCTGTGGGGAGGGGTCAAAGCCCTTGGTCAAAGCCATTGCTTAGGCAGTTACCTGGCATGGGACATCCAACTGGACATGGTTGTACTGAGACTGGCAGAAGCTAGGGAGGTAAAGGCAGCTAGTGATGCCTCTGGGGACACCCTACATAGAGTTGTTGGGTGGTTTTTTTGGTGTCTGGGAGACACTGGATGTCAGCTATTCCCCTCACCCCAGGCTGGTGCCAATGGGAGTCACCCTGTAGGCTTAAACTGCCTGCAGAGAGGCCCCCTCCCCCTGCCCAGGGACTGGGGAAATCCTGGAGGCCACGGGACAGGGGTAGGCCTCAGGCTGGAAACAATGGAGAACCAAGAGGGAACATGATGAATGACATGCTCTCTTCCTGGCCTTCTCTCTATCTCTCTCTCTTGCCTTCGAAAAGGCTGTTTGTGCTGCACAGCAAGTACGTGGTTCTCTGTCCTTCCTGTTGACCATTCTGAGCCTTTCCCACCTAAGCCCAGAGCCTGTACCCCATGGTCTTTCCCTCTATGCCTAAGTACCCATTCCTGCTGGGCACCAGGGCCTGGCACAGAGCAGGCCCCCTGCTGTCCTCAGCGATCAGCTGTTCATGGTGCCAAGTGGGGAACCCTCTGTCTTCTACCCTGACTCCTCCTCCCCTCATTCCTGCAGGACCGGCGACATGTCCTGGCTCACAGGGAAAGGATCCTGAGCTCGCATGCAGCAGACTTGGGCAGGCACGCTGGGGCACCAGGGACAGAGGCCAAGCCTTGGGGGCAGGTGCCAACTTCCAATTTCCCAGGATCCCCCAGGGCAGAACCTGAGCCTTCCCTGTGCTTGCCTTCCGTTGCCTGGCTCACATCCAGAGAGGCTTCTGCTGCCTCCAGGAGATGCTTACCCCCCAAGGCCTCAGCTGCCACTGATGGCTGACAATGGAGGCAGGACAGGCCTGTCCTCTTCTCCCTTTCTTGAGACTGGTTCCCTACAGGACCCTGCAACATATTAGATATTATCTTAAAATTAAAATGCACACGTTTGCAGATCTGTGTGACTTCCATTGTAATCGGACAGATACTCATGGAGAAAGCACAACCACACCAAGGAAGTTTGGCCTATGAGCACTCAGAGGAGGTAGCAACTGATGCTACCCCTAAGGTTAGGAAAAGCTTCTCTAACCAGTGTGTTGGATCTGGATTTTCAAAGAATGGCACTCCAGGTAGAAGGGACAGCACATGCCAAAGGTTTGAGATGGGAAGTGCTTCTTCAGGGGTCAGAGGCAGCTCGCACTTGGCAGTTTGGGGGCATGTGCCTACTTAGGGCTGTAGGGGCTGGGTCCTGAGACAATCCATGCTTTTCATGGCAGCCAGAGCTTCAGGAACCCCCATTTCGAAGGTAAAGAAAATGAGGCTCTGCTATTAACTAGGAACGAGGATCTAGAGCCTCTGTGCCACTCTGCCTCCTAGCCAAGGGGAATGTTGAGGGCGAGACGCGGGGGCCAGAAATGAGACAGCAAGCCGGAAGGAGATAGTCGTGCTCCCTCCTAGGCCGCTGTGAGACCGGAACCCTCCACCCGGGATCCCGGGAGCGGCGGACGATCAAGGCCGAGACCCGCGCAAGCAGGGCATGCCGGGAAGTGTGGCCTATCTCCAGGCGGTGTGGGTCGGGCCTGCGGCGGGGCAGTGCAGTCCAGGAAGGGCTGGGGACTAGACGCCGCCCTCACTGGAAGGGGGAACTGGGCGCGCGTACTTGGCGGTAAATGATTCCCAGGGGGTTACACGCTCTCTGCAGGGCCAGTTCCCGGAGGCTGTGCTGGCCCGCGGAGTCAGGAGGAGCGCTAAGCTGGCCGGGAAGCGCGTGCAGGCGGGAGTGCGGCGCCGGCCGGAAGTGTGGTGTGGTTGGCACAGTGCTCGCCGGGAAACGTAGTCCCGCCCGGGGCGGTGGCCTCACGTCCCGCGGACCCAGTGGCCGAGCCGGCGTGGACCCGGGATGGCTGGGCCGGGGGGTTCGGGGGGCCCGATCGGAGCCGGGGCCCTGGCAGGCAGCGCACGGTCCAAGGTAGCTCCGAGCGTGGACTTTGACCACAGCTGCTCGGACAGTGTTGAGTACCTGACACTCAACTTCGGGCCCTTCGAGACAGTGCATCGTTGGCGGCGCCTCCCGCCCTGCGACGAGTTCGTGGGGGCCCGGTACGGCGGAGTTCAGGGGTCTTGGAGTAGGGGGGTGTCTGAGGAGGTCTTGGGCGGGGTCCAGGGACCGAGGCCGGGGCGTGGTGTCCAGGAGCGGGATCTGGTGATGGGGGGTGGGGAGGAAGTGGTGGTGTCCAGGATGATGTCCAGGCCAGGGGAGGGGGTCCTGAGGGAGTCCTGGAGCAGCGTGGCCTGGGGCAGGTACTAGAGTTAAGCTGTGTTTGTGGGTCTGGAGCTGGGGTCCCGGGTGCTCTGCAGTGGGGTGGGGAGTCCAGAGAGTCCCAGGGCAATGTCTTTGGTTCCCATATACCGGGTCTTGGGGTACAGGTGGAATTTAGGGATTTCTATCAATCTTGGCAGTTGAGAAGTGTTACCTAATTTCTGCACCAGCCCGGGTGCTTAGTCTCATTCCTTGGGTGCCCCCAGGAGGGTCCTGGACTCACTGCCACCCACCCATTCTTTCTTTCCAGGCGCAGCAAGCACACAGTGGTGGCCTATAAAGATGCCATTTATGTATTTGGTGGAGACAATGGGTGAGTGAGTATGAACATGAGGGTGTTTGGACCAGGGAGGGAGGAACATGGTGGTTCGGACAGGGTTAGCTAATCACTCCGTCTCACTTTCTCCGTCTTTGAGGTTACCTGGCCTCAAGGTCCTCAGCACAGCATTCAGTGGATAGCACATGTTTGGGACACAGAAATGTTCCTCTTGTTCTGGGTGGACACAACCTTGAAAGAAACACATCCACCCTGGCAGTCGCTCTCACCAGGCACTTTTCCCTTCACTGAACTTCTTTTTGGGCCTTATCCTCATGCTCACATGGCAGTGTTTGGAGGACACAGTTTTATTTATTTCTCATATTTTCCACTTTTTGGAAAGGTTTTCCCACCTGCCATAAATTCCTGGGAAACAACTTTCCTGACACCGACCTGATGTTTTTGTTGGTGAGCACACCTCCATCCTATGAACTGTTCCCAGTTAAGTTGTGGTTGGTCTCCTTTGGTGAGAGATAATGGCTGAGGTAAACCTTTGGTTTGTGCAGCTGCTTTCTTCTGGTGGTGTTTCCTTAAGACCCATTCCCAGAGGGAAAGAGCTATTTTAGCTCTTATCATGGGCTGGGCCATGTTAAATACTGGGTGTGGGCATAGCAGGCCATGCTTGCAGAGGAAAAAGGGCTCTGATCTGGGCAGGGAAGCCCAATCTGGAGGGGTTGATGACCTGAAAGATAAATAGGAGTGACTCAGGGAAAAGAGGAAGAGGGTTCCAATCGGAGGGATCCGCCTGGGCAATGAATGACCCAGAGGTGGGGGAGTACAGAGTGGCACCAGACCTGGAGTTTGGGCAGGGCATCCCTCCTCCATTAATTCATTTATGTCATCAGGAAAGGCCTGGGATGCTCACCAGGGGTCTGGGAGGCTTGGGAACCTGCTAGATGTGGGGCTGAAGCTTGGTCTCCCGGATAGACCAGGCTCAGTTCAAGTTAGAGCTTTGTGGCTTTGAGCTCAGGCAGGTTTGTTAAGACCACTAATCTGGTCTCCTCCTTTGTATATGGGGTGGCCATATGCCCTGCTCCTGAGGGTCAGTGAGCACAAACCTGTGAAAGACTCAGGACAGGTTTTGCTGTACTGAAGGTGCGGTGTTTGCACATGACCGATTCTGCCCATGAGTCTGTCCCTGCCTCTCAACCACAGGACTTGGCCTGAAGCCCAGAAGGACTGGCCTCTGGTTGGTTCTGCAGCCTTGTTCCTTCAGGACTCCCTCTGCGGGGGCTGACCTGGAGCTAGTAGGGTACAAGGACCCCATGAGGACCTGCAGACTAGGCAGAATGGTTTCCTTGGGCGGGGCCCTGGCTTCTAGCCTGTCTCCCCCACAGCCTGTTTCCCTATGAGCAGCCAGAGGGATCCATTTGAAATGCAAGTCTCAGTGTGTGCCTCCTGAGCACATAATCCTGGGATGGCTCCCCTCTCTCTGAGTAAAAGCCCAAACTGTCCTGGCAGTCTGAGAGGCCCTATACACTTGTGCCTGCCCTGCTCCTCTGCCTTTGTTTTACACTGGGCTACACCACTGCTTTGCTGTGTTCTGATTGAACCAAGCATCCTCCTGCTCAGGCCCTTGTACTGGCTGTTCCCTCCTTCCCAACCCTTCCTGCCTCTCTTCCGAACATACTGTGAGGGAGGCCTTCCTGACTGCCTGGGTCAACTGGACTGTGGCCCTCCCGTCCCCTTCTGCACCTCTTACTGGCTCCATGGTAAGAGTACAGACCACATAGATTACCTCAGAGTTATCTCAAAGCACAAAGATGTTTGTTACCTGTCTCCTCCACTGGGGAGAGACCTGAACCCAGCACCCAAACAATTCAGTAAATGTGTATCACATGACGGGATGAAATAGGAAAAGGCTCACAGGTGTTCACTGCAGGCTTTATGAGAATCCCCCAAACCAGAAAAGGCCTGATGTCCAGTCCAGGGCAGTGGGTGGGAACATTCCCAGGAGTGTTCTATAGCAGGTAGGGTTGGCATGGTAACTGTGTAGCAATAAGCAGAAATATCTTTGCTATAATGTGGCATTAAGAAACAGGATTTGTCTCACTCTAGTTGCAACTTTGTAAAGATTGAGTACAAAGAAAGATGGGGCTGCCTGGGTGGCTTGGTCCCTTAAGCAACTTTGGCTCAGGTCATGATCTTACAGTGTGTGAGTTCAAGCCCCTCATCTGGCTCTCTGCTGTCAGCACAGAGCCCACTTTGGATCCTCTGTCCCCTCTCTCTCTGCCCCTCCCCCTCCCCTCTTCCACTTGCTCTGCTTGTGCTTGCTCTCTCTCTCAAAAATAAAAATAAACATTTAAAAAAGAAAGAAATAGGGGCACTTGGTGTCTCGGTTGGTTAAGCGTCCAACTTCGGCTCAGGTCATGATCTCACAGTTCTTGGGTTCGAGCTTCATGTCAGGCTCTGTGCTGACAGCTTGGAGCCTAGAGCCTGCTTCAAATTCTGTGTCTCTGGCTCTCTTTGCCCCTCCCCCACTCACACTTTGTCTCTCTCTCTCTCTCTCTCTCTCTCTCTCTCTCTCTCTCTCAAAAATGAATAAACGTTAAAAATTTAAAAAGAAAGAAAGAAAGAAGGAAATAAAGAAAAAAAAAAAAAGAAAGAAAGCCTCCTGCAGAATCTGAGAGGGGTAGAGAGAGGGCAAGGAGGGGCAAATGGGAGAGGGGAAAAATTATAGTCACATCTCCGTTTCCCAGCTCCTGGCTTCCAGGCTGCATGGCCTCAGGCGGGCCCTTTATCTCCCAGGCTGCTTCCTCTTTTGTAGAGACAGGTGGAGTGTACAGCCCCCTGGTGCAGATTGAGGGAAGGGTGCAGGGGGTGCCCCATACAGGCCTGGGTGCTGGGCTCCTGTTGGTTGACTCCCTTCTTCCTTCTTACTGACAAGGGCTGGGCAGTAACTTGCAGGTCTTAGTGGGTGGCCAGTGGATTTGTTTTCCATTTTATTGTGCATCTTTAACGTAGTTACACTGGCTTTGCAATAAAGAGGTGGAAGGAATATCAGAGAGGAGGAAAGGGGCCTCCCCTGGGAAGCTCTGCATTGTGGCACAGCCTCCAAGAAAGAGGTGCTGAGACATGGGAGTGGGAGGAGGGGTTCTAGAGCCTGGGGTGAGGTGTGAACCCTCAAGCCAGCTGCTGGGTAGCTGGGATCAGACTTTGGACCCGACCCCAGGCAGGCGGGTCCCTGGCAGCCTGGTACCCGCACCAGCTGGGGAGCATTCTTTGTGGTCATCACTCTGGTCCCTTGGGAATCAGCTGGATTCCCTAGGGAATCCCTAGCCCTGGTTGGGTCCCCACAACAGTCCCCACCCCCATCCCTGGGCCGCAATGTCCATCTCCTGGGTCCTGGAGAGCAGACCAGAACTCACCCCACTTCTCCCTGGCTGTCTTTTAGGAAGACCATGCTCAACGATCTCCTGCGGTTTGATGTGAAGGATTGCTCCTGGTGTAGGTACGTGGTCTCCGGGCCCCAGGTCCCCCTCTTTCCCCTAGAGGTCCGTAGCACCATGCTGGGCCCTGATTGCCAGTAGAGTCATGCTAGGGAGAGCTAGGGAGAAACTGCAAGGAGACAGCTGTGGTCCTTAGTCTTTCCCTCTCTCTCCTGGGTTTCTTTTCTAGTCCACGACTTGGATTGATTATTCTGAATCCTGTTAGGTAAGGGGATCTGTTTGGTCTGGTTGCTGGTCCTCAAATTCTGCCTCCAGAGAGCCCTTCAGTCACTGGGCCTGTTTCCTGGGCCAGCGGCTGCCCTGGGAGCCAACATGGGTGGGGGTGGGGAACGGCTGCTGGGTCTTTTCAGGACTGACACTGTGGGGCCCGTCTTCTGCCCGGAGACCCCACATGGGTAGTGGGCAATACGAGAGCTCTGGCTTCCTGCCACGGATGGCCCTCGCCCCTGTGCAGCCTTGGGCAAGACATTTGCCCTCTCTGAGCACTGCATATTTGTGCCCATCTCCTCCGGTCCAGCCCTACCCAGGGGGAAGCTCACAGCTGAGGGGGAGAAAGGGATCCCAGGATTAGAAGATACTGGGTGTTCTGAGCTCTACCATCTGCTCGTGCAGGAGCACAGACCCTCTGAGTCCCCTGGGTGCCCCACTCTGCAGGAGCTGTGTGTGCAGCCCTCAGTCCCTAGCAGTCCTCTGGGGAGGGGGGGGGGTCTCACCACCCCCATTTGATGGAGGAGATGTCCAGGCCCAGGACCCATACCTGCCAAGCCTGGAAAACCAGGGTGGCATCATTGTGCGCCACCCACCCTCTGCCCAGGAGACCTAGGTAGTGCTGATATTGCCAAAGAAATTTGTTATTGTTCCTCTCACACTTAGTTTTATAATATAACCAATAGTTACAGATTAATGTTTAAAATCACTCTAAAGACTTTACAGTCCTTTACTAATAATTGCTTAAGCATAAAAGTCTGAAAAGGAGCAGCCCCAGGGAAGCAGTATAAATGGGTTTTTAATTCCATAAATAAAATGCATGGACTACCTCTGTGGAACACAGTGCAGCTGATTGGAGAGTGGCAGGAAGACCTAGTCACATTTTACTGTTAAGCTGAAAAAGCAGATATTACAACATATCTACCATGTGATTCCATTTTCATAAATTACTCGGAGGCATAAACATGAATAGGAAAGGTGACAGGGGGTGGGAGGGTGGTGGCCTCAAGGTATAAAGGCTAGTTTCTGGCAAAGGGATTATATACAAGTCTTAATTCTGGTTTTGTGTTTTTTCCTTATTGGCAACTTTTATTATACGTTTCTATATAATGACAGAGGTATTACCTACAAAACACAAAAACGAAAGGAATCAGGGAGGTGGCAGGGGCTGCCCTGTGTGGCATGGACTGCACATCTGACCCCTGCTGACACCCACTCTCCGTTTCCCCCCCACCAGGGCCTTCACCACAGGCACCCCACCAGCCCCCCGCTACCACCACTCAGCCGTTGTCTACGGGAGCAGCATGTTTGTATTTGGTGAGCTGCCTCTCCTCTCCTGGGCACTGTGCCCTCTTCTGGGCTCACAGCACCCTTGTCCTGCCCCAGGCCTGGGGCTCACATGCTGTGCATGGCCAACTTCTCTCTGTCCACACCTTGTCTTTCTCTGCTTGAGTCTTGAGTTCCTGCACTGGTTTGGGGGCCTCTCAAGGGCCCCTGTGGCCCTATGTGCCCCTTTCCCTAACTGTCCCAATTTCCCAGGTTTAGAATTGTCTGCCTCTGTGACTGGGCTGGAAGGTGGCTCTCCTCCCTCCTCTGTCACCCCACCAGGGGCAGAGCACAGGGTTCTGCTCATTTATGTGTCCCCAGAGCCTAGCACAGTCAGGCACACAGTAGGTGTTCCCCAAAGTTTATGGAGGGAGTCCCAGAATACATCTTAAGTGAGGCCAGATTCTGCCCCCACCTCCTGGGGTTTAGAGACTCTGAGATGCTGCCTTTGGGTGTGACAGTTTCTCCCTCTCTCTACCCAGGGGGCTACACTGGGGACATTTATTCCAATTCTAACTTGAAGAATAAAAACGACCTCTTTGAATATAAGTTTGCAACTGGCCAGTGGACAGAGTGGAAAATTGAAGGACGGTGAGAGACTTTGCTGAAGCCTTTCAGGGTTGATCCAGTGGCTACCGCATTGGGTCCGTGGTGGCAGCCGGCCTGGGATGTGGCCCCTATAGCATTACAGAAGAAGAGCCTGAGACTCAGAGAGGCCTGAGTTCTGCTCATTCCCAGCTGTGCCTGTTTGAGGCCCTTGCCCTGTTCTTAGATTCTCTCCTTTCAGAGAGCAGAAGGGACCCTGATGTACTGCTGATGGGCGCGTCTCTCCTGTTTTGCAAGCATCCCCCTTTGATATTTTGGTGGTGGCTGGGAGAGGGCTTTACCCTGTGGGCATCTGAATTCCTTATCCCACTGCCCTGCCTCATGAGCTCAGCCTTATGACACCCAGATGGCATCCCAGAGCCCCGGTGTCAGCAAATGTAGGCACAGTGGCCCTGGGGTCCCGGCTGGTGTTATGGGGCCACGAGGTTCAGGTCTGTGCTGGGTGGCCTCGCTCCTCACCCCCTCCCTCATCACACTACAGGTTGCCGGTCGCTAGGTCTGCCCATGGCGCCACGGTATACAGTGACAAGCTGTGGATCTTTGCTGGCTATGATGGCAATGCCAGGTAGGTGGTGCCCACCTACGGGTGCCCGTGCACCCGGCCCCTGAGCAGCCCTGTAAGTGTACCAAGGCCCAGAGCGGGCCTTCCTGGCATGGGAGGGCTCAGGTGGGGGTTTCTCAAGAGGGTAGCGTTGTGGACAGGAGGGACGGGGTGGGGGGCTGGGGTGCCTGGGTGGCTCAGTCAGTTAAGCATCTGACTTGATTTTGGCTCAGGTCATGATCTCACTGTCAGTACGGAGCCCACTTGGGTTCATCTCTCCCTTTTTCTCTGCTCCTCCCCCACTCATACATGTGTGTGCATGTGCTCTCTTGCCCTCTCAAAATAGATAAACTGAAAACAAAAAGGACTGAGGGGAAGAAGATGGGTAGGATGGAGGTGAGGGGCAACTGAGTGGAGCTCTTGCCCAACCCGACAGAGGTCAGAAGGCCTGGCACCCCTGAGACCCCTCCTGGGGGTGTCTGAGGAGGTGGCAAGCCTGGCCCATTTTTGTGCAGCTATCTGAGGATGTGCTGCATTTTTCTAATTACAAAAGTAGCATGTGATCATTCCCCAAGACTTCAGCATTATAGAAACTCCAAGAGGTGGGGCACCTGGCTGGCTCAGTCAGAAGAGTATGTGAGTCTCAATCTTGGAGTCATGAGTTCGAGCCCCAGGTTGGGTATGGAAATCACTAAAAAAAAAAAAATTATTTTGAAACAAACAAACGCTCCAAGGGATGCGATGTTAGTGGTGGTTTCTGCATGTGTTGCCTCTCTGAAGTCCTCTCCAAGCCCCGGGGGTCTGCTGAGTGGGACTGACCCTGCTACACTGGCTAGACGTTGTGCTTAAGACCACGTGTTCCTGTCTGGGCTGGGGGGATACCTAGCAGGGATTCAGTGCATCCCCCCCGGCCCCGACCCTGAAGCCCCCACCTCATGGCTACTCCATAGGCCCCTGATCAGAGTCCTGCGTGATGTGTCCTTCCTCCCTGGAGCCATCTCTCCCGGCCAGGCCCACCCTGCCACCAGCTCCAGCTGTGCAGATGCTGACCCCTCTGTCCTAATGCAGGTTGAATGACATGTGGACCATTGGCCTCCAGGACCGGGAGCTCACATGCTGGGAGGAGGTGAGGGGTTTGGGGGGCTGGGGCAGGCAGGGAAGGCAGGGGCTTGGGGGGCCAGGGTGGGGCCTGTAGGGAGGGGAGGGGCAATGGGGGGGCAGAGGTGGGGCAGGGTAGGGGCTGCTTTGTTCTCTTTGCCAAATCCTAGCCTGTCCTCAGCCTCACCCTCCCTGCTGACTTCCTGCCCAATTCCAGCAGCACTCACCTAGTGACTAAATCCTCTGTGCTTCAAATGGCAGCGTGTCCTGGTGACTGGTGCCACTTAGGTAGAATCCACCCTCATTTGAACACAGCGAGTTCAGCATGCTGTCTGGTGTCCTGCTCCCTGCTGTTTCTGGGCAATCTGTCCATCTGCTCCATTCTTTCCTCTGGAGTTTCTTTCCCCCATGATGATTTTTAGCCCTAGTTGTTAAAAATTGGGCCCATTTAGGTGGATGAGGTGGGGCTTTAAGCTGTTCCATAGAACTTAATCTATGAACCCTCATTCACAGAAGTTTCAAGAATGAAAGTAGTCCCAGTTCAGCAGTGTAAGTAAGTCTCGACCCTGTGAACCCGGTCCCATGAGGGCTCGGGCTGAGCTGCCTTCCCTACCCCAGGTAGCGCAGAGCGGTGAGATCCCGCCATCCTGCTGCAACTTCCCAGTGGCCGTGTGCCGGGACAAGATGTTTGTGTTCTCAGGGCAGAGCGGAGCCAAGATAACCAACAACCTCTTCCAGTTTGAATTTAAGGACAAGACGTGAGTGTTCTGGTGGTGGCACCCACATCTGTGTCTGGAGCTGTCCTCGTGAGCTTCTGACACAGCAGGGCAGGGTACCCTTCCAGAGCAAGGAGGTGCAGGTGCCTTCATACAGACTGTGCAAGCAGGCTCCTTAGGGTGTGGCTACAGCTCAGCAAGATGGGGCTCATCTGGCTTCTCTCTCTGTCCAGCGTGAAGGACGGCTCCTGCCCCGCAGACGGCCTGGTCAGTGTCACCAGTAACAAATGTGGCTGGAATAGATCTCATACGATGGCAGAAGCTTGGAGGGGTGCTCAGGCCCTGAGAGCGTCCAGCCTATGCTGTCCTTGACCAGCCCTTGTAATGGGGACTGAGCCCTGGAGGTGGCACAGACTGGGTCTTGGCTCTGGGAGTGAATGGAGGGGAGGGAACAGGGAGCTTCTGCTGTAAGCCAGGGAGGCTCAGGAGGGGACTTGGAGTTGCCCTGGAGCCCAGCACTGTCCATTCAGAAGGAGGAAGGTCAAGGCATCTGAGGCAGAGGGAATCCCACTGACACCCACCCAGCTCTCCTGTGGCTCTCATGAGGGCAGCCGGGCTTGAGCCAGCCTGCCTCTCCATCCTGGCCTTGGTGCTCACAGCAGTGGGCAGCAAAGAGGGCTCAGCACCAATAGGAACAGACCTGGTGAGGTGAGAGGCATTGGAAGAAGAGGCCAAGAAGGCTCAGATGTGGGGAGGGGTTGAAGGGCAGATATGCAGGCTCTGGATAGGTGGACAAGTGGCTAATCTGGGAAGGGTGCTCAAGGAGGTACAGGTATTGGAGGAGACGCAGGGCCTGAGGACTGTTCAGGGATGTGGGGGCTGAGGAAGGTGCATTGAGGGAGCAGAGGGCTGTGGGTGGGGGACCCAGGCCAGAGATGGGGGGCAGAGCTGTGGCTGGGGGCAGAGTGGACAGGGGTAGGAAGAAAACCAGAGGAGTATGGCCACCAGCACCAGTCCAGGCTGGGTGTTAGGAGATCCCGGGGGCCACTGGCAGCAGAGGAGTCCCACGGGGTGGAGTCAGTGTGGTGCTGCCTTCCTCGGGCTGGCCTGCTCCCAGCCCCCAGACAGCCACCTGCCCAGTGTCATGCCTGTGCCCTTTGCTCCCACACACACAGAGGTGAGAGTGAACACGCCCTGGCCTTTAGGCTGTGCATAGGTGGGCAGATCTTGTGGTGTGGGCATCACATAGGGCCCATTCCCCATGGGGCCACAGAGGGCTGCTGGTGTGAGGCACTTAGCACTGGGGTCCTTACAGAGCGCCTCTGCCCTACCCCATTCCCAGGGGCATTCAGGACCCCTGCCACCTGGAGATGGGCTTTGCCCAGGCAGGTCTCCTGCATGCTGGACAACCTCCCCGCAGCAGGGGCACCTGTCAAGCCCAGCATGTGCCAGGTGCAGGGGTCAGCATGGAGCCAGATGGCATGGCCCACCTGGCCAGGATCTGTTTGGGTTCCAAAGAGGATACATTGGAAGCTGTTGGGGATTCCTGGGAGGGTAGAGAATGTAGGAGCAGCATTGGGAGGTGGGGTCCTGGTGGCTCCCAGGAGCAAGGACTTGGCTGTGGGGATCATCCCACATGTTGGAGTGGTGGACATATCTCCATTCCCCCAGAGAGTGGAATTGCCTCACCATACAGAGGCTGGCCACCCCTCCTGCCTGCCACTGCTGCTGGTTTATAGCTGGGAGACAGAAAAGGACTCGGGCAGGACCCCATGGTGGGCTGAGTGGACCTAGGCAGAGCTGGTGCCAGAGCAAAAGGGGATGCCCTGCAGTGCATGCCCTCCCTTGACCCGGCTGGTCTCCCCAGGGGCTTCAGGGCACTTCCCAGCTGGTGCCTGCTGTGGGGAGGCCTCAGAACCCAGGTGGAGGCTGTGGGGGAGCAGGAGCCCCCACTCTGGCACTAGTTTACTGTCATGTGCCCTTAGGTGGACACGCATCCCCACCGAGCACCTACTCCGTGGCTCCCCACCACCCCCGCAGCGGCGCTATGGGCACACCATGGTGGCCTTTGACCGCCACCTCTACGTGTTTGGGGGTGCGGCAGACAACACACTGCCCAATGAGCTGCACTGCTATGATGTGGACTTCCAGACCTGGGAGGTTGTCCAGCCCAGCTCAGACAGTGAGGTGAGTGCTTCCGGGCACAGGTGGCCAGGGTTGCCCAGGCCTGAGGGCTGGGAGGCCTGATTCACCTGCTCCCACCACCCTGCAGCTCCTCACAGCCTCAGAGGGCTCCCAGGGCTCTAGATGGCCAGCAGGAGCAAAGCCCGGATGACTGAGGCCCTCAGCCCTGGACGCCTGCCTTGACCAGACCCTAGGCCCTGGGCCCTTGTTCTCCATCTTGCAGCCTACAGGCTTTTAACATTTCACTTCCCATCATATCTGCATGGTGCTGAGGATGTTCTCCCAGAACGTCCACCCTGACTGCTGCTGGCTCCCCTTCTCAGCCGTGCTGCGAGTGCCCTCATCCTGTGGCTCTTCCCCCTCCCAAACCTGTCCCCACAGTGCTCTCACTCTTGAACAGGGTCAGCAGGAGGCTGGTCTGTGGTGCCTTGCCTGGCCCTTGCTGACTGGTCCCATGCCCGCATGTCTCTCCCCTCCAGGTCGGTGGGGCTGAGGTGCCAGAGCGAGCATCTGCTTCTGAGGAGGCGCCTGCCCTGGCCTCTGAGGAGCGGGGTGGCTTCAAGAAGTCCCGAGATGTGTTTGGCCTGGACTTTGGCACCACCACAGCCAAGCCGCCTGCCCCGCCGGCCTCAGAGGTGAGGGTTGGCGCCCTCGCTCCTCTCCATCACTCCCTGATGCCAGTCCTGTGGTCAGCCTCTCTCACAGATAGGGAGACTGAGGCTTAGAGAAGTACTTGTTAGGGTTACTTATCTCCTCCCCTCCCACCTCCACCCAGCTGCCAAGCGGAAGGCTCTTCCACGCAGCTGCTGTGATCTCGGACGCCATGTACATCTTCGGGGGCACCGTGGACAACAACATCCGCAGTGGGGAGATGTACAGGTTCCAGGTGGGGCTCATGGACCGACTGCAGGGGAGCCAGCCAGGGTGGATGGGTTCCAGATGATGGAAACTGAGGCCCCGTAGGTAGGGGTGGGACTTGTCCAAGGGGGCCAGAGCCAGGGGTCTAGTGGGATGGCAGCCTTCCTGAGGAGTCTGGAAGACAGGGTGGGGAACTCTAGGCCGAGGGCAGTCTGAGGGACCTCTGTGCAGGGTGGGGTGGGTGGGGCAACATTGGGGGCTCACAGTGGAGCCAGTGGAGGCCGGGGAGCAGGCTTGGGCCAGTGGAGGGAGCTAGGCTGAGCTGGGCTGGGCAGTGTGGCTTAGAAGGGGGCAGAGCCTGGGCCAGTGCTGGCTTCCCTGGGCAACACTGGGTCTCCTCCCGCAGTTCTCTTGTTACCCCAAGTGCACACTGCATGAGGACTACGGGAGGCTGTGGGAGAGCCGCCAGTTCTGCGACGTGGAGTTTGTGTTGGGCGAGGTGAGTGCCTTCCCTATGCCCAGCCTGTCCCCTGTACTGCAGGGTGGAGGCTGTGCCCTGAGGCACTGCTGGCCTCCCCCTTGTGCCTGGAGTCCTAGAGCCCTTACCTGGCTGTCTGGGCCTCCGTCCCAGCCAGGATGAGGGTCCTGTGCTCCCCACCAAGGTGTCATTCTTGCTCCAGAAGGAGGAGTGTGTGCAGGGCCATGTGGCCATTGTCACCGCTCGGAGCCGCTGGCTCCGTAGAAAGATCATGCAGGCGCGGGAACGGCTAGCCCAGGTGAGGTGCTGCCCAGTCCCTCCTGCCAGGACAGTGGCATCTGTGGGGTGCCCCTGAGCTCCCCTTCCTCTCCCTATAGAAGCTGGAGGAGGAGGCAGCCCCCGCTTCCAGGGAGGACCCTGGTGCAGCAGGGGCCCGGCCACCCCTGCTGCACGTGGCCATCCGCGAGGCCGAGGCCCGGCCCTTTGAAGTGCTCATGCAGTTCCTCTACACGGACAAGATCAAGTACCCACGGAAAGGTGCGCTGGGGGTGGGAACAGGGTGGACAGGCGCACAGCCTGAGGCCCGGCGGCCACCACCACTCATGTCCACTGGTATGGTTGAGTTGCCTGATGACCCAGACCCACACTCCTCTGAAAGAAGCCCTGGACCCTGTCCTCCCCTCCACCCTGCCCCGCACCTTCTCCCTCTCTCCATGACTCTGAGGTTCAGGGAGCTCTTGGATGCAGGCCACGTGGAGGATGTGCTGCTCATCATGGATGTCTACAAGTTGGCACTGAGCTTCCAGTTGTGCCGCCTGGAGCAGCTGTGCCGACAGTACATTGAGGCCTCCGTGGACTTGCAGAATGTGCTGGTTGTGTGTGAGAGTGCCACCAGGCTGCAGCTGGGCCAGCTGAAGGTGCGGGCCGGTGTGCATGGCCCACCCCACCTACCACAGGCCCCCATCCCCCACTGCCAACACCAACCCCAGGCTGCTGACCCCCGCTGCAAGCCCCCCCGCCCTGCTGCTGCCAACCCGCACCCCAGGCTGCCAACTCTCGCCACAGGGCCCCCATACCCCGTTGTCAAACCCTACCCCAGGCTGCCGACCCCTGTCACAAGCCCCCTGTTCCCTGCCCCGGCCCAAGTCCTCCTGCCCAGGCTGCTGCCCCATCGGCCAAGGCCTGACCCTGCTTGCCTGCTCCGGCTTGTGTGTCCCAGGAGCATTGCCTGAACTTCGTGGTGAAGGAGTCCCACTTCAATCAGGTGATCATGATGAAGGAGTTTGAACGTCTCTCTTCCCCACTGATCGTGGAGATTGTGCGGCGGAAGCAGCAGCCACCTCCCCGTGCTCCCTCAGAGCAGCCCGTGGACATTGGTAGGGATCCAGTCCCCATCCCTGAGGCAGCAGAACGGGATGGTATTCATCCTGGGTGGAGACTTGGGAGCCATGGAAGTACCTGCCAGGCCCTCAGGGTGGGGTGTGGGTACCGGGGGTGCCCAGAGCGCTCCTGGGGCTCCTGCATGGGCAGACAGGGAGGCAGGTCAGGCTCATTGGAAGGAAGAGCTCCTGACCTATGGGGCATCCTACCACAGCTGTGTGCCTGAGGGCGGAGAATCTCCTGAGTGCGTTTCCAGAGGTGGGCACGGGACCCGCTCTAGTGAGGGTACCTGCCCTGACTGACATCAGGTTTGACAGCTCTGTTGGGAGCAGTGTGCTCAGGGTCAGTGACTAGTTGCAAGCTTCTTTTCTAGGCATGCCCACCCTTTGGGGCCTAGTGAGAGGTAAGCTCAGTCCAAAGACTTCAGACATTCCTGGTAGCTCCCTGTGCCCACCTAGTCCGGGAAGGGACATCACAGTCTCCTTCATCCCCTGACTCTCCCTGGGGTCTGTGCTGCATCTGGCCATTGGCCCTGGGTGACACAAGGAGGGACACAGTGCTTGCCAGACCCAGAGGGGGCTCAAGCATAAGGGTAGGGAGGAGGGTTCAGTCGGCTGAGTTGGGGAGATCAGACTCTGGGGGTCGGGCAGGCCTAAGGGCCGTGTTTGGGGCTGAGGGGAGAAGGTAACAGGGCCTGTTAGTGCCTCAAGGGCCAGAGTGAGCCTTCTGGCCTGGGAGATGTTTGTTCAGGGAAGCAGCATGGGCAGATGTCTAGGAAGCAGTGCCTGGGGCCCTGAGGCCCAAATCTGATGGCTGAGTCTGCAGAGGGGCAGGCGGCATCTGCTCGGGGTCCCTCTACACCAACCCCTGCCCTCCCTACCAGGCACATCTCTGATCCAGGACATGAAGGCATACCTGGAGGGGGCAGGTGCAGAGTTCTGTGACATCACTCTGCTGCTGGATGGGCACCCAAGACCGGCCCACAAGGCCATCCTGGCCGCTCGCTCCAGGTGGGTGGGGGTGTGGCTGCAGGGCAGGGCAGGGCAGTCCCGGGCACAGCTTCTGTTTGCCGAGAGCCAGGACTCAAATGCCCCTGTCTGCAGCTACTTTGAGGCCATGTTCCGGTCCTTCATGCCCGAGGACGGGCAGGTGAACATCTCCATCGGGGAGATGGTGCCCAGCAGGCAGGCCTTTGAGTCCATGCTGCGCTACATCTACTACGGCGAGGTCAACATGCCGCCCGAGGACTCTCTGCATCCTCCCTGCCATGGGTGCTCCCAGGTCACCTCTGGAGGCCCGAGTCCCCAACTTAGGCAGCTTTGGAGCCTCGTGGGTCGGTTCTGGCCTAGCGATTTCCTGAGGATTTCCTGGTACCTAATACTCTCCCAGCAGTTGGTCAGCAGGCACAGAGAGGTTGGCAGCCGGGAGGGATGGGTGGGTTCTTGACTCTCACAACTGCCCAGAGGAAGTGGTCCTGTGTTATAGGTGAGTAGATCACCGTGGAGTGATTCCTGGTCGTGTCACTTCATGGGGGCCTGCACATGCGTGCAAGATGCCTTTCAGGGCTCTGTGAAGCCACAGTTAGTTCTGCAAATGTGCATATGGCTATTTTCCTGGGAGAGGATTTTGGGTTTTCTTTGGATCTTGAATAGGGCCTTTGACCCCCTAAGTACTTCAGAGTCCGTGTAGAGAGCAAATCAGTGTCCTGCCTGGATTGGAGCCCTTGTGCTGGTCCCTTGGGGTGGGTGTGGGGGGCGGTTTCCTTGTTCTGAGCACACAGGAGGAGGCAGCCACCGTCTCAGGCTTCCTCTGCCCCTGGTGCACGCGGGGCTCCAGCTGCACCCTCCCAGGGGAGATGCACAGGTGGCGGGAGGACGAGCTCCTTTGGCTGGCAGCTCCTTAACCAGCCCCCAGCTACCTGTTTGCGGCTCCCTACTATTACGGTTTCTACAACAACCGGCTGCAGGCGTACTGCAAGCAGAACCTGGAGATGAACGTGACAGTACAGAATGTACTGCAGGTAGCTCGGCGGGTGCTCATGGGCCTTCCTGAACCTGGGTGGGTGGGGGAGGGAGGGGCAGCACCTCAAGGAACCTGCCGTTCCAGATCCTGGAGGCAGCTGACAAGACGCAAGCACTGGACATGAAGCGGCACTGCCTGCACATCATCGTGCACCAGTTCACCAAGGTCAGGGCCCTCCCAGCCCAGCACTCACTGCCAACCCATCTTTAGGACCCACTTCCGCCCGCATTAGCCTTGGCCAGGTGTGGGGGTGGGGGGTGCGTGGAATCTGCTCATCTCCTGCAGCACTGGTCCCTGGGGTTAGCCAAGCAGAGTACCCACCCACTGGCCATTTGGAGTCAGCCTGTGCCCTGACTTGGTTGAGCTCCTGCGAGACTCTGGAGCCCAATCTGGCCCTCACGGGAATCCGGTTCCATCCTGTTTGGGCCTTTTGGTTGCCTCCTGCAGGTGTCCAAGCTGCCCACACTGCGCTCGCTGAGCCAACAGCTGCTTCTTGACATCATAGACTCCCTGGCCTCCCACATCTCTGACAAGCAGTGCGCAGAGCTAGGAGCTGACATATGAGACCCCATGTGGTGCTGGCCCACTCGAGAAGAATAACCATGCCTGTTCCTGCCCTGCCCACTGCAGACTATGCTGGCCACGCCCAGGCCTCAGGTGGAGTGGTTGGACCTGCCAGCCGAGGGGCAGGGTGCCCAGAGTCTCCGGAGGGAAAGAGGACATGGGGGGCTCTGGATGCCCCATTTCACTGCTAAGGACAACTCCCACAGGGAGTGATGGTAAAACAGACCCCCTGGGTGGCACCCTCTCCTCAGTTGGAGGTGTGGGTGGGAAGCCAGGGCCCAGCAGTGGGGAGAGCCCACTGTGGAGCTGGTTTGAGGCTGCCCATCCAGCAGGGACTGTGTATGGCTTGTGGGTCTGGCCACTGGATCCTATTGCCCCGAGACCCCTCTGATGTGGGCTACATAGTACCCCCTCACCTTCACTGGGGTTGCTCTAAGGGCCCCTACTGTCATCCAGAGCTTGGGGGTGGACAATAGTAACAGGCAGATGAAATCTGACTCAGGATGAATTTTGTGAAGGGCCCTGATGCCGAACTGGGCCTTAGCTTCCAGAGGGGCTGCAGGATCCCACTCCACTGTGTGCACATCAGGAGTCCCCAGTTGTGCCAGGGAGACGTCAGTGAAAGTGCCCGCCCCCCCCAGGTCCCCATCTGTCCCTAAGTATTTATTCTTTGTCATAGACATGCCATTAAGACCACAGTAGTGCTACCTATTACACCTCATGGGTACAGGCCCCACGGGTGGACTCTGGCCCTCAGCTGTCCCTGAGCTGGGGATGGATCATGTGGCCCAAGTGCTTGAGACTGGCCAATCCCATCCCGTCTTCTATCCGTGTCAGCAACTCCCAGCCATATCTAGGGGATACCCAGGGATATGGGGTGGGGAGGGGAGAGGGGTTGTGGCAGAAATCCTGAAGTCCCAAGGCCGCCTTGCTCCTGCCTAGGCTGGGAAGCTAAAGGATTGGGCACCATGTCCTTTCCTGCCCCCCAACAGAAGGCCCTGTGTGAGTCCACCCTAATACAACAGGCACTTCTGCCTCCTCTCTGGGAACAAGAACCCCAGGGATCCTTCTGCCCTGGCTGCCAAGAAGCCACGTTGGGGGGAAACAGTCCCCCTTGTCTCCTCCCTCCAGTTGCATCCCCATGCAATGGCACTTGCCACTCCTTGGCCCTTGCTGAAGAGCCCCAGATGGTGCCATGTAGTTGGACAGGGAGCCCTGGTCCCAGGTGGGCATCCTTAGGCAGGAGGAGTCCATCCATAAGGCTGCCGGCAAGCTAGGAAATGGCCTGGCACAAGATGAGCCTTGGTGAACTGCAAACCCTGCTCTACAGTGGACCCTTGTAACTGGTCGTTTGACTTTTTCTTCCAGACATGATATGAATAAATGAAGTTACACACCAAGGACCCTAGAAAGCCAATTTCACAGCATTGTGTGGCACTTTCCAGGACTAGAGAGAATTCAGCTATGCTCTTGGGGCTATTGTAGCCACAGCCAGCAGGGAGGTCATGTGTGCAGTTGATCACCCTGCACACTGAACTGTTTGCCACAATCACAGACTCAGGGAAGCCTACTTTCCAGTCAGCTTGAAGAAAAATGGGGACTCCAGTTGAGGCCAGGATTGCTGTCTTCATGCCTGCCTCCAAGTTTCCCCCACCTCTTCTCAGACCTCCGGGGACTAAAGTGTCACTTGCTGGGCCCTTACTACTTGCCAATCATAGTAGCACTAGGTCAGAAATTGCCATCTTTGTCCGTTTTTCAGATGAGCCAGGCCCAGTGTAAGTGGGTGGCTGGTCTGCAGGCTGGGGTTCAGATGTTGTACCCTACTGACTGCTGGGCAGATTAGGCTAGTGGATAAAAGCCATGCAGGTGTTCTTGTAAAGAGACTGACTCTGGCCTGGGTTTCAGAAATGTTTTCAAAGGGACTAGACTACTGTCTGGGCTGTTTCAGGTATCAAGGAGAGGGTGCCTGGCACTGTTGCTGGCCTCTGCTCACACCATCCTGTCCCTCAAAACCCTGTGGGGACTGGAGTTGCATGAGGTGGGGTGGGCAAAAAGCTGGATTTTCTGCTCTTCACCGCTGAGAGCTTGGGTAATTGGGGAGGGGCCCCAGCCCCTAGCTGAGCCAGATAGCAGGGCCTCCTAGAATCCACTTTATTATGGCATCTGGCAGGTCTGGTGGACACAGCTCAGATGGGGTCCTTCTCCAGGTGGATTCTAAGGGGGGGAAGAGGCTGAAGCCCTAAGAGGCAACCTCTCAAGTCAGCCCCGGGCCCAGCAGCCCCTCACTCAAGCCATGCTGTTGCTCAGCTGCATGGCAAAGTCCTGCACATGCTCCTTCAGAGTCTGGCGGGCATCTGCCTGTGCCCGCTTCTCCCGTGCCCGCTCTTGCTGCAGCTTGTTCAGCCGCAGCCGCAGCCGCTGCTCTCGCCGCTTGCAAGCCTGCAGCTGGCGCTGGGCCTTGTCCAGGGCATCAAGTGCGGCCTCAGCCCGCCGTTTCCAGAGCAGGGCACTGCCCACCTGGTAGCTGTGCTCATTCTGGATATAGGCTCCGGCTGGGGGTGGGAGACGAAGCATGTAGGCTGAGGGGGAGACAGGCCGTGGCTCAAGGGGGGATGGCTGCCGCTCTGGCTCCCGCTCCGGCGAGGGCTGGGCACTGCAGCCTGCTTCATCTGCCTGGGCACCCAAGGGCCCCAAGAGGTCTGAGAAGGGGCTGCTGAGGCCAGCCTCCAGTCTCCCAGTGGGGGAGGCAGGCAAAGCAGCAGGTGCTGAGGCCTCTTCCACAGGAAAGCAGGCGACATCAGCAGGTGGTGGTGGAGAAAATGGAGTCGTGGGCCCACGGCCCTCAGAGCAGCTGAGAGAAAAGAGAGAGAGAGAGACACTAATAGGCCAGGCCAAGGCCTTCCCAGACTCTACTTCACCGGCCCACCCTAGTCTACTCCACTGGTTTAGAACCCTGTCCCGCAAGACTGCTGGCACACATCCTAAAGCCCAGTCTCTCAGATTTGGGGTGGGAATGGGGCACCCTCCACCCACAGCACATACCGCTTCCTGCATCGCCGGAGCCGGCTGACGTCGGGGGGGCCAGGTGGGTAACTGTGCCCCTTGGTCTTGGTTGTCCGGCGTAACTTGGAGAAGGACTCAAATATTGTGGGAACTGCCCCCTCCTTCAGCCTGTGATACCCGCTGTGGGGAAAAACAGCCTGGATGAGGTGGACAATAAGCATTGCCCCCCAGGGCCAGCTGCAGGGCACAGAGCTAGCATGCCCCCAGCACCCCAGATCAGGCTCTCCCATGCTAGCACAGTGGGAGGTGGGTAGGCATGTTGCCAGCACTTAGTTTAGGGAATGCCACTTTAGGTAGAATTACACCAATCTCTTTCCTGCAGGGCTCTTCAAAACTAGATGTGTAAAAAAAGACTGTACTAGAACTAGGCTGACCAGCCAAAACGAATAATTTCATTGTGGGAGCGCCTGGGTGGCTCAGTTGGTTAAGCATCTGACTTCAGCTCAGGTCATGATCTCACAGTCCGAGAGCTCGGCCCCGCACCAGGGCTCTGTGTTGACAGAGCCTGGAGCCTGCTGACTTCAGCTCAGGTCATGATCTCACAGTCCGAGAGCTCGGCCCCGCACCAGGGCTCTGTGTTGACAGAGCCTGGAGCCTGCTTCGGATTCTTTGTCTCCCTCTCTCTCTGCCCCTCCCCTGCTCACGCTCTGTCTCTCTCTCTTTCTCTCAAAAATAAACATTAAAAAAAATTTTTTTTTTAAAGAATAATTTCATTGTGGATTTGCTGGGAGGACTGGGGTTCTAAAGAATAGCCTTTGAAAAAGCTAATGTTTTCCTCTCCTGTCTCTAGCACAGTTACCCTGAGGGGGTGGGTCTTACTGTCACTGAGGTGCAAAGCTGGGAAAAAGCAGCCACACCGCGTAACCAGGTCGGCCTGGGCTCCAGCCAGTGGCTTCAGGATCGTCCTCATCTGGCCGTACAGCTGCCCCAATCGGCCGACTACTCTGATGCTTCAAACCCTGCCCCAGTGACCACTGCCACAGAGGCTCACCTGATTCCCACCAGCTCAAAGCAGTTCTCCTCGAAGTGCTTGGAGCAGAAGTAGATGTACTCGGAAGCCGGGTCCCACAGGCCCTGGCCGCTGGGGTCCAGCCGCTGGCAGTTGGCCAGCCACAAGCCTCGCCTCGGGTTGTCCTTCTTGGGAAGTCTGCGGAGCCACAAACCAGTAAGCACCAGGGTGTCTGTAGCCCTGGGCTGAAGCTGCTCAAGCACTCCAGACGGCAAGGGCTGGTCATGCACACGCCACCACCAGACCTCCCTTCAACCCTGCCAGGTAAACACCGCCCACCAAGGTCCAGATGAGGAAACTGAGGCCTCCAGGAAAGCAACTTCCTTAGCGTCACCTGGCAGGTGAGAGTCAGAAAGCGGAGGGACGCAGGCTGGTGGACCTCCCATGCTTCCTCTCCCACCTAGGCTCAGTCGCACCCGCCCCGCCCCTCTCCCCCCTACAAATACAAGCAACGCGCCAACCAGAGGAAAGCGCACGCGCAATCGTGGCTCCACGAAGAGGGTAAAAACGGCGCAGGCACACGTGAGCCTTCGCGTGCCAGCACGCACGCGCGCTGACCTGTGGAAAGAGATGCCGCGGTTGCGCGTCTCGCGCGTGTCCCTTGTGCAGCAGCCGGCGGCGGAGCAGTGACGCGGCATCTGGGGAAGAGGCGGGAGCTTGGTCGTGGGCGGCTTTCCAGGCCCGGAAGGGCCTCGCGCCCCCAGCCGCCGATCCGCTCCTGGCGGCCCTGGCCTGCCGGGTCTCCCCCGGCCCGATCTCGCCCGAGCCCCGTCCCAGCCCGTTCTCCTGACTCCCGTCAGCGGCACTCACGATCTCGCCATTGCTGCGCCGCCGAAGTCTCGCGAGGAGTGGAGCGCGGTGGAAGTTGATACCATAGAGACTCGGAAGAGCGAGGCACTCGACCCAGGGGCGGGGCGAGGCGGGCACCGGAAGCGGCGGGAGCGTAATGTTGCTGCCAGGTCTGCGTCGTCCCACCCTCCCTGAGCGCCTGCGCGGTAGCACACTCGGGCTCTTTTGGCTTTTCAGGCCAAACTCTTAGCGGTCAACACCTCGGCACCGAAGGAGCGGCGCCCCGCTCGTTGGCGCAGAGTCCCCGTAGTGTATGGGTCTGGTGGCGCGGCAGCGGGAAACCGGCAGGGTCCCGGGATCCACGCTGGCAGCGCGGGAAAGGCTAGACTGCAAAAAGGAAACTCCCCAACTAGAAAAAGGGGCCAGGAGGGGCACCTGGGTGGCTCGGTCGGTTAAGCCTCCGACTTCGGCTCAGGTCATGATCTCACGGTCCGTGAGTTCGAGCCCCGCGTCGGGCTCTGTGCTGACCGCTCAGAGCCTGGAGCCTGTTTCAGATTCTGTGTCTCTCTCTCTCTCTGCCCCTCCCCTGTTCATGCTCTGTCTCTTTCTGTCTCAAAAATAAACGTTTAAAAAAAAAAATTAAAAAAAAAAAAAAGGGGGGGCCAGGATACGTGATCAGTATAACCCGACAAATTCAGTGCCCATAGCTTATTCCGGGAGAGGTGCCATGGGTGGGCGGTGATGGGCAGAAAGCCCTCTTACAGTTCCTTCTGACAGGCACACGGCTGAGTTAGAGGTGAAAACAAAAAACTTCAAGGAATGAGAGCCTCACAGTAAATAAGTTTGCACTGGGGCGGGGCTGCCTCCCTGGACCCTCCCACAAGACTGGGTGAAAGTAGCCAATCCACAATTTAGAAGACAACCAAATTACTATTCCATTCTTCAAAGAACATCAAGAATGGGTGAAGGATTTAAGAAATGCCTAAATTTAAAGTAACCAAAGCATTCTTCCTAATTCCTTCAGCCACGCCTTTTGACAGTTTCTTTCTAGGGTTAAAGTGGTAACTAGACATACAGACATGCTTAATTTTTTGAGAGGAAACATGTTTTTCCCCTGTAAATGCACCTGGAAAAGGCAGGTGTCTAGATCGGGAATTATGGCAAAAGCACAATGGACATGATGCTTCAATATAGAAACTTTAATAGGTAAACATATCTTGTAAGGTTATAATGGGGATGATACAAGGGGATGGTTGCCAGAGGCACTCATTCAGTATTCTTCCCCTTCTTCAGCCTCTGCTTCCACGGAATCCACACCCACCTCTTCATAATCTTTCTCCAGAGCTGCCAGGTCCTCCCGGGCCTCGGAGAACTCCCCTTCCTCCATGCCTTCCCCCACGTACCAGTGCACAAAGGCTCGCTTTGCATACATGAGGTCAAACTTATGGTCTAGGCGGGCCCAGGCCTCGGCAATGGCGGTAGTGTTGCTCAGCATGCACACGGCCCGCTGCACCCTGGCCAGGTCCCCTCCGGGAACGACAGTCGGGGGTTGGTAGTTGATGCCCACCTGCCAGAGAAGGGGAAGAAAACAGTCTGTGAAACTTGTGTCAAACCCAGAAGTGGTAGCTGCTTTCATGGAAACGAAAGACATGCAGGTGCCTTCTTTGTGCCCGGCAAGGTGTCAGGTGAGCAGGGTGCTGGTTTCCAGACCAGCAAAACTGGGGAAAGGAGCCCTGGCTCCCGGCTCAGTCCCAAGTTGCCTGAAGGGCTGTGTCCCAGCAACTGAGACATGTGACAGGTGCTCAGGCAACAGGGCTGTTTCTTCTAAAAGGGGACACTGCTTTGTATTCCTCATGTTATTTTCCCCATAGGCTTCTACAAGATGGGGATTCATTTCTGGAGCTGAAACCTTTTCCACTCGATTCAGAGTACTATGGTTGTTATCACCAGGGGAGATCGTACCCCCGCGGTCTCCTACCAAATGAGCCAGCCTGTGCATAACAGGGCGACAGGCACACCCTCAGGTCCTAGGACTGTTGCTACTACTGCAACAGGAGGTGGCCTATGTGTGTGCTAAGTAGGAGAAAGGGGGTGATATTCGAGGGCTGGGTCCAAAAGGGGAGGCATTCTAAGTTTCCAAACCAGGAGACAACACGACCAGAGGTTTGGGCAGGGATACACAGGGTCAGTTAGAGCTGGGGTCGGCAAACTTTGTCTATAAAGAGCAAGACAGGGACGCCTGGGTGGCTCAGTTGGTTAAGGTGTGCAACTTCAGCTCAGGTCGTGATCTCACGGCCTGAGTTCGAGCCCCGCGTCGGGCTCTGTGCTGACAGCTTGGAACCTGGAGCCTGTTTCAGATTCTGTGTCTCCCTCTCGCTCTGACCCTCCCCCCGTTCATGCTCTGTCTCTCTCTGTCTCAACAATAAAAATAAACGTTAACAAAAAAAAGAGCAAGACAGCACATATTCTAGGCTGGGTGGGCCACATGGTCTCTGTCACAATTGCTTAATTCTCTCTTTGGAGCACAAAAGCAGCCACAACGAGACACCAATGAACAGGTGTGGGTGTGTCCACATAAAACTCTACATGGCTGGTCTGCCAACTGTGCCGATCCCTGAACCCAGAATAGGAAGGGCTAGTGAAGGACCCGCTGCAGCAAGCCCACCAGAAGCAGTAAGGTCTGAGCCAGCTAGGCGGCATGGAAAGCAAGGCAGAGGGAAGCACATTTTCCCAGATGGAAAGCATCGACAGTTTAGCGTCCAAGTACTGGACAAAGCTGAAGAGCTACAGCAAGTTTCCTATTCTGTATCAGATGGAAGACTGGCACAAACTGTGTTGGAGGCAGCCTCTGTCCAAACTTGCCAATCTTACTAACAGAGAAATGAGTATGTTGCCATTTCTTCCGAAAACATCCATGACCATTTTTCGTTAAATCAAATGCTGCATGGGACATTTAGGTTTGGTTTAATTTCCTTATGCCTGAAGAATGACGTGGGATTTAGGAACACTGATGTTTATAGTGATACCCCGATTTCAAATATCCACATAAATTGTCAAAATGCCCTTGAAAATTGCTACATTTCTAAGTCCAAACTATTTTTCCCACACTAATTCTTTCACCCAGAAGCGGCAACAAAAATCCTTCCCCAAACTTTCTGTTCTGTTAAAAAAGAAAATTCTCACACAGATACACAATGTGATAACTCAGGAAGGGAGTTCAAATGGCACCACTGAATAAATTATCACTCTGGCTCACTAATTTGTGACCAAGGGGCTGGCTGCCATGGAACAGGGCATCCCCTACAAAGGGCATGCTGTGCTTGGTCGGCTGCCTGCTGACCGGGAACACCACTCAACATCACCCAGTCCTACCTTAAATCCAGTCGGGCACCAATCCACAAACTGGATGGTGCGCTTGGTCTTGATGGTGGCGATGGCTGCGTTGACATCTTTCGGGACCACGTCCCCCCTGTACAACATGCAGCAGGCCATATACTTGCCGTGCCGAGGGTCACACTTGACCATCTGGTTAGCCGGCTCAAAACAGGCATTGGTGATCTCGGCCACAGACAGCTGCTCGTGGTACGCCTTCTCCGCTGAGATGACCGGGGCGTAGGTGGCCAGGGGGAAGTGGATGCGGGGGTAGGGGACCAGGTTGGTCTGGAATTCCGTCAAGTCCACGTTCAGGGCCCCATCGAATCGCAGGGAGGCCGTGATGGAGGACACGATCTGCCCGATCAGGCGATTAAGGTTGGTGTACGTGGGCCGCTCGATATCCAGGTTGCGCCGGCATATGTCGTAGATGGCTTCGTTGTCCACCATGAAGGCACAGTCAGAATGCTCCAGGGTCGTGTGGGTGGTCAGGATGGAGTTGTAGGGCTCCACCACGGCCGTGGACACCTGGGGGGCCGGGTAGATGGCAAACTCCAGCTTGGACTTCTTGCCGTAGTCCACCGACAGCCGCTCCATGAGCAGGGACGCAAACCCAGAGCCGGTGCCGCCCCCGAAACTGTGGAAGATGAGGAAGCCCTGCAGCCCCGTGCACAGATCCGCCTGAGAGAAACCAGAGACCGCGAGTCAGTGCCCGCGGAAGCCACACCGCCGACCTCCAACAAGCCACGCTCACTTCTTTGCCTCTGCGGGATGATCACACATTCAAATCGTCCACAGCGCACGTGCAGGACGCTCAGGAGCAAAGCAAGGCAGACGTTAGAGATGTACGGACGCACTGAAGCCACACGTGAAGGGAAACGTGGACTCAAGATTCTGGCCTGGGGTTTTGCCAGAGCGACCTCCTGGTCGCAATCCCTGCATACCCTCCCGTCCGGGGCAACGTCCACAGGAAGCCTTCTCGGCACCCCCTTACCAGTTTTCGGATCCGGTCCAGGACCAGGTCGACGATCTCCCTGCCGATGGTATAATGGCCTCTGGCGTAATTGTTGGCTGCGTCCTCCTTCCCGGTGATCAGCTGCTCTGGGTGGAAGAGCTGCCTGTAGGTCCCTGTGCGCACCTCATCTACAAAGAGGACACGTGGGCCGCAGGGCTTCAAGCCCGTTGTTAACTCACCAGGAGGGGTGGGTTTGGGGACCGTCGGGATCTACCAAGCACGTGCCGTTCCTCGCGGTCGGCAGCATCAGGGTCTCGTAGAAAACGTCTCTGCGTAACACGCAGACCACAACAGCAATCTATGGCTCAGCAGGTAAAGTCAAGTGGAGGTACAAAGTCCAATCTGACTGGTCCTCAAAGGAGGGAAACCACTCACACCCGCACACAGGTGACTCTGCACGTGCATACATATGTCCTCCTACCCACAGCTACCTCAAAGAGTGTAACTAAAAAATCGCTTACATGCTAGACAGTCACCAGGTCAGCATGACTTTGGCCGGCCAGTCCCATCAGGGCACCCTCTGTGGCCTGCCTCTCACAGGCTTTAGGGTGACATCCTGTCTTCCCCTGGGTGGCCACTGAAAGGTGCTCTCTCCTTGCAGCTCTCCCTGGCAACCACTTCAGCCTTCTAATCTGGAGGAAGCCAACGAATGTTCTCTACTTACCTTTCTGTCAGATGCAGGTCAAGATTCTCACGCAGCAGCATCTTGGTGTGCGCAGCGTTAAGGAGGGACCAGTGCCTGGGCACCCCGCAGGTGGAGTCTACACAACCACCTGCCTGGGGCTGAGGCGGCCACGAGTGAATCTATTACCAGCCTATGTTTTTCCTGTACGTTAGGTTCTCCTAACTTAGGAGCCTCAGTTTCTCACCCGATGTAGCCACAGGCGTGTACTTGTACACCCCGTCCTTTCTGCAGAAAGGATTCAAAGGAGCACAGGGGGCATGGAGGGGGCTTCAGGGAGGCTCTCCCACTCTCCCGGGAAAGCCGCCCAAGTGCCCGAGCACCTACCGACCACGGTGGGCTCCAGGTCCACAAACACCGCTCTGGGCACATGCTTGCCAGCCCCAGTCTCGCTGAAGAACGTGTTGAACGAGTCATCCCCACCACCGATGGTTTTGTCACTTGGCATCTGACCATCGGGCTGAATTCCATGTTCAAGGCAGTACAGTTCCCAGCAGGCATTGCCGATCTGGACACCTGCCTGCCCCACGTGGATAGAGATGCACTCGCGCTGGGAACCAGAACACAAACGTTGAGATCCCCTTGTCTTCAAGGGAACCAACACTATACGGCATGGAAACCATATTAACACACACATCTATATGTACTTCACATTGTCTATGGCTTTCCCAGACCTTTCCCAGAAGGCTTATGTGACCCTTTTCAAGTCCCTATGAAAACTGAGGTGCTCTAAACCACCCGAGCTACTAAGTGCCGGACTTAGCCCCTACACAAAAGCGTTTGCTACCATACACGTAATGTCAATGGTAAACGCCACACCGTACAGTCACATACAGCCACAGTTATTCTCTAAAGAATATAGCTACTAGTTTCTGATGGTGTCCTGTCCAAAGAG
The DNA here is from genome assembly GCF_018350215.1 of Panthera leo. NCBI lineage: Eukaryota > Metazoa > Chordata > Mammalia > Carnivora > Felidae > Panthera > Panthera leo. Next base: position 29,221,755 of record NC_056690.1, on the reverse strand, counting down.
AATGTAACAACTAATAGATCAGGGAAGGAAGAGTGGACTTGGACACAGGTCACCATGGCCCAGGTGCCAGTGGTCACCATATGTGTGTCATCCATCTACCCATCTACAGCTACCCTCTATTTTCTCCACCCAGGGCTGTGCTCAGGGAGGCTGACCCATCTGGACTGCATGAAAGGGGCTTCCTTGCACCTGGCTTCTGGTTGCATTAGCCAAGGCAGGCATCAGCAAGAGACTGCGAGGTTAGAGGACAGTGTGGTCAGGGTGCTCACTTCCTGGCTCCCACCCTGCCGGACTGCCATGGGCTCCCTGAGTGTGTTTATCAAGGCCACAAACTTTCAGCAGTCAGTGTTCTTTATAAAGCCACCTTCTCAACTTCTAGTAACCACTCCCTTCACCTCAAGGCTAGGAGTTAATGGCAACCAGGCATCACAAATGGTAGGACACTACACTGTCCTTTGGTGGTTTCCTTAGACTCAAAGTACCTATTTTTTGACTGTATCATATCTTTCCCGCCATAAACATAACTGTACAGTCATTAATCATTTGTTCTATTTTAGACACCGTATCCTCACAAATACATAGAGGAGATCAAATAAAATTCAAGGTGTCCCACCTACCCTAAATCCTAATATACAATACCAAGAACTTGAAGTCCTGTTTTTAAGTTTGGCAGGTAATTTTTTTTTCTTATTTTTAAGGTCTGTTTATTATGGAGAGACAGCACAAGCAGGGGAGGGACAGAGAGAGGAGGAGACAGAATCCGAAGGAGGCTCCAGGCTCTGAGCTGTCAGCACAGAGTCCGACACGGGGCTCGAACCACAGACCGTGAGATCATGACCCGAGCTGAAGTCGGACGCTTAACCGCCTGAGCCAGGTGCCCCTGAAGTCCCGTTTTTTTTTGTTTTTTTTTTTTTAACTTTTTTTTTTTTTTTTTTTTTTTTTTTGGGACAGAGAGAGACAGAGCATGAACGGGGGAGGGGCAGAGAGAGAGGGAGACACAGATTCGGAAACAGGCTCCAGGCTCCGAGCCATCAGCCCAGAGCCTGACGCGGGGCTCGAACTCACGCACCGCGAGATCGTGACCTGGCTGAAGTCGGACGCTTAACCGACTGCGCCACCCAGGCGCCCCTGAAGTCCCGTTTTTTATTACACAAACACCAACTCTCCAATTAGGGGCATAGAGATTCACGTAACGCCACAATACCCTAAGAATCCCTCCCAGAAGGAACTATTATTCACTTGCAGAAAGAACTTCTCCAATGACAAGGAATGCACTCCTTCAGAGAAGAAATTCATCAACACTCTGGGAAGTCTTTTGGAATCCACACAATCACACCATTTACAGATCAGTATTATTCATTTTGCCTTACTTATATCCAGGCAGCCTATGCTTCACAGGATGCCTGCTTTAGTTTTCTACGGACTCAGCCCTAGTATGATCACAGTAAGCTCTGTACCCTGAGAAAATCCCTCGGTTTTTTCTTTTACAAAATGGGGGCTGGTGTGCTACATGATCTGCAAGGCCACTTCCATCTGATTATCCAATGAAACTAATGAAAAGCAGTCAGAAAAATCATTCCTAGCTTTCAATAGAAAGCCATTCAAAATTCATCACCAACCTCACCTGGATCATTAAAATTTTACCTTTACTCAGCCTTATCTTCATCCTCTTTCTTTTCAAGCTCCGGTCCAACTGCTCTCTTCATATTCTTGGCAGATTGCTTTGTTCCCTACGTACCCAGAAGCTTCAGCTTCCAGACAGCAAATGCGCAGACCTTTCTGCTCTCTTCCTCCTGTCAATTGTTTCTACTGATCCCCTACCCGCTAACAGTCCTCAAAGTAATCACCGGCCTTCTCAGGCCACTAGAGATCCACAGACCTCTTCAGGGTAACTGGAAATTAAAGCGATTTCACAGTAGGACTACTGAGATAACCAGCCCTTTTCACCGTGTTCACATTTCACCGTGTTCACTGATGGTGCATAATCAAACAGTGGGTAAAACTGGGGTGCTTGGGTGCCTCAGTCAATTAAGCATCCAACTTCAGCTCAGGTCATGATCTTACCATTTATGAGTTTAAGCCCCGCACTGGGCTCCGCACTGACAGTGCAGAGCCTGCCTGGGATTCTCTCACGCTCTCTCAAAACAATAAACTTAAAAAAAAAGGGGGGGGGGGTAAAACTGTTAATGCCCTAGTACAAATCAAGGTAGTGGCACCAAACTATACCAGTGTTCGTTAGATTCTTCACCCTTATGCACTCACGGTAAAAAGACCAAAAAAAAAAAAAAAAAAAAAGTCAATTTCATTTCAGAATATTCATGATGAAGCAAAAAATGATTATTTTATAAAACATCCACCCTCAAGTACTGTGACAAAACGGAAAGTATCCATAAAGCTCTTGTGCACCTGCTGAAATACAGCTGTTTTAAGAAATAGCACTTGTGTGCTTTCAGTTGCCAACTGAACTAGCTTTTTTCACAGAATGTTATTTTCCTTGCAAGAGCCGACAAACTATGGCTATTGCAACTTGGATATCTGGTGTTTATGTCAGCATGTTGTCTTAAAGTAAATAAATATTTTTAAAATTTCTAACATGGCAAACGACTACGGAGATAACCCACATAAACAAAGGCTTTTTGGAGTCCTACTTTGTTACACTGTAGAGATGTCCATGGAGTGCCTGGGTGGCTAAGATGGTTAAGCGTGACTCTTGCTTCCCCATCAGGTCATGATCTCATGGTTTGTGAGTTTGAGCTCACTGGGCTGGCAGTGCAGAGCCTGCTTGGGATTCTCTCTCTCCCTCTCCCTCGCCCCTCCGCCACTTGCACTCTTTCTCTCTCTCTCTCAAATAAACTCTATAAAAAAAGAAATACTGTAGGGGCACCTGGGTGGCTCAGTCAGTTAAGTGTTGGACTTCAGCTCAGGTCATGATCTCATATCACATGAGTTCGAACGCCACGTTGGGCTCTGTGCTGACAGCTTAGAACCTGGAGCCTGCTTCGGATTCTGTGTCTCCCTCTCTCTCTGCCCCTCCCCCACTTGTGCTGTGTGTATGTCTCTCTCTCTCAAAAATAAACATACGTTAACATACATACATACATATATACATACATACATACTGTAGGGATGTCCTGGGACCCCAACGTTTGAGAACCACCTTCCAGGCCTCAGGAACCCAACATAACGGCTGTCCTCAGAGACTGAGTCAAGGCCACCCAACAAGTCAAGGTCACCCAGCTTCCAACCTGGCTCATAAAGTTACAATTTTCGAGGAGACATCTGCACCTGCCGACCCCCCTTCATCCGGGACATTACCACGACGCAGGTTGCCGCTGCCCTCAGGGTTCGCACACCCAGAGAACAAGCGAGAGGACTATCATCTGTTCGTCCGGGCAGCCCTGGGCCTCCCGTGCCCCCCCCCCCAGACCCCTCTTTCCCCGATCTCCCCCCCCGCCCCCCCCCCGCCACACACACACACACACACACACACACACACACAGCCCCGGCCCTAGGATTTGTCGCAGTCTTGCCCCACCCAGGGGCCTCATGTGGCGGGCTTCATCCTCCCTCCTGCCTGGGCCTCTATGACCCGAGAGTGGCCAGGGGGGAACCTCACCATGGTGAGTTCAGCTGCTGCCCAACGCCGTTACCAGACCTCAACCGCCGCCACAGACGCCACGCGCCCAACTGCCGCTGCTTGCTGTGCACACGGCCCGGGATTGGCCCGCCGCTGCCCAGGTGCCCATTGGTCCTCAGTGCCTCGGGGCGGACCTAGGCCTGGAATCCCGCTTCTGATTGGACGTTACTTGACTTGCGGAGTATGGTGCTTTCTGATTGGATATGGCTTTGGCGGGAAGGCTGTGGCCTGGCCAAAGCAGAGCATTCTGATGCATCCTGGGATGTTAGGTGGGAGTGGTCACGGATTTCTCTGCGTGGGACATAGCACATTTTCGTGCACGTAAGGCCTCAATGTGCGCGTGGCTTCACGCCAAGCTTGTGCCGCCTTCTTGCTTGGAGGCCCAGGCCCACTCACCTGTCTGCTCGTGATTCCGGTCTTTGCAAACGAGACATCCTCTCAAGGCCTGCCCACCATCTACCTGTAACTAATGCAAAGGAGAGCTGCTCTCCCGTGCTTCGCAAGCCAATAAAAGACTTGCACCAAGTTTTTGCCTTGAAGATAGGCTATTGGTTGGTGTGGCACCACCCAGGAGAACGTAAAACCGGTGTTCAACGTCCCGAACTCCCTGATGGCTTATAAACGAGGGGTTTTACGGGGAAATTTGGGGGCGGGGGGGGCGGGGGGGGTCTCCTGAGAAGGTGGACGCTGTTGATTGGAGGCTTATGAAGTCATGTTCACAGATGTTACTTTGTTACTTCAAGTGTCTTCATCTGGTCCGCGGAGGTGTGTTCTATGTCAAGAGACTTGAGATAGACTGACAACTAACAAGATGGATGCCAGCTTCATACCCAAAATCTGCACCCAGCTTTCTTGTCCACCCTTTTTCCGGTGCAGAAAGGCCTTTGCCATCCAGCGCCCGGGAACCAGGCAGGATTTGATTACTTCTTTAATCTGGGGATTTCTGAGTTTCTGGGGACAAGGGAGTTGGAGGGTATACCCCAGGCTCCCCCGCCAAGGCTGGGTTGGAGTGCAGTGTCCATTTTGGGGAACTTTGGTACAATCACCTGATTCTTCCATTCTGTAAAGACTGACTTAACTTTCTTTGGGATCCACTGTGTATTTATTTCTGAGAAAAGCAGGGTAAAAGGAATTCTGGCATAACCCCAAACTTATCACCAGAATGCAACATCCTTTCTGGTGATTCCCTAGAGCATGTTGGAGCAGACCCTTAACTTATTACAGATGAGCGGGGAACTCTGCCCCTGCAGTGGAACACAACAGGGAGAGGAGCTGGAAGTTTTCTGTAGGCCTTGGGAACATTTGGATAGTATGATTCGGTCGGCCCTTAGAAAGCTAGCTTTGGCAGCAGGGAGGAGGGAGATGGAAGGAGGTCAACGGAGAGCCAGGGAAACCAGGAGAAACCCTCCCTGCTTCTTCCCTCCAAGAGAGTGAATCCTTCTATCTTAGGTCACCTGCCATAACAGAACACCATGGACCGGGTAGCATAAGTAACAGAAGTTTATTTTCTGGCGGTTCTAAAGGCTAGAAGAGTAATGCAAGGTCAAGTTCTGGAAGGGTTGGTTTCTAGCGAGGGCTCTCTTCCTGATTGCAAAAGGCTCCCTTCTTGCTGTGTCTGCCTATAGGGGTGGGAGGAGGGGGCAAGCTCTCGGTGTCTCTTCTTATAAGGACACTAATCCTATCAGATCAGGGTCCCACCTTTATGACCTCATTTAACCTTAATTGCCTCCTATTTCCAAATATAGTCACATTGGGGGTTAGGGCTTCAACGTAGGAATTTGGCAGGGGGACCCAATTCAGTCTATAGCACCCTCCTCCACCCTCACGGCTCCAATCATTCCACATACGTAACTGAATTGTAGCCTGTATCACATTTTAAAGTACTATTTATTTTTTCTGGTTTTAAAAGTGACACATATTCAGAGTAGAAAGTGTAGGAAATGAAGAATAACATAAGGAAAATAAAAATCATCCCCAAACCCACAACTTATAGCTAAACACTATTAATATGTCAAGGTGTTCTTAGTTTCTTTTTCCCCTGTGTATATACTTATACATGGGTTTTACAAAATTGGATCCAACAATATGATTTTTTGTTTTAGTAACAACTTTCTTGAGATATAATCCACATACCATACAATTCACTCATTGTTTTAAAAATATGTTTTTTGTTTGTAAGTAATCTCTACACCCAATGTGGGGCTCAAACCCACAACCCTGAAATCAAATCACATGCTCTACCAACTGAGCCAGCCAGGTACCCCACAACTCACCCACTTAAAGTGGTGTACAATCCAGTGGTTTGCAGTATATTCACAGAGTTGTGCAACCATCACCACAATCCATTTGAAAAGTTAGAGAAGGTGACTTATTTGTTTAAGTTTATTTATTTATTTATTTATTTATTTATTTAGAGAGAGCATGAGTGGTGGAGGGGTGGAGAGAGAGAGAGAGAGAGAGAGAGAATCACAAGCAGGCTTCACACTGTAAGCGGGGAGCCTGAACCTGAAGCAGGGCTCAAACCCACAAACCGTGAGATCAGGACCTGAGCCAAAATCAAGAGTTGGATGCATAACCGAGTGAGCCACCCAGGCGCCCCATCACAATCCATTTTAGAACATTTTTATCATCTCCAAAAAAACCCATGCTCTTTCGCTACCAACCTCCAGTCCCTCCCATCTCCCTAGCCCTAGGCAACTTCTTTTAAATTTTATTTTAGAGCGAGAGAGAGAGAGTGAGAGAGAGAGAGAGAGAGAGAGCGAGAGAGCAGGAGCAGAGCAAGTGAGTGAGAGAATCCCAAGAAGCCTCCATGCTCAGCATGGAGACACAGGACACAGGACTGAATCCCCTGGGATCACAATCAGCTGAAATCAAGAGTCAGATGTTCGACCCACTGAGCCACACAGGCGCCCCAGCCCTAGGCAACTTCTAATCTACTTTCTGTCTTGGTAGATTTACCTATTCTGGACATTTCCTATAAATGGAATCATGCAATATGTGGTCTTTTGTGAATGGCTTCTTTCACAGCATCATGTTTTCAAGGTTCATTCATGTTGTAGCATGACACATTCCTCCTGTTACATGATACATGCCTGCGGTAGCATGATCCTTCACTCCTGTTTCTTGTAAACAGCTTTATTGAGATACAGTTCACATACTGTACAATTCATCTGTTTAAAATGTCCAATTACTTTTGGTATATTCACAGAGTTGTGCAGCCATTACCACAAGCAAGTTTAGAATGCTATCATCACCTCAAATTTCATTTCTTTTTACGGCCAAATAATATTCCATTGTATGGGCATACCATTTTTATTTTATTTTTTAATGTTTATTTTATTCATTTTGAGAGAAAGAAAGAGCAAGGGAGAGAGGGAGAGAGAGACTCCGAGGCAGGCTCTGCCCCACCAACGCACAGCACAGAGCCTGATGCAGGGCTCCATCCCAAGGTTCGTGAGCTCATGACCTAAGCCGAAATCAAAAGCCAGTTGCTCACCTGACTGAGCCACCCAGGTGCCCCTATACCATATTTTATTTACCCATTCATCAGTTGGTGGACATTTGTACTTTGTGGATATTATGAATAAAGCTGCTGTGAACACATGTTTTCATTTCTCTATGACACGAACTGCTGGGTCTGTGATAAACTACAGGTTCAACTTTTTAAGGAACTGCCAGACAAACCATGTGATTTTTTTTCAATCCTGATTTTCTCACTTAACATTAACCATGTGCTTTTTCATAAACTGTTAACGTGTTCAATGTTTTTTGAACGCTTGGCTTTTAATGATTGCAGAGTTCCAATTCTTAGTTAATCAGTCCTCTGTTATTGGGCATCTAGATTATTTCCAATTTTCATATTATAAACAGCCTTTCAGTGAGCATTTTTGGGCATCAATATTTTTTTGTGAAACATTTAAAAATATTTATTTACTTTTGTGTGTGTGTGAGAGAGAGAGAGAGGGAGAGCACGAGTGAGGGAGGAGCAGAGAGGGAGGGAGACACAATCTGAAGCAGGCTCCAGGCTCTGAGCTTTTAGCACAGAGCCCGATGCGGGGCTCAAACGCATGAACCTACTGAGCCACTCAGGCACCCCTGGGCATCAATATTTTTATGCATCTCTGGTATGCATCTGAAGAGCAGATTAGTCAGACCATTGAATCAAAGGACATAGGCAGTTTTAAGGCTCTTGGTACATAAAACCTTCCAAAAACGTTGTGTCAGTTTGCGCTCTGGCAAGTTGAGTTTGGGAATGCCAGTCACACACCACCTTATATTTTCATGGTCTCTTGAAGTCACCAAGGCAGGAACTTTGGAGATCTTTGACCCCATACCCAGCTCAACATGTAGCACACAGCACAAGTTCATGTTACGGAAATTAGTGTGAGCAAAGGAAGGCCCACACTCTGCATTAACAGAGGCCATGGGATGGAGAGGAGGGTACGATTGTCTGAGTCATCATGAAGACAGGCTCCACAGGACTTACCACCCAGCTGACATGGGACTCACTGCAGACTCAAGTGGTAATAAAGCATCATGAGGCCAAGAACCCTCCGTATTGAAGTTGAAGTGACCAATGTGAGAGGAAGCCACATACCGCAGTCACTTAGGGACAGATGCCAGTAGGGACGGGGTGTAGACTGGAGGCAAGTCTTTTGTACTCCACTCTGTGGGCAGCAGTCTTTATATGGAGTGCTGGAAGAATTACCTTCACTGAGATAGCGAGGTCATCAAACTCTCTGTCCACTTGGATATCCTGAGGAGAAACCCATTACAAGGCAGTACATTACCACCTTCTGAGAACTTTGCTGGTTTTTGCTGGTACACACAAGGTTTTGGAGAAAATCCTTAGGGCAGCTTCTCTCCTATGGATGACAATGTCATCAGTCCCCAAACTATTAAAATAGGGAAGGGAAGGGGCTCCAGGGGGCTCCTTGGAGTCTGTGATTTCTTGACCTGCGGGTTGGTTGCATAGGTCTGTGCTGTTTGTGGAAATTCACACCCCAATCCGTGTGCACTTTTCAGCATAAACGTTATTCCTCAATAACAAATGTAAAGGCACGGGGAGTGAGGGGAAGGATACTAGCACCAATAGTGTCTTTCTCTACATAGGCCTTTTCTGTGGGGTCTGCTATCTCATCCCATCTTCACAATGACTCTGGGTGGGAGATTTTAGCCCCATTTCACAGAAAGACCAGGCTGAGCCCTGGGAATGGTTTTACATGAACTGTAAGGATTTAGAAGTATTTCCCTTACAGTTATTTATTTTTGAGAGACAGAGAGACAGAGCACAAGCAGTGGATGGGCAGAGAGAGAAGGAGACATGGAATCCGAAGCAGGCTCCAGGCTCTGAGCTGTCAGCCCAGAGCCCGACGCGGGGCTCGAACTCACAAACTGTGAGATCATGACCTGAGCCGAAGTTGGACGCTCAACCAGCTGAGCATTTCGGGTGCCCCGAAGTATTTCCCTTAAAACTGAGAAGATCTAGGCTAGGGAGATTAGACTAATAACAGTTAAGGAATAGGAAAATGGAACATTGCATCTAGACAGGTGTTGCTCTCCAATTCAGAAGATCCCATGTTGATGGACTCAGGATTTGGTCCCAGGCCTGATTCCAAAGTCTGTGGTGTTTCTGTTATGCTAAAAGCTTCTGTTAATAACCATACATTATATTGAATAAGCATGTATTTTTGCAGAACAGTTTCATATATAATTCCTTTTTTTTTTTTTTTTTTTTTTTTTTAATGATGGAATCCAGTGCTGACAGGAATTCTCGCAGAGCAAGAGGAACATGGTCAAGGCATGCTACTCTCTGGCTTTGGAGCTGTAGAAACTCGGCAGGCAGAAGGAATCAATAAGCAATAAGAAGAAGGAAGCATCAGTTGTCCCAAGCCTGAAGGATTGGAACTGTAAAAACGTTTCTGGAAAGACTTTGACACAAATCTGGTTTTAAATAAATGAGGGTTAGAATAAGCAGTGATTTGTGACTAGACGTCAGTTTAATAACTGGTATTTGGGGATTCTCTCCTTAATGTTTAACTGCTTATATAATTTTCTCTATATATTTTTAAGTTTATTTATTTTGAGAGAGAGAGAGTGCGAGCGAGCAGGGGAGGGAAAGACAGAGGGAGAGAGAGAGAATCCCAAGCAGGCTCCCTCCTTTCAGTGCAGAGACCAACATGGGGCTTGATCTCATGAACCATGAGATCATGACCTGAGCCAAAAGCAAGAGTCAGACACTTAACCAACTGAGCCGCCCAGGTGCCCTGAATTTTCTATATTAAAAAGGCACAATTGAGACGCCTCGGTGGCTCAGATGGTTGAGCATTTGACTCTTGATTTCAGCTCAGGTCATGATCTCAGGGTCATGGGATTGCTCCCTGTATCAGGCTCCATGCTTAGCATGGAGCCTGCCTAAGATTCTCTCTCTCTCTCTCTCTCTCTCTGTCTCTCCCATTGCCCCTTTCCCCTAAAAAAAAAAACAAAAACCCAACCCACAACTGAATGAAAGGAGTCTTAATCCCCCTCAAAGCCAACGAGTGAATCTTTTAGCACCAATATCCACCTGCAGGCAGAACAGGCCAGGGGGTGAGGTGGGTAAGTACTGAACCTTCAAATCCAAACATCAGTGAACAGCAAGCTAAGTGTCCTCTGAGGCAATTCTCTCTCAGCCAATGAAGAACCCAGGCATGAGCCAGCGATGAGACCGCAACGGTATCCCCCAGTCAGGAGTGGAAATAAAGCCACAGTGGCATTGTGACCCTCCATTCAGGCCTGGGGTGGAACTCAGACTTAGCCACACTGAGTATCTGAGCAGGACACTAGAAACTGCAGAACTAGATGTAATGGAGCTGGGCGGCACTCAAGCCTCTAGGCTCGATCCCTCTTTGGGATTGTAGGGCTTTGGTGGTGAGACGGAGTTTAGAGAAGGGGCCTCGGGCCACCACAGGTGCCTCCAAGCCCTTGGCCCCTTGCCTTTGCCAGTATCCAGCCCCTGCCCTGCCCCTGACTTCCCAGTGGCGTTGGGCAAATGACTGCATCTCATTTACTCCGTTGCAAAAGGAGTGACTATGGCTCACCCGGGTTGGCTGTGAAAATGAAACAAGACATCGCCTTGAGAAGCACTTGTGAGGCATTGGAGCCCTGGTTCACAACATGGCACACGTGCCCTGCCCCAACCTGCCAGCTGTGCTGCTCTGAACGCCAGAGACGGGCCAGCTCTGCAGAACTATGCACACGGACTGGCCTTTGGGTTCTGTCCCTATTTCTGCATCAGTTTGGCTATGCTCCCTTCTAGAAGATCTTCTCTGTTCTATTTACTGTGCAAAATGCTAGAAACTGCAGAACTAGATGTATTGGAGCTGGGCAGCACTCAAGCCTCTAGGCTCGATCCCTCTTTGGGACTCTAGGTCCTGGGGCAGGGACCTGGCCTCTGTCTCTCCCCCTGACCCATCACCTTTATGCCCTCTTCTGATGAGCAGGACCGGACAGCTCCTGGACGTGGGACCATCTTGCCTTATACTCTGGGTCTAGGAATAGTTCAATGACTGGGGCTCCTGTGGAGGATTCTGGTGGCCAAGGCTGGTTCCATGCACACCAGGACAAGCTAGGCAGGGAGCGGTTGGGATGAGTGCTCAAGAGCCGCTGACACCTCATCCTTGAGCACCCAGAATCAGTCACATCCCCTCTCCCCATAGGTGCCCCCTGAAAACACTCCAGAAGTGTGAGATTGCCCTGGAGAAGCTCAAGAATGACATGGCAGTGGTGAGTGGGGCACCATGGCCTGGTGGTGTCCAAAGGGCCACAGGCATCTGTGGGGAGAATTCAGAACCACAAGCTGAGAGAAGCCTTCACAGTCAGGAGTGGGCAGAGGGGCCATGCTGCTCAGCCTGGGGACCTTGCCCAGGAGTCTTTTGCCAGGTCAGGTCTGCTGTGCGGAAGGAGAGTATATGTGGGAACATGGGAGAAGTCACCCTGTGGCTGTGGTCCTGGGGTGCTTTCTGCAGCCCCCAGGTGCATGGGCTTTCTTGTATGCCCATCTCCACCATCAGGCCTCCACCCAGCCCTGCCCAGCCCCAGTCCAAGCCCTGGGGGAAGGGAACTCTGGGGAAGGTCAAGGCTGCAGAAGGCAGGAGAATGTATCCAGGGTCAGCCGTATTTGTCTCCAGGGGGCAGAGGTTGTGGGGAAGCCACAGCAGTCTGGCTGTGAAGGATAAGGACTTCAGGGTCTGGAAAGCCTCCCCAAGAGTGGGCTGCTAACGTCCCCACTCCCCGTCCTGTCACAGCCCACGCCCCCACCACCCCCGGTGCCGCCAACCAAGCAGCAGTACCTGTGCCAGCCACTCCTGGATGCCGTCCTGGCCAATATCCGCTCACCTGTCTTCAACCATTCCCTGTACCGTACATTCGTGCCAGCCATGACGGCCATCCACGGCCCACCCATTACGTACGTACAGTCCAGGGTTCAGCCTCGCAGTGGGTGGCGGGCCGTGGGCCACGGGCCACAGCCTAGTGTGGTGTGGTGACCATGGTGGTCTCTTCCAGGGCCCCGGTGGTATGCACTCGGAAGCGTAGGTTTGAAGACGATGAACGGCAGAGCATTCCTAACGTGCTCCAGGGGGAGGTGGCCAGATTAGACCCTAAGTTCTTGGTGAACTTGGACCCATCTCACTGCAGTAACAACGGCACCGTCCACCTGATATGCAAGTTGGGTGCGTACAGGGGAGGGCGGGGCTGCTGCTATGGGAGAGTGAGTCCCGAACTACAGCCCAAGGCCCTGGAGCAGGCCCAGCACAGGCCCGCATGATCCATGTGGACAGGCACTTGGCCTCCCACAAACAGGCATGCTCACACCACACCCTGAAGCCCACCATCCCTGTGTCCTCCTGGATCCTCACACATACCTGGCCCAGGAGGTGCTCTGAGGGCAGAGCCCTGAGCCCACAGACTCTTCCCTCTCACCGGCCTGCCGGGGAAGCCCCTCCCTCCCAACCAGATACGGCTGTGCTTGCCTGAGGCCTTAGGGAGATGTGGAAGTGGGAATCAGAGTGACCTCCAGACTGCAGCAAGCCTCACCAGAACCTTTTGGGATATGAAGAACCCTGTTTAGAGCAGGGCTATGAGGCAGGGCAGCCTGGGCCAGGTCACAGGCATAGACACATGTGTTGCAGATGACAAGGATCTCCCGAGCGTGCCGCCGCTGGAGCTCAGTGTGCCTGCCGACTACCCCGCCCAGAGCCCACTGTGGATTGACAGGCAGTGGCAGTACGGTGAGCCAAGAGGACAGCCTTGGGGAGGCCTCACGGCTGCCGTCTAGGGACCCTGGTAGGGGGCATCAGCTCAGGGCAACCGAGATTTGCTCTGTGCCCCGCAGCTGAGGCCCCTCCTCCCCTTTCTCTGCTGCCCCTTTGTGGGCAGGAGTGGGTTGCCCAGAAGTCACTTGGGAAGAAAGGGGTCCATCCTGTGTCTGCAGGGCGGTCACCTATAGTGAGAGAGAGGCGAGCAGGTCCAACCGCCTTTGTGGGCCTCTGCAAGGCTGTTACGGGAGTACAGAAGGAGCTTGGGCTTACGGAGACCCACCTGGGTGACATGGCTTCAAACCAGAGGCCCGGAGAGACCCCTGTTGATGGTGGCCAGTCCCCCTGCAGTGCAGAGCTGGTGCATAGGGCTGGGATCCCAAGGCTGTCCCTGAGAGAAAGCCCTGGGCTCCAGACCTGTTCACATTCCAGTTCTCCACTGACGCATGGGCCTGGGAGGGGACCGTGTTGGCCACCCCACTGTGTGCGGGAGATGGCATCCTGGTCATGTTGACTGGCTTCGATGCCCTAGACGCCAGCCCTGTGTCTGTGGGGTGGCCTTTCATAAAGAGTTGCTTGTGCAGCCCAGGGTCAGGCCCAGCACTGGCTGTCCCGGCGGAGGTCACAGCGGCACTCATGGCCCATTGCTCTGTTGCAGACGCCAACCCCTTCCTGCAGTCAGTGCACCGGTGCATGACCTCGAGGCTGCTGCAGCTCCCAGACAAGCACTCGGTCACAGCCCTGCTCAACACCTGGGCGCAGAGCATCCACCAGGCCTGCCTCTCCGCCGCCTAGCCACCCACCCACTGGGGACCACGGGGATAGCCGGCAGCCTTGTCGGGGCCACAGCGGACACGCACCTCACGTTGGACATTTCTAGGTGTTGGCTCCCTTAGAGAACCTGGGCTTAGATTAGCTTTCCTGCTTTTATCTTCTGCCTTGGGGACCTGCCAAACATTTTCCCATACTTGTACGTGACTGGGGCAGGTGGCTGTGGAGCTGGCTGCTTCGTGGTGGGGTTGGGACTCCCCCACCCCCACTCCCCCCCGGGAGTCGGACATGCCTCAGCCCTGTGTGCTCCTCCTTGGGCTGCTGTCCCCTTGGCTTCTCCAGGGCCCATGTCCTTCCTCAGCAGCCTGGGGGAGAACTCCAGGTCTCGTTAGAGCCCCTTGTGTGTGTGCCAGAAAACTTTTTGTTTCTGTAGGGGAACATGGAGAGCATAGGAAACCCTGAAAACACACACAGAATTCTCTGGTCACGGTTTTGGGTTCAGACCCTTCCACCATTGCCGTGGGGGGCACGCCACTGGGAAGCTCCTGGATCCAAGGGCCGCTGGCTGCGTCTCAGAAGGAAAGTCGGCCAGCAGGCAGTTGTGAATCCCCTGCCATCACCTGGGACTCATACCTCATGGCATTCTCCCTTTAAGCCATGGGGGTCTGCTCAGCACTGTGGGGGTGCCTAGGGAGCAGGGACACCTGAGTGGATCCTGTACCTGGCACCGTGCCCACTCACTGGGCACTTGGGCCTGTTCTTGGGTCAGGGCAGCATCCTCAGGACCTGGCGTCATCAGAGCTGCTCCAGAGAGTGAAAGCTCCCTGACAGGGCATCAGCCCTCTGGCAATGAGAGGTTTCCCCTTTTGTATGTGCACTACCGTGTCATCTGTGGTTCTTATAATAAATTTATTATTCCTGTGTTTGTCGTGAGTTTGTCACTGTGTCCCCTCCCACAAGTCTGGGACCACTATCCAGTGAGGTATGCTTTCAGGGCTGAGCCAGATTCCTCACCTTGGAGACGGCCGTGGATGCCCAGACCTTAGTTCACCCTTTTTTGACAGTATCAGTGCCTCATCCTGGTTTACCCCGAGGTTTCTGGCAAAGCTCCTGCTGCCCAAAGAAGAGGCAGAGATCAGCACTGAGGAAATGGCCAGTGGGGCCAGTAGCCCTGTCCTGCCAGGGGAGGGTCGACACTAAACTGACCACACCCATGAGACCTAGGAAGCTTCGGTTCTGGTGAGTAAGGGGGTGGTGAGGCTCTTGGGTGGGAATCTCAGGGTGGGGCCCCAGCGCCCTGGAGAGGACCATTCTCCCATGGCCGTGGCCCTCCACAGCAGAAGGCAGGCTCGGTAGGATGGCTCGTTAGCTGGGATTGTCAGTGTGGAGGCTGGACGGCGCTGTGGCAGGGGGGACGGGACTTGCCCTTGTGCCTGGAAGGCAGTCCCAGCCCAGCCAAGGGCCAGGAAACCCCCTGCACTCAAAGAAGGGTGCATGCTGTGCCTGCCCGTGGCGCAGGGCACCCACCAGGCCCTGGACAAGTCCTGGTGACTGCCCCAGTGGGCCCCTCCCACCGCAGGGAGCAGAGCTGGGGGCACAGGGCAGGGCAGCCATGTCAGAGAGCGGTGAGGGATGAGGTTCACAAGTGGAGAAACGAGCTTTATTTCCAGTCTTCAACAGGTAGGGTAATACTTATTTAATGTGTTTTTGTGTAAATGCAGAATAGCAAAATACTGAGCAAGAAAATAGTGTCTCGGTTCTGAGGGCAACCAAGTACTTTATCTGCCATGAACTTTGCTTATCTGGAATTTCGCGCGGCCTAAACGTGTTCGAATTCTTTTGAAGTGCTATCTAGAGAGGGTTAGCGTCTCCAGCTGTAGGGCACTGGCCTGGCCCTGACCTGGCATGCAGACGCCGACACGTGCCGCCCGCCTCAAAGGACAGAGCGGTGCAGCCGCCGGCGCTGCACCACCTGCAGCCTTTTCTGCCGCTCAGCAAAGTTACTCTTCAAGGTCTGCTTCAGCGCGGGCAGGATGGGGCGCTCTGCCACGGGCATAGGGCTCAGAATCAGGCTGGTAGGGCAGAGGGAGGTCACTACAGGTGCCCCCGGGAGCAGGAGCGGAGACTTGGCTGGCAGCAGGGCCCCAGGCAAGGCACTGAGCTGTCCCTGCCCCTTATGTACTGGGCTCAGGCCACCCCACCCTCCCCCTGCCGGTGGGACTCACCATTTCTTGGGGATGCCCTTGGTGGGGACCTTGGGGAGCTGCATGGCTCCCTGGTGAAGGGCCTCCTGGTCCCTGGTGAAAGAGGAGTCGGTAGTGAGCCCCAAAAGAGCAGACCTCACCGGGATGCGGTGGGGGCCACGCCGAGTCACTCACTTGGGAGAGCTGGGGCCGGCCTCCTCAGATGCAGCCTTGGGCCTCCTCCGGTTCCCTTCCAGGAGGGCCTTGAGGCGCTGCAGCTGGAAGGCAGGGAGAAGAGGGGCAGTGGGCGGGGTCTGCGGAGGCACTGGGGTCCCCGCTGCCTGAGCCTCACCTCTTGGGCCTGCAGGAGGTTGGCGTTCCACAGCTGGCGGATGACCACTTCGCACTGCTGAAGCGTGGTGGGCTTGCGCAGGTGCAGGGGCAGATTCATCACGGGGGGCTGCTTGCCCTTGTGCTGGCTGCCTGCCACCCAGGGGGCTGCTGAACTGGACGTCTCCACTTCTTCATCTCTGGAACAGGCACTAACAGCAGCCCAGAGCTAGCCTGCCAGGATTGGTCTAACCACCCGCCACCTCTCTTGAGGGCGGCATCCACACCAGTGTGCGGCTGGTGTGGGGAAGAAGGGTGTGTCTACACAGCCTCCTCGGGGTCTGGTTCCCTTCTGCTGACCAGGGTGCTCCAGACGCCAGGTGGCGGGGGTGGGGGGCCACTCTGGTGCCAGCTGTGACCTGGGCGTATCCCTTCCTCTCCCCTCAAGGTGCACTGAGGGTCAGATGTGGTTCAAGCTGTGTGACTGCCCTCAGTCCTGACCCCACACCCGTGGGGCTGGTTGAGAGGGACTCTCAGTAAGGACCGTGCAGAGAAGCAGGACCCCGTCCTGCTGGCTGAACTACCCAGGGGACAACAGGGTCTCTTCGGATGCAAAGTCCAGGTTCACTGCTGCTTTCCAGGAAGTCCCAGAAACAGGTGTCAACCCGGTCTTGCTCTGGCCTGCTGGCTCTGTGCCTTGCGGAGGCCAAGCACATTTCCCAGGGTGAGCCCAGGAACCCAACTTACTGTTGTTCTTTTGCTTGTTGTCTTGGTGAAAAGCAAACTAATGTAAAGGCCAAGTTACTTGGTTCCATTTCTGTGAGAAATTAGTTTCTGGGCTGCTGTTGGCACCCTCGTGTGGGCTCAGGTCAGCACAGGGCATTGCCCGCCAGATGGGCCTGCCTGGAGTGAGTCTGCTTTCACTCTGGAGACTGACCCATTTGGAAGGGCAAGGCAGCTGGCTGCTTCCAGAATGTGAACCTACGAAATGCAACGCTGGGCCCACAGGGTACAGGTGAGCCCTTACTTGGCCTGCCCCTGCACCCCTGGAGCGTTGTCCCGCTTGCTGTTGTGAAACAGGGCAGCAGCTGGGGTCTTCTCTTCCAGGTCCGTCTTCGGAGGAATGTCAGTTTTTGAGTCTTGCTTCTTGGAGAAGCTGGGCCGGGGCCTGGCCTTTCCTTGAGAGTTGGCTGTAGATCAGACCCAGACAGGGCAGTCACTGTGGGTGGGCATCAAGAGCCAGGGCCCACGTCCTCCAGGATTGGCTGTGAGTGCCCAAGGAGCGCCTGCCCTCTGCCTCGGTTTCCTCCTTGTAAAGGAGAGATGGTAACAGAGTCCCCATTGTGGGGGCTGCCAGGTGACCCAAAAAGGGGGTCTGTGGGTGGTGCCTGCTGAACGCTCTAAAACTACTGCTGCTGTAGAAGCTGGCCTCCCCCTACTTGTACTGGGTCAGTCTCCCATGCCTCGGGGAAGTCCAGGGGTCAGGGTGGCCCCGCAGCTGTTCCCTGACTCTGAAGCAGCACCCCATTTGGGGCAAAATGAAACTGTATGAGAGTTCTGGGACCCGGCCTGCACAGACTTCCTTTCCACGGACAAGGCCCACGGCCTGCCTAGGCCCTGCATGGAAGGGGCAAGGGCCACACCCGGGGAGGATGCCTGGCCTCTCAGGGAGGCCGAGTGCAGAGAAGGGGCTATTAGCTCCCCTCACTCTGCAGAGGACACCACAAGCCCAGAACGCTAGGCAGGGCTGTCCCACCTGTATCCACCTGCTTTCAGGTGTTTGTCGTGTTTGACAAGCAGGGCTTCTGCCAGGCTGCCCTTGGAAGACCACTTAGGAAGGCTCAGGGGCTCCTCTCTTTGTATGCAGGCAGGGTGTGCCTGCCACAGGACCTTGTGCCCCACGTTGATCTGACGTTCACTTCCTTTGTAGCCAACCCCGCTTTCGCTTTCATAGTCTCCCTCTGGCCAATCCATGGTCCTGTCACACCCCGCCTCGGCTCCTTCCTGCTGGTGTCAGCTGACGGCACCTGGCGGCCACCCTCTCTGGCTCCCTTCAGCTACTCCTTAACCCTTAAGTCCACAGAGCTTGGCAAAGGTGCAATCTGGTCAGCACCCCACACTGGCCATCGGGGCCCAGGGCCCCAGTGGGGCACGTGCCCCTCCCCTGACCCTGAGTTCACAGAGGGTGCTGGCATGCCACCTGACAAGGTCGAGTTTGAGACGGACTTGATGGACTGAAAGCTGGAATTGGAAGTGCTGCCTATGGGAAGTGCACCGGGTTAGTCTGAGATGGTGGCAGCACCACCTTGGTCCCAGCTTTCCCGGACACTTCTGTGCCCCGCTGTTGGGAGGGGCCAGGCCACCCGTACCTTCCTCCTGGCCCTGCAGGCCTGTGTGTTTGTGTTTGTGTTTGTGTTTGTGTTTGTGCAGAGCCCTCCCCCCCCGCTCTGGTGAGGCAGAACCAAGGCCAAGGGGAAGGTGATTTCTGGAAGGGCCATCCAGAAAGCAGCGGGCTTGGGCCCGAAGAAGCAGGCCCTGAATGGGAGGATGGCCTCTTCTGATAGCCCACTGGGGACCCCCGACCCTGCAGGACTGGGACCATTAACAGGCCCTGCCACTTGCCCAGGATAGCTCACTGGAACTGCTCTGCTCCGCTCGAGGAGGGCCCACCACCACTGTTCCCATATTCCATGTCCCCTAGGAAGGGAGCCCCGGGACACCCCCAGACTGGGGCATACCAGGCTAACACCTCTCAGACCACCTCTTGATGTCAGACTTGGCCCCAAAGGTATGTGGGGGGAACAGGCCCAACACAGCCTGAGTCTCCCTGGGTTGGGCTGGAGGACAGGCAAAGAGAAAGGGGCTGTCACGATGAGGAAGGGCCTTAGACGAGTGACTGCAGGTCTCTCTGTCTCTACACTTGGTCACAGCAGACATGGCAGGGAGGATCCCCAGAAGGACTGTGCCCACAGCCGTCTGTGCCAGAGGCACAGGGCTGGGGGCTGCCATAGCAGCAACCCAAGTAAAAGAATCCAGCAGAGCCGCAAGGCTGGGGGCCCGGGGGCGGGGTGGTGGTGGCAGGGGTGGGGTCTCGGCAGCCCCACCCCAAGCTGCTCTTCCTGCTTCCTTACTGCAGACTTCAGGCCTTGGGATCCCCGAGAGCCCCACCTGCTGTGCTTGGGTGCACAGTCACCCACACCATGGCGGGGGGTGGGGGGCAGTGGTGTCTGTCCAGGTCCCCCAGGATTCCTCCCCACTGGGATAGTACATGGGCCAGTGCAGCTAGCTGGGTAGACACAAGCACTCTGGAGGGGCTACTCCTGACAGAAGTAATTTCCCATCAGGCACCCAAGGGCCTCAGTCTTACCTTTCTTTGGCTTTTGATTCATTATTAGCTTGTAATGGAGATCTGAAAGCAAGCATGTGCACTGGTCATTTTTGAAACTGCAGCCATTTGGGGAGAAGAGGTTTTGGCTTGCCCTGTGCACTCCCCGCTGAACCCCTGAGAGACCTCACACATGACCTTAGCAGCCAGGACACTGCCCCATGGGCCAAGCCTTTACCCTGGGTGTCTTAGGGCCAGCAATGCCTCTAGCTGTTCCCTGAGCCAGAGCCCTTGGGTGAGAGCCTCGCCAGGAGTCCATTCCTCTGCCCATGACATCTATAGGGCACCCTCTGCTAGGTGGAGCCCCAAGCTCCAGAAGAACAGAGGTGAGTGAGTCAGGATGACCCAGTCCTCCAGGAGCCCCTAGTCATGGATGAGCAAATGTGGTCAGAGCAATGATCAAGTGACACCCAGAACGTGGGCTGGCCACATCCAGCCTGGGCATCAGGGAGGGACAGGGGTGAGACTCAAGACTCCTTATGTCAGGAGGAGGGAGTCCTGACATCATGGTGAGCCCTTGATCTAATAGCACTTCAGGTAAAGGCAACAGGAGAAAGGTGGGGAGAAACTGAGACAGGGCTAAGAATGTGGGGGGAGGAGTTCCAACTAGAGCATAAGGGAGAAGAGAGGACAGCAGTGTCCCGCCGTGATAGGCCTTAAGTTCTGCTTCAGGCCTGGCCCATGGCGGTGAGGAGCCACCAGCGGGGCAAAGTTAGGAAGGACCTGCCCTGAGGAGACGCGGGGGCAGGGGGAGGTGTCCAAGGAGGGGCTGGATGGGAATGGCAAGTCGGCTCTCGATCTGTGTTTAGTTTGTGAAAATCACTGAGCTGTACACTCGCACTTTTTACTTCCATAAAAGTTTTTAGAACAGGCGGGCCCGACTTGCCTAGAGAGGAGACTGCGACCCGGCTTACTGTGGGAAACGCTACACAGCCAGACCACCCCACCAGATCCCCAGATGGTGGGGCGGCCCCGTCGACCCCGCCCACGAAGACCCAGGTTTGGGGCCCGGGGGTGCGGAGGAGGCAGGGAGTCCGAGACCCACGTAGCAGGACCCGGGGTGGGGCTTGCTGCCCTGTGTCCTCCTTATACCCTGTTTAAGGGTTTCTAAACCTCGTGTTCTAGAGTCCACGAGTGTTTCGGTACTGGAGGCACCCGGGAGCGGCAGGTCTGCCTCTCCCTCGGGCCCCAGCCGCGGAAGACGCCTCACTCGCGGCCGCGGCGCCCGGACTCACCCTTGTTCTCCCGCTTGAGGTGCTCGATCTCCTCGTGGAGCTTGACCAGTGTCTCCGAGTGCTGCTGCTGCAGGAACTGCAGGCTCTTCTCCAGGTCCACGACCCGCTTCTGCGCCTCGATGAGCCCAACCTGCGTGCTGTGCTGCGCGGGCTGGAGGATGGCGGGCGGGCGCAGGCGCGACGTGCCCCGGGAGCCCGGGAGCCCCGAGCTGGGGGGCCGCTGCCCGGCCGCCGCCACCCCCGCGCTCATGTCGCCGCTGCCGCCGCCTCTGCCGCCGCCTCTGCGGTCGCTGCACTCCCACTTGGTGGCTCGACTGCCCCGGCCTGGTGCCGCGTCGCCATGGAAACGGGCGCGAGCGGGCGAGGGGGGCGGGGCGTGCGGCGGGGCGTCGTCTGTGATGCCCGAGAGACCACGCTGCTGGTGGGGGTGGGGCCTGCGTCAAGTTTGCCTGAGCTCGTACACCCTGACTTTGAAAGGCATCCTCTGAATTAAGGTCAGATAATCGTCCGCCTTTACAGTAGGTCTTACTGTCCAATTTTCTATGCTTGTTTATTTTAATAGTTCGCTTCTGGAATAGATGATATGGATTACATATTCAAAAATCCAAAGGTAGAGGACTTTCTGCTTTATGAAATGTGGACAGAATATATGAAACAGCCACCTGGAAACAACGAGAAGAACAAAAAGCAAAGTGGACGAAGGCAGCTCTTGAAAGAAGAGCTGCTTGGGGCGCCTGGGTGGTTCAGTTGGTTAAGTACCCAACTCTTGAGTCTGGCTCAAGTCACAACTGCGAGATGGAGACCCGTGTCAAGCTCTGCGCTCTCGAGAGCAAGGAGCCTGATTGGGTCCCTCTCTCTCCCTGTCTGTCTCTCTCTCTCTCCCTCTCTCCTCTCTCTCTGCTCCTCCTCCGCTTGCATGCTCTCTTTCTCTCAAAATAAATAAATACAACTATTTTTAAAAAGAAGAGCTGCTTTTTCCCTGAGCTCTCTCTTCTGGTCAGCCAGACCTCAAACAGGAAGCCACAGTCCTATTGGCCGCAGAAGGCAGAGGATGGAGTTTGGGAAGGACACTGCAGCTGGAAACTGAGGGGGCAACACAGTGAAGTTTGGAGCCTCTGCAGGTGAGGAGTTGAAAGCAATAAACTTCAAATATGTGGCTGGCCTGAACTGCCCACAGAATTCCAGGGATTCCAGGGAAAGAGAAAGAGCTGGAAGGCCAAAAGCTGAGAAGAGATTCATTTGCTGCTAGCTCCAGGGGAGACAGAATTTGGAGTCTGACAGAGGAGCTTGGTAAACGCCTCAGTTTTTCTTTTAAACCCCAAAAGGATCACACCTTGGTAATAAAGACTATGTTCTAGAAATAAGAGATTTGCCTTAGAACTAAGGGCAAAATCAGAAAATACCCACCCTCATAAAACTTAAAAGCCCAGCCTCCGCAAGGTTTTGGTGATGTTCCAATAATTCAACCCCCTGGAGAACAAAACTCAACACTCTTCAGAGAATTATAACAGAACCCAGAGTCTCTGTGTCCTGTCATCCATGATGTCTGATATACAATAAAAAATACCGGACATGCCAAGAAACAGACAAATGTGACTGAGTCACGAGAAAAAAAATCCAGATTCAGTCAATGGAAATAGATCTGCAAATAATACTAGATAAGAAAAGTTACAGGAAAGTATTTTATAATGAATATGATTAAAACCTACAGAAAAAGATGGCTATAGTGAGTGGAATCATAGAAAACATTTTAAATGATTGATAAAGCGTTAAAAATGAAAGGAAAAAAAAAGGAAATCCTACAACTACAAATGTACCTGGATTTCTGGTTTCCTGGTCCAGCCTTGGCAATCATCACTGCCATCCGCACAAAAGAGAAAGTCGCTGACAAGCTGAAAAATCAATGAACTCTTCTTAGATCCATCAGAGAACGGAGATCACAGGACAAACGGCTGCCCCCACATTGGAGAGACAGAGAATCACAACCCACTGGAGCATCAATCTCTGTCTGAACCACTACCAGGGGAGGAAAAGCTAAACTGTAATTGATGAATTGCTGGTGTGGCCAGTGTAGACAAGGGTTAAAGAGTTCAGGGGGCAGAGGTCCAATCTTAAGGGGCCCCGCACCTTTGTGAGTTTAACCTCCAGGAGCCCTACCAGATTCTCATGAGGAAGAAAGATGGAAAAATCCCCTTGTGGTCCCAACAGGAAGAGGGTGAGGCAGCCATTTTGAAGTATTGCCCAGAGCTTTCTGTTTCAGGGATTTCCCTCAAAACAAACTAAGACAGCCCCAAATGCCAAACCGGCTGGGATTTTAATAGAGCCTGACAGACCTGGAGGAAAAGAAATACCTAACTCTAGCCGCTTCTAGCCTTCCCCTCTCTCCACATCTTTCCACCACATCAGTGGGGGCCTGTGTAAAAATGGGATACAAGCGAAAGAATTGCCCATCTCAGAACTAATTTAAGAAGTGTCTAGGGGCATCTGTGTGGCTAAGTTGGTTAAGCATCTGACTCTTGATCTCAGCTTAGGTCTTGATCTCAGGTTCACAAGTTCAAGCCCTACATTGGGTCCCATGCTGGGCATGAAGTCTACTTTAAAAATAATAATAATAATAATAATAATAATAATAATAATAAGTTTCTAGGAAAACCCAAAGATAACAAGGAAGACAAATTGAGGGCACCGGAGGAATATTTTGCCTCTGACACCTATGGCTGCAACAAGCAATAAACGTGGACTAAACCCTGGCAAGATAAACAAAATCTCATGCTATAGGCCTGTTTACCTCAGTTTCTTCTACACAACACATCATATCGAAATTTCAACAAAAAATTACAAGGCATACTATGAGGTGCCTGGGTGGCTCAGCCAGTCAAGTGCCCAACTTCGGCTCAAGCCATGATCTCACAGTCCATGAGTTCAAGCCCCACACTGGGCTCTCTGCTGTCAGCGCAGAGCCTCCTTTGGATCCTCTATCTTCCTCTCTCTCTCTCTCTCTCTGCCCCTCCCCAGCTGGCTCGCTCTCTCTCAAAATTAATATACCTAAAAAAAATTACAAGATATACTAAAAGACAAAAAAAAAAAAAAAAAAAAAAACCTACATAGTCTGAAGGGACAGAACAAGCATCAGAGCTAGACTTGGATCTGGAGAGATGTTGGAATTATTGAATTGAAATTTTTATTTTTTCACATTTTATTTTATTTTATTTTTTATTTTAAAGAGAGAAAGAGAGTGCAAGCAGGGGAGAGGGGCAGAAGGAGAAAGAGAGGATCTTAAGCAGGCTCCATGCTTAGCGAGGAGCCTGACACGGGGCTTGATCCCATGACCTGAGCTGTAATCAACAGTCAGACTTCAACTGACTGAGCCACCCAGGCGCCCCATCAGGTTGGGAATTTTAAACAACTATGATGACTATGCTAATGGCTCTAATGGAAAAAGTGGACAATATGAAAGAATTGATGGATAATGTAAGCAAAGAGATGTAAACTCTAAGAAGGTAAAGGAAATGTGTGAAATCAAGAACGCTGTAACACAAGTGAAGAATGCCTTTGATGGGCTTATCAGCCGACTGGGCAAGGCCAAGGCAAGAATCAATGAGCTTGAAGTTATGTCAAGAGAAACTTCCAAAACTGAAATATGAAGAGAAGGATGAATGAAAATGACAGAACAGAATATCCACAAATCCCGTGACTGTTTCAAAAGGTGTAACATATGTAGAGTGAGAAGACCGGAAGGAGGAGAGAGAAAGGAACAAAAAATATTTACAGCAATAACGACTGATAATTTCAAAAATTAACGAAAGACAACAAATCACAGATCCAGGAAGCTCAGGGAACACCAGGCAGGAGAAACACGCACAAAAAATCTCCTCCTGGGCATATCACATTCTCATTGGAGAAAATTAAAGACAAAGGGAAAATCTGGAAAGAAACCAGAGGAGGAAAAAGAAAAAGAGCTTTCATAGTAAGAAGTAAAGATAGAATCACATCGGATTTCTCCTCAGAAACCACGCAAGCAAGAGAGTGAAGAGAGATATTCATGTTGAAAGAAAAAAGCCACAAACTTAGAGTACTGTATCTAGCTACATTTTCCTTCAAAAGTAAAGAAGAAATAATAAAGACCTTCTCAGACAAACAAAAATTGAGGAACTTCGTTGCCAGTAGCCCTGCTTTGTGAGAAATGTTAAAAGAAATTCTTCAGAAAGAAGAAAAATGACATAGGTCAGACACTAAGATCTACATTAAGAAAAGAGCATTAGAGAAGGAATAAATGACGGTAAAAAAAAATTGCTGTTTCATATTCTTAAAACTTAAAAAAATTGTGGGGCTCGAACTCACAACCCCAAGATAAAGAGTCACATGCTCCACCGACTGAATCAGCCAGGCACCCCTTCTTTTTCATATTCTTGTTTTTAAGTTTATTTATCTATTTTGAGAGAGAGGGAGAGAAAAGTGCAGGAGGGGCAGAGAGAGGGGGAGAGAGAGAATCCCAAGCAGGTTCTGCACTGTCAGCGCAGAGCCCCATGTGGGGCTCAAACTCACAAACCGTGAGATCATGACCTGAGCCAAAATCCAGAGTTGGATGTTTAACCGACTAAGCCACCCAGGCGCCCCATCATATTCTTAATTAATCTTACAGATAACAGTTTGTTTAAAATAACCATAGCAAAAAATAATAATCATCATAGCAACAATGCATTTGGTAATTATAGTTTATCAATAAGTGAATGACAGCAATGCTATCAGAGATGGGAGGGAGAAATCAGAAATATTCTAAGGTGAGGTGCTATGGTGTTATTCTAAAGAGAACTTGGATTCACTGTAAGTGTATACTCAAGGGCAAACACTTAAAATAATTTTAAATCAAAAGTATAATTGATATGCTAAGAGAAGAGAGAAATGGGATAATATAAAAGGTTCAGTTAAAGGGGTGCCTGGCTGGCTCAGTCAGAAGAGCATGCAACTCCTAATCTTGTTGGGATTGGGAGCTCAAGCCCCACGTAGAGATTACTGAAAAATAAACAAACTTAAAAAAAAAAAGTCTGAGTTAAAGCCAGACAAGGTGGGAAAAGAGTGGAAGACAAAAAGAGAAACAGAGCAATAAATAGAAAACAGTAACAGGGGCGCCTGGGTGGCTCAGTCAGTTGAGCATCCGACTTCAGCTCAGGTCACGATCTTGCAGTTCGTGAGTTCGAGCCCCACGTCGGGCTCTGTGCTGACAGCTCAGAGCCTGGAGCCTGCTTCAGATTCTGTATCTCCCTCTCTCTCTGCCCCTCCCCTGCTCATGCTCTCAAAAATGAATAAATGTAAAAAAAAAAAAAATGGTGTCAGGAACCTGAGAAAAATCACTTCTTACTGAAGCAACATCACAGTTGACTGTTTAACATTACAGTTTTTTGACAAGGCAAAAGGAAAAGTCACTGTGGAATAGAGTTTTCATTCTCTGGCAAAGGAAATATGTACATTCTTCAGAAACAAATTTCTTTGGGACCCATATGGAGGGATTGAGCATTTTGGTGGCTTGGATACGAAACATTGAGTAGAATGGATGATGTTTTCTAGAATACTTTCCCATAGTGGCTGGGTGGCTCAGTCGGTTAAGTGTCTGATGACTCTTGATGTCAGTCCAGGTCATGATCTTGCAGTTAGTGAGGTTGAGCCCCACATGGGGCTCCGTGCTGATGGAGTGGAGCCTACTTGGGATTCTGTCTCTCCTTCTCTCTGCCCCTCCCCCACTGGTGCCTGCGTGCTCTCTCTCTCAAAATAAACATGAAAAAATGTCAAAAGAATAGGAAAAGAATACTTTCCTTAAGAGACAGGCAAGTCAGATGGATATTCATTTTATCATTTTTCCTTTTAAGTGTATATATTCCTTTAATAAAATTAAGAGATAATGAAGATCTTTTAAAATCTACTGTTACAGAAAGATTTCAGTCTTCGCTGCCACTATTCACAACGCCCCAGACATGAATACTACATATTGGGGCTCTTTTTTCTAGTAGTTACCTCCATAGCTTTCGGTGATGTGCTTTTGCTACGATTTTTTGAAGTTTATTTATTTTGAGAGAGAGAGAGAGAGACAGAGAGAATCCTAAGCAGGCTCTATGCTGTCAGCACAGAGCCCAATGTGGGGCTCGATCTCAGGAACTGTGAGATCATGACCTGAGCTGAAATCAAGAGTCAGCCACTTAACCGACTGAGCCACCCAGGCACCTTTACTATTTCTTGATTTACCAAAATGAGCCACACCCACCGGCTTCCTTTCCTGTTCTAATGAGTGAGGGTTTAACTCACTTCTATCACCAGTCCCACATTCTAATACAGTCCCATTATTATTCTTAGCTCCTCTCTTATTTATATTTGTAATCTTACATCTTTAGTTTTGGTTTTACCTCATTTTACAGCAAGCGAAGTGTGGCCGTGGGCTCGCGAAACCATGATGTTGTCAGTGCCTCTGTCTGGAACTCACCGGTCCTACTGTATTTCCCATCACCCTGAAGGACGGCGGGATGGACTTTTGAAGATTTGCTTCTGGTTTCAGCTGGGTGAAATCACTTGGTGGAGCTAGCGTAATGTCCCGGGAGATGCGGGATGTGCTTTGAAGCAGCCACTAATGTGTAGTGAAGTTTCTTTCCCCGAGGCAAAGATATCCAAAGACTTCAGGAATCAAGGGGTAGAAGTGGGAGGAGCTTGTTTCACTGTTACTGTTCTAATGACCTACCAGTAAAGTTTCAACTTCCCACCCCCACAGCTTTGGGTTCTGCTGGCTTAGAGGTCTTGCTTGGTTGCCACAGGTGGCAAGGGACACGCTGGTTCCACTGAACAGGAAGCTGAGACTGCCACCTGGTGACTTTGTCAGGCAAAAAGGGGGTTGCTGTACTGGTTGGGTGGCTGGGCTTGATTATCAAGCGTAAATCGGTTTGCTACTCCAGAATGGGGGCAAGGAGGAACACCTGCAACCCAGGAGATTCTCTTGGTAATCTTACCTAGGGCTCCCACGTTCTGTGGTAAAAATGACGGAAAACTATAGCAACCTAAAACAGGCAGGACTAAGGGGCGACTGGGTGGCTCAGTCGGTTAAGCGTCCGATCCTTGGTTTTGGCTCAGGTCATGATCTTTCGGTTCAGGGGTTCTAGTCCCTCATTGGGCTCTGCGCTGGGAGCCTGCACACTCTCGCGCGCGCGCAAAATAAATAAGCCTGCTAGGAATTTACCCAAGGGATACGGGAGTGCTGATGCATAGGGGCACTCGTACCCCAATGTTTATAGCCGCACTTTCAACAATACCCAAATTACGGAAAGAGCCCAAATGTCCATCAACTGACAAATGGATAAAGAAGATGTGGTTTATATATACAATGGAATACTACTTGGCAATGAGAAAGAATGAAATCTGGCCATTTGTAGCAACATGGATGTAACTGGAGAGTGTTATGCTAACTGAAATAAGTCATACAGAGAAACACAGATACCGTATGTTTTCACTCATATGTGGATCCTGAGAAACTTAACAGAAGACAGTGGGGAGGGGAAGGGGGAAAAAAAGGTTGCAGAGAGGGAAGGAGGCAAACCATAAGAGACTTAAAAACTGCGAACAGGGGCGCCTGGGTGGCTCAGTCGGTTAAGCGGCTGACTTCGGCTCAGGTCATGATCTCACAGTCCGTGAGTTCGAGCCCCGCGTCGGGCTCTGTGCTGACAGCTCAGAGCCTGGAGCCCGTTTCAGATTCTGTGTCTCCCTCTCTCTCTGCCCCTCCCCTGTTCATGCTCTGTCTCTCTCTGTCTCAAAGATAAATAAACGTTAATTAAAAAAAAAACAAAACTGCGAACAGCGGCGCCTGGGTGGCTCAGTCAGTTAAGTGTCAGACTTGGGCTCAGGTCATGATCTCGTGGTTCGTGAGTTCGAGCCCCACGTCGGGCTCTGTGCTGACAGCTCGGAGCCTGAAGCCTGCTTCGGATTCTGTGTCTCCGTCTCTCTCTGCCCGTCCCCCACTTGTGCATTGTCTCTCTATCAAAAATAAATACAATGTAAAAAAAAATTTAAAAACAACAACAACAAACTGAGGGTTGATGGGGGTGGAGGAGAGGGGAAAGTGGGTGATGGGCATTGAGGAGGGCACCTGTTGGGATGAGCACTGGGTGTTGTATGGAAACCAATCTGACAATAAATTATATATTTAAAAAAAGTATATTTCAGAAAACACTGAATTTATAAAAACAAATAAATAATAAAACAGGCAGAACCATTTAAAGCACAAAAACTTCCAGAATAAAGGGGCACCTGGGTGGCTCAGTGGGTTGAGCATCTAACTTCGGTTCAGGTCATGTTCTTGTGGCTCGTGAGTTCAAGCCCCACATCGGGCTCTCAGGCTCTCGGGCTCTCTGCTGTCAGTGCAGAGTCACTTTGGATCCTCTGTCCTCCTTTCGCTGCCCCTCCCCCGCTGAGCGCATGTGCGCTTTCTCCCACGCTCTCTCTCCCCAAAATAAATAAACATTAAAAAAATTTTTTTCAAGGATAAAGATCTAGGTCACCCCACCAGATTACCCACCCCCCCCCCCCCCAATATGACTGGCTGAGGTGCTTGCTGGGGACAAAGAGAAAGGGTGGTGGAAGAACACTCATCTTGTCATGTGACCAATCACAGCCGCGAGCACAGTTGTGGCCAAAGATGTCCTGTGTCTTACTTTGATATGGACTTTTGTACCTCATACTTATCTTTTTCTCCTCTCTCATTCTCATGCTACCAGGAAGTATTAATGTATAAATCATGGCTATTTCTGTAACTCAATATTAGGCTACAGGATAGCAGAATCCGAATCAGGAAACAAAGGCACATTTATTCAGAGATGGACAAGGGGGAACTTTGGGTTTCTTCTTTCGGTTCGGCTGTCGGAAGGATAGCTGAATCATACAATGTGAAAGCATGGTGCTCCGAATACCTTTACTTGGAAGTTAAATGTTGAAAAGGAGGTGTTTGGATGCAAAGCTGAGCTGACCAAGGGGTAGATTGTGCTGCGCTGGTTGTGGTTAACCCGGCGCCAGCACCATTCATTTTTAAGGCTGAGAACTCTATTTTCCAGAATCCCCTTTCCCTTAGGGTTTTGGGATAGAGCCAGCCAGAGAGAGAAAGTTGTAGGAGGTTTGGAAGATGGAGGTGAATCAGTCACAGTCAAGTATGTGGGTAAACAAGAGATCCACACTGGCTTCCTGGAGCACTACCCCTTTCATCACTGAATTCTGAGATGGTCTGTGGAAGCTTCTTGGAGAATCTTGAGACCCACCCACCTTGGTGCTTCAGGCTGAGGTCTTTAGCATGAGCTTCTTTGCTCTTGCAGATAGCTTCCATTACCTCTGTTCTTTTGGCTCTTCCCACACTCACGGAAGTCCCTGATTCTTTTTTTTTTTTTTTAAGTTTATTTACTTATTGAGAGAGAGAGAGAGGGAGGGAGGGAGAGAATCCCAAGCAGGCTCCGTGCTGACACTGCAATGCAGGGCTTGATCCCATGAACCACGAGATCATGACCTGAGCTGAAATTAAGAGTCGGATGCTCAGCCAACCGAGTCACCCAGGTGCCCCTGATTGTAACAATTTTTTACACAACTTTTTTAGTTTTTAAGTAATCTCCACACCTAATATGGGGCTCAAATCCATGACCCCAAGATCAAGAGTCAAACACTCTTTCAGCTGAGCCACCCAGGTACCCCTACAATGTAATTTTAGAACTTTTTTGTTCTTTTAAAAGAAACCCTGTACCCATTAATGGTCACTCCTCACTGCCTCTCTTGGCCCCAGTCCTAAGCAACCAATAATCTACTTTCTGTCTCCATAGGTCTGCCTGTTCTGGACATTTCGTAGCAATAGAATTCACAATATGTGATCTTTTGCAAATGGCTTCTTTCACTTAATATAATGTTCTCAAGATTTACTCTTGGGCACCTGGCTGGCTCAGTCGGTAGAACATGTGACTCTTGATCTCGAGTTTGTGAGTTCAAGCCCCATTCTGGGCATAGAGTTTCCTAAATAAACAAGCAACCCAGTAAATAAATAGCTTTTAAAAAGATTTACTCATATTGTAAATATGAGTAATTGTAATTTACTCATATTGTAAATACTTCGTTCCTTTTTATGGCCAAATAGTATTCCATTGCATGGACATACAGCATTTGGTTTATCCCTTCATCACGTGGTGGACATTTGGGTTATTTCTACTTTGGGGCTATTGTAAATAATGCTGCCACGAACATTTGTGTATCTGTTTTTGTGTGGGCCTATGTTTTCAAAATTAAAAAATATTTTGTACTGAAAAACGATACTTTCCAAATGAAAAGACAATCTACAGAATGGGAGAAAATATTTCCAAGTCACATATTTGATAAAGTGCTTACATCTAGAATATGCAAAGAGTTCTTACAATTCAATGATAAAAAAGTTAATAATCCAAATTAAAAATGGGTGAAGGCCAGGGCACCTTGGTGGCTCAGTCGGTTAGGCATCCGACTTTGGCTCAGGTCATGATCTCGCAGCTTGTGAGTTCAAGCCCTGCATCAGGCTGTCTGCTATCAACACAGAGACTTCTTGGAATTCTCTGTCCCCCTCTCTCTGCCCCTCCTCCTCTCATGCTCTCTCTCTCTCAAAAATAAACATTTTTAAAAAATAAAAATGGATGAATGGATAAAGAAGTTGTGGTTTATATACACGATGGAATACTGCTTGGCAATGAGAAAGAATGAAATATGGCCATTTGTAGCAACGTGGATGGAACTGGAGAGTGTGATGCTAAGTGAAATAAGCCATACAGAGAAAGACAGATACCATATGTTTTCACTCTTATGCGGATCCTGAGAAACTTAACAGAAGACCAGGGGGGAGTGGCAGGGGGAAGCAGAAGTTACAGAGAGAGAAGGAGGCAGACCATAATAGACTCTTAAATACTGAGAAGAAACTGAGGGTTGATGGGGGCTGGGAGGGAGGGGAAAGGGGGTGATGGGCATTGAGGAGGGCACCTGTTGGGATGAGCACTGGGTGTTGTATGGAAACCAATCTGACAATAAATTTCATATTCAAAAAATAATAAAAAAAACAAAAAATAATAAAAATAAAAATGGGTGAAGGAGTTCAACAGACATTTCTCCAAAGAAGATACACAAATGACCAATAAGCACAAGAAAAGATACTCAGCACCTGTTAGTAATCAGGGAAACGCAAACCAAAACCACAATAAGATACCGTTTCACAGTCACCAGGATGGCTGTCGCCAAAAAGACAAACACTACTAAGAGTTCATGATATGAGGCAGAGCTGGAACCCTCACAGGTTGCTGGTGAGAATGTAAAATGTTGCAACAGTGTTTGGCAATTCCTCAAAAAGTAAAGAGAAGGCTCAGCAATTCTGCTCCTAGGTACATAACCCAAGAGAATTGAAAATATAGGTTCCAGGGGAGCCTGGGAAGCTCAGTTAAGGGTCCAGCTCTTGATTTTCGCTCAGGTCATGATCTCACAGTCCGTGGGTTCGAGTCCCACACTGGGCTCTGTGCTGACAGTGCAGAGCCTGCTTGGGATTCTCTCTCTCCTTCTCTCTCTGCCCCTCCCCCTGACTCTCTCTCTCTCACACACACAAAATAAACAAACATTAAAAAAAGAAATAAATGGGGCACCTAGGTGGCCCCGTCAATTACGCGTTTTACTTTGACTCAGGTCATGTGGTTCGTGGGTTCAAGCCCCACATCGGGCTCTCTGCTGTCAGCATGGAGCCCGCTTCGGATCCTCTGTCCCCTTCTCTCTGCCTGCCCTCCCCCCCCCCCCCCCGCTCTCTCTCTCTCAACAATAAATAAAAAACATAGTTCCATACAAAATGGATACATAAATGTTCATGGCAGCATTATTCACAATAAATAGCCCCAAAGGAGAAATAACCCAAGTGTCCACCAAGTGGTGAATGGATAAATAAAATGTAGTATATCCACACAATGGAATATTATTTGGCCATAAAACGGAACGAAGCACTCATATACACCACGATATGAGTAAATCCACTCTCCCTATTTTTTCTTTTGGCATTTGTACTTTGGGTGTCATACCTAAAACACTATTAACTAATGCAAAGTTATAAAGATTATTCCTCTGTTTTCTCCTAACAGGTTTTGTTTTTGTTTTTTTTTTTTTTTTGAGAGAGGGTACAAGCGAGTGAGGGACAAAGAGAGAGGGAGAGAGAGAATCCCACGAGGAACAGAGAAAGAGAGAGAGAAGCAGGGCTCACCCAAAGCGGGGCTCAAACTGACGACCTAAGAGATCATGACCTGAGCCACAGTCCGATCGATGTTTAACTGACTGAGCCACCCAGGCGCCGCTCTCCTCTTTTATACTTTCAGCTCCTCTATCTGGGTCTTTGATCCTCTCTCTGGCTCTAAGTTTTTGGACAGGACCCTTCCAGTGCAGTGATCGTGTTTTTCCCCCAGTGATTTTTGTTCAACCTTAGGCTGAAAAGCCCCTTCCCTGACCTCGATCCTTTCTACTCATGTACAAATTAACTTATCCAAGGCATTCATATTGTGATTCCTGAGGTGTTAGGGGCTGGATGTGTATATAATAGGTACAGTATTTGTCAAACAATCGTATTTATTGGGCAGCTGCTGTGTGCTTGCACGATGCCAGAGCTAGAAAGGTGAGTAAAATATGATAGTTGTCCTCAAGGAGCAAACACACAAGCTGGAGATTCATGCAGAAGTATTTATTTATTCAGTACTTTGTTTTATTTTAAGTAGGCTCCATGTCCAATGTGGGACTTGAACTCAGGACCCTGAGATTAAGAATCACATGCTCAGGGCGCCTGGGTGGCTCAGTCGGTTAAGGACCTGACTTCGGCTCAGGTCATGATCTCGTGGTCCGTGAGTTCAAGCCCCACATCGGGCTCCGTGCTGACAGCTCAGAGCCTGGAGCCTGCTTTGGATTCTGTGTCTCCCTCTCTCTCTGCCCCTCCCCCGCTTACACTCTGTCTCTCTCTCAAAAATAAACAAACATAAAAAAAAAAAAAAAAAAAAAGTCATGTGCTCTACCGACTGAGCCAGCCAGGAGCCTCTGTTCAGCACCTTGAAGTGCCCAGCACCAAGCAAATAAGACATCCCTCTTTACTTTTATTTGCTGAATGGTGGCAATGAGTGCACAGGAGGGCACTAAATCCAGTCCAGGAGGAGGGGAAGTGGAGGAGGCAAGGTCTCTTAGAGGAAGTGATGACTGGCGGTCTTCCAGGATGGGTGGCAGTCGGCTGCTGAGGAAGGAAGGAGGCTAAGCCGACCTTCAGAGACGTGGCCCGAGGAGCAGAATGTACACTTCCTCAGTGGGCACCAAGCTGTGCGTGGGGAAAACAGCGCTCCTTCCACCCAGAGAGGGAGGGTGGAGGAAGCAAGTTCCGGGCCGTCTGAAGCCATCCCAGGCAGAAGGCTCGCTTCACCCACTTTACTGCATTGCCTAGAACACAGACCCTTAAATAATAAGACGTCAGATGCACAAACTCAGAGCCTCCCGGATGGTGTTCTGTACAGCAGAAGATGCAGACGTTCATTGTGGGAAGTCCACCGTTCTCCAGATGGTTTGGGGAGCTTTTCACCTGAGCATCACAAGAAATAAATTGAGTGCATGCCGGGAAATGCCATGTCTGCTGCACTCAGGCTGTGGGGGTGCTGCGTGGCAGGTCCTATAGGTCCAATTCTCCCTGAAGCGGCTGCTCTCCAGAAGCTGAACACAGCTAAAGGCAGGCTAAGGGAGGTGGCTGCAGATGTATAATGGTGCGGAGACCCAAAAGGGACGGTGAAAGCAGTTGAACGGTTGACAACTTCACCTTCCCCTACCGCCTGGTGCAGTAAGAGCTTGGCGCCCCCAAGGGCCCACCTTACTCTATGGCTGGAAGGCATTTGCTCCCTTCTCTGGCTTCTTTGCATTTTTCTGACCTCTTGGGGCAGCGGTGACTCACATGGATGTTAAAGTCAGTGGCTGTTCTCACAGCTGGAATATTGGTTGAGAGGGAGTAGGACTTCTTGATGGGGAGAGGAGAGGTTGGGAAACAATTTGATCTATTTCGGTCCGTAGATGTTTGAGAAACTTATGCTAGGAATTCTGGTTTGCAGAGTCCAAAAAAAAAAAAAAAAAAAAAAAAAAGCTAGCGAAGTTTTTAAAGTGAAAGCTACCCGAGTCACGTATCATCTGAGGGCTGCTCATGCAGAAGGTCTGATCTACTCTTCGACATCAGAGGGGAAGTACAGGTTCCTCCCAATTCCAGAGCCTCTGTCCTACGTCACCTATACCGAGCAATCAGAGCCTGAGTGAGCCACCTGGGGTCAGCGGTGGGGCCGGGTGAAGCCTCGGTGTCTGATGGATTTGGTCTTGAAAGGCAGTGGGGCCAGCATGGGCTCCTGGGAACAATGTCACCTGAGGGCTTGGCAAGTCTGAGGCGCGGGAGGCAGAGCAGAGCCTCCAGAGATCGTGCACCTGTGCTTCCTGTGCTGAATGCCACCAGAAGGGGTCGTGAGCTCTGAGGTGTCTGGATTTGGCCCTTTGGCAGCATTTGGGGTGGTGGTGGCTGGTGGCGGAGGCGTGAGGAATTGGAGGGCCAGGCCAGTTAGCAGGATGGGAAGCTCCAGGAGGCGGGAATGAATGGGCGGCGGGAAGCCCGTCTGAGCCCGAGCCAGGCCCTGCAGCCTCTGCCCTTGGATGTCACCTACCCTTCCAGTGTGCTGTGGACAGAACTGCTGCGGGCACTGCCCACCCGCGGTCCCCATTCCCCCAACTGTGACTCCAGGGCTCCTCCGCCTGTACCTCTGCCTCTGCTCTCATCCCATGGCCCTTTCTCAACGCTGCAGCTCAGAGCTCTTTGTAAAGTAGCTCGGGGTCACAGTGAGGGTAAGGTCCCGTTGCCCTCACCTGGAGCAGCAGCCACGCCGGACCCCACTCTGCTCCCGCTCCTGAGGCGGGAGCCACCGAACGCTGTGGGCTGTCTGACCACGTGCCGCTGCTCCCCAGACCCCGACCGTTGGAACCATTCCCTTCCTTGACCTCACTGTTCGTTATGACTTCCGGACTCTGCATCTACTGAGTCCCAGGGAAACGGAGGGTCCTGTCTGTTCTCTCTGGGGAACACAGCGCCCACCCGGCACAGCGCAGGGTATACACAGCAGGTGGCTGTTTTACAGCTCATGGGTGAACGGGTGGAGTGTCTTGTTTTCGCATTTTAGGGTGTTGGAGAATGTTTTCAGGTGAAAGAAGGGCACAAGAGAAATGTGGATGAGGAAAGCCATGGGAAAGTGAAGGGTCACGGGGACACCCATCCTTGTGGGCAGGGTGGACACCGTCAGGGGGAGCTATGAGGGAGGTGTGCCGGGGAAACGGCGCCACTGAGATCTGACCCCACACCATCATCTCCGTGTGCTCGTATCGCTTTCCTTGACTGAATGAGTCTGGGAAAAAAAGTCACTCACTCATCTGTTCACGTCCAACTTGTAGAAATACGATCTTACTTCCATCGAATTTGACAAAAGTAACAATCCTGCCCAGGGACAGGAGGACATTAACACTCACGCCTGGCCAAGCACCCCAGAGGCACTCATGTGGGGCCGGAAGGTGCACGGTTCGGTTCCCAGCTGCACACACAACCCTCGGAGCTTCCGGGAGTCACAGGAAATTTGACTCACATCCTGGGGTTGCCAGCTTTTTGTATTAAGGCCACCCCTGGCGTGCTGAGTAGAAGGCAAAATTCTCCCAGCATAGGGGCCTCTGCGTGGCTCAGTTAAGTGACCCACTCTTGATTTTGGCTCAGGTCATGATCTCGTGGTTCGTGGGTTCGAGCCCCACGTGGGGCTCTGTGCTGACAGCGTGGAGCCTGTTTGGGATTCTACTAAGTAAAAACTTAAAAAAAAATTCTCCCAGCTTAGATACAGTTCAGGGCCCATGCTGGCTGAGGCCAACTCTGGGCCTGGTTCCCGGAGCTCTCGGAGGCCTGCCCTCTCCCGTCATGGCCACTTAGGGGTTTATGGCTGCCTTGGTCTGTTGCTGCTGTAAACAAACCCACCGTCCCCCTGGGAAGGACAATGGTGCCCTCAGTGGTCTCTGCCAACCCCAGCTGTTTGGGAGACCTGCGTGGAGGCTGAGCCCCGGGACCACAAGACTCGGGAGCAAAAACAGCTTTATTCAGATCTGTGGTCAGTTACAAACTTGGTTTGTTTTTTGGTCACAGGCCCCAGAATGCCATTATTCTGAGTTCACATCAAAACACAAAGCTCAACATTTAGTTTGGAAACTTAAAAAAAACCCAAAACACCCAAAACAAAGGTTTGGTTTCAAATCGTCGTTGAGATGTTCTCTCTGGTGCGTCCCCTGTAAGATGAATGCATGTGCTTGAGACCCTGTGGGGACGACTTTCGACAGAGAACATGAAATTGTTGTGTAGTATGAACATTCACATGTCATCAAAAAGTTAGTGTCTTTGCACTCGATTTTACCGAAGGTACAAACAATGCCTTTGACCATCTTTGGTTGCAGCACCAGACGATGCCCAACTCCCATGGCCCAGCCACATCCCCTCTGCCCATGGGACAGGCGAGCCTGTCCCGGATGAGGCAGTGACGCTGGGCTGCCACCAAGCAACGTGCTTAATGGCTTGGGGGCCAGGAGGGAGCCGGAGGTGAAGCACTGTCCCACTGAGCATCTGTGCTCCTGGAGGATCTTTTCTTCTAGAAAGTGGAGCTGTAGGGCCCAGCCCCAGAATTGCTGGCAATGCGTGAAGAATGACCCTCACTTTGCCAAATGCGATGGCAAAATCTAGGTTTAGAGTTAGGAATCAGAGAACCATCCTCTAACTTTCTCAGGAACCTCTAGGGTTTTGGAATCTTCTCTGGAACCAGACACTGAGGGACCGTCCCGCTGTCGGCAGGGAGAGGAAAGGCACACCACCTTGCCAACCTTAAGGATGGCGAGGCCCCTCCTGGGCAGCACTGCCTCCCAGGCCTCACACAGCTAGACCCTGGGGCGTCAGGTTGGAGAAAGGCCTGGAGGCCCATTTCACTGCAGGGCCTGTGGCTGAGGGAAGCAGGGAGGACCGAGTGGCTGGGTCCGGCCCCGTCCTGTGACACTAACAGGCCCTTTGATGTCACTCCCTTCCTTGCCAAGTCTGGACCACACCCTTCCGGTTTCATCTCCTCTTACGCGTCGCATGGCTCCGTGGCTGCAGGAAAGTGGCCCCCTAGCTCGGAGGTGGCCTCTCAGGCTCGAGGGAGAGGCTGTGTGGCCCTCTTGCTGGCGGCCCTGCATCGGCACCCGGCCTGAGGTCAGAGATGGTGCAGCTTGCTGCGCTCGGTGAGCAGCGTCATGGCCACAGCGTAGAGGAGGTAGCCCAGCACGAGGAGCAGGGCGCAAGGGAGGGGCCCGATACAGAACAGGGAGGCCACGAAGAAGGCCAGAAGCAGCGAGAGCAGCGTCCGGTAGCTGCCCAGGAAGCGCAGGCTGAGCCGAGGGCCCCGGGGACGGCGGGCCGCACACCCTCGTGCCACCGGGCTCAGCAGGTGCCTGTCCGCCAGCCCAGGCTCCGTGAGGTGGTATCGACAAAAGCTGCCGAGGAAGTCGGCACGGGAACACAGGGCTGCCATCGGGCCTGCAAACTGGGCAGAGACAGAGGCACAGGGAGTGGGCGCGGGCAGGGCCGCACGCTGCCCCGGCCTCTCCCCGAGGGTGGCAGGACCAGAGGCGGGGGCGGCCCTCCCGCGTGCACTCACCCTGCGGTTGATGGCGGAGGAC
This sequence comes from Panthera leo, assembly GCF_018350215.1. NCBI lineage: Eukaryota > Metazoa > Chordata > Mammalia > Carnivora > Felidae > Panthera > Panthera leo. The sequence goes on along the minus strand of NC_056690.1, from coordinate 29,183,140 downwards.
AGCCGGAAGAGCACGCGGACCAGGCTGGCGATCTCATAGCTCCGGATGGGCTGCAGCTCTGAGTCACCCTGGTACTCGATGTCAAACCTTCGCAGCCCATTGATGATCTAGAAGCAGCAAAGGAGGCGAGCCCCGGGTGAAACCTGGGCCGCGCGAGCAGCCCTGCCAACACACCTCTGCGACGCCTCCCAAGTGCGGTCTCCGCTGCCGGGCCTGCCGGGGCAACAGGGCTCGGAGGCTCGGCCAGCGGGAGCCACGGCCACGCTGCCAGGAGAGCGGAGCCCTCCGGGGTGTGGCCCTTACCTGGTACCGGCCCAGGGGCGTGAGGATGAGCCCGTCCTCCCCCACGACGCAGTCTGGGAGCTGCTTCTTCCCATTCTCATCTTGAGTTGTCCCCAAGGCAAGCGTGAGCTGGGTGAGCTGAGCCTCGCTGAGCTGTGAGGGAGGAAGCCCCGTGAGGAGGCAGTGCCGCTTCCTGCTACCTGCCTTCACTCTCGGGGTGAAGGGAGGAGACTGGCCCCCCTGGGCCTCTAACGGCGCCAGCAAGGGGACCCAGACGTGACATTGTGGGCACGGGCTGTATCTCCCACGGGCTGGGCAGGGGATGAGGGCCGCGGGACCGAACGCCAGGAAGGGGACAGCTCCCCCGGCTCGTACTCGGAACATCTGGCACAGGTACTCCAGGGCCTTCTCCAGGTACTCGTCTGTCTTGCGGACACTGTCCTGCCCCATCTCGTCCAGGTCGTTGGCTGCGTAGGAGCCGTTCGTGTCTGTGGAGCAGAAGCCCAGCCACGACAGAAAGGGGCGGCCGGCCGTGCTCTCCCCGCACTGGTCAGAGATGGACTTGGCAGTCTGCTTGGCCTGCGTGATGAGCTGAGCCAGGCGCAAGACCTGCGGGGCATGGGGGCAGGTCAGCCAGCTCGGGTGGTGCCACCGGACGCCACCCAGCCACCAACAGGCTGGCAGGCAGACCTGGGGGCCCCCAGCAGGCCAGGAGGAGGCCAGGGTCTTTCAAGACTAAGACGTGCATATTCTACATTTGTGTGTGTGTGTGTGTGTGTGTGTGTGTGTGTTTATTTCCTGTGGAGAGACACAGAGGCAGACTGTGAGCAGGGAAGGGGCAGAGAGAGAGGGAGACACAGAATCCAAAGCAGGCTCCGGGCTCCAGTTGTCAGCACAGAGCCCGATGTGGGGCTCGAACTCAGGAGCCCTGAGATCATGACCTGAATGAACCAAAGTCAGACACTTAACTCACTGAGCCACCAGGTGCCCCCAAGACGCCCATATTCTAAATGTGAAAACTTTCTAGCAAGTGCTGCCTTTATCATCAGAAAAAACGTAGACCGCACTGAAAAAAGAAAAAAAGCCAAGGTACAGCAGCGTCCACCAACACCCAACCTTCCTCCTTCCGTACAACACGTGTGCTCTCCCTGGCCCTGCTGTTGCCACGGCTTCGGGACGGCCGTGCGGCCTGGGGGAGCCCCAACTCACCAGCGTCCGGACCTCGGGCCCAAACATTGGGGTGTACTTGCAGTCCTGGCCCTCCAGGCTGTAAACGTGGCTCTTCACCTTGAAGGAGGCGTCTGTGACGGCTGGGGGCCACGAGGACAGGAAGCTGCCGGTGAAAGTGGGAGCTGTGAAGAGTCGGTGCTGGCGGTGTGGGATGACGAGTTCTGGCTCCAGGAACAGCTGTTCCCCTGGAAAGCAGAACCCGACTCTGGCTTCAGCTTCCATGGCACCAAACAGCCAGCAGCCGCTGGCTGGCTTCCTGGGTGCCGCTGAGGCTTCCGAGGGATAGGGACCGAGTGGCACAGGGGCCCAACTCCTAATGTTCCTGGAGCCCCCACCAGTCTCAACAGGAAGGCCGACATGCACAAAAGAAAACCAGAGAAGCTAACACCCGATAAAGCCATCTAAGACACGACACGGGCCAAGACTGCTTTCTGATGCCACCAAGAGTCACCAGGGAGACACAGCTCTGAGCTCTGCTTCCCCCGCCCAGCACCCCCGCAGCTCCTGCCCGGCACGCGTGCCACAGGGAAGGCAGGATGCCGCTAGGCTCCGACGTCCACCCCGCCACCGTGTACCAGGAGTCCCCGTGGCACCTCTGCCAGCCCACCCCGAGCCCATGAGGCACATGCAGCGTCCGTGGGTCCCTCTCTAAGTGCTGCTTCCCTCTGGCTAAGGGCTTACCTTTCTGGATCATTTCAGCCAGGTTGGGCTGGGCAAAGACTTTGGCCACTCGGAATACCATGAGCGCGTTCTTGGGGCTGACCAGGTCGGTGCGGAGCGCGCGGCTCAGGAAGCCCACAAAAAGCTTGGTGTACATCAGCAGATTCTCCTGCACAAAGGGTGCCCTGGGGACCAGGCAGCGCATCAGGGCCCAGAACTCCCACTGGAGGCAGGACCACACCAGTCTATGCCCCCGCCTCACTAGCGCTCTCTTCCTTGGGTTCCAGGTTCTCCCCTGCCACGACCTCATCGTGGCTGAGGGACCAGGGGTGGGGGCGAGGGAGGAGGCACAAGGGAGGCAGGGAAGACCTAGGCCTCCTATAGACGGCACAATCCTCTGTAGGATGCGGCCCTTCCCGAGAGGGCCAAAGCCTCCGCAGCAGAGGCTGGCCTGGGCACCAGAAGGAGCACAAGGAAGGCAGTCGTGGAGAGCAGGCGCTGGCGGAGGCTGGGGGGTTGGCCGTGAGGGGGGGAGGGGAGGCGGTGGTGGCTGCTATGCAGAACGCTAGTAAAGACGGGTCGAGGGGTGCTTGGGGGCGAGTGCAAACATACATCTGAGGGGAGACAGTCAACGGCAAGGGGACAGCACAGAGGAGTCACCAGCTGTTTCTGTGGGAGATCAAGCCCAGGGCCCAGACAACAAAGCACAGTCAAGGAGGGAGGGGCCTGTGCCCCACCTGGAAGCAGGTCCCCCTAGGGAGGACAACGGGCCGGGGCTCACCATCTCTCCGACACACACCGGGCCTGGCAGTCGCTGCTCTGAGCCTGCTTCTCAGGTGCATACCTCCAGGGCTGTAGGTAGCTCAGCCACATCTCCAGGACCTGGTGGGACACGTGTGCCCTGAGGGCCTGGAGGCTGGCATTCTGCTGGGCTGTGGGGCTGGGGCTTTGGTCCAGATCCTTGGGTGGCCTGGAGCTCGGCTCCCGGCAGGCAGCTCAGGTGAGGAGGGGGTGATCCTAACCGTGGGGCTTCGGTTCTCCTGGAGGCGTTACCACGTTCTCTTCCCACCCGCCACTCCGAGAGGGAGCAGGAGGGAACTCCGCATCCCCTATGATGTTTCTTTTTTCATCTTTAATTAAAATGATTTTTTTAATCTGCAGATAGCTGACACACAACGTTACATGAGTTTTAACCCTTGTGCCAGCCCTTCGGAAGCGAGTGTGGAACGTGTGGAACACAGGAGTGCTTTCCCCAGCTGAGGGAGCCTGTGCGGCTCAGTGGGGCTGGGAACCCACCCAGCGTGGACCCACTGGGTTCCAGGTCAGGGCAGACAGCTTTTCTGTACCTGGGGGTTGGCTCTGAAAACTCAAATGAGCAGAACAATGTGACCCACCAATGTGACCCTCTGCGGCAATAGCTGATTCCTTCCTGCATCCGCCCCACGGGACCTCCCTCATCAAGCACAGAGGGCAAAGACAAAGAAAGCAAGATGGGGCTGACACTCACGGCTCTGAAGGACGCATCCAGGGGCCAGTGGCCAAAGCAGTGCTGCAGGAAAAGGTAGAGTTTCTGCTGGACAAACCTCGGGACGGCGGCCCTGCAGGGGAGGGGAGGTGAGGAGAGGGTCCCCTCATAGGTGAGCCAAGTGGCTCCCGGTTCCAAGGGCCAGCTCTGCCGGGGTGAACACTGGGCACCCCTGAAGGTAAGGCCTCCTATTTTGGGCCCCATTTTTCACAAAGAAACCAAAGTTCAGAGAGATTAGGGAATGTCCCAAGGACACACAGCACACAAGCGGTTGACCTAGTATGGCTCCTGTGACCACCTCTGCTTGGGTCACCACACACAAGTCACCTGCTCTGCTGGACCCAGTTGGCCTAGGAGTCAGGCCACCATCCTGGCCCTTTTGACAGAAGGACTGGCGGAGCAGAGAGGAAGAGGAGGGGGAGGGTGCAGCATAGAGCTCAGTCTCCCATGACAAATGAGCCACTTTGCAGTGAAGGCACTCCCAGCCCATCGGCTTTCCTGGGCATTCTGAGTGCGGTCAATGTAGATCTTCCACTCTGCCCACACTGGGGAGGGGACAAGACAGGGCAACAAGATGGGGCCTCTTTCTGGCCAGCCTGGCTCTTTCTACTGAAGACGGCAGGCCTGGAAGGAAAGGCCGTGGCAGCCAGGCAGCCCCCACCCGCCTGTGGAGCCAGAGGAGGGGTCGGGAAACAGACCCCGGAGGGGTCAAGGTGATTTCCCACCTGCCCCACCCTGCAGACGCCTCACAGGCCGACCCCATGCCCTAAGGATAGGTTACTGTGGGCAACGAGTATGTGCAGTAGGAGGCAGTGGCAGCCAGGGACACGGGAGCCCTGTGCATGCCCTGTACCCACCGTTTGAACTCCTCCAGGGGACTGGTGGCGTGAGAGTGGGTGGAGGGAGAGACCTGCTCAGGCTTCAGGCTGTTGGAAAAGGCGTGCAGATGCTTTAGCAGCAGGCGCACCACCAACACGTGCTCCTCCGTGGGTGTGAACGACTCCTGAGGTTGAGGGGGAGCTGTGTCAGGACCCAGACTGGTCCCAGGGTGCGGCCCCCAGGCCTGGCCATGTATGTCCCGCCCAGGACCACTTCTCCCCGACAGGATGTGTGGGCCACCCACAGGGCCCTCCCTGGGCCTGGCACGCAGCAGATAGGCCTCGCATGCCAGCTCTGAGACCTGCTAAGAGCACGCAAGACAGGGCGGGACGGCTTTGCTAAAGCAGACCTGAATGCTTCCCTGTGTGCTTCCAACCCCTTCTTTTACCCTCTGTGGTTGACTCGGGTCATTGCTGCCCGGCCAAGTCCTCAGGGGTCCCCCCCAACTCCTGGCCAGCCAGAGGAGGAGCAGGGGGCGAGGCAGGCCAGTATCCCACCCTGGATCCGGACGCAGGGTCTCCTGCCTGCCTCCCAGGTATATAAAGACAGCTCGCTGGGGCCCATGGCTTCCCTTTTCAGGGAGAAACACTCCCAAATTCCTTCTCCTGCTGTAACCCTCACCCTTCCATCCACTTCCTGTCCTGGACACAGCCAGCTGGGGGCTTGGCGCAGGGTGGCCCTTCCTCCATTGCTAACAGCCCTGCCGTCAGCACAAGACAAGAGCGCTTTCTATCTTGTCAGGTGAAATTCTCATTCACAAGATTCAGGTAGGATCTTTAAGACCCAGCCCCGAGAGGAAAGCCTGTCTGCTGGCTCTTCTGTGACGGAATACAGGATGGAGTCTCCAGAGTGGCAGAGGATGGCACCGGCAGGATACGCTGCCTCCGGCTCCCAGCTCTGGGGTGCCCAGACGCGCTCCTCTCCCCACACTCACCCCCCAGGCCTCTGGGACCTCCACAACCTCGACAGAGCTTTTGGCAGCCTAGTCCAAATCCTGAGCAATGTTGAGGCTGGCACAAGCCGTGCCTCCTGGCACAGCCCGGGCACCCAGTCACAGCCCCACCACTGCCCGCGGCACTGCCTTCTCCGCTCTCCTTGCCATGGATCTGTCTCCACAGGCCTAGGCAACACACCACACGACTCGATATGACTGCGGGGGAAGCTACGGGGCTTCAGGAGGAGATTTTCTTCTGCTTATCTGTAAGCTTAAGCGATGAACTTGCATCATTTGAACAACAAAAAAAACGTAAGATATTTTCACAGTAACGGAGGATCAGAGGGCACTGTTGCCAGGCTGTAACTCCCCCCAGGAGCCTCCCCCTTTCTCATTCCTGGCCCCTCGCCGACCCACCCACCATCTCCCTAGCGGAGGACAGAGCGTTTGCACTGAACCGGGAAGCTCCTTGGGCTATCTTCCCTCTGGACAGAAGCCAAACCTTTCTTCTCACTGCCCCCCCCCCCCCCCCACCTCGAGAGCCAAATCCCCACAGGAATCCAGCCACCGCTGCTGTAAGTGGGCCTCCTCCACCCGCATGGCCGTTAGGGACACTTTCCCAAAGCCAGTGGCATTTCTCACTGGGCCCAGCCCTTCTCAGCTCAGCAACCCTTCCCATGGTGGGTGGGGGGAGGGCTCTTACCCCTCCTGCTGTGCACATTTCTCCAGGGACGCTGCTCTTGGCCAAGTGAGCCCTTCCCCAACACATGCTGGAGTGGTACCATTTCTGTGCTAAACCCGCCCCTGCTGGCCCTTCTGGATCATTCTCTTCCCTCTTCTCTGTGGCTGCTGCTTCTGAGTGGGAACCCTGTGTGCACTCACCACCCCATCCCAGCAAACGTGATTTCTTACCGTGTGCTCAAATATCAGGTTAAATGTGGTGTGCTCCCACTGAGGGGGAACTGGACAGAACCCTGGCCTCGGGCATGGGATCTAGATGCATGCTTTCTGCCCAAACTTCCTGACATTCATCTCATGAATCCATGAACTACCAGACTCCATCTGCCCTCTAACAGCCTGTAGTCCTGCACTCCATCTACCGACCTCAAGACTTCAAATCCGTCCACACTGATCATCTCTGCCTAAAGCAGACCAGTCTCCGTGAGGCCCTCTCTGGCTCTCGCCTACCTCTGTGGGAGCACAAAAGTCCACAAGAGGCCAGGCCCCAGCATGCTCAAGGACCAACAGCCTCTCCAGGCTAGGGGACGAAGCCCTCGTCCTCCCTGCCCCTTGGCCTCACACAGGCTTGGGATTGACAGACCATGCCACCATGAGCCTTGGGCTTCCCTGGGCTCAGTCAGTTCCTAGGTACCAGGCCCGCAAAGCCAGGTGAGTCAGGCCACTGCGAAGGCCACACTGTTTCCGCTCCCTCAACCCAGGGCCAAGCACAGAAGCCACCAACTCCCAAGAGCCTACCACATTCCAACTGGCTTGGGGCTTGGCCAGGCAGATCTGGTGGCCCCACACCCCAAACCCGGGCTAGTCTACCAAGCTGAGGGCTGAGCCAGGCTAAAGACGGATGCCTGCCACCATCCCCAACACACACTGGCCTCACTCTGCTTGGAATTGGCCTGAATCACCCCAGTGGGTCCCCGGCCGGACCCTCGCTTTACCACTGCACTGCCATGCGCTCCATGGCTCACACCACAGGGCAGGGGTGAAACAAAACAATATGAGAGCGGCCAGTACTTGGTAGGCGTGGAGGGCCTGGAGGCTGGGTTGGGCAGGGCTGTGGAGGGCGCTGGAGACACTGAGTCGGTAGTGCAGAACCTCCAGCTGAGAGACAACAAAACAGAGAAGCCAAGAACAGGCAGGGAGGGCAGAGGACAGGGCAGGGGACAGGAGGGGAGAGACCGGGGAGGGGACAGCAGGGAGAGAAAGACAAAAGTGAGCCCAGAAGTAAGGAGAGAAAACAAAAAACAAAAACAAAAACAAAAGCACGTCAGTGACAATCCAAACAATCACAGCCCAGCAGCCTCAGACCAATGGGACACCACCCTCTCAGCCGCCCAGACGGAGCCCTTCCTGGTGGGCAGACTAGAGCCAGGCCCAAGGGGTGCTCTTCCACCTGCCAGGCAGAGGGACAGACAGACCCTCAAGGTCACTTGGGCAGCCTCCTTCATGTCTCTGGGGCCTGAAGTTCTCTCCAGCTCCCTGAGGTCAGCCTGACTCACTTTCCTTCCAGAGGGTCCTGCCCTCCCCCAACCCTGAATGCTCCGTGTGCAGTGTGTGCACACTGGAGCCCACCAGGATCCCAGGAGTCTTGCTGGGACACACTGATGGCCACCGAGGCCCTGAAGGCCCTGAGGCTCAGAAGAGAAATTTTTGAGGAGCTAGTTCCAGATGGAGACCTCTTTGCTCAAGAAAGAAAAATTTGTAACTTATTGGACTTCTCTGTGTTGTCCCAAGAAGAAATTTACCAAACTGATATATGATGAGATCAGTTCCTAGGTGTCAAAGATCCAATCAGCGACCCCTCCTGAATGGGGCTGATTCCCAGGGTGGCACAGAGGCAAGCAAGGTTTAGCTCACCAGGCCTGACACCTTCCACATCCCACATTCCCGAAATCGTTAAAGGTAACGTGAACACTCATGGGTTCGAATCCTGGGAGACCCACCTCTCGTACCTCACCAGGACTCCCCGACTCCAGACACACAGAGCCCTCCGTCAGTCCCGACGGGCCCCAGGAATCTGGTCATGGCCACACACACCCAGAGGCAGCTGGAACCCTGAGGCTGGGACAGCCTGGGCCATGGGGGATGACAGCAGAGCTGGCTTAAGCTGTCCACCCCCACCCCACCTCTGCCCTGCCCCGCTGCAGCGACAAGGCCTGCTAAAGCAGTCCCCTTTAGCCATGCACAACCCAGAGCCGGCCCTGGCACACATCCTGCCCTGGGAGGGCCATGCCTCCCACCGCGTACCATGCTTCACACGGGAGAGGTCAGAACGCATGTGCCAGACCTTGAGGAGACAGGCACAGCCACAGACGCGCAGAGCAGGGGCAGGAAGCAGCACAGCAAGGAGGTGTCTGCCCTTCATGGCCTTCCTCTGGGCCAGACCCGGGCTCAGCGACAGCTCTCAGTGAGGAATCAGGGAGCACACGGTTCCCCTGTTGGGGGTCTGCCCAGCCTGCAGGAACACAGTGCAGGCCCCACAGTGTCCTGCAGGAATATGCGGTCTTTACCGACCATCTGACTCTCCTGAAGCCCTCCCTGCCCAGTAAGCTGAGGCAGAGCAGAGGCCCGGGCTGTAAGGAGCGAGCATACACTCTGGACCCAGGCTAGGCATGGAAGCACCATGGGACCTCTCAGAGCTGCGTTTCCTGCATCTTTCACATCAGGAAAACTGACCCCAAGGCTAGGATTTCCAAACGGCACAGCACAGGCCTGGGCAAATGGTAAGGAGCCTCAGGTGAAGCAGACCTCCATGGCTGTCCTTCTCCCCTTCCCACACACCAGGTTTTCTTAGGTTTTGCTTTCAGCCTCAATGGGAGGCAAAGACAAATAGGAAACAAAACAAAACAAAACAAAACACCTCAATGGGTACCTGGTGGGGGCTTCCCAGTCGCCCCCTGACTACCAGTCATTCTGAGCAGCTCTCCCCCGCCCTGTGATCTGGCCAAGAGGAAGCAAACGTGAGGAAGAAGGGGAAGGCTCCCCTGCTCCGGCAGGGACGGCCCACCCTCCTCCCTCGTATAGGGCTCGGGATCCTCACAGGAGACAACCTAGAGGACCTCTGTGACTGGCAGATCTGCTAAAAATGACAGTGAATGTGCTCCCACTGGCTCAGAAGACAGAACGAGCAGATGGGAAGGCAATGCAGCAAAGCAGCCCCTGCCTCTGCAAAAGCCACATGCACAGAGGCTGAGTGAGCCCCCAGGGCCCTAGCGGGAAGCCTGGCCCCTGACCCCCGTGCACCAGCCAGGAACATGCAGCCAGTCCACTGTGGAAGCAGCAATGGCAGTGCAAGCACTTAGTAACGCGAGAGGCCCAAGACAGAGTTCTGGCTTTCCCTCTGTTCCCTGTGATGTCAAGGAGAGATTTGGGTCACTCTGCACTTTAAGAGAGCAGTGGTTGGGGGCTGCTCCCCAAATGGGTACTCAGAAGGGCAGCAGGGAAGCAGAACTGGTTGCCAACACTTTGCAGAACCACCACCACTTGCTGGAATCACAGAGGGAAGGTCACAGGCCACTCTCATGAATTTTAGCCTATAGAGTGTTAATTCGTAAGGAATCTCTCAAGAATTCTGTCTGGCGTTGACAAAAGCAAAGTCTGAGGAGCAAACACAGAAGTGCACAGAAGCCACAGATCACACAGTTGGTTACAGGCCCCAGTTCGCACGTTTCAGGCTGTTTCATGGAGCGTGAACCTAGGTGCCCACCCTGCCTAATAAGAGGCGAACAGAGCTGTTGTACTCTGACGAGTCCAGTAGGCTGCCGGCCCTGGGAACGTCCCAGGGACACAGCTGCCTCCACGCCTCTGCAAATGAGCATGCTGCCCTGTGAGGGAAGAGAAGGGAAGAAGAGGAGGAGACAGGCCAGGCTGCATGCAGGGAGGCATCAGCTCCCACCCACTGCAGAAAGGGCTGCCTGCCAATGCTCTGGGGGAGGTGGAAGGCAGTATGGGCACCAAGGTGAGCGAAGTCGGCCGGGTGCCACCTCAGCAGGAAAGCAGGACACGCTGTGACAGCAGAGGGAACAGGCCCGGATGTGACTCCCAGAGGCATCCGCAGCTCTCCTGGCCCCAGAGCACGAGCACCACAACCTCAGCCATTCCGGCTGCCAGGGAGGGGGCTCTGGAAGTAGCATGGGGAGGACCCCAGAGAGGACAGGCCTCCAGCCCGCAGGGTGCAAGCCCACCACAGAATGAAACCCACCTGCCGTCCGGCATCAGAGTAAGGGGTGATGGTGAGTTTCTGCTTCCCACCATCCAGCCCTTGACAACGAGCTGAGATCAAGGACAAGAAGCAGCAGGTGGACCAGGCACACCAGGGCCAGAGCAGAGGGGATGAAAAAGTGTGGAACCTACCTTGGCATGAGGGGACTGCATTTTTTGGTACATCTCCAAGGAATAATGATGAAGCCACATTTCAACAAAAACCTGCAAGAGAGCACTGGATGGTCAAATGGTTTCCATCTAAGGTATCACAGCCATTCCAAGGGCAGTTCTTTTCAACCAACAGTGTTGGGAAAACTGGATATCTACACGCAAAAGAATAAAGCTGGACCTTTACTTCACACCACGAATAATAAATAACTCAGAACGGATGAAAGGCATACATGTAAGAGCTAAGACTTAAAACTCTTAGCAAAAACTGTGGGCAGAAAGCTTCAGGACACTGGACTGGGCTATGATTTCTAGCTCTAAAAGCACAGGCAACAAAAGAAACCAGACAAATTGGACTTCATGAAAATTCAAAAATATTTTGCACGTCAGAAGACATTATCCACAGAAAAAGGTCACCCACAGGATGGGGGAAAGTATTTCCAAATCGTGTATGTGATAAACAACGGATACCCGGAATATAAAGACAACTCCTAAAACTCAACCACAAAAAAATAAAGCCACTCAATTAAAAAATGGGCAAAGGACTTGAATAGACACTTCGCCAAAGACGTACCAATGGCCGATAAGGACATGAATAGATACTCAAATCATCAACCATGAGGGAGGTGCAAATCAAAACCACAGGGAGACACCACCTCACATCCATGAGGATGGCTATACTAAAAGACAGAAAATGATGGGCCTTGGTAAGGTCGTGCACCGCTGACAGGAATATAAAATGGTACAGCCACTGTGGAAAATGGTATGGCGGCTCCTTAAAGTATTAAATAGAACTATCATATGACCCAGCAATTCCCCTTCAGGATATATACCCCAAAGAACCGAAATCAGAGTCTCCAAGAGATATTTGTACATCCATGTAGAAACAGCTATTCACCATAGCTAAAATGTGCTAACAACCCAAGTGGCCATCCATAGATGAACAGAAACACAAAAAGGGGAATATCCACATGACAGAACATTATTGAACTTTGGGGCACCTGTGTGGCTCAGTTGGTTAAGCATTGGACTCTTGATTTCGGCTCAGGTCATGATCTCACGAATCATGAGATCAAGCCCTGTGTCAGGCTCTGCGCTGAGAACGGGGCCTGCTTAAGATTCTCTCTTGCGCCCCCTCTGCCCCTTTCCCCTGCTCGTGTGCATGCGCTCTCTCCCTAAAATAAAACAAACAAACAAAACCAAACAACAACAACAAAAACGCTACTGGGGCAGGGGTTTAATATCCAAATGATGGTGATCACAGGAAACATCTCCAGCAACGTGGGAACAGGTTGAAAATGTCGAAGGCGGGGAAAGCTTTTACACGGATCCAATGGAAACTGAGCAGTGCTCATATTACCATGAGAAAGACAAAAGTCTTTGGAAAGGGGACGCTGGGAGGAAAAATACTGCCAATGACATACAGGTTAGACACATGGGCACGTTTCTTCTAGTCTGATTTCCCACACGCCACAGCAGGAGAACACCAACAATTCAGAACCACTTTCAGGCTGAGGACAGTCTTTAGGCCTCTGCCCCTGGGGGTGGAAGGTGGCCAGGCAGTTTATTTTGAAACAGAAGATGAGAAGAGCCTCCTCGCGCTCACCTGAAGCAGAGTTTCTGACCTCCAGATCTCATGGGAGGCAGGGTCTGCATTCACAGATGTCTGATGAGAGATGTGTCGCTTTAGGAGGCTGGTGTGGTGGAGGCCATAAGAAGCGAAGGGCATGGTTGGTGTTCTGAGGGAGACACAGGAAAAGGCCTTCGTTAGGGGATCCTGCTGGCACAACCGGGGGCAATCTCAACATCAACATCACTGGCAACAGTAACCATTACCACTTGTTGAATCATAGAACGACCCCCAAATCCATACAAATCCATATCGATACACACAATCAACAGACAGGAAGAAAAGTCTTTCCTACCACAGAATGCCCACTGATAACTATAGGATGAAACCAGACAGCTATCATCTGGCAACCAACCAATTAATAACTGATTTGGCTGACGATTGTCAAGGGACACGAACACCACTGATAATTACAGAGTCTCAGTAGATCTTCCCAACAAATCCCTTTTGCTAATTAATTTAGGCACAAAGGACCCATTTAATTTTATGGTAGGAAAACCTGGCCAACACGCCCTTGGCCCAGCGATCAAGACAATGTTGCAAGCACACAGACTCCACGGGCTGCTGGGTCTAATCACTAGGAAATACCAGAGAACTTAAGATAAGGGCATTCTGCACACCTCCAGGCTGCACGCTTCAAAGGTGTTGAGGTCAGGAAACAGGGAAAGACTGAGAGAGTGTTCCAGACTGGAGGGGGACCAGAGCCAACCACACACAGAGAGTGACCCTCCCCCAGATCCCAGCCAGGTAGCAAACATTAGTGGGGTAGACAGTGCAGCCCGAATGGGGTTTGAGAATTAGATGGCAGCCGGGTAGCAATATTAATTCCCTGACTTGGATAGAAGTGCAGGAGGCTGTGTAGGAGAATGCACTGGCTCTTAGGAAATACACTCCAAAACATTAAGAGGGAACAGGCATTGTATTTATAACTTACTCAAATGGCTCAGAAAAAACACATACAGATAAAGAATGAAATGATTCAGAAACGTAGGTGAAGGACTTAAAAGTTTTTTGTTATTGTGGCAAGTTTTCTGTAAGTCGGAAATTCTATGTTAAAACAAGCCAACAAAATCGGGCCCAGAGAACAGCTGGGCAGCTGAAACCTGCCTCTGAGAGGGTGTGAACCTGGCCAGCCCTGGTCCTTCTTGGCCGCAGCATTACTGATGCCGGGGCAGCCTCTCCCCACCTCCGTGCCCCCACCTCCTCTTTTCAATCCCCCCTCCTTGGGCACATCTGTGCACACATGTGAGTTCTGGGTCACAGCACGGCACATGTCAGCAGATGTGGGGTGGGCCTGAACCTGCCTCCCAGGGAAGAAGGTACACCAGCAAGACTGAGGAGGGTGAGGAGCACAGCTGGCAGCTCCCAGGTCAGGAGCGTCTCCTGGGGAGAGGCGGCCAATGAGCCACTGGCTAAATGCACCCCGCCAAGGCCTCAGTTCACCCTCGAGTTGAGGCTGGCTCTACACTCCCGTCCTGCACGGTCTAGCCACAGCCCAGCCTTGGACTGGCACGAAAGGCTTTTTGCCCCAGGGCCTCTGGCTCAGGCCAAGACCTGGTCCTGCAGCCTACACACATTCTTCCTGTTCTTATTCCTCCACACGTCAGCCCTGCTGTGGCCTGCCCACAGCCCCTTTCTCTCCAGCACCACCTGCCTAGTGCCATCAATCGGCCCTGGCAACACACCGCTTCGGTGTGGGGCTTGGATGCACATGTGGGGAGGGCTGCTGTGGGCAGAACACAGCCCACTCCCAGACCAAAGCCAGCCCTCGTCCTTGTGGCCACAGGACCTAATCACTGAAAACCCACACAGATGTCCTCCTTTACCCTCCTCTCCAGTCTGGGCTAGGGTAGCTGGGGTTGAGATCTCAGGCATAAGAAAAGTTGGGACACCATGAACAAAGAGTGGCACTACTGTCCCTATGAGCAATGCCTGCTGACCAGACCACCCCCTCATGGAAGAACCAGGCCTTAAAGGCTAGCCACAGGGCTGGGCCACCCCAGGCCAAGGGCCAGGGCAACCAGAGAGCCTTACCTGGGAGCGGGTGAGGGGTTGGGCCCCCCAGGACTGGAGGAGAGTGCGGGGAGCACACTGCCTTCTGTGGGCAGGAACCATGACAGGTATCTGTCCACGAGGATGAAATAGGCACAGTCTGAAGTTCGTATGTGGAGAGTCCCAGGGAGTGGCTGGAAAAGCAAATCTGCATTGGTGTGTAGCTCTGGGTGCCACCCTGGCTGCTAACCCCAGCAACCGCAGGGCTCAAATCACTGCACATGAGCCCTGGGACATGGGCCATATCCCAAGGGCCCGAACGCAAGCACCGTGGGCAGTGCCAGGAGCAAAGTTCCCACCACAGGGGGCTAGACCCCACAGTCCTTTTCGGCACATGGGAAGATGAGGTACAGCAAACTTCCTGGGCACCTCTGCCCTGCGCCCATGCCCAGTAAGCACTTCCTGTGGGAAGCCTTCCCGACTACCACTCGAGGCACCCAGGTCACCCCACATGACCTGTCAAATCCGCCCACCAGCCTGTCATCCTCACTAAGTGAGAATGGCCTGAAGGGCGAAGGCTGGAGGAGGATGCAAAGGAGGAGCTGGAGAAATGAGGTGGAGAGGGAAGAGAAAGAAAGTCCTAGGCCACAGCCCCCACCCTTCATGGGGGCTTTGGTAAAGAGCTGCTTAGGGGCATCCCTTTCGTACCTTTTGAGTGATGAGGCTCAAAGCAAAGAAGAACATGTAGTACTCGAACGGATCTGATGGCAGTGTCAGGGGGCAAACAGGCAGGGGTTGTTGGACCACCCTCAGCATTACGTCTTGGCCACCCATGGCCTCCCCACCCCTGGGGGACTGACAAAGGATACTGAGGGCCAGGTTCAGGCCGAGGCCCCCCGTCGGGGGGAACTGGACCTTGTTGTGGTACAGGGGGCTGTCGGGGAGCACGCGCTCCTGGATGGATGCCTTCACGGGGCCCTGCGGAGAGAGCGTGTTGGGCTTGTGGACAGGCTCTGGCAGGGCGCCCCATGCAGTGCAGCCTTTGGGAGGGGTGCGGTGGAGGCCACAGGCACTCAGACCCTGCCTGGGGGAGTGGTGCCGTCCTCTGGGTAGCACCAGAGCAAGAGGGCCTCCACTCAGAATTGTTCACGCCATCCTCAGGAACACCCGCAAACAGCAAGGGCAGCAGCTGTTTGAGTTTCTGAGCCTTGTCAAGCACTTGACGTTCCCCGTCTTCTTTGCTCCTCAAACCCCCGGAACAAGTCATCCCTTAATTCTGCCCCCTGGACCGGAGACTCAGAAAAACAGCAACTGGTCACAAGGCCCTGCCTGCCACTCAGCCAGGTACAAACCAGGAGTGTGGCGCCTTCCCCATGGGCAGAGTTTGGAATGATCTTTAAAAAAAGTAACCACTGAAGTTCTATGTGCCACGCCCCCTGGGCCCTGAGCAGACACCATGGTGCCGTGCCCACTGACGCAGCCCCTCAAGCCCTGCCCGCCTCCCCCACGGCCGCAGCCGCTGTGCAGGGTGCTCTGCCCGAGCACGGCTCTCACCCCACGGCTTACTTACAGGCAGGTAGGAAACCGGAAAGTCAAACTTATAGTCTTCGGCCTGGAGCTTATAAACCAACTTCATCATTGGGCCACTGGAGATGAAATTAAAACAACAAAAACAGGGCAATGAACTGCAAACCATCTTGCTTTGACGGTTTCTGAGTTTTGAGAAATTCAGTGCTTCAAGAATGGGACCACCATGAGAAAACACCCGGCCCCTCTCAGGTGACAAACCTACCTACCCGGGGTCTAGAAACTCCATTGCAATGCTGTACTCCACAGGGCTCACTCGCCCCTGTAAGCAGCGGAGGTTCCAGCCAACGAGGACACCGTCCAGGCTGCCGAAAATGCTCTCTACCAGCCACGGGAAGATGGCGTGCAGCTCCTGAAATGGGTGTGCAGGGGAGGCTGCGGGCAGGCTTGCTGAGGACCGGTGCCCACTGCCGGGCTCCATGCCACGTGAGCCTCCCACCCAGACCAGCCCCGTGCCACAAACTGCCACCTTGTTCATGGAGCGTGAACACATGAACTGGAAATTTCTGGAGTGACTGACCACCCCTGATGACATTCCTGTGATCATCGGTGAGAATCCCTGTCCAGGTCAGCTGCCTGGGCTTACGCTACTATTTGATAATTCTGGGTGTGATTTAAATGTATCTTTTCAGTATTTTCATCAGGGTTTCTCAACCTTTTTGAACTGGATGCTTCCTTGTTGGGGCGGGGTTTGTCCTGTGCATTTGGGGATACTTATTAGCACACTTGGTCCCTACCCACTTGATGCCAGTAGCACCCTCCCCTGTGTGACAATCAAAAATGTCTCCAGACGGTGCTAAGAATCCCATGCAGGACAGAAGCACCTGTGGCTGAGAACCCCTGGCCTACATGCTGACATGTTTAAATGTGTCCATACACGCGACACTTACGATACTGGGTCAAGCCTCTGTCCAGGGCAATGCTCAGAGGTAGGAATCAGGGGCTTATATAAGAACATTTTTCAGGGGTGCCTGGTGGCTCAGTCGGTTAGGCATCTGGCTCTTGATTTCCACTCAGGTCATGATCTCACAGTTCACAGGATCAAGCCCTGCACAGGGCTCTGCCTGGACAGCACAGAGTCTGCTTGGGATATTCTTTCTGTCTCTCTGTCTCTCTCTCTCTCTCTCAAAATAAATAAATAAACTTAAAAAAAAAAAAGTTTTTCAACGAGTAGGAGACATGCCCCAAGGAGATGCTAGCAGAGCTGTACCTTTGCTGGAAAATCCTCAATGACTTTAGCCAAGTCTTGGCACCGCTGTGCAAAAGGCTTATTTACAGAGTCAGCTTTCAGGCTAGCCTAGAAGATAGAACAAACCAAAAAGATCATGAGCATATTCACTTGGTGGCTTTTGCAGTTATCCTGGCTCGAATCAAAACAGAAATCCAAATGATAGGTAGGAGTCAGACATACCACCGGCCTGGTTCCCCGGCACCTCGTGCCTGTGTCAGTGGCCTAAAGGACACGACTAGGAGACGCCTTGGCTCTCTACATCGCCAACTCTCAGGCTTCTTCCCTGCACCCTCTGTCAGGCATCCCCACTTATAGCAGAGAACTGCACATTTGCATGACCGAAGTGACTTCCACACAATCCATAAGCAGGGGGTCAGCTCCAGGGTCAGTCCCACAACCAGAAGAGGATGCTTATGCATAGGACACCCCTCAGAGACCACAGGGTACTCACTGAGTGTATACACGTGAACTGGAAATTTCCCATGTGATGACCCTCTGTGATGACCCCACTGTGATCATCAGTGAGGATGCCCAGCAAAATGAGAGTGACAGAAGGCCTCTTAACCAAGCTACCCTTTATTCAGTAGGTAACAAACCAACTAAACTCACTACCTTAAGAAACAAGGCAGGCAGGTGAGAAATGATAGCTTTAACCAAATGTTGACACTAATCATGAAGGTGATGGACAGGCTAGGAAACTCAGGACAAGAATGAAGGAAATCTACCCAAGGTCATGGGGTATGGATTCAGATCAGGAGAAAATATCAGAATGTGAACCAAGAGGGCTTTGCCCAAGGATACCTAAGGCCTTAGCCACCTCTAAATGAGGGTGGTGTCTCAGTCAGAGGTGGAAACCTGGGCTGTTGCAGCCACGCAGGGTGGGTAGGTTAGCAGCATGCCTGGTCTCTACCCAATCGATGCCAGAGGCACTGCATCTGTTGGCTCTAGAGGGTGCACCATGGAAGGATGTCCTTCTGAATAAATGTTTACGAGAAGTATCTTCTGGGACCTGAAATTAGGAATCCTCACCACTGATATCTGCCTCACACCTAACTTCTTGGTGTCATGTTTAATACTTAGAGTACAGTCCTGGTTGCCCCCAGCACAGCAGGGTCCCTGTCCCTCCATTATCCAGGGATGACAGTACGATTATTAGAATATCCCAGAAGTGTGTAAAGGTTTATAAGACATGAAAATTCTGATGTATATCCTTTCCCGTGCTCCTCCCCAGACCTCAGGAAGCAGTAAAAATGGCATGTGAATCAGCTTATCTTGTAGGTAAGAAGCTCCTCTTGTAGATAAGAAAAACAGGGCTCAGAGGTTGAGTAAACCCAAGGTCCTACACCATTAGGGGGCAGAGCCAAGTCTAAGGGTTCTAATCCCAAGTCCAACGTTCTTTTCCTCACATGCCCCTCAGAAAACCACCAGTGCAAAGTTCAAGTCAGTGGATAGGACTCTCAAGTCCCTCAGCTGTAGAACCATCATCTCACTGACCCTCACGTGGGCAACTGACACTTACCAGGAGGAAGCTGGGCTGCTGCAGGTGAGGGAACGCCATAGCAGCCTCCTGGGGAACGTTGAAAACGGCCACCTGAGGAAACCACTGTGAAAAAACCAAGGCGAAATCTCAACATCTGCCACACGACACTATACTACAGCACAGCCTGTGCTGCCAAGTTTCACGTTTTACAAAAACGCTGTTCTGATGCAGTACGTGGTGGCCAGCTTCAGAGCCAGGTTCGCAGTGGCGAATCTGTAAAGCTTGTACAGCACTTGCTGTGTGGCACGCCTGGTTCTAAGGACCCTCCACGCGTTTCCTCATTTAATACTCAGTGGTAGGCAGAATTTTAAAGATAGCCCTCCAAGAATCAACCAAATGCTCATGCAGGTCCTGTGAAGGAATTCTGCAGATACAATTGAAGTCTCAAGTGGGCGGACCCTAAGCAGTTCCCATTGCCAGCCAATAAGGAAATGGGGACCTTAGTTCTGCAGCCCGAAGGAAGTGGATTCTGCCAGCAACTTGAAGAAGCTTGGAAAGATTTTTCCTGAGAGCCTCTAGGTAACAGCAAAGCCAACCAACACCTTGATTTCAGTCTTGTGATATCCTAAGCACAGAATCCAGCCAAGCCCTCCTGGACTTGACTATAGAACTGTGAGATAATAAACGGACGCAGTCTTAAGCTGCTAAGTTTGTTAAGCAAGAACAGACTATACTTCCTCACAACAATCTGCTGGGCCAATACAGATAAAGAACTAGCAGCAGAGAGGAGGTAACTCACTTGCCCTCACTCAGCAGAGCCAAGACTCTAATATACTCATCTCCTAACACATCTCCCACAGAGACAGGTGGGTGAATCTCCCGAATGTCACCTGTGCTCTATGAGAATGAATGGAGGGGATGAGCAAGCTGGAGGAAGCTTTCAAACAAGCCATCAGAAAATCAGGAGCAACTCTTTAGATTCCCTTCTCTCTGACCACCCAGGTCAGAAACTGAAAATATCCAGACTTGAACAGGAAGGGAGCCTGCCGAGTCCCACTGATGATGGCTTTCCTGGCACAGCTGTGCCCACAGCAAGAGTAAAGGTGCTGAGGTGGCAAATGAAAGTGTATGTGGATGGAGGAAGACTAGATGCAAGGAGGCTGTGAGGCAGTGGAGTTGAAGGGAGATGTGCATCTCTGCTTCTTGGCAATATAAGCATCTTCCAGGTTTTCTTCAATTCTTGATATTAGCTATCAAATTCAGGTGTCTTTTTTAAATGGTTATTTATTTATTTAGAGAGAGCACATGAGCAGAGGAGGGGCAGAGAGAGAGAGAGAGAGAGAGAATCCCAAGCAAGCTCTGCACTTGAACCCATGAACAGCAAGACCGTGACCAGAGCCAAAACCACGAGTGATCAATCAATCAAGCCCAACCGAGCCATCCAGGCACCCGCTATCAAATTCAGTTTCAAGGAAAATGTAAACACTTTGCTCCTGAACCAAGTGGCCAGGAGAACACTGATTAAGATGACCAAAGCAGAAGGATCAAAGCAGCATAAAATCTTGGCCTGTTTGCAAAGGGCAGAGCTTTAGAGATGATGGGGTGGAAGCACCTCCTTCTTAGACGAAGCCTGCATAGGCAGCAGCTTAAGAACTGAGGCCCAGAGGCACCAAAACAAGGAGTATTTCCAAGAGAGGGCAGTGTCTCGTCTGCTCTGTTCTCTAACGCTGCCACAGCCTGGCTGATCCATCACACCCTTGTCCGCTGTGTACCAAGTGTTCCCTTCATCCGCCACTTTACACCCACTTTCTTCAATGGCTGCTTCGGATCCTGTTGGAGTTTCTTCTCAGAGAGGCATCGCCAGTCATTCCAAGCGAATCACACTACTGCCAAGGCCTCCCTTTGGTTGCGCTCTGAGAAGCAGAGTATGTTCCCAGAGTATGCTCACAAGTATCCTGTTAAGTGAGCATGGGAGCTCCATATTACAGAAGACGAAACTGAGGCTCACAAAGGTCGGTCCACACAGGGAGGAAGAGTCAGGCGAGAATCCACACCCGGCTCTTCCTCCCACACAGCCTGTGGAGCCCAAGGCTCAACTTTCACTTGAACCTCTCCTTCCGCCAACCCGTCAACGAACGTTAACCAAGCACCCACCAGGACCGGGTGTGCGAGGCGCGCGAGAAGGTGGCACGAGTGCGCAGCCCAGGAAGACGGCATGAGCGCACAGCCGAGCCCTTGGCTTCCCAGCCTGCCCGCCCGGCCGGGGGCAGAGCTACCGGCGCCGGGCCTAAGGCCTGCGGCTCGCGTAGAAACGGAAATGACTTAGGCGGAGGTCCGGAAGGGGGGGGGGGGCGGAACGCGGGGGCCGTCCCGCACGCGGCCCCAACCACTCACCTGTGGGACCCATAAAGTCGCCCGCCTAAGGGACGGAGACCGCCATTCGGCTACCCGGCGCCGAAATGTCGTCATCAAGCTGCGCTTGGCGTCACGCCTCCCCTGGCCTGGCGGGAAACGCACCGCTACCTCTGCGAGCAGTTACCTCAAAGGGCGCGTGCGCAGAGTGAAGGCCGGCGGGGTTTATGGGTTACACCTCCGGATGCGCGTGTGCAGCGGGGGCAGCTGTGTCCCTTAGCCCAGAGTTCCGTGTGCCTTGGAAGGAGCGCGCGTGCGCCTGCTAAAGAGAAGCCGTTTATTAAGGTCCTGGAAGCGCGCCCTCTAATGGGGAACTGGAGCGGAAAAATCATACACTGTGCATTGACTGACCTTCTTACGATAGACGTTTATTGAGCGCCTTCAATATGCCAGGCACTGCCCTGGGTGCTGCTGCCCAAGCGAGAACGACCAATGCGGCCCGACCCTGATGGCCCAGAAACGGGTTTCTGAGGTCCGCCACGGCATCCCCTACGCCTAACACGTCTCCCTGTTGTGGGATCATTGAGTGCGACCCTCAAAAAAGAATTCTTGAGGTGATCCGTGCAACTTAGTAAGTTCATTTAGGTAGCACGATACAGGACTTTGTGGGCCGAAAGAGCTGCATTTTTGCTGTATGAAGCTAGTGGTTATATGCTTAGTGTTCAGGGGGGAGAGGACGTGCAGGCAGTATAGATCATAAATGTCTTCTTGCAATTTCTACTCCTAAAACTACTGTCACAAGATTTCTCTGGTGCTTATCATTCAGTTCGGTATTAACTATCGATGAGACATACAGGCAGTCATGAGACCCTTTAAGAATGTAGCAACCAGTACTTATTTGATCCTTATCAAAACTATGCAGGCTATCAGCTTTCTGAGCTAAAGATGAACATTTTTCTGCTTTTATCCCTCATCATCCCGCAGGTAAATTCTGCGGATCGAACGACGGAGAGGAGACAAACCGGTTTGCGCCCTCTGCTGTAGGGCTGCGGGGCAGGCCAGGCGGTAGCGCTGCAGGGAGAGAAGCGACCGGCGGAGCCAGTAGAAGGCGCTGTGGGAGCTGCCGGAGGGGCCCGGCGGAGGCGGGGTCAGAGGAGGGAGCGCGGCGGGGCGGGGCGGGGCGCTCGTCTTCCCGCTAGCCGGGTACATGGCGGCCCCGGGCGCGGGCCCCGGGCCGGGAGCACCCCCGGGGCTGGAGGCGGCCCTGCAGAAGCTCGCGCTGCGGCGGAAGAAGGTGCTGAGCGCCGAGGAGATGGAACTTTACGAGTTGGCGCAGGCGGCGGGTGGCGCCATAGACCCCGACGTGTTCAAGTGAGCGCGCGCGGGTGGGGAGTGCGCGCTCATCCTACCCCCCCAGACACCCCTGCTCCCCCGCCCGGGCCTCTGATCTGGAGGAGCCCCCCACCCCCACCCCGCCCTTTTCGGACCCCTTTGAGCGCCCAGAGTAGAGTTGGGGTCTTGAGGGAAGTGGCCTTCCTGAGCCTGGGCGAGGAAGGCTCACTGGCCACCGCGTGTGTTCTCTCCAGGATCCTGGTGGACCTGCTGAAGCTGAACGTGGCGCCCCTCGCTGTCTTCCAGATGCTCAAGTCCATGTGTGCTGGGCAGAGGCTGGCGAGCGAGCCCCAGGACCCTGTGGCCGTGTCTCTGCCCACATCGAGCGTCCCGGAGACCCGAGGTCAGAGCTGGGCCCGGTGCTCCCTGCCCCTGTGACTCAGGAGGCGGGTGGCAGGGGAGGCACGTGGGCGGTGCCAGACACAAGGTGGGCTTGGTCCTGAGTGGCCTGGCCTTACTGTGCGTCTTGTCCCAGGACCCACAGGGACTGCCCAAGGGCTCGCCTTTTGGTTTCCAGTCCCCAGTTTCGTTTCTTTGCTACCCTTTGCTACATATGCAAGTCCAGATCAGGTGGTCGCAAAGTGGGTGTCCAGGGTGGCCAGCAGGCTAAGCCTCATGTGGGATTCTGCCTCCTTCCTTGGGTAGAAATGCTTTCATTCCACAAACACGGGAACAAGGTGGCTTTGGTTCCTGTTCTCACGGTGTGTACAGCCTCCAGGAAAGTGTTCAGGGAGCGGGGCAGGCAGAGGTCTTACTGCCACCCCTTAGCCTATACCCCATCTGGGCCCAGGTGCTGCCCAGGAGTCTAGCCAGCTGAGCGTTCTTCCTCGGATTGCAGGACGGGTCATCATGGCAGCCCCTGGCTGCCCTAGACACGCAGGGTGCAGAGGCCTGAGTGGGCACCGCACTGGGCTCAAGTTTGAGGGGCCTCCTCACTCTCGAGAGGCATGACTGGGGGATAAGCAGGTGCCCATGACAAAGGTGTCACAGTGGAGCTCCAGCTGCATCCTCCTGGTGTGTCGCATCTGCTCCCAGTTTCAGAAACAACCTGAATGCTTGGCCAGAAGCATTCGGGCACTCACAGACATCCTGAGAAGGGGCCGATGTTCAGGTGGGGGGCAGGCTGGGTCCCTGTGGGAGGGAGTGCCAGGGCCCTGGGTACCCACGCCCCCTTTCCTGAGAGGCCCTGGGCACTGGAGCGCAGGCTTCCTTACTGATCCACGCTCTGTCTGCTCTCTTTGTGTCTCTCTCTGACCTCCAGAGGCCTCCTTTCTCTCTGCCAAGAGCTGTAGTCCCCCTGCAAGGCCCTCCTTTTCCTCGGCCCCGCGGCCTGCGGCCTCTCCGGTTCTGCTCCACGGCCCAGCTGCCACGCACTCGCCTCTCTCTCCAGGGCCCCCCGGTTCCCTCCGGTTCTCTTGCTGCCTGTTCTCTCCTTTTGCAGGTTGCGTTTACTGGTTTATCTCTGGGGGTTGGTGCTCTTTCTTGTTTCTGTGGAAACTGCTGTGGCCCCTATTCGAGAGTCAGAGCAACTTGGAGATGAACTGCCAGGGCAGGACCCTATGGGCCATCCCTGTTACACAGCTTAGGGATTGGGGACACAATTTCAGATCTTGGTTTATTAGAGACCACTTGCAGTACTGCTGGAATGGGACCAACGCCCCCTGCCCCCAGAGGCCAATTCTGCCAGGTGTGACTTGTGCTCTGTAGAGGTGCCCTCACCCCGAGAGGAGGGCAACAGGCCGAGGGGCAGGAGAGCCTTTACTTTGCTGTAGAGAGGGAAGCCTTAGGTGTGAGAAACACCTTGGTTGCTTAGATGCTGTCACCTGACAGGTAGCCTAGAGGGTAAGATGTGATTGTCCTTTCCTGCCTGTTTCCTGAGCTGAGGGTACCTTCCAGGCATTGCCCGGTGTGGTGAGGCTGGAGGCCCAGAGCCAGGGGCGTGTGAGGGCCTGAGATCCCACAGATGCCCTGGCTGTGCT
Source organism: Panthera leo (assembly GCF_018350215.1). Lineage (NCBI taxonomy): Eukaryota > Metazoa > Chordata > Mammalia > Carnivora > Felidae > Panthera > Panthera leo. The sequence continues at coordinate 29,158,881 of NC_056690.1, read as the reverse complement.
CTCCGTATCCTTTCCCACATCACCTACCTCGCTGTTCTAGGTGCCACCTGAAACTCGGCATGGGGAAGGGCCAAGGGGCAGGTCAGGGTAGAGCCAGTAGACTACAAGGCTGAGTTGAGGAATCAGTGGGGAGAGGGAGGGAGAAACTGGGAATGGAGCCCTCCTCTTTCAAGGGGGTGTTGCTGCTTGCTCACCCAGTGACTGGGTGCCAGGCTGGCTCTCAGCGCTGAGGGCTCAGGGGGGCTGTGAGATGGACAGGTCCCCCTTCCAGTTTGGGAGATGGCTAGATACACCAATGGTGACAGAGACAGGAGGAAGCCAGTGTAGCCAGCCTTGCTGGAGCAGCGAGGGTTACGCAGGCTCAGAGTCCTGTTGCCCTGCAGCCCTTTGAGGTAGGAGTAGTGGGGAGCGCTCCAGCCTGAGATGCGGGCCCAGGTCACTGGTGGGAGCAGGCCTGAGCTTGGAGGGGAGAGGTGGGAAAGGGAGGGCGGAGAGCCCAGAGGTGGAGTGGGTTTGCTTTGGTGCTCAGAGCACTGACATAGAGGGGCTCGGAGAGAGGTGGGGAAGAAGCCCCAAGCATAGGGACAGGAGTGGCGTGGAGTGCTGGGCCCCACAGGGTTTTCTCAAGTGCTTATGCCTTGGGTCTGCTGGGTTGGGCAGCCAGTGGCCAGGATATGAGGACATAGAGGTCCTGGGGAGATGCCCAGTGAGGGTAGAGGGCAGCCTGGAGAGGGGGTTGGTGGGGAGGCAGTGGAGGGGAGTGGGGCACATGAGGGGCCATGCCAGGAGTGTGCTGTGGCCAAGAGGCAGAGGCCATCAGAGATCAAGAGCTCTGAGGCCACATGTTGCAGAATCTGTCTGTCCACACAGACCTTGGGCAGAATCTGAGGTAGAAAAAAATGAGGAGAGTTGTCAGAGTGATCAGTTGGGGGACTGTGGTGGCCTAGGATCATGATGGGGGTTTGGGGCTGTTAGGGCTCGCTGGCCTTAGGTTTCCCACAGAATTGGGGTGGCAGCTGCTGCAGACCAGGGGCTGGAGGCCCGCCCAGGAGTTTGATCTGGTAAGCTGCAGCATGCACAGCATCCAGGTGGCCTGTGGGGACTGTCACTGACAAGCTCATCCATTCCTGGCTCTACTAGGCAGAACACGGGGAAACAGAAGACCCTAAGAGCACAAAGAGGGTAAATGCTTGTCATGATGAGGGTGTGGTCACCAAGGAAAAATAAAATTCGGTCGAGTGTTCTCTGCTGAGGTTTAGGGAAACTGTATGCTTTAAAAAGATGTTCCTCTGGAATGTGTAAGATGAAGTTTGGTATGCAGAAGCTGTGAGCCCTACACAGCTGCGCTGTCCAATACAGGAGCCATGGGCCCCCCAGGGCTTGCGGCTGAGACTCACTGCAAGTTTAAGTATACACCAGACACCCAGATGCCAGAGAACTGGAACAAAAAGAATACCTCACAAGTAATTTTCATATCGATTACATGCTGAAATGGTAATATTGCACATTTTAGGTTAATTAAAATACATGATTTACATTAGTTTCCTGTTTCTTTTTACTTTTTTTTTTTTTTTTTAACATTTATTTATTTTTGAGAGAGAGAGAGACAGAGCTCAACTGGGGGAGGGGCAGAGAGAGAGGGGGACACAGAATCCAAAGCAGGCTCCAGGCTCTGAGCTGTCAGCACAGAGCCCAACACAGGGCTCCACCCCCCAAACCATGAGATCATGACCCGAGCCGAAGTCGGACACCTAACTGACTGAGCCCACCCGGCCCCTCCCCCACTTTTTACTTTTTAATGTTGCTACTGGAAAATGAGTTACATGTGGTTCACATCATATTTCTGTTGGGACAGCGCTGCTCCAGAACAATTGTACTTTGCCTGAAACACTGAGTCAGGGCTGTATGTACCGCATGTGTGCAGGAGAGGGTCACATCTCCTAAGAAGCACAGGCCCAGTTAAGGGTCAAAAGTGCATGTATGCATGTCCATGGTGCACATCAGTCTTTGTCATTATGTCTGTATGTGTTCTGGAAGCACTGATTAAGCCACTCCTGTGTGCTCAGCCAGAGAGGGCGGCAGGACTGGCTGGTGGGTGTAGACCTTCTGGTGGGCTCTCGAGTAGCAGTGATAGGTGGTCCTGGCTGCACGCTCACCCTGGCCACCAGACCTTGCCAGCCAGCCTTGAGGATATCAGGGCACTTGCTATGCTGCCTCACCCCCTTGTTCTTTTCCTTCCTCACACACACATCCAGTGTCCGCTTACGGCCCCTCACTAATATTTGACCGCAGGGGCCCCACCGGCCCATTTGAGCACGAGGGAGTGCTCCCACCATGCAGGAGAAAGGCCACTCCCGGGGAACATGGGCAAGATGGGAGCAGCTTCTCACATTCTGGGCTTTTTGTCAACCCTTGATCCCCCCGCACCTCTGCCAACAGAGCTTGCAGGGGATGGGGAGTTGGGATCACATGGGCCACACCAGAGTTAAATGGTTCAGTGGGTCCCGCTGGGGCGGGCCAGCTCCCCAGCTGCAGGGGGTGTGTTTAGGGTTGCCTTTGGGGTTTTGCTTCATCTGGGGTTGGGGGCGGTTCGGGCAGGTATTAGGGGTAGGAGGAGCACCAACTTTTTAACACCGTGAGCCAGGCTGTTTTTAACCTTCAGTGCTCATTGTCTTTGACACCCGTGAGGGCTCCTCAGGCATCGGGCCTGGGGGCATGTCACTGCCACCCACCCTAGCCTATAATCACCCTTGGCTCAGTCCTGCCCTCCAATCCATCGGACCCTAACTACCCCATTGCAGGGAGCTGGGGCAGGTAAGACCGGTTGCAGAAAGTCCCCTGCTGTGTCCAGGACAGAGCAGGTCTGTCCACTGACAGGCCCTCACACCATTCTCCTCAGACCAGAATGCCTCCCCAGCTCTGCAGGAGGCCTAAGTGGGTCTCTCCACTAACTGAGAGCATGTGATTCCTGAAGGTTCCAAGAATTGCAGAGCTCGATAAACGGTTAGATGGTTTTCTTAATGGCTCAAATTTACATTGGTGTCTTATTTCCAGGGTTTGTCAGCCTCATCAAGGTTAAAAATGAACATTATTTGCTATTTTCTCCTTTCCTCTCATCCTGGAGTTTCCAGAAGGGCCCTGGTCATTATACTGAGGGGGAGAGGAAATTCAGATATATGGCAGGGTGAAGAAAAGCTGCATTCAGACCCGGGCCCACGTCTGAGACCCACACTGCCATTTTGAGGGTGGCCTATGCTTGAGCTATATTTTCAGGTCCTTCAGGGGCCCTGGGCCTAGTCTGTAGGATGCCTAAGCATGCAGGGGTAGGCCAGGTGCTACAGATGAGTTATGCCAGTCTGGCCAGGCCTGGAGAGGGACATGGCCTCATAGCTGACCAGCAGGTTGGGAGCTGTAGAGTGGCGGGGCTCGTGCACTCACAGGAGACAGGATCCTTGCCCACTGACCAGTCAGCGGGAACCAGAATATCAGAATGTGTAACCGGAAAAAGGAAATGTGTGGTGACGGTTCTCTACTTTTGTTTTTTCCATGAACCACTGGCGGGCTGAGTTGGCCCAGCTTCACCCCACCACATGCCCTTGGCCCTCTGTAACGTGTTATTACATCTCCATTGAATCAAACCTGTGCAAGCCCAGGGAGGCAGGGCAGGGGAAAATCTGAGCTGTGGAATTCCAAGCAGTGGCACCATGGTAACCCTTTCCACCCCACTAGGCAGCAAAGACCCCCTGTTGTTCCCTGGGGAGGAGCTGTTCAGAAATGCTCTTAGGAAGGGCTGTCCTATCTCTGTAGGAGTCCTGGGGAGAAAGTAGTGTCAGAGAGGATGGAAAGGGAGTCTGATGTCTTGAAGAAGCCAGGATCTGCAGTGTCACAAATGTAGGTGCCTCCCCTTGTTCCAGGTGACAAATGGTGAACCAGGAGTGACTCAACATGCCCCCAAGAAATTCATGGTGTCTTTTCTCCAAAAACCCACATGTCCCCATTGCAGGCTGTTTATTTGACTAAGAACTGACATTAAGGTTGAGGGTCAAACATGGGACGCATCCCCTGGTCAGAGTCTGCAGGATGGACCCTGCCAGGCTGGAGCAGAGAGGAGCCCTGGCTGGGGAAGGCCCAGTGGGGAGGGACTGTGACCCAGGGGGTGAGCCTGCTCCCTGGGCGCATTTTGTGCCTCCTGGTGTCCTCTCAGTCTTGTGAATGCTGTCAACATCCTGAATTCCTTTAGAATAAAGTTTGGCCCAAGTGTGATTACAGATCTTCCGGTCTTCACAGAAAGAGGGGAAGGTAAGTAAATTACAAGTCAAGGGATATCTGCACCAGTGGTCTCCATCTGAATGTGACTACCTGTGGTCAGGGCAAGCTTCCTCTGAGCAGTCAAGCCTCAGCATGAAGCCAGTCACAGGATCCTGGAGCTGAACTTGAGAGCAAGAGGCTTGACCAGCGAAAGTTTGCAAAATACTTTGAGGTAGTCAGGGAAACGCCTGAGGGAAAGATTCCAAGGTCCAAATGCAAAAGCCTGACTTCCATTCTTGATGGATGTGCTTCCAGCAGTTCAGCTGTGGGTGATCTGGAGCAGGGAGCGCCAGGGGAGGCTTCAAAGTGGTGGCCCTGGTGGCGAGCCCTCCTGTGCTGCTGGTGGTCGGGCGATTCCTTACACTCTCCAGGGCAGGAGTCAACCGGCTGAGCTCACCTTTCCCTAAATGGGCCTTGCGGACTTTCCCCATTGTTCCTCGTGCTGCTTCTGTCCTAGGACCTATGCTCCAGGGCCTCTTGCACTCTGTCGAGGACTTCTCTTGGATGTGCCCTCTCCAGGTGGTCCTCAGCCTCAGGGCTCAGAGCTGAGAGGATCCCTGGCTGAAAGGTCGGACAGAGATGTACCAGACGTAATGTGCAAGGAACACAAATGTAGTAGGTGTGCCGACTGTGGAGTTTGCCCTGGTTCCTAACAATTGTGTTCTGCGTCCGCTCAGGGAGAAACAAAGGCAGCACGGCTCTGGGTGGAGGCCCAGCACTGGCAGAACGTGGCGGCCGGGAAGGATCCAGCCAAAGAATGCCCCGACAACCCAGTGCTACCAGGCTGCCGAAGGGGGGCGGGCCGGGGAAGAGCCCCACTCGGAGCAGCACCTGAGACGGGCAGACTTCTCACGCCACCCAGCTGTGGGCTCCACCAGCCTCCTAGCAGAGGCTACGTGTGGTTTCCTCCGGTTGGTAATAAAGCTTTGTGAAAAACCGAGGGTCCATCCAAGCTGTTTTCTATCACCTTTTGAATACATTAAGGCTCAAAGATTGAGAATCAGTTTTGCATTGTGGGCCTAGATGTACTGCAGCTGAACGTAACAACCAACTGACCTAAACCAGTGGTTTCACCCTACTATACCTTATTTTCAGGTCATACAGAAAAATCTCTGTATGGTTGGCCCATGAACAAATGGGGGTCAGGGGCACCAACCCCTGCATAGTTGAAAATCCCAGCGTAACTTTTGACTCCCCAGAACTTAACTACCAACAGCCTACTGTTAGTAGGAAGCCTTACTGTTAATATACAGTCAACTAACACATCTTTTACGTATGTATTATAGACTGTATACATACACTATATATATCATATACTATTATATACTGTATTATACTCTAGGAAACTGGAGAAAAGAAAATCGTAAGAGAAATACATTCACAGTACCATGCTGTAAAAAATCCACATAGAAGTGACCTGCACAGTTCAAACTCTTGTTACTAAAACTTTTTTTTTTTTATTATTTTTTTTAACGTTTATTTATTTTTGAGACAGAGAGAGACAGAGCATGAATGGGGGAGGGTCAGAGAGAGAGGGAGACACAGAATCTGAAATAGGCTCCAGGCTCTGAGTGGTCAGCACAGAGCCTGACGCGGGGCTCGAACTCACGGACCGTGAGATCATGACCTGAGCTGAAGTCCGACGCTCAACCGACTGAGCCACCCAGGCGCCCCTACTAAAACTTTTATAAATGCACGTCAACATGTTTCGCTAAAGAGAAAGGTGCAGTGCTTTTGCCGAGACCATTCCCAGGGTAGAGCTGCAAGGGTCTGAGGGTGGAGTGGAAATGCTGTCTTACAGGTTACGTGCACAGTAAAGTCAAAGATGAACCGTAATCTAGAGCTCACCCTGTGACTGTGAATGCCATGGACAATCCAATAAAACTCCAACACCCCCCCCCCCGCCCCTGCCGAATGTCCTCACCCTACACATTTGACCCACAGCATTAAGGACTTTGTGGACAGCCCCCTTCCATGGACCTCAGGTGTTCAAACTCCAGTTCCAAACTTACACATTAGTCACCATGTGCCATCAACAGAGAAACCTGAAAAATTGCAAATTCAATTGAAAGCCTAACTCAGTTTCGCTAGAATCTAGGAAATCTTTGTGCTTTGGAACCTCAATTTGGAAATAACTGTTTTCCCCAGGTCATGCAGATCATGTCAAGTATGCACTGGCTCCCTACAGATGTAGGTAGTGCTGTACACAACTCACAGTGCAGCCCAGGACAGCTTTCCACACGGCCTGACAGGCCTTGGGGTCCCACCCATCTGTGCAGTCGCATGAGTGCATCCCAAAGGGGCATCACAACAGACCGAAGTTTCATACAGAAACTTTAATTGGAAACAACTGAAAACCACCTGTGCTGCAGGGTGGCAAGAGAGAGAGGGAGAGAGGAATGCCTGCCAGCCATGTCCCCATTCAGTATTCTTCCCCTTCTTCAGCCTCTGCTTCCACGGAATCCACACCCACCTCTTCATAATCTTTCTCCAGAGCTGCCAGGTCCTCCCGCGCCTCGGAGAACTCCCCTTCCTCCATGCCTTCCCCCACGTACCAGTGCACAAAGGCTCGCTTTGCATACATGAGGTCAAACTTATGGTCTAGGCGGGCCCAGGCCTCGGCAATGGCGGTAGTGTTGCTCAGCATGCACACGGCCCGCTGCACCCTGGCCAGGTCCCCTCCGGGAACGACAGTCGGGGGTTGGTAGTTGATGCCCACCTGCCAGAGAAGGGGAAGAAAACAGTCTGTGAAACTTGTGTCAAACCCAGAAGTGGTAGCTGCTTTCATGGAAACAAAAGACATGCAGGTGCCTTCTTTGTGCCCGGCAAGGTGTCAGGTGAGCAGGGTGCTGGTTTCCAGACCAGCAAAACTGGGGAAAGGAGCCCTGGCTCCCGGCTCAGTCCCAAGTTGCTTGAAGGGCTGTGTCCCAGCAACTGAGACATGTGACAGGTGCTCAGGCAACAGGGCTGTTTCTTCTAAAAGGGGACACTGCTTTGTATTCCTCATGTTATTTTCCCCATAGGCTTCTACAAGATGGGGATTCATTTCTGGAGCTGAAACCTTTTCCACTCGATTCAGAGTACTATGGTTGTTATCACCAGGGGAGATCGTACCCCCGCGGTCTCCTACCAAATGAGCCAGCCTGTGCATAACAGGGCGACAGGCACACCCTCAGGTCCTAGGACTGTTGCTACTACTGCAACAGGAGGTGGCCTATGTGTGTGCTAAGTAGGAGAAAGGGGGTGATATTCGAGGGCTGGGTCCAAAAGGGGAGGCATTCTAAGTTTCCAAACCAGGAGACAACACGACCAGAGGTTTGGGCAGGGATACACAGGGTCAGTTAGAGCTGGGGTCGGCAAACTTTGTCTATAAAGAGCAAGACAGGGACGCCTGGGTGGCTCAGTTGGTTAAGGTGTGCAACTTCAGCTCAGGTCGTGATCTCACGGCCTGAGTTCGAGCCCCGCGTCGGGCTCTGTGCTGACAGCTCGGAACCTGGAGCCTGTTTCAGATTCTGTGTCTCCCTCTCGCTCTGACCCTCCCCCCGTTCATGCTCTGTCTCTCTCTGTCTCAACAATAAAAATAAACGTTAACAAAAAAAAGAGCAAGACAGCACATATTCTAGGCTGGGTGGGCCACATGGTCTCTGTCACAATTGCTTAATTCTCTCTTTGGAGCACAAAAGCAGCCACAACGAGACACCAATGAACAGGTGTGGGTGTGTCCACATAAAACTCTACATGGCTGGTCTGCCAACTGTGCCGATCCCTGAACCCAGAATAGGAAGGGCTAGTGAAGGACCCGCTGCAGCAAGCCCACCAGAAGCAGTAAGGTCTGAGCCAGCTAGGCGGCATGGAAAGCAAGGCAGAGGGAAGCACATTTTCCCAGATGGAAAGCATCGACAGTTTAGCGTCCAAGTACTGGACAAAGCTGAAGAGCTACAGCAAGTTTCCTATTCTGTATCAGATGGAAGACTGGCACAAACTGTGTTGGAGGCAGCCTCTGTCCAAACTTGCCAATCTTACTAACAGAGAAATGAGTATGTTGCCATTTCTTCCGAAAACATCCATGACCATTTTTCGTTAAATCAAATGCTGCATGGGACATTTAGGTTTGGTTTTAATTTCCTTATGCCTGAAGAATGACGTGGGATTTAGGAACACTGATGTTTATAGTGATACCCCGATTTCATATATCCACATAAATTGTCAAAATGCCCTTGAAAATTGCTACATTTCTAAGTCCAAACTATTTTTCCCACACTAATTCTTTCACCCAGAAGCGGCAACAAAAATCCTTCCCCAAACTTTCTGTTCTGTTAAAAAAGAAAATTCTCACACAGATACACAATGTGATAACTCAGGAAGGGAGTTCAAATGGCACCACTGAATAAATTATCACTCTGGCTCACTAATTTGTGACCAAGGGGCTGGCTGCCATGGAACAGGGCATCCCCTACAAAGGGCATGCTGTGCTTGGTCGGCTGCCTGCTGACCGGGAACACCACTCAACATCACCCAGTCCTACCTTAAATCCAGTCGGGCACCAATCCACAAACTGGATGGTGCGCTTGGTCTTGATGGTGGCGATGGCTGCGTTGACATCTTTCGGGACCACGTCCCCCCTGTACAACATGCAGCAGGCCATATACTTGCCGTGCCGAGGGTCACACTTGACCATCTGGTTAGCCGGCTCAAAACAGGCATTGGTGATCTCGGCCACAGACAGCTGCTCGTGGTACGCCTTCTCCGCTGAGATGACCGGGGCGTAGGTGGCCAGGGGGAAGTGGATGCGGGGGTAGGGGACCAGGTTGGTCTGGAATTCCGTCAAGTCCACGTTCAGGGCCCCATCGAATCGCAGGGAGGCCGTGATGGAGGACACGATCTGCCCGATCAGGCGATTAAGGTTGGTGTACGTGGGCCGCTCGATATCCAGGTTGCGCCGGCATATGTCGTAGATGGCTTCGTTGTCCACCATGAAGGCACAGTCAGAATGCTCCAGGGTCGTGTGGGTGGTCAGGATGGAGTTGTAGGGCTCCACCACGGCCGTGGACACCTGGGGGGCCGGGTAGATGGCAAACTCCAGCTTGGACTTCTTGCCGTAGTCCACCGACAGCCGCTCCATGAGCAGGGACGCAAACCCAGAGCCGGTGCCGCCCCCGAAACTGTGGAAGATGAGGAAGCCCTGCAGCCCCGTGCACAGATCCACCTGAGAGAAACCAGAGACCGCGAGTCAGTGCCCGCGGAAGCCACACCGCCGACCTCCAACAAGCCACGCTCACTTCTTTGCCTCTGCGGGATGATCACACATTCAAATCGTCCACAGTGCACGTGCAGGACGCTCAGGAGCAAAGCAAGGCAGACGTTAGAGATGTACGGACGCACTGAAGCCACACGTGAAGGGAAACGTGGACTCAAGATTCTGGCCTGGGGTTTTGCCAGAGCGACCTCCTGGTCGCAATCCCTGCATACCCTCCCGTCCGGGGCAACGTCCACAGGAAGCCTTCTCGGCACCCCCTTACCAGTTTTCGGATCCGGTCCAGGACCAGGTCGACGATCTCCCTGCCGATGGTATAATGGCCTCTGGCGTAATTGTTGGCTGCGTCCTCCTACCCGGTGATCAGCTGCTCTGGGTGGAAGAGCTGCCTGTAGGTCCCTGTGCGCACCTCATCTACAAAGAGGACACGTGGGCCGCAGGGCTTCAAGCCCGTTGTTAACTCACCAGGAGGGGTGGGTTTGGGGACCGTCGGGATCTACCAAGCACGTGCCGTTCCTCGCGGTCGGCAGCATCAGGGTCTCGTAGAAAACGTCTCTGCGTAACACGCAGACCACAACAGCAATCTATGGCTCAGCAGGTAAAGTCAAGTGGAGGTACAAAGTCCAATCTGACTGGTCCTCAAAGGAGGGAAACCACTCACACCCGCACACCGGTGACTCTGCACGTGCATACATATGTCCTCCTACCCACAGCTACCTCAAAGAGTGTAACTAAAAAATCGCTTACATGCTAGACAGTCACCAGGTCAGCATGACTTTGGCCGGCCAGTCCCATCAGGGCACCCTCTGTGGCCTGCCTCTCACAGGCTTTAGGGTGACATCCTGTCTTCCCCTGGGTGGCCACTGAAAGGTGCTCTCTCCTTGCAGCTCTCCCTGGCAACCACTTCAGCCTTCTAATCTGGAGGAAGCCAACGAATGTTCTCTACTTACCTTTCTGTCAGATGCAGGTCAAGATTCTCACGCAGCAGCATCTTGGTGTGCGCAGCGTTAAGGAGGGACCAGTGCCTGGGCACCCCGCAGGTGGAGTCTACACAACCACCTGCCTGGGGCTGAGGCGGCCACGAGTGAATCTATTACCAGCCTATGTTTTTCCTGTACGTTAGGTTCTCCTAACTTAGGAGCCTCAGTTTCTCACCCGATGTAGCCACAGGCGTGTACTTGTACACCCCGTCCTTTCTGCAGAAAGGATTCAAAGGAGCACAGGGGGCATGGAGGGGGCTTCAGGGAGGCTCTCCCACTCTCCCGGGAAAGCCGCCCAAGTGCCCGAGCACCTACCGACCACGGTGGGCTCCAGGTCCACAAACACCGCTCTGGGCACATGCTTGCCAGCCCCAGTCTCGCTGAAGAACGTGTTGAACGAGTCATCCCCACCACCGATGGTTTTGTCACTTGGCATCTGACCATCGGGCTGAATTCCATGTTCAAGGCAGTACAGTTCCCAGCAGGCATTGCCGATCTGGACACCTGCCTGCCCCACGTGGATAGAGATGCACTCGCGCTGGGAACCAGAACACAAACGTTGAGATCCCCTTGTCTTCAAGGGAACCAACACTATACGGCATGGAAACCATATTAACACACACATCTATATGTACTTCACATTGTCTATGGCTTTCCCAGACCTTTCCCAGAAGGCTTATGTGACCCTTTTCAAGTCCCTATGAAAACTGAGGTGCTCTAAACCACCCGAGCTACTAAGTGCCGGACTTAGCCCCTACACAAAAGCGTTTGCTACCATACACGTAATGTCAATGGTAAACGCCACACCGTACAGTCACATACAGCCACAGTTATTCTCTAAAGAATATAGCTACTAGTTTCTGATGGTGTCCTGTCCAAAGAGAATGTAACAACTAATAGATCAGGGAAGGAAGAGTGGACTTGGACACAGGTCACCATGGCCCAGGTGCCAGTGGTCACCATATGTGTGTCATCCATCTACCCATCTACAGCTACCCTCTATTTTCTCCACCCAGGGCTGTGCTCAGGGAGGCTGACCCATCTGGACTGCATGAAAGGGGCTTCCTTGCACCTGGCTTCTGGTTGCATTAGCCAAGGCAGGCATCAGCAAGAGACTGCGAGGTTAGAGGACAGTGTGGTCAGGGTGCTCACTTCCTGGCTCCCACCCTGCCGGACTGCCATGGGCTCCCTGAGTGTGTTTATCAAGGCCACAAACTTTCAGCAGTCAGTGTTCTTTATAAAGCCACCTTCTCAACTTCTAGTAACCACTCCCTTCACCTCAAGGCTAGGAGTTAATGGCAACCAGGCATCACAAATGGTAGGACACTACACTGTCCTTTGGTGGTTTCCTTAGACTCAAAGTACCTATTTTTTGACTGTATCATATCTTTCCCGCCATAAACATAACTGTACAGTCATTAATCATTTGTTCTATTTTAGACACCGTATCCTCACAAATACATAGAGGAGATCAAATAAAATTCAAGGTGTCCCACCTACCCTAAATCCTAATATACAATACCAAGAACTTGAAGTCCTGTTTTTAAGTTTGGCAGGTAATTTTTTTTTCTTATTTTTAAGGTCTGTTTATTATGGAGAGACAGCACAAGCAGGGGAGGGACAGAGAGAGGAGGAGACAGAATCCGAAGGAGGCTCCAGGCTCTGAGCTGTCAGCACAGAGTCCGACACGGGGCTCGAACCACAGACCGTGAGATCATGACCCGAGCTGAAGTCGGACGCTTAACCGCCTGAGCCAGGTGCCCCTGAAGTCCCGTTTTTGTTTTTTTTTTTTTTTTTAACTTTTTTTTTTTTTTTTTTTTTTGGGACAGAGAGAGACAGAGCATGAACGGGGGAGGGGCAGAGAGAGAGGGAGACACAGATTCGGAAACAGGCTCCAGGCTCCGAGCCATCAGCCCAGAGCCTGACGCGGGGCTCGAACTCACGGACCGCGAGATCGTGACCTGGCTGAAGTCGGACGCTTAACCGACTGCGCCACCCAGGCGCCCCTGAAGTCCCGTTTTTTATTACACAAACACCAACTCTCCAATTAGGGGCATAGAGATTCACGTAACGCCACAATACCCTAAGAATCCCTCCCAGAAGGAACTATTATTCACTTGCAGAAAGAACTTCTCCAATGACAAGGAATGCACTCCTTCAGAGAAGAAATTCATCAACACTCTGGGAAGTCTTTTGGAATCCACACAATCACACCATTTACAGATCAGTATTATTCATTTTGCCTTACTTATATCCAGGCAGCCTATGCTTCACAGGATGCCTGCTTTAGTTTTCTACGGACTCAGCCCTAGTATGATCACAGTAAGCTCTGTACCCTGAGAAAATCCCTCAGTTTTTTCTTTTACAAAATGGGGGCTGGTGTGCTACATGATCTGCAAGGCCACTTCCATCTGATTATCCAATGAAACTAATGAAAAGCAGTCAGAAAAATCATTCCTAGCTTTCAACAGAAAGCCATTCAAAATTCATCACCAACCTCACCTGGATCATTAAAATTTTACCTTACTTTACTCAGCCTTATCTTCATCCTCTTTCTTTTCAAGCTCCGGTCCAACTGCTCTCTTCATATTCTTGGCAGATTGCTTTGTTCCCTACGTACCCAGAAGCTTCAGCTTCCAGACAGCAAATGCGCAGACCTTTCTGCTCTCTTCCTCCTGTCAATTGTTTCTACTGATCCCCTACCCGCTAACAGTCCTCAAAGTAATCACCGGCCTTCTCAGGCCACTAGAGATCCACAGACCTCTTCAGGGTAATTGGAAATTAAAGCGATTTCACAGTAGGACTACTGAGATAACCAGCCCTTTTCACCGTGTTCACATTTCACCGTGTTCACTGATGGTGCATAATCAAACAGTGGGTAAAACTGGGGTGCTTGGGTGCCTCAGTCAATTAAGCATCCAACTTCAGCTCAGGTCATGATCTTACCATTTATGAGTTTAAGCCCCGCACTGGGCTCCGCACTGACAGTGCAGAGCCTGCCTGGGATTCTCTCACGCTCTCTCAAAACAATAAACTTAAAAAAAAAGGGGGGGGGGTAAAACTGTTAATGCCCTAGTACAAATCAAGGTAGTGGCACCAAACTATACCAGTGTTCGTTAGATTCTTCACCCTTATGCACTCACGGTAAAAAGACCAAAAAAAAAAAAAAGTCAATTTCATTTCAGAATATTCATGATGAAGCAAAAAATGATTATTTTATAAAACATCCACCCTCAAGTACTGTGACAAAACGGAAAGTATCCATAAAGCTCTTGTGCACCTGCTGAAATACAGCTGTTTTAAGAAATAGCACTTGTGTGCTTTCAGTTGCCAACTGAACTAGCTTTTTTCACAGAATGTTATTTTCCTTGCAAGAGCCGACAAACTATGGCTATTGCAACTTGGATATCTGGTGTTTATGTCAGCATGTTGTCTTAAAGTAAATAAATATTTTTAAAATTTCTAACATGGCAAACGACTACGGAGATAACCCACATAAACAAAGGCTTTTTGGAGTCCTACTTTGTTACACTGTAGAGATGTCCATGGAGTGCCTGGGTGGCTAAGATGGTTAAGCGTGACTCTTGCTTCCCCATCAGGTCATGATCTCATGGTTTGTGAGTTTGAGCTCACTGGGCTGGCAGTGCAGAGCCTGCTTGGGATTCTCTCTCTCCCTCTCCCTCGCCCCTCCGCCACTTGCACTCTTTCTCTCTCTCTCTCAAATAAACTCTATAAAAAAAGAAATACTGTAGGGGCACCTGGGTGGCTCAGTCAGTTAAGTGTTGGACTTCAGCTCAGGTCATGATCTCATATCACATGAGTTCGAATGCCACGTTGGGCTCTGTGCTGACAGCTTAGAACCTGGAGCCTGCTTCGGATTCTGTGTCTCCCTCTCTCTCTGCCCCTCCCCCACTTGTGCTGTGTGTATGTCTCTCTCTCTCTCAAAAATAAACATACGTTAACATACATACATACATACATACTGTAGGGATGTCCTGGGACCCCAACGTTTGAGAACCACCTTCCAGGCCTCAGGAACCCAACATAACGGCTGTCCTCAGAGACTGAGTCAAGGCCACCCAACAAGTCAAGGTCACCCAGCTTCCAACCTGGCTCATAAAGTTACAATTTTCGAGGAGACATCTGCACCTGCCGACCCCCCTTCATCCGGGACATTACCACGACGCAGGTTGCCGCTGCCCTCAGGGTTCGCACACCCAGAGAACAAGCGAGAGGACTATCATCTGTTCGTCCGGGCAGCCCTGGGCCTCCCGTGCCCCCCCCAGACCCCTCTTTCCCCGATCTCCCCCCCGCCCCCCCCGCCACACACACACACACACACACACACACACACACACACACAGCCCCGGCCCTAGGATTTGTCGCAGTCTTGCCCCACCCAGGGGCCTCATGTGGCGGGCTTCATCCTCCCTCCTGCCTGGGCCTCTATGACCCGAGAGTGGCCAGGGGGGGACCTCACCATGGTGAGTTCAGCTGCTGCCCAACGCCGTTACCAGACCTCAACCGCTGCCACAGACGCCACGCGCCCAACTGCCGCTGCTGCGCTGTGCACACGGCCCGGGATTGGCCCGCCGCTGCCCAGGTGCCCATTGGTCCTCAGTGCCTCGGGGCGGACCTAGGCCTGGAATCCCGCTTCTGATTGGACGTTACTTGACTTGCGGAGTATGGTGCTTTCTGATTGGATATGGCTTTGGCGGGAAGGCTGTGGCCTGGCCAAAGCAGAGCATTCTGATGCATCCTGGGATGTTAGGTGGGAGTGGTCACGGATTTCTCTGCGTGGGACATAGCACATTTTCGTGCACGTAAGGCCTCAATGTGCGCGTGGCTTCACGCCAAGCTTGTGCCGCCTTCTTGCTTGGAGGCCCAGGCCCACTCACCTGTCTGCTTGTGATTCCGGTCTTTGCAAACGAGACACCCTCTCAAGGCCTGCCCACCATCTACCTGTAACTAATGCAAAGGAGAGCTGCTCTCCCGTGCTTCGCAAGCCAATAAAAGACTTGCACCAAGTTTTTGCCTTGAAGATAGGCTATTGGTTGGTGTGGCACCACCCAGGAGAACGTAAAACCGGTGTTCAACGTCCCGAACTCCCTGATGGCTTATAAACGAGGGGTTTTACGGGGAAATTTGGGGGCGGGGGGGGCGGGGGGGGTCTCCTGAGAAGGTGGACGCTGTTGATTGGAGGCTTATGAAGTCATGTTCACAGATGTTACTTTGTTACTTCAAGTGTCTTCATCTGGTCCGCGGAGGTGTGTTCTATGTCAAGAGACTTGAGATAGACTAACAACTAACAAGATGGATGCCAGCTTCATACCCAAAATCTGCACCCAGCTTTCTTGTCCACCCTTTTTCCGGTGCAGAAAGGCCTTTGCCATCCAGCGCCCGGGAACCAGGCAGGATTTGATTACTTCTTTAATCTGGGGATTTCTGAGTTTCTGGGGACAAGGGAGTTGGAGGGTATACCCCAGGCTCCCCCGCCAAGGCTGGGTTGGAGTGCAGTGTCCATTTTGGGGAACTTTGGTACAATCACCTGATTCTTCCATTCTGTAAAGACTGACTTAACTTTCTTTGGGATCCACTGTGTATTTATTTCTGAGAAAAGCAGGGTAAAAGGAATTCTGGCATAACCCCAAACTTATCACCAGAATGCAACATCCTTTCTGGTGATTCCCTAGAGCATGTTGGAGCAGACCCTTAACTTATTACAGATGAGCGGGGAACTCTGCCCCTGCAGTGGAACACAACAGGGAGAGGAGCTGGAAGTTTTCTGTAGGCCTTGGGAACATTTGGATAGTATGATTCGGTCGGCCCTTAGAAAGCTAGCTTTGGCAGCAGGGAGGAGGGAGATGGAAGGAGGTCAACGGAGAGCCAGGGAAACCAGGAGAAACCCTCCCTGCTTCTTCCCTCCAAGAGAGTGAATCCTTCTATCTTAGGTCACCTGCCATAACAGAACACCATGGACCGGGTAGCATAAGTAACAGAAGTTTATTTTCTGGCGGTTCTAAAGGCTAGAAGAGTAATGCAAGGTCAAGTTCTGGAAGGGTTGGTTTCTAGCGAGGGCTCTCTTCCTGATTGCAAAAGGCTCCCTTCTTGCTGTGTCTGCCTATAGGGGTGGGAGGAGGGGGCAAGCTCTCGGTGTCTCTTCTTATAAGGACACTAATCCTATCAGATCAGGGTCCCACCTTTATGACCTCATTTAACCTTAATTGCCTCCTATTTCCAAATATAGTCACATTGGGGGTTAGGGCTTCAACGTAGGAATTTGGCAGGGGGACCCAATTCAGTCTATAGCAGCCTCCTCCACCCTCACGGCTCCAATCATTCCACATACGTAACTGAATTGTAGCCTGTATCACATTTTAAAGTACTATTTATTTTTTCTGGTTTTAAAAGTGACACATATTCAGAGTAGAAAGTGTAGGAATTGAAGAATAACATAAGGAAAATAAAAATCATCCCCAAACCCACAACTTATAGCTAAACACTATTAATATGTCAAGGTGTTCTTAGTTTCTTTTTCCCCTGTGTATATACTTATACATGGGTTTTACAAAATTGGATCCAACAATATGATTTTTTGTTTTAGTAACAACTTTCTTGAGATATAATCCACATACCATACAATTCACTCATTGTTTTAAAAATATGTTTTTTGTTTGTAAGTAATCTCTACACCCAATGTGGGGCTCAAACCCACAACCCTGAAATCAAATCACATGCTCTACCAACTGAGCCAGCCAGGTACCCCACAACTCACCCACTTAAAGTGGTGTACAATCCAGTGGTTTGCAGTATATTCACAGAGTTGTGCAACCATCACCACAATCCATTTGAAAAGTTAGAGAAGGTGACTTATTTAAGTTTATTTATTTATTTATTTATTTATTTATTTATTTAGAGAGAGCATGAATGGTGGAGGGGTGGAGAGAGAGAGAGAGAGAGAGAGAGAGAGAGAGAATCACAAGCAGGCTTCACACTGTAAGCGGGGAGCCTGAAGCAGGGCTCAAACCCACAAACCGTGAGATCAGGACCTGAGCCAAAATCAAGAGTTGGATGCATAACCGAGTGAGCCACCCAGGCGCCCCATCACAATCCATTTTAGAACATTTTTATCATCTCCAAAAAAACCCATGCTCTTTCGCTACCAACCTCCAGTCCCTCCCATCTCCCTAGCCCTAGGCAACTTCTTTTAAATTTTATTTTAGAGCGAGAGAGAGAGAGTGAGAGAGAGAGAGAGAGCGAGAGAGCAGGAGCAGAGCAAGTGAGTGAGAGAATCCCAAGAAGCCTCCATGCTCAGCATGGAGACACAGGACACAGGACTCAATCCCCTGGGATCACAATCAGCTGAAATCAAGAGTCAGATGTTCGACCCACTGAGCCACACAGGCGCCCCAGCCCTAGGCAACTTCTAATCTACTTTCTGTCTTGGTAGATTTACCTATTCTGGACATTTCCTATAAACGGAATCATACAATATGTGGTCTTTTGTGAATGGCTTCTTTCACAGCATCATGTTTTCAAGGTTCATTCATGTTGTAGCATGACACATTCCTCCTGTTACATGATACATGCCTGCGGTAGCATGATCCTTCACTCCTGTTTCTTGTAAACAGCTTTATTGAGATACAGTTCACATACTCTACAATTCATCTGTTTAAAATGTCCAATTACTTTTGGTATATTCACAGAGTTGTGCAGCCATTACCACAAGCAAGTTTAGAATGCTATCATCACCTCAAATTTCATTTCTTTTTACGGCCAAATAATATTCCATTGTATGGGCATACCATTTTTATTTTATTTTTTAATGTTTATTTTATTCATTTTGAGAGAAAGAAAGAGCAAGGGAGAGAGGGAGAGAGAGACTCCGAGGCAGGCTCTGCCCCACCAACGCACAGCACAGAGCCTGATGCAGGGCTCCATCCCAAGGTTCGTGAGCTCATGACCTAAGCCGAAATCAAAAGCCAGTTGCTCACCTGACTGAGCCACCCAGGTGCCCCTATACCATATTTTATTTACCCATTCATCAGTTGGTGGACATTTGTACTTTGTGGATATTATGAATAAAGCTGCTGTGAACACATGTTTTCATTTCTCTATGACACGAACTGCTGGGTCTGTGATAAACTACAGGTTCAACTTTTTAAGGAACTGCCAGACAAACCATGTGATTTTTTTTCAATCCTGATTTTCTCACTTAACATTAACCATGTGCTTTTTCATAAACTGTTAACGTGTTCAATGTTTTTTGAACGCTTGGCTTTTAATGATTGCAGAGTTCCAATTCTTAGTTAATCAGTCCCCTGTTATTGGGCATCTAGATTATTTCCAATTTTCATATTATAAACAGCCTTTCAGTGAGCATTTTTGGGCATCAATATTTTTTTGTGAAACATTTAAAAATATTTATTTACTTTTGTGTGTGTGTGAGAGAGAGAGAGAGGGAGAGCACGAGTGAGGGAGGAGCAGAGAGGGAGGGAGACACAATCTGAAGCAGGCTCCAGGCTCTGAGCTTTTAGCACAGAGCCCGATGCGGGGCTCAAACGCATGAACCTACTGAGCCACTCAGGCACCCCTGGGCATCAATATTTTTATGCATCTCTGGTATGCATCTGAAGAGCAGATTAGTCAGACCATTGAATCAAAGGACATAGGCAGTTTTAAGGCTCTTGGTACATAAAACCTTCCAAAAACGTTGTGTCAGTTTGCGCTCTGGCAAGTTGAGTTTGGGAATGCCAGT
This sequence comes from Panthera leo, assembly GCF_018350215.1. NCBI lineage: Eukaryota > Metazoa > Chordata > Mammalia > Carnivora > Felidae > Panthera > Panthera leo. Next base: position 29,139,581 of record NC_056690.1, on the reverse strand, counting down.
CACACACCACCTTATATTTTCATGGTCTCTTGAAGTCACCAAGGCAGGAACTTTGGAGATCTTTGACCCCATACCCAGCTCAACATGTAGCACACAGCACAAGTTCATGTTACGGAAATTAGTGTGAGCAAAGGAAGGCCCACACTCTGCATTAACAGAGGCCATGGGATGGAGAGGAGGGTACGATTGTCTGAGTCATCATGAAGACAGGCTCCACAGGACTTACCACCCAGCTGACATGGGACTCACTGCAGACTCAAGTGGTAATAAAGCATCATGAGGCCAAGAACCCTCCATATTGAAGTTGAAGTGGCCAATGTGAGAGGAAGCCACATACCGCAGTCACTTAGGGACAGACGCCAGTAGGGACGGGGTGTAGACTGGAGGCAAGTCTTTTGTACTCCACTCTGTGGGCAGCAGTCTTTATATGGAGTGCTGGAAGAATTACCTTCACTGAGATAGCGAGGTCATCAAACTCTCTGTCCACTTGGATATCCTGAGGAGAAACCCATTACAAGGCAGTACATTACCACCTTCTGAGAACTTTGCTGGTTTTTGCTGGTACACACAAGGTTTTGGAGAAAATCCTTAGGGCAGCTTCTCTCCTATGGATGACAATGTCATCAGTCCCCAAACTATTAAAATAGGGAAGGGAAGGGGCTCCGGGGGGCTCCTTGGAGTCTGTGATTTCTTGACCTGCGGGTTGGTTGCATAGGTCTGTGCTGTTTGTGGAAATTCACACCCCAATCCGTGTGCACTTTTCAGCATAAACGTTATTCCTCAATAACAAATGTAAAGGCACGGGGAGTGAGGGGAAGGATACTAGCACCAATAGTGTCTTTCTCTACATAGGCCTTTTCTGTGGGGTCTGCTATCTCATCCCATCTTCACAATGACTCTGGGTGGGAGATTTTAGCCCCATTTCACAGAAAGACCAGGCTGAGCCCTGGGAATGGTTTTACATGAACTGTAAGGATTTAGAAGTATTTCCCTTACAGTTATTTATTTTTGAGAGACAGAGAGACAGAGCACAAGCAGTGGATGGGCAGAGAGAGAAGGAGACATGGAATCCGAAGCAGGCTCCAGGCTCTGAGCTGTCAGCCCAGAGCCCGACGCGGGGCTCGAACTCACAAACTGTGAGATCATGACCTGAGCCGAAGTTGGACGCTCAACCAGCTGAGCATTTCGGGTGCCCCGAAGTATTTCCCTTAAAACTGAGAAGATCTAGGCTAGGGAGATTAGACTAATAACAGTTAAGGAATAGGAAAATGGAACATTGCATCTAGACAGGTGTTGCTCTCCAATTCAGAAGATCCCATGTTGATGGACTCAGGATTTGGTCCCAGGCCTGATTCCAAAGTCTGTGGTGTTTCTGTTATGCTAAAAGCTTCTGTTAATAACCATACATTATATTGAATAAGCATGTATTTTTGCAGAACAGTTTCATATATAATTCCTTTTTTTTTTTTTTTTTTTTTTTTTAATGATGGAATCCAGTGCTGACAGGAATTCTCGCAGAGCAAGAGGAACATGGTCAAGGCATGCTACTCTCTGGCTTTGGAGCTGTAGAAACTCGGCAGGCAGAAGGAATCAATAAGCAATAAGAAGAAGGAAGCATCAGTTGTCCCAAGCCTGAAGGATTGGAACTGTAAAAACGTTTCTGGAAAGACTTTGACACAAATCTGGTTTTAAATAAATGAGGGTTAGAATAAGCAGTGATTTGTGACTAGACTTCAGCTTAATAACTGGTGTTTGGGGATTCTCTCCTTAATGTTTAACTGCTTATATAATTTTCTCTATATATTTTTAAGTTTATTTATTTTGAGAGAGAGAGAGTGCGAGCGAGCAGGGGAGGGAAAGACAGAGGGAGAGAGAGAGAATCCCAAGCAGGCTCCCTCCTTTCAGTGCAGAGACCAACATGGGGCTTGATCTCATGAACCATGAGATCATGACCTGAACCAAAAGCAAGAGTCAGACACTTAACCAACTGAGCCGTCCAGGTGCCTTGAATTTTCTATATTAAAAAGGCACAATTGAGATACCTCGGTGGCTCAGATGGTTGAGCATTTGACTCTTGATTTCAGCTCAGGTCAGGATCTCAGGGTCGTGGGATTGAGCCCTGCATCAGGCTCCATGCTTAGCATGGAGCCTGCCTAAGATTCTCTCTCTCTCTCTCTCTGTCTCTCTGTCTCTCTCTCTCTCTCTCTCATTCTCTCTCTCTCTCTCTCTCTCTCTCATTCTCTCTCTCTCCCTTTGCCCCTCTCCCCTAAAAATAAAAAACAAAAAACAAAACCCACAACTGAATGAAAAGGAGTCTTAATCTCCCTCAAAGCCACATGAGTGAATCTTCCAGCACCAATATCCACCTGCAGGCAGAACAGGCCAGGGGGTGAGGTGGGTAAGTACTGAACCTTCAAATCCAAACATCAGTGAACAGCGAGCTAAGTGTCCTCTGAGGCAATTCTCTCTCAGCCAATGAAGAACCCAGGCATGAGCCAGAGATGAGACCGCAACGGTATCCCCCAGTCAGGAGTGGAAATAAAGCCACAGTGGCATTGTGACCCTCCATTCAGGCCTGGGGTGGAACTCAGACTTAGCCACACTAAGTATCTGAGCAGGACATGCTGTTTCTCTAATCCCTACTTTCTTCCTCTAAATGAGAACTCGTGGGGCTGTTGGAAGGATCACAGATGAGATTTATGAAAAGCTCTTACAGAGAAATCCAGCAGTTCCAGGGCGGACCCTGGATTATCCCGGACAGACTTTAGAACTCCAAAGCAGCCTTCACCTCGCATGGGATTCCTGGACATCTGAGAAACACACACACAATTGAGAAAAACTGAGCCCAGGGAAGCTGGAGGTGGAGCAAGTCCAAACGGAGGGAAGGATTCTTCATCTCTGATGACAAGTGCCTCAGGACAGCCCCACTGTCTCAGCTCAGAATTTGTCTCCACTGACAAAACACCCTGGGTGAGGCTGGGGAAGAGGGGAAGGGAGTACGCACTGGCTGAGCGCCCACCATGTGCCCAAATCTGTGCCAGGTGCCAAAGATACGGACACACAAGGCACAGCTCTGCCTTTAAGGAATTCACCCATCACGGGGAGGAGAGGAAAAGGAAACATCATGAAAATGCAGTGTGATAAGTGCAATGAGAGTGTACATCAACTCTTCTGGGGAGGTGAAGTTTACGCACCCGCACTGAGCTTTACGGGTGAGGCGGGCAGAGCTGGGTATTTCAGCAAGAGCAGGAGGAGCAAAACAAAGGGGAGAAATTGCATCATGTGCAGAAAATTCAGAGCAGCTTGGGGTGAGCGAATGAACTTCAGCGGTGGAAGGCAGAGGGGCTGTGGCAGAGCCCAGAGCCCAATGTGCGGTGAATGACATACTACTAACCTTGGATTTATCCAGAGGGGAGCCGTTGACAGGTTTAAAGCAAGGAGGGGACGGGAGCATGTTTCTGCTTTAGAAAGATCAACTGGCAGGTGAGAAGGAAGGACCAGAGATGGGAAATTCACAGGTCAACGGAACTTGAGGGGAAGTGAGAAGGAAGAGCAGGCAGCCCCAGCACCCTGCAGGAAGTAAGATGAAGGTTGGAAGGCAAGGAAAAGAGAGGGAGGAGTGAGCACTGGGCGCCTACTTCTGACTCAGTGAGGAGCCCCCTCCCCCACCACCAAGAGGCAGCCCTTAGAGAGAGAGGATGCCTTCGGGTTGTGCTTTATGCCCATGGGACATCCAGGGGATGGTCCGGCAGGTGGCTGTAAATGGGGATCCAGAGCTTAAGAGAGGTCTGGGCTGCAGGGGGGAGCGTGGATGGGAGTGCTTCGGGGGGCTCTTCTTCTTCTTCTTCTTTTTTAATGTTTATGAGAGAGAGAGAGAGAGAGAGAGAGAGAGAGAGAGAGAGAGCACGCATGGGCAGGGGAGGCACAGAGAGAGGAGACAGAAGATCTAAAGTGTGCTCTGCACTGACAGTAGAGACTGATGCGGGGCTTGAACTCATGAACCATGAGATCATGACCTGAGCCAAAGTCTGATGCTTAACCGACTGAGCCACCCAGATGCCCACAGGGGGCTCTTCTGCCAGTTGATGGAGCTGAGAGCCAGGCAGGGCTGGATGCCCCCCAGGACCTGTCCTCTGAGCACAGTGGCCCTCTTGGGCTTCACGTTCCATTGCACCCTCCCTTTTCCTACCCAACTGGCAATGCTGAAGAAAGGGAAACCCCATCTGTCACACAAGGCCTCAAGTAGGTCTGAGCATAGCCAACGGTACACCTGGGCTGACCCAGTGAGCTGAGAAGGAGCAAGGACAGTCGGGAGGTGGAGGTGACACTGCTGGGAGTTGGGGGGAGAAGGATGGACGAGGGAGGAGTCGGAAGAAGTGCCGGGGTCAGGTCAGAGATGGGTGAGGGAATGGCAAGGGAAAGAAGTGGTCATAGGAGGAAGCCAGGAGTTCCCCTCCCTCATCTGGGCTCTAGAAATTTCGTACCCTGCTGCCACTGGAGTGGGGAGATGAGGCAGGGGAGGGATGGATCTGTGTGGACACATACAGGCAGGTCTATGCTGGGGCCTGCCCCATCAGGCTAGCACTCACAACAAGAATCCTCAGTGTCTGGTTGACCCGGAGGCCCAGGCCCAGGCTCAGGGCTCCCACTGCAGAGATGCGGTTGTTGCTGCAACAGAAAGACATATGCATTTTGCTACCTTCCGAGCAGCTGTGTAGAGCCAGATGGTCCCAGGGTCCAAGCTGGTGTTGCTGGTGCATCCACCTGCTTGGGCTTCATGTTCCAGCCTCCACTGATGCCCCAGGGACCCTGGGAAGGTCAGTATGTAAAAGCTGGATAACAGCCCTGGTTCCCAGTGTTGAGGGAGATCACTCAGCAAGCACACCTGGAGCATCCCTCCCCTACTTTCCCCTCCTTTACCGCCCCCCCCCCCCACGACCCTGGGATCATGACCTGAGCCAAAGTTGAGTTGGACACGCAAACAACTGAGCCACCCAGGCACCCCTCCTCCCCTTTTCAAGTGAAGATGTTTTACATATATGTTTTCACTAGCAGCCCCCACCTATCCGTCAGGAATTATGAGCTCCAAGGTACAAGTGCTGAACTTGAGGGGCACCCGGCTGGCTCAGTCGATAGAGCCCGTGACTCTTGATCTTGAGGTCATGAGTTTGAACTCTTGTAGGGTGTAGAGATTACTTAAATAATTTTTTTTTCAAACTTAAAAAAAAAAAAAAACCCAGTGCTAAACTTGAGTGAGAAGGAGGGAGCTGGGTGCTCTTGGATTGTGTCTCAAGCCCCATCGTGGGTAAACTGTGGTAGGCTTGGGTGTTGCTAAGGTGGTAAACAGCAACAGGATCATGGAGTCCCTGGTCCCTCAGGTGGCTATGGATCTGGAGACTGTGACACAGGGCCACCCTGTGTGCCTCACCTCATGTTGAGCTCTTCCAACACATTGTTGGTCTTAAGTGCCTCACCCACTGCAGATGCTCCAGGATCTCCAAAGCCATTGTATGAGATGTCCAGGACTCTCAGGAAGATGTTTGCCTAGAATGCAAAAGAGTGAAGCCAGGAGACCACCTGTGAAGTGGGGAAAGCCAGGGGTCACAGCCTCAGAGCCCGGGAGGCCCAGGGTGCAAAAAAGCACGGGCTGAGAGCAGAAGGTCAGAGGTTCCTGGTAAGAGTCTTGTGGCTTGGATGACGGTGACCGGGAGAACCAAATGACTGGAAGCACAGCACCAAGGGTGGTTGTGGGTGTGGATGATCCTCAGAGACTGAGAGGCCCACCGCTCAGCAGCAGACCCCAGGGACACAGTGGTCTGGTTCCATGACTGCTGGGGGCGGGGGGGGGGAGGCTCAAGGGTAGGTCCTCTGAGGCACAGAGCAGAATGACAGAGGGACTCTGGTGAAGGGCTTTTGGGGGGCTGTGATGGGGAGAAGGGCAGGAGCTTGTGGGTGCACTGGGAGGACAGAGCCTGACCCACCACCCTGTGGGGCAGGATCCCCAGGTCAGCCCCTGAGGAGGGGGGCAAGGCAGCTGCTGCTGTTCCCTGAGGAGGGCCCCACAAAGCTAGCCAGCACCAGGGGCATCCTGGCAGGGGCTAGGAGCCATGCATTCCCGAGGCTTATGAACCACAACATCGAAGGAAGCAGGTGGGATGTTTAAGAGTATGTGCTGGGACGCAGGGTGCAGGGCTGTCATCTCAGGGAAGCATCTGCATGTGCCCATAGCAGGCATGTGTCACCAGACTGCACGATGTCCCCCACCAGCCATATGTCTGTAATAAATGGAGAAGGTGTGCAACATTGAACTGCAGACCCTTGAGTAAGTGACATGAGAGTGAGCACGGTATTTTGGAGTCACGAAATGGGCTGGGACAATTAAAATCACCAAACAAAATATTCTTTAAGCTCTGCTTGAAGGATCCAAGGGTCATTTCTGAAGAGCTGCAAAGATAGGAAGCTGGCACCTGGGAGACTGTCCCCACAGGCCAGGCCAGAGGGCAGATGGGTGACAGAGGTGTTCATACCTCCAGTGCCCCTGGCAAAGGCTACAGCTCCTGGTCCTTGAAGGTGATTCCAGTTTATATTAAGCTCGGTGAGTCCAGTATTTTCTGCCAGGGCTGGTCCAAGCATCTCCCCTTCGGAAACACCAAGACAGGCCTTATTCACTCTGTTCTTTCCCTCAAAAAATAATACTGATGACCGCTGTGTGCCAGGGTCTCCGCTTGGCACAACAGTCACCAAGTTGAACCCTATATGGGCCTGCTCTGTCCTAAAAGAATTCACATTTAATGGGGGAGAAGCAGTTGACCCTTGAATAGCACAGGGGTTAGGGGTGCCAACCCCTGTGCAGCCAAAAATCTGCATATAACTTTGACCGCCCCCCCCAAACCTCAACTACTAACAGCCCACTGCTATTGGATTTTAGAAAGAAGACTTTATCGAGAATGTAAAGTGTTGATTAACACATATTTTGTATGTTATACCTATTATATGCTGTATTCTTACAATAAAGTAACCTGAAGAAAATATTATTATTATTTTTAAAAATTTGTTTAATGTTCATTTATTTTTTTGAGAGAGAGAGACAGAGCGTGAGCAGTGGAAGGACAGAGAGAGAGAGAGGGAGACACAGAATCAGAAGCAGGCTCCAGGCTCTGAGCTGGCAACACAGAGCCCAACGCGGGGCTTAAACTCACAAACTGAGAGATCATGACCTGAGCTGAAGTCAGACGCTTAACCGACTGAGCCACCCAGGCACCCCAATATTATTATTATTATTTTTTAAATGTTTATTTATTTTTGAGAGACACAGAGAGAGATCGGGGGAGGGGCAGAAAGAGAGGGAGACACAGATACTGAAGCAGGTCTCCAGGCTCTGAACGGTCAGCACTGAGCCCCACATGGGGCTTGAGCTCGCAAACGGTGAGATCATGTGCCAAAGTCAGATGCTCAACCGACTGAGCCACCCAGGCGCCCCACCTGAAGAAAAAATATTAAGAAAATTATGTGGGGCACCTGGGTGGCTCAGTAGGTCGAACATCCAACTCTTGCTTTTGGCTCAGGTCATGATCTCATGGTTTGTGAGATCAAGCCCAGTGTCAGGCTCTGTGCTGACAGTATGGAGCCTGCTTGGGATTCTCTCTCTCTCCCACTCTCTGCTCCTTCCCCGCTTATGCACGTGCTTGCTCGCTCTCTCTCTCTCTCAAAATAAATAAATAAAACTTAAAAAAAGAAGGAAAATCATAAGAGGAAATACACTTATAATACTAGACTGTATTTATTTAAAAAATTGTGTATAAGTGGACCCATGCAGTCAAACCCATGTTGTTCAAATGTAAATACAACTTAATGGGATGTGAGTTATTATAGACTACAAATGTGGAATGTAGTGGGAATCCCAAGAGTGGGGGACTTACTCCCTTTTGAGGTGTGGTCAGGCAAGTGGAGAACAGACATGGAAAAGGAGATAATCTTGCAAAGAGACTGAGGAAATCCCACAGGTGTGTGTTGTGGGGACAGTGCGAGACAACAGACCATGGGAAAGAGCAAATGTGTAGAGGCATGT